>NC_135662.1:76518921-77118921 GCF_964188315.1 Podarcis muralis | reverse complement strand
CCTGGAATGTCCCGCTTTTCCTTAGGACATCCCTATTTTCATTGGAGAAATGTTGGTGGGTATGGAGTTATGCAACCCCTGAGCCAAGGAGAGAAGTAACTACGCAACCTTTAGAAGTCAGCCCTGTATAGGGAGGTTTTTAAAATGTTTCATTTTTTACCGTGTTTTTAGATATGTTGGAAGCTGCCCAGAGTGGCTGGGACAACCCAGTCAGATGTGCGGGTTATAATTATTATTGCCATTTTTCTAGCAAAAGAAGTGCCAGAACTCATATGAACACCTCCCTCATTCTTTTATAATGGCAATGGCACCCACTTGAGAGGTGCCAGAACTGAATTCTAGCAAGTTCTGGCTGGAAAAAAAGCAATGATGATTATAATACAGTGGGATCTCGGGTTACATACACTTCAGGTTACATACGCTTCAGGTTACAGACTCCGCTAACCCAGAAATAGTGCTTCAGGTTAAGAACTTTGCTTCAGGATGAGAACACAAATCGTGCTCCGGCGGTGCGGCAGCAGCGGGAGGCCCCATTAGCTAAAGTGGTGCTTCAGGTTAAGAACAGTTTCAGGTTAAGAACAGACCTCCGGAATGAATTAAGTACATAACCAGAGGTACCACTGTATAGGACGTCCCTATTTTCCCCTGAGAAATGTTGGAGGATATGTACTTGCTGCAGCTTTTGCCAGCTCGGCTAGTCTCCTTTGCCCACCCTCCTTCCTGTCTCTCTACAGAGGCTGCTGGAACCAACGGCCCTGTGACCAACAGAAGGTCATGATGCAAGATTACTTATTGGAGGCCATCTACAGCTTCTTTTTGAACTGCAAGCAGCCCATGATAGCGAGTTTATTTGCCTTTGAGGCCAGAGGTGTCATCTTGTAACGAAGAACTAGTGCTAGTATTTACTTTCTCCCCTCCTGATTCCTTTTCCTTTTGTGTCGTATCTTTTAGATTGCAAGTCAAATTATTGCTGTTTGAAAGATGTCCTGGGAACCTTTTTCAGCTGAAGGGTGTGGTAAAAAATGCTTTAAATAAATAAAGGAATAGTGCATGCACGTACGCAAACTGCAGAGAAGGCATGCGTTTTCAGCAAGGACAGTGCATGTCCACATTGGGTTTTTGTTTTTTAATAATTGTTTAAAAAACAATTATTGTTAGCCAGGGATTCCTTTCCAAATGATGAAAAAGTTTTATTGGACTAGAAATCGCAAGTCCAATATTTACCTACTTCTGCAACGAAAATTGCCCATTTAAAGATTTGTTCAGAGCTTAGGCTGCATACAGATGTACCTTCAAATCGTTTGTTCAGAGGTTAGATTGCATATTCCAACATACCTTTAAACAGAAGCCTAGCTTGTCCCCCCCAACCCACCTTGCCTTGAAGTGAGATCCATTTAGGCCTCTTGCTCAAAGATATCTTGCTGTCCAAGGTGAAGGACAATGTGATTCCCCACCCAGGACATTAAAAAGGGGTAAAGGACCCCTGGACGGTTAAGTCCAGTCAAAGGCGACTATGGGGTTGTGGCGCTCATCTCATTTTCAGGCCAAGTGAGCCGGTGCTTGTCCATGGTGTTTGTCATGTGGCCCGAATGACTAAACTGCTTCTGATGCAATGGGACCATGACGAGGAAATGACGTTTACCTTCCCACCGCAGCAGTACCTATTTATCTACTTGTACGGGCGTGTTTTCGAACTGCTAGGTTGGCATCTGTCTCCTGAGAAATCTCTATGTGGGACAAGAAGCTACAGTTAGAACTGGATATGGAACAACTGATTGGTTCAAAATTGGGAAAGGAGTACGACAAGGCTGTATATTGTCTTCCTGCTTATTTAACTTATTTGCAGAATTCATCATGTGAAAGGCTGGGCTGAATGAATCCCAAGCCGGAATTAAGATTGCTGGAAGAAATATCAACAACCTCAGATATGCAGATGACAAACTTGATGGCAGAAAGTGAGGAGGAATTAAAGAACCTTTTAATGAGGGTGAAACAGGAGAGTGCAAAATATGGTCTGAAGCTCAACATCAAAAAGACTAAGATCATGGCCACTGGTCCCATCACCTCCTGGCAAATAGAAGGGGAAGAAATGGAGGCAGTGAGAGATTTTACTTTCTTGGGCTCCATGATCACTGCAGATGGTGACACGAAATTAAAAGATGCCTACTTCTTGGGAGAAAAGCAATGACAAACCTAGACAGCATCTTAAAAAGCAAAGACATCACCTTGCCAACAAAGGTCTGTACAATTAAAGCTATGGTTTTCCCAGTAGTTGATGTATGGAAGTGAGAGCTGGACCATAAAGAAGGCTGATCACCAAAGAATTGATGCTTTTGAATTATGGTGCTGGAGGAGACTCTTGAGAGTCCCATGGACTGCAAGAAGATCAAACCTCTCCATTCTTATGGAAATCAGCCCTGAGTGCTCACTGGAAGGACCGATCCTGAAGCTGAAGATCCAATACTTTGGCCACCTCAAGAGAAGAGAAGACTCCCTGGAAAAGACCCTGATGCTGGGAAAGATTGAGGGCACAAGGAGAAGGGGACGACAGAGGACGAGATGGTTGGACAGTGTTCTCGAAGCTACCAACATGAGTTTGACCAAACTGCGGGAGGCAGTGGAAGACAGGAGTGCCTGGCGTGCTCTGGTCCATGGGGTCACAAAGAGTCGGACACAACTAAACGACTAAACAACAACAGGTTGGCAGGAGCTGGGACAGAGCAATGGGAGCTCACTCTGTCATGGGGATTTGAACCGCCGACTGAATCCCACTTCAAACACTGGGATTGATACAACCGCCAATCCTTTCAGTCTGCATTAAGACCCACTGCATTCAATGGAACTTACTAAGTGTCCACAGGATTGCACCCCTAGGCTGCACTATATCATTACTTGGAGTGTTACAGAACTGAATGCAGTATACTTCTAAGTAGACAGAAGTATAAGAACACACTGCTACATGCAGTTACTCACTGTATACATGCATCCCCTACTTTAAATAGTTTAGAGCTGAGTTCTCGACCTGATACCTAGCTCAAATGTAGTTCTGGCAGTATCCCCAACATCTTAGACAAAGAAATATATTTTGGTGCGGTGGTGATTAAAATGTTACAATGTAGTAGATTAAAATGCATCCTTTATGGCTCAGCTCCTGCCCACCAAATGCTCCCTGTGTGCATAGAACAATATGTGTAATTCTGCTCCAGAAAATAGCCACAATGTTTTTCCGATAGGATACCATTTTAAAACCTCTCTTACTCACTTTCTGTCCCATTTAACAAAACTGAAGAGAAACTCCATGATAAATATATATATGGGAGAGATGGGTTATTGGTTTGTTTTGTCCGTATTTATGTTTTTATTATGCATTTTGTACTTTTTTATCTTGTATTTTTATGTTGTGAACTGCCCAGAGATCTATGGATGAAAGACGGTATACAAATTTAATAAATAATGATAATAAATATATTTAAACAAACACTTAAGATTGGTCCTTTGGAAACACTGTGCACAACTGGTATTACAAATGTTTTTGGTTTGAGATGGTGATTTTTCACAATAATTGTAACAACACAATCCTTTTTGAGACACAATGTTCCTAAGGGAGTGGAGTCTTTCTCTATTATAAGACATTGTGAAGGCCACTAACTGTTATTTAAACAATAAACAAGATTAAATGAATTCCTGGTCCACCTAAGGAAAGCTGTCTGAGATACCTCCATGGACAGAGGTACTGTAACTCTGAAGACCAGATCTTGGGAACAAAACGCAGAAGGGTTGCTGCCTTCCGGCCCTCCTTATGACCTTCTAGAATACATTTGGCTTGCCTGCTTTTGGTGGCAATACGAACGCTGGCCCCGATCCTGCGAAGGCGCGCTCTTTAACCCTCTTTGGCACTCCTGGAGCATTGTTTGGCCTACGCTCATCTCTGCAGCGCGCAAGGCAGCCTGCAAGCCGGAGGCTGATGCTGTGCCCGGGCTCCGGCGATAGGAGGAGCAGCAGCAGCTAAATAAAGCCTCTCTTTACTTTTCCTCTTTAGGGGAAAGAGGAGGGAGGGGAGAGAAAGAGAGAGAAAAGATAAGCAACGAGCCTGTGCCAAAGAAGGCCACGTGCTTATGGAGCACTGGCAGAGCAGCAACCCAAATAACATTTAATTTTTTTTAATTTCAAAAGAGCAGGGCCTGCTTGTGTGCGTGTGTTGAACGGCCTCTCCTCTAGCCTGCTTTACGGTTCTTCCTCCGCCGCCAGCAGCAGCAGCAGCAGCAAGCAAGCAAACTCAGCCGCTCCCCTCCCCACCGCTCACCCGGGGGAAAGAAGAGGCGGAGGAAGGAGAGGAGGTGGTGGTGTAGGAGGACGACAGGCAGCCGGGCAGATCCTGTCTGATCTCTGCGCCGGTGATGGGTGGTGGTGGTGGTTTGTTTTCCTTGCCGCCCTCCCCGCGGCTCCCATCCTCTTCCTGCAGCCGGCTAGCCTAAACCAAGGCGAGGCGCAAAAGCGAAGCGCAATTACGCGCGCCTGTTTGTTTTTTTGCCCTCCGGGTTCTTGATAATGGAAAAAGTGCCCAGAGAAATTTCTGGCGGCGATGGTGCTGGTGCCGGCGGCGGCGTCCCTCCTCTTTTTTTTTCCACCAGCAGCGGATCACCATTGTGTGGGAGGAGGGCAGCGGCGGCAGCAGCGGCGGCGACAGGGATGGACTTGGTCTTTGGGATTTCTTGCTAAAGGGAGCAGCACAGACACCCGGCGCACCAGACCAGCAGGGAGGCGGACGCGAGAGGAGCTGCTGCGCTCACTTGCTGCCGTTGCCTCCGCCTGGGCGCACCATCGCCTTCTCTGCCGGCAAAGCCACAAGGCTCTTCCGTAAAGAAGCGCCTGGCTTCTCCCTTCCTGCCTTCGTCTTCACCGCCTTCCCACCTTGCAGCCTCCCCGCTGCGGCAGATGTGTTTGGGGTCACCGCGCAGCTGGGACTATGGTGAAATTTCCGGCGCTCACTAACTACTGGCCCCTGATCCGCTTCTTGGTTCCTTTGGGCATCACCAACATAGCCATCGACTTCGGGGAGCAGGTAAGAGGCCACCCGCGGCCAGATAGCCGCCCATTCTTTTTTTAGTTTATGGATTTATTTTTATTTTTACTTGCAACTCTTTCCTGCGTACTCCCAGGGAAAGGAAGCCGTCGCTGGGCGATGCAAATCGCCTGCAAGGTTGCTACGGTGCTTTTGCCCGGTCTATTTTTAGGCTCCCTAATGCTGAGTGATGACAAAACGCGCAGCGCACTCCTTTTCCTCGGGAGCCCAGAAGCTCTGGCGGAGAGCAACAAAGCGCTGGCTGGATGTTTGAATGTCAGAAGCCAGCCGGCTTTCCTTTTCCAGAACATGCAAGGAACAGAGACCAGGCGCGGGGCGGGGGGGGGGGATGGATTGTAGGGATGGGCTGGAGGGGGTGTGCAGTGCAAAAAAGCAACCAGAGGGAGGGGGGTGATATAACACTCTGAGGAAGGCACAGCCGACCTGCTTTGGGGCTGATTCAGGCCACGATTGGAAATGCAAAACAGCCATTCATCTTCCTGCGTCTTGCAGGAAGGGGCTTTTGCTGTTATCCAATGTATGTGCTTTTAATTCTCCAGGCTCTTAGGCATCAATGTTACTGGGGATGCTCCAGGCATCAGTGTTACTGGGGATGCAGCAAAGGCCTGAAAAGCTGCTCACAGAAGAATTATGTAATTTGGAATGCCACTAAGTACTGGCTACGCGTACATACCTTTAATAGGACACCTCGGCTGAGTTTCTGCAATCTGGGCGGATGTCAGGTCCATTGTTTATTAGTGCTAAATAATGCTCAGGCTGGAGGTGGTGATTATGGGTGTTGCACGCACGTTGTTTTGCAGAAACATTTACAAATTCATCTGCTCACAGCTCAAGCTTGTGTATGTTTACTCGGAAGCAAGTCTCACAGTAATCCCAAATGAGCCTGCCCTTAATTGCTGATTTCCCCCTCCTCCTGGGGAGTTGTGGTTGTGGGTGAGGACTGAAGGCGCTAAACTTTTTTGCAGGCATCCATATTATTTTTCCCTATTCATGGTCTCCCCCTCCCTTCACAGAAAAGCAGGTGATGCTCTAACCCCTTCAGCCACCAATGAGCCAGTGGTGGGAAGGTGTCAGCTCTGCTTGCTTGACTTAAGCTGCCCTTGGATGACTGAAGATGCTGTGTAATAATAGCATTAGGAGAGAGTGAGTGCAGGGGGTGGGGAGGAGAGCCGGAAAGGGATCATGCTGCCAAACGCTTCTGCTTAGAAGTGAGGCCTTGCTTGTTAGGACTTGTGCAAACGTTGTTTTCTACAGAGTAGACTTTGAAAGCCTATTGTTTTAATCCTATAGTATTAGCATTAGCCGGGCCTGTTATTCTTTAGTTGCAGGATAAGTTAGACAAATGGTTTTCTGGTAGTTTTCTGCAGTAAACAACTGTGTGCATTTCAGCTTTATATGTCCGCTTGCTTGGTTCCTGTGCTGAGTAGCAACATGAACACTCTTAGGTCAATGAAGTAATCACAGTGGGAGAGCTGGGAAGCCCCTGTAATTTTCAGGTGTTTGTACCCACCAGAGATGCTTCACATACAATAGTGGTTTTATAAAAGGTATACTACTATATATATTTTTAATATACACCAAAAAATGTAAAGTATGAATGTGGTGAACAGGTGTTTAAAGAAATTCATATCCAGCATCTTCATTGGAGTGCCAGGACTGTGTCTGGCTTTCTGCTGCATGTATCCGCTTTTGCAAACCCAGGTTTGTTGCTGTGCCATGTGTGAAATAGCCCTTATTCCTTTAAGTGCCAGAGTGCGAACTTTGAGCTCCTTGATATTTGCATTATTTGATACTGCTGTGTTGATGAGCAGCAGAGTGTTTTTCCTTTTGTGTTATTGCTCAGTTGACCAGGGCAGCATCACTCATTAGGCAGTGTTAAGTACTCTTTGGGCTGCACGAAACTCTGTGTAAGTGATTAGCAAATGCTAGAGAACAAAGGTTGACGCACCTCCTAGGTAGCTCATGTTTTCAACTGCTGGTTCATTCAAAAAAGTGAATGGAAAAAGAATCCCCCAGAATGCATGTGTGTTAAAGGTGTGACTTGTACTTCCCCATGCTTTCCTCCCTCTGAGCCACTGAGGAGGAGGGAGCCCTCCATCACATACTTAAGAGCACAAGATTGTTCTCCACATTAAGTCACCCAGTGGTGACTCCTTATCAATTCATCCAGGCCAGCTGCTGCCCTTCTGAGTTCCTCATCTCACAGCGCAATCCTACATAGATATACTCAGAAGCAAGCTCTGTTGAATTCAATGGGGCTTACTCTCAAGAAAGGATTGTACTCAACAGTATGCAGTATGAATGAGAAACTGCTTCCCTTCCTTTTTAAGGATGCATTGAAAATGGAAAGCGTAGTTGCAAAATGGTAGTTATAGGGTGCTGATGTGTAACTAATTTGTGTTAACTGATCTTGAGTTTTCTTGGAGGAGGACGAAGATGTATCTTTGACTGCAGGGCACTCTTCATAGCATCATAGTGGGAGTTAATGGGGATTACGGGCTGGGATGGAAATAGCAATGTGATACGTATATGGTTTTTACATGTGGCTTCTTACACTTAAGACTTTCAGTCAGCTGTTATTATACAGAAGACACACAAACCTATTTTTACTGTTTGTAGACTCGAATAATTCTTTATCTCATTCTCTCCCCGCCCCAACTGAACATAATAAAGATGCTTGAAAGGGAAGCAAGGCATGCAAAGTTAGAGAAGTACAGTACATTTTCCTCCTCTAAATCTATTAGGTAGGTAATTGCCTCATATAACAATTCCACTTCAACCATAACATCTTACTGGGGTACCTGGGAGACTGTTACAGTGACCCAACAATCCAAGGTTTACTTTTAAGCTTGTTGCTCCCCAAAGTACCATTGTCAGATCCAAGTGAGCAATTGGTTGAATTTTGTTATGTGAATCTCAAGAGAAGGGTGGGGAAGCATTTGGCTTCTGTGCCTACTCTGTTCTTAATCCCTTTTCCCATTCTGCTTGGCGAAAAGGTCCTTTACAACATACAATGTCTACATACTCCGAACAGCAGCAGATGGGGATCCAGTAAAAATATCAATATATTCCAACTGGGTTTATTCTATAAGAACAACCAAAAAAATAAAATAAAAATCTCCCAATCAAGAGAGAAAATGTCAGTGTTTTTTTTTAAAAAAAATTCATAACATTTTAGTGCCTTCTGGTTTCTTGCAAATTTACTGAAGCAGAGCTAACTAGGAAGCCATAGCCAGCCCCATCTGCACTTCTGAAAGCGTTGCAAATGAATTAGGCATAATTGGCTCAAAGTGTGACCACCCCACACTCCTGAGTTATCAGTCGATTCTTGGCTTCTTACTTTTCAGAGCAAGGTCCACCTAATTCAGTTTTATGTTGCCAGTAGTGGCAGCCAGATACTTGTAAATGCTAAGTACTGGGTCATTGTTCTTTGTCCTCAGTATCTAGAACAGTCATACCTCTGGTTGCAAACGTGATCCAGAGGTCTGTTCTTAACCTGAAACTGTTCTCAACCTGAGACACGACTTTAGCTAATGGGGCCTCCTGCTGCTGCCGTGCCGTGGCGGCATGATTTCTGTTCTCATCCTGAAGCAAAGTTCTTAACCCGAGGTACTATTTCTGGGTTAGCGGAGTCTGTAACCTGAAGCTTCTGTAACCTGAAGCGTCTGTAACCCAAGGTACCACTGTATTTAGAGGTATACTGCCTCTATTCTGTGTAGCTATGGGGGTGGCGGGGGGGGGGGGCTGATAGCCCTTTGTTTAAAGCCACCTAAACTGGCAGCAATCGCCAATAAATTTCATAGTTATGTGTTGAACTACAGTTCTTTTTGGCTACAGCATATAAAAAACAAGTGTTAGAAACTCAGCTATCTATTATAACCCCCAAATGGCACCTTAAACCTAGTTTATGGTTGCCATAATGGAATGTCTAGGTGCTGTTTTGTTTTTAAAATTGAGTTTATTATTATTATTATTATTATTATTATTATTATTATTATTATTTATTATTATTTATTATTATTTTATTTACTGTCATTCATATCATTTCTACACCACTTTATATTTTAAAGAACAAATTTCAAAACGGTTTACAACCCATTTAAACCATCAAATAAAGCAATCCGGAATAAAACAAATTCAAGCTTCATGGAGAATATTTCAGACCCTCCTTCTCTTAAGTAACATCTTGCTTTCCCCGGTTGCAAACCTGGCATCCATAGATCTCCAAGTAGTTGCAGCTGGACCCACACCAGTCACAAAATGCACCCAGCGCCTGGCTAATTTATAATACTGTCAAACACATACCTGGGACCGCAAGTTCTGCAGGCTTATTGGAGGTGGTTATAACAATTGGGGCAGTAGTTTTGATGTGTTGAGAGTAGCATAGTATGTGCAAGTGCAACCAAATAATGCCTGTGCTATACTTTCGCAAATACCGGCACATGTAAGGACAGTGTTGGCAGCCAGTGCCTCTACCTGTGATTGGTAGTATTCTTACTAATGTTACCTTAGGCAGAATTACTCTATATTAGGAATTCCTTCGGTAGAATCTAAGTCTACTACACCATTGTACTGTGACTCATTTAACAGAGTAAAATAAACAAGGCCATTGTGTGATAGCTAGCCAGCTATATGAGCTAGCTACTTTTTATAGAATCATAGAATTGTAGAGTTATTATTGCAAATGAATTAGGCATAACTGGCTCAGAGTGTGACCACCTCACACTCCTGGGTTATCAGTCACTTCTTACAAGAATCGCTTTGCAGAGCAAGGCCCACCTAATTCAGTTTTATGTTGCCAGTGGTGGCAGCCAGATACTTGTAAGTGCTCGAATTTACGTCTACTACACCATTGTACTGTGCCTTATTTAACAGAGTAAAATAAACAAGGCCGTTGTATGATAGCTAGCCTGCTATATGAGCTAGCTGCTTTTCGTAAAGGTAAAGGTAAAGGTACCCCTGCCCGTACGGGCCAGTCTTGACAGACTCTAGGGTTGTGCGCCCATCTCACTCAAGAGGCCGGGGGCCAGCGCTGTCCGGAGACACTTCCGGGTCACGTGGCCAGCGTGACATTGCTGCTCTGGCAAGCCAGAGCCGCACACGGAAACGCCGTTTACCTTCCCGCTAGTAAGCGGTCCCTATTTATCTACTTGCACCCGGGGGTGCTTTCGAACTGCTAGGTTGGCAGGCGCTGGGACCGAGCAGCGGGAGCGCACCCCGCCGTGGGGATTCGAACCGCCAACCTTTCGATCGGCAAGCCCTAGGCGCTGAGGCTTTTACCCACAGCGCCACCCGTGTCCCACGCTGCTTTTCATAGAATCATAGAATTGTAGAGTTGTTGTTGTTATTGTTGTTGTTATTATTATTATTATTATTATTATTATTATTACTACTACTACTACTATTATTTACTGAATGTATATACCATCCTATACCCGGGGGTTTCTGTTGGAAGGGACCCTGAGAATCCTTTAGTCCAAGCTTGTACAATGCAGGAATATGTAGCTTCCCCATACAGGGATCAAGCCCGCAACCTTGGCATTATCGGCACCACGCTCTACCCAACTGAGCTATCTTGTGCGCCCTTGTGGGGAATGCGCTTCTAAATAATCCCTGAAATAAAAAGAAGCTTGCGTATTCCCACCCACCCCAGATTCTCAAGGCCTGTTTTCTCATCTGGGTGTCCGATATTGTAAATGCTCATTGTCACATAGCATTTCACTACCTACCATTACAGAAAGCACATGCACACACATTTTTTTTCCCTGTCATGGGCCAGGAACAACAACAAGAAGAAGCCTGGTGATACTGAGTTGTGAATATGGTTGCATGTTTAGAAATCTGAGATCTGGTTATTCAGTTGACTCTAGAGTTTTAGCACTGATCCGTCCTGAATAAATAGGACCAGCTTTTGGCTTGAGGGGCACCTGTCCACTCTACAGGGGTGTCCCAGGCAGCCATAATGGGTGGTGGCTCTATGTTGGGCCTTTCACAGCATTTTAGGGAAGCTAAATAGGAGGCCCACAGGTGCCCCATTTGAGAGTCCCCGGACACGTATCGGCAACAGGAAGGCCCCATCAGAATTATGAGGCCTAAGCAGCTTCCCCAAAATGGCAGGTATTGCTATAGACCAGGCATGTCCAAAGTCCATTTCGGGGGCCTAATCCGGCCTGCTGGTCCATTTAATCCGGCCCCTGTGGCAGTTTATTTTCTTTCCTGGGGGGAAAACCTCAACAACTTCAATCCTGAAAGAAACTCAATAACTCCAACCCTAAAAGAAGCTCAACAACATCAATCCTAAAAAAAGCGCAACAACCCTGGGGTGAAATCATTAAAAAAGCTCAACAACTACTTCAATCCTAAAAAAGGTCAATAACTTTGGTTGGCCCTTTGGTCGGCCCCCACAGCCCTTCACTTCATCAAATCTGGCCCTCTTTGAAAAAAGCTTGGATACCACTGCTATAGACCATGTAAATAAATGACACATTTGAGGAGGGATGGGGGGGAGGAGGAATGTTCGGCGATAATAAGAGTATTCAAAATGGCAAAAGGCCCAAGGAAGAAGCCTCAAAATAATCCTCTATTAGTTTTGGACATGACAGTGTGTGAATCATAGAACTGTAGCGTTAGAAGGGACCACGGGGTTAATCTGTAATAATAATAATTTAATAATTTATTATTTATACCCCGCCCAGCTGGCTGGGTTTCCCCAGCCACTCTGGGCGGCTCCCAACAGAATATTAAAAACACGATAAAACATAAAACATTAAATGCAGGCATCTTTTGACCAATGTGGGGCCCAGACCCATGACCCCCCAAAGTCTCATGCTATACTGGCTATGTCAGATAATTTTTTTTTTAAAAAAAGCATATATAGTATTACATTTTGGTATGCCTACTTTAAAACAATGGCTGATAACTTTTCAACTTAAACCGATTAAGGGCAGAGACTTGAGGATGGTTACTTTGGAAGCAAGGCCTGTTTACATTATTTGAGGCTTGCTTCTAAATAAATGTGGTTAGAATCGGGCTACAAAAGTTTCTTACCTTAGCATGCAACTCAATTCAGCTTTTATCATTTTGGATGCTGAAGGATTATCTGTAAACTTGAAAACTTCTGTATCCTTTCCCCTGCCAGATGTTGATTTAACAAAGAGAGCATTTTAACTGTACAGAAAGCACACTTGGGGTTGTGTGGGAGAGTGTGTCACAATTTTCTATTGTGATGACATCAGCATATTGTGATGACATGGGTATATTGTAATGATGTAACAATCAACATCCCAGAAGAAAAAGTTGAAGAAAAAGTTGAAGCCTACAAACCTTTCAGTGTAAAAGGAAACATGGAAATAATTTCAAATAACTGTAAAATGGCCTTCTTCCACTTGCGTTGTGCCAGTTTGGAATAATTCTCAAGAAGGTGCCCTGGAATGAATCCAGCAGTAGCTGAAATATTAGGATTTGGCTCATACATAACTGAACGCCGAGAAATGTGAGCTTTTTGTAGAAATATTGCTGGCTTAGCTGCAGTGGAAGACAGCTGAATGTTTCGTTAGGTCAGATTGCTTCGTTTTCCAGTTTTTCTGAATAAGGAGAGTGGAGAATGTGACAGAATGAGCGGATATTTTGAAAGGGACTTGAGAGATGGAGCAGCCACCCAGAAAATCCAACTGACTAGCTGAGAAGCCAAAGTAAGTGAAAATGTATCAAATGATTGCATCTGGCCTGTTTGTTGCTTATGATTCTACACAGGGACGGTCGCTTTCAGATTTACTCCAAACAGCCATGGGTAAAATGGCCACTTGTTTGGTTTTTAAATGGCTGTTGGGTTTAGTGACTATCTGACTTTTAGAAGACATCTGAAGGCAGCGTTGTTTAGGGAAGTTTTTAATGTTTGATGTTTTGTTGTATTTTTAATATTTTGTTGGAAGCTGCCCAGAATGGCGGGAGAAACCCAGCCAGATGGGCGGGGTTGTTGTTGTTGTTTAGTCGTTTAGTCATGCCCGACTCTTCGTGACCCCCTGGACCAGAGCACGCCAGGCACCTCTGTCCTCCACTACCTCCCGCAGTTTGGTCAAACTCATGCTGGTAACCTCGAAAACACTATCCAACCATCTGGTCCTCTGTCGCCCCCTTCTCCTTGTGCCCTCCATCTTTCCCAGCATCAGTGTCTTCTCCAGGGAGTCTTCTCTTCTCATGAGGTGGCCAAAGTACTGGAGCCTCAGCTTCACGATCTGTCCTTCCAGTGAGCACTCAGGGCTGATTTCCTTAAGAATGGATGTTTTTGATCTTCTTGCAGTCCATGGGACTCTCAAGAGTCTTCTCCAGCACCATAATTCAAAAGCATCAATTCTTCGGCGATCAGCCTTCTTTATGGTCCAGCTCTCACTTCCATACATCACTACTGGGAAAACCATGGCTTTAACTATACGGACCTTTGTTGGCAAGGTGACGTCTCTACTTCTCAAGATGCTGTCTAGGCCTGTCATTGCTCTTCTCCCAAGAAGCAGGCGTCTTTTGATTTCGTGGCTGGGGTACGGGGTACGGGGTACAAATAATCAATTATTATAATAGTGAGGTATTCTTTGGCTGATTCAGGTTTCCTTCTGGCTTCCCGAAGGCACTACTAATTTGGTCGCAGTCTTTCCTGTGGACACATTCGGATCACAAGTGCTTTACCATTCATTCGATTCCTTCGCAAAACAGGGATTTATGCCTCAAGGGTGTGGGCGGCAACCACTTTGCACGGGGCCTTCTGTTTCTAGCCCCCGTGTGCGTCAGCAGAGCGCACTTCAGCCCTCCCTATCTTGCTTTCTCCCGGGTCCAAATGGACCCTCACATTGGCGGTCACTCGCCAATTCTGAGGGGCACAAAATGGCCTCCCTCTTGTATAAAGTGCCAAGTCCCACGGGGAGTTGCTCTCAGGCAAGTATATACAGTGGTACCACTAGCTGCGGACACAATCTGTTCTGGGGTGCCGTTTGCACCCTGAAAAGTCCGCAAATAGAGTGGCGCTTCTGCGCAAGTGCAGAGTGCGATAGAGCGCTTCTGTGCATGTGCAAAGCGCGCAGAACGCTTCTGCACACACGTGTGACGAAACTGGAAGTATACACTTTCGGGTTTGCTGCATTCGCAAGCCGAAAAGACGCAACATGAACCTAACGCAACACGAGGTATGGCTGTACAGTCATACCTCTGGTTGAAGTACCGTATTTTTCGCTCTATAAGACGCACCAGACCATAAGACGCACCTAGTTTTTGGGGGAGGAAAATAAGAAAAAAATTATTCTGAATCCCAGAAGCCAGAACAGCAAGAGGGATCACTGCGCAGCGAAAGCAGCGATCCCTTTTGCTGTTCCTGGCTTCTGGGATAGCTGCGCAGCCTGCATTCGCTCCATAAGACGCACACACATTTCCCCTTACTTTTTAGGAGAGAAAAGGTGAGTCTTATAGAGCAAAAAATACGGTACCTTCGGGATAAGTATTTTCAGGTTGCATGCTGTGGTGACCCGGAAGTAACGGAGCGTGTTACTTCCGGGTTTCGCCGCTCGTGCATGCCGCAGGCGGTCAAAATGACGTCATGCGCAGAAGCTGCGACGTGCGGACACAGGTTGCGTTCGCTTCCGGATTCGAACGGGGCTCCGCAACGGATCCCGTTTGCATCCAGAGGTACTACTGTACAGGATTGCAGCCTATAACAGTTGTTACAAGAAAAACTGCTTCCTTTCCCTTAAGAGCCCGTATAGAGCCCTTAAGTAGGTTCCCTATCGGTAGGAGAAATTAACAGAGGCCAACCAAAGTATATTGAGAAGCAAAGCGGCTAGTAAGCGTGATCTTTATTCAAGGAACTGTTGGAACCGGGTCCCCACACCCAGGAAGGAGGAGAACCCTGAACAATGGTGCGCATGCGCTTGTATAGACTTTTGAAATTGCCCATCCTGTAGCCGAAGACACCCCCCCAACACCCCCCCATCATACAAACATCACAGAAGGGAGGTAGTCTATGGCAGAAATCCTGATAATGGTCGCTGATTGCAATACCTGGGCAGCCTGGCCATTCTTTTGTGATGGTTAATACTTTAGTTCCTGAGTCCAGGTCGTAGGCCCAGCCTATTCATACACAAATATGCCCATAAGACAGGATTTGCAAGCAAAAAGACAATGGGAAGGCTTTCCCCCCCAATTTGCCTCCCTTACAGCAGGGGAATATTTGAGGTCATTGGGAGAGTCAGAATGGCGTCAGGATTGCTCTCCCATACTATTTCAGACGCGTGGTTCATATATTTAGATATGTGTGCATTTATGAATATTTATTCTGTATTTGAGACCTTAGAATTCTTATAACACAGACGATGCGCATGATGGCACATACAGGCAGAGATTGCGCATGACGTCATCTCCCCCCCCCCATGTCGGGCGCAACTCTGCACGTGTGTATATGTGTGTGCTTGTTTGTTGGCTCATGTCCATGCACATTGACGGGTGTGTATATCTCAAAAGAAATTACCTGTATTAGCGGCGTGGAATAGGTGGGATAGAAAACTTTTTACTGGAGTTATAAAGAAGAGGGAAAAATCATAATATAAGGATCCCCAAAAAGCGGTGGATTTTTTTTTTTAATTGGTGTATGTAAAACTGAAAAATTCAAATATATATTTTTTAAAAAAGAAAGAAAGAAAAACTTTTTTATTTGATGGAGTTTTCTGGCCAGTTTGATACCACTGATGATTCGGCCCAGGATAAGAGAAATCTCTCGCCTCAGTATATAGTGAGTTTGGTTAAGCGATGCCCCATAGCAGAAACACCCTCACAAACATTTGGACAAAAACAGCTTACAAGGATGTTGTTATTACAATTTTATTAAGAAACCTTATGCATAATTTTTTAATGAACGTTTCCTTTGCTGGTTCCTCCCCTCCCCTTCCCACATTTATGGGAGGAAACATCTTAGTGTCCCTTCTTCTCTCAGGAGATTTATAGGATGCAGGTGTAATTGGACATGTTAATGTGCATTCTGTATAACCCAAAGTAGTAATTAGAATTGTAAAGTGTTCTGGTGGCGGAGCATTAACTTGAATTTTATATCATGACATTAGGAGTGGCTTAATAGTCATAATTTAATATCCCCTGCCAACCCCCCCCCCCCACACCAGGGTTCTGTATGGTGCCTTACAGATTCCTCTAATCCAGTAATTTTGAACTGTTGTAAAAGCACCATTCTTCCCTTGCATTAATATAAGGTTTGTGAACTGATAGTATCCTAACATTATTTGTTGTTCTGGCTCCTTACAAACAGCCTCTGCTTGAGTATGGTTGTGGTTGTTGTTATTTAAATTTCTATCCTGCCCTTCCTTCCAGGTGAGCCCAGAGTGGCAAAAAACAAAGCAGTCAAAATACAATTAAAATAAAAACACACTTAAAAACAAACCACCTACTCTTCCGGCTATTTATTTAATGTTTTAAATTCCTCCTGTATGTTGTTAATAAGGGAAACAAACACAATCCACTGGGGAGGTAAAGGGACCCCAGACCATTAGGTCTAGTCGTGACCGACTCTGGGGTTGTGGCGCTCATCTCGCTTTATTGGTTGAGGGAGCCGGCGTACAGCTTCCGGGTCATGTGGCCAGCATGACTAAGCTACTTCTGGCGAACCAGAGCAGTGTACGGAAATGCCGTTTACCTTCCCACCGGAGTGGTACCTATTTATCTACTTGCACTTTGACGTGCTTTCGAACTGCTAGGTTGGCAGAAGCAGGGACCGAGCGACAGGAGCTCACCCCGTCGTGGGGATTCGAACCACCGACCTTGTGATCGGCAAGTCCTAGGCTCTGTGGTTAACCCACAGTGCCACCGGGGAGAGCATTCTGCAAACCGGTATTGCCGCTGAGGAGGGGTCCTGTCGGATTTCAGCACCAGATTTCAGCTTGCTATGCGCAGACATGGAGGAGACTCTTTATCTCTGTGTGAGTCAGTGTTCTGGGCTTGCCTCCTATCAATCAATAGGCATGCCTAGATTAGTTACTCATTAGAGCCACAGGGGATTGGCTCCTCTGAAGGTGGGCAGTTTTTTTAACACTTACCTAAAAGCACGTATTTCAGAATTTGAAACATGTGTCCAGGTTTCAGGCAGTGTGCCTCAACCTTTTGCAAATCGAAGTCGCTGCCGGCAGCAATGATGTTTCGTTTTGTTATAATTAAGGTCACTTGTGGAGCTTTATTGATATTTTTTAACATTTCCTGTGGCTTCCTTACAGCTGTTTCTTTGTCTCTCGGAACAAGGTAACGAACTCTACAGTTTCTCATTGCAATCCTCCGAGGAGCTCCGTGTTCCTTGCCATCTTATCCTTTGAAATAGTGAAATGGGACTTTTTGTTAATGTGCAACTAGGTCACTAGATTACATTTCTTTCGGGCCGCTTGTAACGTTACATTCTGTTGCTATGTCTTCTGATAACGTGGATCTAAATTAGGCCATGGATAGGGGGGAAAAGAGAGATTGTGTCATGTAAACTGAGCTGAACTACTGGGGACACCAGGAGTTCTTGTGGAGTTCATCTTTTCTCTTGGTTTTTTTCTAGATTAGGGGCTGTCTCCTCATGATTTTTTTAGTTTAGCTGTGAGAGCACAACCCAACATGAACTTAACTGCATGGTAATTCTCCCACTGAATGCAGAGTGTTCACCCCACAAATGGCTGGGGTGTGGTCCTTGATCTGGACTATAGAATGGGCAGCAGTGGTGGTGTTGGTGTTGTTTAGTCGTGTCCGACTCTTCGTGACCCATGGACCAGAGCACGCCAGGCACTACTGTCTTCCACTGCCTCCCGCAGCCTGGTCAGACTCATGTTGGTAGCTTCGAGAACACTGTCCAACCATCTCATCCTCTGTCGTCCCCTTCTCCTTGTGCCCTCCATCTTTCCCAACATCAGGGTCTTTTCCAGGGAGTCTTCTCATGAGGTGGCCAAAGTATTGGATCCTCAGCTTCAGGATCTGTCCTTCCAGTGAGCACTCAGGGCTGATTTCCTTCAGAATGGAGAGGTTTGATCTTCTTGCAGTCCATGGGACTCTCAAGAGTCTCCTCCAGCACCATAATTCAAAAGCATCAATTCTTCGGCAGCAGTGGTAGGATGCTGTAAATTTAACCCTTTGTCCCCACTTCAGTCCTGATTCAGATCAGACCCCACCCCCCAACACCTGCAATTTGAATTGCAGTCTGTCTGTCTGTCTGTCTGTCTGTCTGTCTTTCTCCCAGTGCATGGGGGTCCTCATCTGGATTACAACCACAGCAAGCACGGAGCAAAGGCTTAAAGCTCCCTATCTGCCATGCTGTGGCTCACCTGGGATAGCTCAATTGGTAGAGCATGAGACGCTTAATCTAAGGGTTGTGGGTTTGAGTCCCACGTTGGGCAAAAAAGATTCCTGCAATGCAGAGGGTTGGACTAGATGATCCTTGTGGTCCCTCCCAACTCTACAGTTCTGTGATTCTGTGAAGATCAAGGCCCCTGTCTGGCAATTGGTGGGGGGTAATCCCCACTGCACTTAAAGGGCAAAACTTTACGGTTCTGGCCTCTAACCCAGGCATCCCCAACCTTCGGCCCTCCAGATGTATTGAGTCTACAACTCCCATCATCCCTGAGCTCTGGCCTTGCTAGCTAGGGGTGATGGGAGTTGTACTTCAACAACATCTGGGGACCCACAGGTTGAGAAAGGCTGTTCTAGAGTAACCCCTTTTCCTGCAAACTCTAATTAGGTGCTTTTTCTGTAATAATATTCTGGGCCTACCCAACATGTTGCCCTCCATATGCTGTTGGTTAAGAAGTCATGCTAATTTAGTTGAGATCCTTGCATTGCAGGGGGTTGGACTAGATGACCCTTGGGAACTCTTCCAATTCTATGATTCCAAGTCCCATCAGCCCCACCCAGCTTAGCTGATTGTAATGGGTGATGGGAGTTGTCTCTTTAAACACACGCCCAACGTGAATGCCTTGGACCAGATATCTGGGCCAGATAGCAATAAATTGGTGCCTTACTCATGAATATGGAGGTGGAAACTGTCATTAGGGGTGTGTGTGTTTGCTCACAGTTCATTTAGATGGCATTGAATAAAGGATTAGACTATCTATACCCATTACCCATAATGGCTAAATGGAACCTGAGTGTTCTAGGGCAGTATTCCTTTGAAGGTGACTAGAAGTGGGTTGTTGTATTCATGTTCAATTTAAAAGTTTCCCAGAAGGATCTGGTTGGCCCAGAACAGGGGTCAGCAACCTTCTTCAGGAGGGGGCCGGTCCACTGTCCCTCAGACCTTGTGGGGGGCCAGATTATATTTTTTGGGGGGAGGAAATAAACGAATTCCTGTGCCCCACAAATAACCCAGAGATGCATTTTAAATAAAAGCACACATTCTACTCATGTGAAAACACGCTGATTCCCAGACCATTCGTGGGCTGGATTTAGAAGGCGATTGGGCCGGATCCGGGCCTTAGTTTGCCTGCCCATGGCCTAGATGACGCCCAGTCTCACCTAGCAGCGCCATTTGTGCCTTATGAAACACAGGAAGCTCTGGTATTTATTCTATGACTTGCCCATATTCATGTCAGCTGGCCCAGGACTGTCCTTTGGTCTGGCAATAGATGGCCACTTTTAGTGCAGACCTGATTTAGGACATGGGAAAAAGCGCTAGGCAAACCTTTGTATTCTGCACCATAGCTCATATGTAGAAAATTCTGAGCCACAGAAGCTGTATAGCATGAGAATTATTAGGGACCTGTCCTTTCAGCGACTATTGTGAAGGCCAGGTAGGCCTTTCAAACCTTGCATGAAGTGTAATAACTGCTGTTCCAAAAATCCCCTAATCCCGATGGCTTATCGCCACAACTATTATTGTTGTCTTGACTCACCAGTTTAATTGGTATTTATGAAAACTGCTGACGTTCCATTGATAAAGGTTTGTGTGCGGAGTTGCCCTTCTGTTGGTGGAAGTGATTTTGATTCAGCATGGAGGCCTCTGCTAAGAGAAGGGAGGAAGTAATTTTATCTGGACCCCCCCAAAAAAAGATTGTAAGGGGTAAACTGCCTTGGTCCAGTATACCTGAAGGAGCGTCTCCACCCCCATCCTTCTACCCGGACACTGAGGTCCAGCACCGAGAGCCTTCTGGCGGTTCCCTCACTGCGAGAAGCCAGGTTACAGGGAACCAGGCAGAGGGCCATCTTGGTAGTGGCACCCACCCTGTGGAACGCCGTCCCACCAGATGTCAAAGAGAACAACAACTACCAGACTTTTAGAATACATCTGAAGGCAGCCCCGTTTAGGGAAGCTTTTAATGTTTGATATATTACAGGATTTTAATATTTTTTTGGAAGCTGCCCAGAGTGGCTGGGGAAGCCCAGTCCGATGGGCGGGGTATAAATAAATTATTGTTGTTGTTGTTGTTGTTGTTGTTGTTGTCGTCAGTGGATTGCCCCCCAGAGCAGCTGAGGGGAAGGGCATTTGCATAAATTGCCTCCTCTCTTCAGTTAGCACTGACCTTGCCTCAAATAGGACTTTTTCCACTCTTTGAAGGGTATCATTGGACACAGTCCAATGTTTCAGCTATCCCAAAGGACTTGGGATGGAATTAAACATTATTATCGGCAAATGTGTGGCCCCTTGTACACTGATTCTTCTTTGCAGATGCCTGCTATCCAACAACTGCAACTATATTTCTTCCACCTGGTCCCACACCTGATTTTGAAGCTGGGCTAGAGGGGGAAACAATTTAGAACTGCCTGCTTGGGCATTTGCAGTACAGAATTGGTGAGTGGTTAACGCTCCCCCCTCTCTGCATATTGTAATAAACAAAATCTGCCCTTATTCCCTTATGGGGTACACAAGAGCCCTTGTAGAGTCCTTTGTAGGTTCTCCATCGGTAGGAGAAAATAAGAGACCAACCAGAGAATATTGAGAAGCAAACAGCTAGTTAGCTTGATCTTTATTCAACTATTGCAGCAGGGTGCCCCCTCAGAGACAGGAGAAAGGGGGAGGAACCCCTAACAAAAGCGTGGCTGCCCTTATATAGACATTTAAAGTTGCCCACCCTCAAGTCCAAGACCACCCCCAGAAGCATCATACATACAACACAGAAAAGACAGTCTACAACAGAAATCCGAGTGCGTTGCTTATTTCCTGTCTGGTAGCTTACCTGTTTAATGGTCACTTGATTGGATTACCAGGGGAGCCTGGCCAGTCTTTTGTAATGATAAATACTTCGTTCCTGAGACAGGTCACAGGCTCACACCCTATTCATATCTTAAAATGTACCCTTAAGACAGGATTTGTGAAGAAAGAGACAATGGGGAGGTTTCCCACTTGGGCCTTGCAGATAAATATGAGGTCAATTTGTTGAGGTCAAATATTTGTCAATTTGTTTTTCTGTGGGGTTTCAGACATGTGGTTTATATATTTATGTACGTGTTTGGTTGTTACATTTATGAACATTTATTACATATATAAGACGCGGGTGGCGCTGTGGGTTAAACCACAGAGCCTAGGACTTGCTGATCAGAAGGTCGGCGGTTCGAATCCCCTCGATGGGGTGAGCTCCCATTGCTCGGTCCCTGCTCCTGCCAACCTAGCTGTTCGAAAGCACGTCAAAGTGCAAGTAGATAAATAGGTACCGCTCCGGCAGGAAGGTAAACGGCGTTTCCGTGCGCTGCTCTGGTTCGCCAGAAGCGGCTTAGTCATGCTGGCCACATGACCCGGAAGCTGTACGCCGGCTCCCTCGGCCAATAAAGCGAGATGAATGCCGCAACCTTAGAGTTGGGCACGACTGGACCTAATGGTCAGGAGTCCCTTTACCTTTAAGACCTTAAAATTCTTATAACAGTATCATCACTTCTCCCCTGCAAGTGATATGTAGGACCCATAACACCCACATTCTGAGGGAAACACAGGGTTTTCTCCTCTTGACATCTAGTTCTGCCCTCGAAATATCTACCAATATACAAGAGTTGCTATAAATAAAAGAAGTGTGTTTGCCAGCAGTTGCTAGTACAGTATGCTACCAGAAATACAGGAAAACACTGCTAGCCTCCGTCCCTCATAATGTCCCACAGAATCACACTACTGTACTTAATGGTGTACTTTGTAATTAAAGAGTCGTGCTTTCTTGTGGGATATTTCTGCAGGACATCGGCACCCCTGATCTTTGTTTAGCAGTGTTGGTTCACAGAGAGGCTTGCAGCACTAATAATTCCCCTTTCCAGTTGTTAGTGCCATTGCAACAGGAACTTGTTTAGAGACTTTTAAAAGGGTTACAGGTGTGTGCCTGGACTCACCTGTGTGCAGCCACCACTCATGTATGTTCATAAACACACTGCTGAAATGTTTAGGATCTTTTGCTGGTGCTTGTTATGAACGTGTTAACCTGTAACCTTATGCCCACAAGGAGCTCTCTCTCAGAGAGGAGCAAAGAAAGCTTAGTTTATTGTATGAAATAGGAGTGTCAGAATATATGTAAATGCTGCTTGAGACAGCAAAGTTACAATTTGATGAGGTAGCAAATTCTACAATACATACACACCTTGATTAAATATTAAAAGATTCCCTAACTATTTTTAAAGGCCTGTAGAAACGTGGGCATGAGGATTTTGCTATAACCCGACACTAGAAGTGGGGAGAAGGGAGAAGGAAAGTATAACTACCAGAAAGTATGGGGTTTAAATAACATTCTTGGCTAATGCTTCCTAATAGGGAAGGGAGGGGTTTTGAGATGAGAAATTCCTCTCTTTATCTCCTGCCCATTTCTCCCCTTGCCCATCCTAGTGAGAAAATGACTGAAAACTGGCCATCCTGTTTGTTTAACAAAAGGGTGAAAGACTTTGATAGTGAGTCATTATTTGGCCATCTCTGCTATCTGCATTCAGATCACCTGGCCATTGTGCTGATGGCTCCCATTGAGAAGTTGAGTACATTGTATGTGGCAACTAAATTTGCATGTGTTAATCTTCAAGTCAGATATGGGTGAACTCTGGATATACCTGCATGCCTTTTAGGAGGAGGCTGGAATCAGGTTTGTTCCAGGGTCACCAAAGCTCATCATGGAGGGTCTTGTGTCATATTGGAGTTATGCCAGCCTTATTATTAATGCCATGATCTACAGAGATAAACCGTAAGTTCAGATTCACACACACCTCTTTACAGGAATATTCAGCAGTATATAAATGCTAATGAATGAATGAAAATGAATGAATGGTGCTCAGGTTACCATAACACACAATGGATTCTACAGAAGCAAAATATATTCAGAGTGGCACATAGTTGGATTGTCCCCAGTATTGCCAGTCCCTGGGCCAGCTTTTGTGATGTCACCATGGAAGATTGCAATTTACGTATTTTGATGGATCTTGGGAGCCCATACCTGAAGGTTTCCTCCTTGGAAACCACTCCCATTTTCCTCCTTCTTTTGACTCTTACTTTGTTTGGATTAATTCAGGTGCTTAACGTGGACCGTGTGTTTGTTTGTTTTGTGTGTGTGTGTGTGTGTGTGTGTGTGTGTTGTATGGTTCCACCTTATTAATACAGAGTTCCAGTGGTGTATGAAAGAGGATGGCTTGGATTACTGAAAGGGTTTGCCAAGCGTTCTCCAACCAGCCATGGAATAGAGCAACTGGAGGGGCTCTGTAAGCATGTTGTCTAGCTATGGATCTGTTTGCACAGCCAGATTGTTGACTAAGAAGAACTCTGCTGAATTGGACTAAAGGTCTATCTAGTGCATGGGTAGGCAAACTAAGGCCCGGGGGCCGGATCTGTCCCAATTGCCTTCTCAATCCAGCCTGCAGATGGTCCAGGAATTAGTGTGTTTTTACATGAGTAGAATTTGTGCTTTTCTTTAAAATGCATCTCTGGGTTATTTTTTGGATATAGGATTTCGTTCATCTCCCCCCCCCCCAGAAAAAATAAAGACCGCCCCCCCCAAGGGACAGTGCACCTGGCCCCCTGCTGAAAAAGTTTGCTGACCCCTGAGCTAGTGCATCATCCTGTTGTCCGCCGAAGCGTTCCTTGGAAGAGCATACACAGTGGATGACAAAAGCCGTTGTCCTTTCCTGGTTGTTCTCCAGCAACTGCTATTCAGTACAGTGCTGTCTCTGAACCCGGAGGTTCTTTTTTTGAGCCACCTTCATTCCCAATAGCTATTGATAGACCCGTTCTCCAAGAATTTGCCTAATCCCTTTCCTAAAGCCATGTGAGCTAGTGATCATCAGCACACCGTAGGACAGTAAATTGCATCCAAGAATCATGTGTGTGGTGTGAGTTACTTTTGGTTGTTTGCCAGTTTGATCTGCTCACATTGCCTGTTTTTTTGTTTTGTTTGTTTGTTTCAAAAGGCTTGTTCCACAGGTTAGAACTGTGTATTATTAGTTTCCCTAGATGCTTTCCTTATCAGCATGATGTTGGCAACAGCTAAAAGTAGGGAGCAGGCAAACCACTGAAGGGAATCGGTTTGTGGTAAGGAGGAGCCTGGCAGAGATATCGAATACGTCTAATTGCAGACGTATGTAATCCTTGAATAGAACTGTGTGTTATGCAGCCTGTTCTCCTTTTTAAACTCACTGCTGCTGCTTCTTTGCAAAGCAGTATCAGGGAAAGGAACTATGTGGAAAAGGGAGCAGGACGAAGGATAAAGGTAAAGGTATAGGGACCCCTGACCATTAGGTCCAGTCGTGGCCGACTCTGGGGTTGCAGCGCTCATCTCGCTTTATTGGCCGAGGGAGCCGGCGTACAGCTTCCGGGTCATGTGGCCAGCATGACTAAGCCACTTCTGGCGAACCAGAGCAGCGCACGGAAATGCCGTTTACCTTCCCGCCGGAGCAGTATCTATTTATCTACTTGCACTTTGACGTGCTTTCGAACCGCTAGGTTGGCAGGAGCAGGGACCGATCAACGGGAGTTCACCCCATCGCGGGGATTTGAACTGCCGACCTTCTGATCGGCAAGTCCTAGGCTCCACCTATGTCCCCAGGATGAAGGATACTTAATCCTTTTCTGCCTGCAACTTTACTCTCCCATTGCTTTCCCATGGCCCACCCGGCAAGGAATCCAGACCATTGTTTCCTGCAACCCCACCTAGAAGAAAAGCAGTAAGTCATCCTGCAGGACAAGACACCTCTGTCACCTGCTTCCTGGTTGCAAATCTTGCCTTGTAATGCCAGCTTGCAGAGGAGAAGGGGCGGGCAAGGTCTAAAGAGCTGAAGCTGCCTGGGAAACATTTGATTCCATCCGTGTGTGTGTGTGTGTTTGTGTGTACACATGCACTGCATTCTCTATCTCATTCACCTCGGTTATTTGCTTGCTCCATCATTCCAGCTGCTGCCAACATCTTATTGGTAAGGGAAGCCACTAGGGGAAAAACAACTGCTGTCTGTATAGTCACGGCTGGCTGGGCCTCTTCATACTTCTAATGCACTTAGCCTCCTATCTAGATGTTGTTGTTGTTTTTTTATCTCTAACATATTTAGCATAACAAGTTGTTTCAACAGTTTTTTGGAGCCTTTGATCTTTAGCCTTCCTTTCAGAAGCTGAACGCCTGCGTTATTTATAGCTCTCTGAATCCCGGCCAACTAAAACGAGCGAAATTTCAGATATTATCTTGGGGTCTTGCAGAGCTGTCGGCCAAGGTTTCCCTTTTAAGCTGACCTTTATTCTTTCAGTTAAAATCCTGGAGGTCCCTATCTATGGGGCCTGAACAGCTAGCGACCCACTTACCTTAATGCAGACCACCCAGTGTCTCAGAGACAGTGGAGTGCTTCTCTGGGGGCAAAGTCCAACTGCTGGAGAAGCACAGTGCCTGTTGTGGCTGCAGAGACTGGTAACCCATAACTGCTGCATCCTGCGTTGTTTTTACTGTGTTAGCAGCACTGAAGTTACTTCTCCAGGGCACAAGCCTGGGCAAGTGTGTATGGGGTTTTTATCCTGCCCAGATGATAAGACCCCCCTCTTGGCTTAGCTGATGTGGCCCAAGAAAGCAAAGCAATACATTTGGCACCAGCTTGGCTGCAGGAGTTGCTGGAAGGAGGCTTACATGACGCCATCAACTGTCTTTGAGACTCCACTCTGGATTGGTGAAGCGTTTACTCCTCAGCCTTTTCTTCACCTGAAGGTGTCCCACAAAGCAACGGGGACATACTTTTCCTTGGGGTTTACTCCTGAAGCCTTTCTTACGAATAGCCGCAAGGCGCAGTGGATGTTGGGGTTCAGAGTTTTCCTTCATCTAGGTCATGGCAAACTAAGGCCCGGGGGCCAGATTTGGCCCAATCACCTTCTAAATCCGGTCTGCAGACGGTCCAGGAATCAGCATGTTTTTACATGAGTAGAACGTGTCCTTTTATTTAAAATGCATCTCTGGGCTATTTGTGGGGCATAGGAATTCGGACATTATTTTCTTCAAAATATAGTCCTGTCCCCCACAAGGTCTGAGGGACAGTGGACCGGCCCCCTGCTGAAAAAGTTTGCTGACCCCTGATCTAGGTGGGCCAGCTTCCCAGGTTGACTAGCCCCGTCTGCCGCTAACTTCCCTCAACCGCACGGGCAGAAACTGCCTTCTTGACCGTCGGATCCACTATTGGTCTTGTCTGCTCAATTTGCCAGAGCCTGTATTTGCATGCAGGGGAAGTCCCTAACTCATCAATGGTTTGAGACCTATTGGCTACCCTCACCTGGTTTAGTCGGTCAGTCAAAGCCATTTCCCGGGGTATGGATGCTGTCATATGCTGACAGCTTCAAGGAGCCACAGGTGAGAGCTGAGTACAAGTGGACAAACTACTCCAGAAGGAGCATGACCTGTCCCCTACCAGAAGTCCCCCATATCCTAGTTTCCAGATTAGGGACACATGTATCATGAGGCTTGTCACACTGTTTGGCTGCATTTGGGGCTACAAAATTATATCTTAATCTGCTTGTCAATAATTGGGGAAATTGTAGGGCAGCTGCGTTCACTGAGTTGCAGTTCTTCCCTTCCACTTTCACAAAGCCTCGGCTGTCTTGTCCTGCATTCTAGTAAATGAGTGCTGTTAAAAAATAATAAGCACAAAGTGAGATTTGCCATATTTAAACCTCTGGATTCATGCTGCTGAGTTAGCATTATACAGTACAGGGACCACCTAGCTTCCAGAGACATTTTTCACAAAAATTGACCAGAAGGAACGGAGTCATATGGGGTCAGGGGGCACAGAATAGAGTGCTGTTTTCCAGCTGCAGTAACAATAACCAATAGTTATGACCCACACAGCAGTCTCAACACAGCACTGAACATTTTGCAGAAGAGCCTCCCATTTTCTTATGGTGCAAAACTCATGTGCTTTGAGTGTTTGCAAAATGAATTATCTGCTAAGCCTTGAGAGATGAGAAACAAGTATGCATTCATTATTTAATATACTGGTTGATCCCTACACTGGAATTTAGAAAATGGGTTGTAGAATATATTGAAGTGCTATCCCAGAATAAAATGTAATGCTTTTAGCGATTGCATACTTTCATTAGCCGGCTTTTAGGTGCTCAGTGAGTGCAATTAGATTACAAACGTGGGAATTTCTCTTGCATAACCTGTTGTGTGGATACACTTCAGTTCTTCCCCCCATGAAAAGGCTGACCTTAAATGAACAAATGATGAGAGTATAGTCTTTATAAGCACTGAGTTTGCAAGTTTTTTTCTCCAGGCCTTTTCTTTCCAGCTACTAAAGCATGACGACTTTTCTATATTTGCAGGGTTGTTTTCCCCCCTCTCTCTAAAGAGGTTTGTGAGATATTGACAACGGTCTGTTGGTTAGGCTCAGTTCCAGCATTGTAACATGCTCTTAAAAAAGATCATTGAGGAAAGGTTGTGCAGACCTATGAAGATGTTTATTTTACAAACCAGCTCTCTTTCTAGACAGTAGGACTTCTGCAGGGAGAGCTTTATCAGCCACTTGGTTGGCATTCACAACCTTTTTTGTGCATTTTGAGACAAGGAATAAATTTATTTGTACATATGTGTGTATTCTAGAAAATATTTTAGAAAACACTTACTGCTGTTGGTTTTTTTTGGGGAGGGGACGCGGGTGGCGCTGTGGGTTAAACCACAGAGCCTAGGACTTGCTGATCAGAAGGTCGGTGGTTTGAATCCCCGTGACGGGGTGAGCTCCCGTTGCTCGGTCCCTGCTCCTGCCAACCTAGCAGTTCGAGAGCACACCAGTACAAGTAGATAAATAGGTACCGCTCCGGCGGGAAGGTAAACGGCATTTCCGTGCGCTGCTCTGGTTCGCCAGAAGCGGCATAGTCATGCTGGCCACATGACCTGGAAGCTGTACGCCAGCTCCCTCGGCCAATGAAGCGAGATGAGTGCCGCAACCCCAGAGTCGGCCACGACTGGACCTAATGGTCAGGGGTCCCTTTACCTTTACTATAATGTTTGTGGAGAATGCATGAAAACAGCATACTGTGTCAACTCAAGTAGGTTCTATGTGGGTGTTCTGAAGGATTTCACTGGATGAATCATGCAAATTGTAGAGTCCCTAGGGTCTCTGGATGAATCATGCAAATTGTAGAGTCCCTAGGGTCATCTGGTCCAATCCCCTGCTATGCAGGAATCTCAGCTAAAGCATCCATGACAGATCGCTTGAAAACCTTCAAGGAAGGAAAGACCACCAGCTCTCATGAGAGTTTGCTCCACTGTCAAACAGCTTCCACTGTAAGAAAGTTCTTCCTGGTGTTTAGTCGGAATCTCCTTTCTTGTAACTCAAAGCCATTGGTTTGGGTCCTATCTTCCAGAGCAGTAGAAAACAAGCTTGCACCATTTGCCATGTGACAGCCCTTGAGATATCTGAAGGTGGCTATCATATCTCCTCTCAATCTTTTCTTATCGAGGAGAGACTTGCTATCTCTCCAAACCTGATCCACTCCCCAACCCCCTGCTAATCTCTTCCTTTTTAATCAAATCAAGTAAGCAATGGAAGCCTAAACTGCTTTGGCCTTACATACCTGAAGGAGCATCTCCACCCCCATCATTCAGCCTGGACACTTGAGATCCAGCTCTGATGGCCTTCTGGTGGTTCCCTCACTGTGAGAAGTGAGGTTACAGGGAACCAGGCAGAGGGTCTTCTCCATAGTGGCGCCCATCGTCCCTCAGACCTCATGGTGGGCCGGACTATATTTTGAAAAAGAAAAAAAATACGAATTCCTATGCCCCACAAATAACCCAGAGATGCATTTTAAATAAAAGCACACATTCTGCTTATGTAAAAACACCAGGCAGGCCCCACAAATAACCCAGAGGTGCATTTCAAATAAAAGGACACATTCTACTCATGTAAAAACACGCTGATTCCCAGACCGTCTGTGGGCCGGATTTAGAAGGCTATTGGGCCGGATCCGGCCCCTGGGCCTTAGTTTGTATACCCCTGATTTAAACCATCTGTCTTAGGTTGTGGCTTGCCCTATTCTCTCCTTTACCATGTCATTTTTGTGCGACAACTGGGCTGGACAGCTCCACTAGGCATCCTTCTAAAGCAAAAGTGTAATCTCTTTGCCAGCATTATGACCTCACAGAGCCAAGCCCGTCAGTTTTGGCAGGAAAATGATTCTGTTTCCTTCATCCTTTTCAGTTGTTTTTGGAACAAGTTCAGCATGTACATAGGGACATGCCTGTCAGGAGGTTGTATGCTTGTGACATATGCATCATTCCAAAGGAGGCCATCAATGTGTTGTTGTTTTTTAATTAAAAAAACACTTTCCCCCCAAAATAGTGATGGATAGATTATCTGTATTAATATACAATGCTAAGAATTCTCTGGCCTCTTGTGTCAGGCCTTGCCCCATTAAAATCTCCTAAGGGAGAAAAGTTGTTGAATGAGTGTAGTACGTATCCCATTGGCGATGGCGTTTCTACCATTAAGCTGTTGCTGGATTGCACTTTTATTTATTAGAACGGCTTTGTCTGTTTACAGCCCCATTCAACAAATGCTCTTTTATGGGCGTTGAACATTTCGTGAAATCCTGTGTGATTCCTACAAGGTTTTTTTTTGTTTTTTGTTTTTTGCACCCTTACGATTGTAGCATCAGCTGATGCACTAGAGGTTAACTGAGTTAATGATGTTGCTTGTCAGCATCGGTCAGAATTAGACCACAAGGTGTCCACCAATCCTCCTCCTCTTTCAACCACAATGTAATTGCACCATTGAACAAAATGGAGACGGCCTTCTTTCCTTATGTTTGTACAGATTATGGGTAGAATTCCATGCATCTGCACAAGCTTTTCAGCTTACCAGACAGAATGGTTACCCCATCTTCTCCCCCCCCCCCAATTTTCTGGTGGCTTTCCCACCCCCACTCCTGCCAATTTGGGTGTGGGGTGGGGAAGTTTTGTTGCGCAGACAGTGGAAATCCTTCTGCTGCTGGGTTAAGCCCACCCAGATTTTTTTGCAGAGGCGGATTTAGGACCGTGCAGTTGAGGAGGGTCCATTCTTAAGGAAATCAGCCCTGAGTGCTCACTGGAAGGACAGATCCTGAAGCTGAGGCTCCAATACTTTGGCCACCTCATGAGAAGAGAAGACCCTGATGTTGGGAAAGATGGAGGGCACCAGGAGAAGGGGACGACAGAGAATGAGATGGTTGGACAGTGTTCTCAAAGCTACCAGCATGAGATTGACCAAACTGCAGGAGGCAGTGGAAGACAGGAGTGCCTGGCGCACTCTGGTCCATGGGGTCACGAAGAGTCGGACACGACTAAATGACTAAACAACAACAAATTTGAGGAGGGTGCTTGTTCAGCTTTGAGAAGGAGTTGTGGGGGCTTTGACAGGGTCCTAGAGCCCTGCTTCCTTTGCCAAACCAGGCAAGTGCTTACCAAGCTTTGGGAAAGAGGCCTTTAGGACCCTGCCAGAGACTCACGCCTCCTTCCCAAAGCTCAGCTTAAGCCACAGGGCGGCATATAATCAAGGGTCACCCCTGTGTTTGTTATCCCTAAGTCAAAGGAATGTTGCAAGAGAGCAATTTTTGGAGCAGGACCGTTTTTGCTCTGTCCAGCGTTGAACCCGATGCCAGAGCTGAGGGGAAAACAGGGGCGATAAGTTTGGGCAAGTCTTGGTTATTTGGTGCTTCTTGTTGCCGAAGGAAGAAGCCTTGCTTTCTACCTTGTTTGCATGGCTTGCCATCTGTTGACTGAAACGGAGAAAAAGCTTGATATCCTACTGTTACTGTAAAGTCTTGCACAACTAAACTGTTGGACAGGGACTGTAAGGTGTTTCTTAAGACCAAGGTAAAGCTGTCAAGCTCCCTTGTTATTTTTGCTATTGCCAGAAGGTGTTCCCTTGTTAGTGTAATCTTGTTATATTGATAGAGTGGCTGGGGAAACCCAGCCAGATGGGCAGGGTATAAATAATAAAATAATTTATTATTATTATTAATTAATTTAATTTAATTACTGTACTGTGGTGTTTTTTGTATGATGCTATATTGGCTATTATGTTGTTATGAAATTGTTCTTCCTGTTTTCTTTCTTGTAAGCCACTTTGAGCACAATTTGCTTTCGTGCAAAAGTGGCATGCAAGCAAAATTATGAATAATAGCAGTGAGACAATTCATTGTTTGTACCCCGCCCATCTGACTGGCTTGCCCCAGCCACTCTGGGCGGCTGCCAATATATAAAAATATATAATTAAACATTCAAACGCTTCTGTATACCGGGCTGCCTTCAGATATCTTTGAAAGGTTGCATAGTTACTCGTCTCCTTGACATCTGGTGGGAGGGCGTTTGCTACCACTGAGTGAGAAAGCCCTTTGCCTGGTTCCTTGTAGCGTCACTTCTTGCAGTGAGGGAACCGCCAGAAGGCACTCGAAGCTGGACCTCAGGGTCCGGGCAGAACGATGGGGGTGGAGATGCTCCTTCACGAACTTGGGGGGGTCCACCCCCCATTGGCCCTGTTGTATCCAAGAGCCCATATAGAGCCCTTACATAGGTTCCCTATTGGTAGCAGAAAATAACAGGCAAACCAGAGAATATTGAGAAGCAAAGCAGCTGGTAAGCTTGATCTTTATTGATCTGTTGCAATAGGGTGCTCCCCTCACCCGCAGGACAGGAGGAAGAACCCAGAAAAATGGCGCGCAAGGCCTTATAAAGACTTTTGAAATTGCCATCCTGTAGATCAAGACCACCCCCAGAAACATCATACATACACCACAGAAGGGGGTGTAACCTAAGACCACCCCTCAGATACATCACACCTACATCACAGAAAACAGAAATTTGAATGTTGTTTTTCTCCTGTCTGTTTATCTCCTGTGTGGCAGGTTACTTGATTGGATTGCCTGGGGAGCCTGGCCATTCTTTTGTAGTGATAAATACTTAGTTCCTGGGCCAGGTCACAGGCTCACATCCTATTCATATCTCAAATGTGCCCTTAAGACAGAATTTGTGAGGAAAGAGACAATAGGGAGGTTTCCCACTTTGACCTTGCAGAGACCTTGCTCAGTTTAGGAATCAAAATGGTTCCAGGTTGGTCTTCCTGTGCTGATCTATGTACATGCTTGGTTGGTATGCTTATGGACAGTAAAGGTAAAGGTACCCCTGCCCGTATGGACATTACCATATATCTAAGACCTCAAAATTCCTATCACAGCCCCAATTTTTTTCCTGCCTGCCCTGCAAAAACATAGTGAACCAGAAATATGAGTTTTGGCTTCAATTGATCAGTTTTGCGGGCCCAAAGTAGTAGGGAATTTTGTATTTCGTTTTTGAAACCCATCACAGTCATGAAAGATTTTATTAGTATTTCTTCATGTGGGAACCGTATAAAAACAACATTTATGTTATAATGGAAAATGCCCCCCCTCCCCATGTAGCTGGTTCAGTTTTCACAGCTGCATATTGTTCTCTCACCCAGAGCTGGGGAAGGCCAGCTCCTTGCTTGAGCAGGGCTGCCCTTGCTGGTGATGGTGGACCTGATAAACAAATAGACTACTGTTGAGAGTTTATGGAAGGAATGAGTGGGAGCGGAAGGCAAGGGGGTTCCTGGAAGGCTGCAAGAGGGCTGATGAGAGCGGGCCAAAATTGATAGGGAAAGGATTTATTATCTGAATGTTTGAAGAGCCCAGTGCCACAGGGGAAAGACAAAGAACAGCGCCCTTGAATTCCTTGTATCACGTGCAGGCTTATCTATTCAGCTTCACGTGCTAATTGCGTATCAAAGACAGGCTTCGGTGTTTGTTTTGCCATTGATCCTGGCCTAGAAAAGTCTTCTGCGCAAAGTACCTTTTACGTTTTTCTTCACTTGCGCCGCTATCAGGATCACCGCTGGTTATTTTTGTTACCGGCAGCAAGCAAACGATAGTGCTTTTCAGCCAGATTCATGTACCCAAAATGTGCAGTAGATCTTTCTTTTTTTTATAAAAAATTTTTTATTAAGAATTTCAACACAATAATTTTAACAATAATACATCATCCACGTTATTTCCCCCCCCAGTCCTCCCCCCCCGAACATATACCCACCCTCCCGTCCCCACCCCCCGGCTTCCCTCAGCTCCTATCTCTGGTTTCTCAGCATATATTTTCATCTGCATGTTATAGAGTTGTAAAGATCCTCAATTTATGTGTCTATATTTTACCAACAAAGATTTTGTGAATGTTTATTCAAAACCCGCCAAAGAGTCCAGTTCGTATTGTTGTTTCTTCAGATATTTCGTAAAAGGTTCCCATTCGTCTTTAAAATCACAGTTATCCTTGTTATGTAGTTTGTGTGTCAAAAAAAAAAAAAGTGCGGTAGATCTGGTCTGTTTGGATTTTTAGCAGAGCTTTCCATGCGGTACTGCATTGGAAATCACTCAAACCATTAAAAAATGGGTATACAGTCATACCTCGGGTTAAAGTTGCTTCAGGTTGAGCGTTCTTGGGTTGCGCTCCGTGGCGACCCGGACGTAACCCTTTCTGGTACTTCCGGGTCGCCGCGGGACATAACCTGAAAGAACGTAACATGATGTATGACTGTAGTTGTTTATTTCCTTGACATCTGATGGGAGGGCGTTCTAAAGTGTGGGCGCCACTATGGAGAAGGCCCTCTGCCTGGTTCCCTGTAAGCTCACTTCTCGCAGTGAGGGAACCACCAGAAGGCCTTCAGAGCTGGACCTCAGGTGGCTGAACGATGGGGGTGGAGATGCTCCTTCAGATAATTTGTTGTGACACTTCATCAGTTACCAGGCTTAGGAAAGGCCAAGCATTGGAGCTTCGAGGGAACTGTTGCTTCTGCAGTTGCTCAGTTTAGACTGAGAGCTTATATGGGCTCCCTCCCTTCTGGCTTCTCAGCCAGGCCCTGACCCAAGCAGTTGCTTTCATGAGCTTCACCTTCCTCCTGAGGAGATGGCTATCTGGGTACTTCACCATCATCTTTGAAGATCCTGCCTGAGTGCTCCTCTGCTCCCTTGGGTGTGTGGGTGTCTGATAACTATCCAGGAACCCAGGCAATAGGTGTAGAGACTTCACCTCCAAGAAGACTCCTCTTCTAACTCCTTTTCCACCCCCAAATACACTCATGTGTTTGCAAACCTCCTTTGTAGAACTTGAGTGGAAATATTATGGTGATCTTGTCAAAGGAACAACAAATAGGTGGTTAGATGTATAGCACAGAAATAGCAGCTGCACTTCAGCTACACTTTTGGTTCGCAGCCTTCAGTTACTACTGGTGGTCCAAGGCCCTGAATTTTATCAAACTCCAAAGGAAAAAGAAATGCATTGTATATCTTTGCAGCGGCAGAAAACCCCTCCATTTAAGTCTTCATCTGACAAATGATTGCCTTTGCTGAAGTGGCTCCAAATACCCAACAGGAACAGAACATGAGGTACTCCAATTACTCTCCTCAATAGTGTTTTTCCCCCCTCTTCAAGAATTGCCTGGGTGAGATAAGAAGGAAAGGTGCGGTGTCCACACCTAAACTGAAGAGCAAAGCTTTTCACTGAAAAAGAGGACGGGGAAATACAAAGAAGAGAAAAGGATATCTTAGAATTGGAAAGGAGTCACAAAGTTGAGCGGCACGAACTCTGCAGAGTTTTTCCTTTTTTAAAAAAAACATCTAACACTGTAGTCATCATATTTCCAGTATTTTCAGAACAAAGGGCCTATTATGTTGGGATGCAGAATACAGCAAAAGCACGTAGAATATGCCAGTGAGTAAGGTTGCTGATTGCGCAGAAGAAATATAGGACAGTTCAAGGCAGGAGCAGTTTCCACACAGTGTTCGCCTTCGGCCACCAGCCAGGTTGCCTGTCAGGAAAACATACAATTAAGCAGGCATATTGCTAAACTTCACACGCACAGCAACTCCCTGGCTTAAACGTGTCATTAAATGTTTTCTGCATTTGAGAATGGCTTCTTTGAAAGGGTTTCTGAACCTGTGGCAGAAAGGCAGACTTAGGGCTTGGTTCACACATGACCCCAGTGTGTAATCTTCAGTGGTGGCAGTGGTTCTGTGTAGTACATATTCTCAATGAAGCAATTCAACTCAGCACAGATAGTAATGAAATCAGTGTTTCTGCTTTCATTTCTCAAAATTCACATCCCAGTGGCAAATAGCGTAGACTCAACCTTTTCCAACCATTGTTTAGCAATTATAGGCCACAGCTTTCTTTTCTTTTTTCTTAAATCATCTTTATTGAATTAAAATACAAATATATATACATAAGGTAAAGGGACCCCTGACCATTAGGTCCAGTCGTGGCCGACTCTGGGGTTGCGGCGCTCATCTCGCTTTATTGGCCGAGGGAGCCGGCGTGCAGCTTCTGGGTCGTGTGGCCAGCATGACTAAGCCGCTTCTGGCGAACCAGAGCAGCGCACGGAATCGCCGTTTACCTTCCCGCTGGAGCAGTACCTATTTATCTACTTGCACTTTGATGTGCTTTCGAACTGCTAGGTTGGCAGGAGCAGGGACTGAGCAACGGGAGCTCACCCCGGCGCGGGGATTCGAACCGCTGACCTTCTGATCTGCAAGTCCAAGGCTCTGTGGTTTAACCCACAGCGCCACCCGCGTTCCAATATATATATACATACATAAAGAAAAAAAAGAAAGAGGAAAAAACACACACATACAAAACAAGAATTTGCATTATTATATTGCACCATTGAATTTCTAAATAAGACTTCCAATTCTTCTCATTGTACTTGTGTTGTTATTTACGTTTAATGCATAGCCTTCTATTACCCTAATTCGTTTTTGTAATCTGGGAGGACAGGCAAAGGTGTGTGATCTTGCCAGAGCCAGGTCATAAAACTATAGCTAGTATTTGTGTAGAGCACCGACCAGGTATCTAACCAAAGTTCAACATGCTTTGAAGTCTGATTTCAGGAGAGAAGAGAGTTGAACTTACTGCAAAAAAGTGAGACTTAAGAGGGGCTTGTGTTTGTTTGAATTATTTCCCATGTTTGTTTGAATTTATTCGCCATGTTTGATATTGCCGAATGGTATACAGTTAAGAACCACAACACAAAGAAACAAAGTCTAGCCGGAGTTATTAACTGGCAGTGAGCAAACGTAAAGCGGTTTGAAAACAAATCACTTCGTTTCATGAAAGTTTTCATAAGGGAAGGTTATACAACAGTTAGAGAGAATAGAGAAGATTAGGCTAAAATGATGTTTTTAGAGATTCTTGGTCAGGAAGGCGCAACAACAAAGCCTGACAGCGTAGAATTTCTTGTGAAGTGTGGGGAGGGGAACTCACAAAGTGTTGTGTGCACAAATGTTCACAGTTTGGGAATACCGGTGAACCTGAAGCCTGCGAGTATGTTCTGCAGCAATTTTGATGCTTTGCTCTGGGTATCTACTACCTGCCTTTCTGTCATTCTTGCATGATAGAAGTTTGACATGAGCAAACTGGGGAACATAAATGTTTGGAGAACATAGAAGGTATCATAGAAGGTGAGTGCCTGGAGGCGGTTGGAGGTTGGATGGCGGCTAACAGATTGAGCTTGAATCCTGACAAGACAGAAGTACTGTTTTTGGGGGACAGGAGGCGGGCAGGTGTGGAGGATTCCCTGGTCCTGAATGGGGTAACTGTGCCCCTGAAGGACCAGGTGCGCAGCCTGGGAGTCATTTTGGACTCACAGCTGTCCATGGAGGCACAGGTCAAATCTGTGTCCAGGGCAGCTGTGTACCAGCTCCATCTGGTACGCAGGCTGAGACCCTATCTGCCTGCGGACTGCCTCGCCAGAGTGGTGCATGCTCTGGTTATCTCCCGCTTGGATTACTGCAATGCGCTGTACGTGGGGCTACCTTTGAAGGTGACCCGGAAACTACAACTAATCCAGAACGCGGCAGCTAGACAGGTGACTGGGAGCGGCCGCAGAGACCACATAACACCGGTCTTGAAAGACCTACATTGGCTCCCAGTACGTTTCCGAGCACAATTCAAACTGTTGGTGCTGACCTTTAAAGCCCTAAATGGCCTTAGTCCAGTATGTCTGAAGGAGCGTCTCCACCCCCCATCGTTCTACCAGGACACTGAGGTCCAGCACCGAGGGCCTTCTGGCAGTTCCCTCACTGCGAGAAGCCAAGTTACAGGGAACCAGGCAGAGGGCCTTCTCAGTAGTGGCGCCTTCCCTGTGGAACACCCTCCCACCAGATGTCAAAGAGAACAACAACTACCAGGCTTTTAGAAGACATCTGAAGGCAGCCCTGTTTAGGGAAGCTTTTAATGTTTGATGTATTATAGTATTTTAATATTCTTTTGGAAGCCGCCCAGAGTGGCTGGGGAAGCCCAGCCAGATGGGCGGGGTATAAATAATAAATTATTTATTTATTTATTTATTTATTTATTTAAATGGTTTGCACTCTCCTTTAAGAAAGAAAAAGTAGTCCCCCCCCCAAGGCAGCTAACAATCCAAAAATTTGCAAATATTAAAACAACTCATAATCAACTCAATTCAATCCACCATAAAAACAAACAGCATGAACAAACATGGCAACATGATAAAAACAATCCCAAGCTATAGCAGTATGAAATGTTTATTTTGTACCCCTTACAACAGCTTTGTAGGATAGGTCTGCTTTGGATATTTCCAGGAATAGGGGGGAAAGTAGCAGGCAAATTCCACTAAGATGGATTTCTGTCCTAGGCACCACAGTAGAAAAGAATATTTACCTGAGTAAAAAAGGTATGCATCATAGAAATATAAAATTTTCAGGCATTGGAAACAGAAGCACTTTGATCACTAATATCCATCAATGCTTTGGGATGGAATTTGATTGTGTCACGTTTAGATTTTCTGTAAGATGTGGCCATTTTCTTCCACTGAAGTACAATGTGTTAATTCAGCCAAGTAAATATTCTTTTGTCGCTTCAGGTGGCATGTCACAACACATTTAACACTTGGGTGCACGCATTGGCCGGGAGGGAATTGCAAAGTAGTGTAATAACCTAAGAACCCAAAACCTCAAATCAACTCCATTGTCCTCGGAAAACAAGAATCCTCAGGGAAAGTTTTAAAATAGTCTTGTGGGAATGGGGATACATTTTAAAATGCACTGGAATCGCCTCTAAAACCAAAGCAGCTTTCCACCCTTTTGTTTAGAATGTGGAAGATTAGTATGTTAAAATCTGTGGAAGTTGCATATTTGGGGAGAAGGCTGGGTTAGGGAGAGGAAGAAGGGAGAGGAGGAATGATACTGGCTTGGATGCTAGTACAAGTGTTATAAGAAAAAACTACCTTAGATATCCCTTGTGGGGTATCTAAGAGCCCGTATAAAGTCCTTATTATGTAGGTTTTCTGTCAGTAGGAGAAAATAACAGAGGCCAGCCAGAGAATACTGACAAGGATATACCAAGAGCTCTGGCCACAAGTTTCAATATAAGGAATAATTGCTTTATACAAGTCTCAATGGCAGTCAAAAAGAGTCCATATTATATATATAATATGGACTCTTTTTGACTGCCATTGAGACTTGTATAAAGCAATTGTTGTGTACTGGTATTTTATGTACCTTCATACTATATCACTGCATATTTGAAACTACATTATTTCTGCACTTAAACGTTGTATCTAAATTTACTATTACCTTAAAACTATCGCACTTACACGCTGTGTTTAAATTTACTATTGGCTTCTAACTGTTATTCTTAGCAGAATGCACATGTTTTTCTTTTCAACTCTTGAGTAGGAATTATTCCTTATATTGAAACTTTTGGCCAGAGCGCTTGGTATATCCTTTTCAGAGAATACTGACAAGCAAAGCAGCTAGTAAGCCTGATCTTGATTAAACTGTTGCAACAGGGTGCCCCTCCGCCCCCCCCCCCCCGTGCAGGATGGAGGAGACACCCAGAACAATGGTGTCCAAGCTCTTACACAATGGATCCTCAGGTTACATTACGTTCAGTTTTGCCGCATGCGCAGAAGCATTCTATCGTGCCATGCGCAGAAGCGGTGCCTCTTAGATGCTGAGTTTTCAGGGTACATACGGACCCCCGGAATGAATTAAGTTCGTATCAGGAGGGTACACTGTGTAGACATTTGAAATCGCCTCCCCTGTAGCTCAAGACCCCCCCCCCCCAAGAAAAATATCATACATAGGAGGTGGTCCCCAGCAGAAATTTGAGTGTGTTGTTTCTCTCCTGTCTGCCAGGGTACCTGATAATGCCTTATCTGATTGCATTTTCTGGGTAGCCTGGCCCATTCCTTTGAGATGGTAAATACTTAGTTCCTGAATCTCTTACGCATATTGATAGTGTGCTCAGCTTAACAGATACTTGCCAGACTGTGTTTCCAGGGAGGTGTAAGCCCCTCAGACCAATGACAATTGGAAAGCTTTTCCCATTTCCTTCCTCCTTGCAAATAAATATTTGAGGTCAGTTTGGGAGAGTCAAAATGGCTGAAGGATTGTTCTCCTGTACTATTTCAGCCACATGATTTATATACAGTCATACCTTGGGTTACAGACGCTTCAGGTTGGGTTTTTTCAGCTTACGGATGGTCCGAAACCTGGAAGTACCAGAATGGGTTACTTCTGGGTTTCGGAGGTTGCGCATGCGCAGAAGCGCTAAATCGCGCTTTGCACATGCACATAAATGCCAAATCACAACCTGCAGGTGCGGGTTACGAACGCTGCGGGTTGCGAATGTGCATTCTACACGTATCACGTTCATAACCAGAGGTACCACTATACTTATGTATGTGTTTGCCTTGTGCATTTATGAACAATATACATATATATTATATATGAATGAGACCTTGGAAGTCCTATAACACAAGTTAAGGATGTTCATGGAAGTAAAGTTTATTTCCTTTCCTTCCCCGTGCAGCCTCTTGCACCTCCCTCCCCTCCCAAAAAATCTCTCTGGAGGGGTCAAAGGTCTCTCCTGAACAATGTGGGATGAAGTCAGGGAGGCAGCCAGGGGAGGAGGGATGTTCGCTCACGAGCCAAGCGTTATGAATTGCTTCAGATGCTGCACTTAGGGTACCCAATAGTACTGTGTGATCTTGAGTAGCCAGTCTCAGTTTCAGGATGGCTTTGGAAGCAGTCTCGGTTGATGTGGGAAGTGCGTGTGAGAAGTATTAAAACTGCCTGAAGAAACATGCCATTGGACACTGCTGCCTGCAAGGGGTGCAGCTGGATTTGCTGATAAAGCATTTCTTGGTGACACGAGGGAAGCTGCTTCTTGAAGAAGAAGCAGAAGTTTAAGGTTTATTCTATCTGAAAATGCCCTTCATATTTTCCTGCTAACTGACCACCCGTCTTAATTTCTCTTCGAAAGTTCGTTGCTGTCCAGTCCGAAGCAGACTCCTGTTGAAAATCGGTGCGGCTGTTTTAAGTGTTGTTGTTTAGTCGTGTCCGACTCTTCGTGACCCCATGGACCAGAGCACGCCAGGCACTCCTGTTTTCCACTGCCTCCCGCAGTTTGGTCAAACTCATGCTGGTAGCTTCGAGAACACTATCCAGCCATCTCGTCGTCTTCGCCTTGTGTCCTCCATCTTTCCCAGCATCAGGGTCTTTTCCAGGGAGTCTTCTCTTCTCATGAGGCGGCCAAAGTATTGGATCATTAAATTCAGGATCTGTCCTTCCAGTGAGCACTCAGGGCTGATTTCCTTCAGAATGGATAGGTTTGATCTTCTTGCAGTCCATGGGACTCTCAAGAGTCTCCTCCAGCACCATAATCCAAAAGCATCAATTCTTCGGCGATCAGAAATAACATTAATGTGCCTTGACATTTTCTGTGCTGGCCGAGATAATTTCAAGCCTGGTATTCCAACAGAAGAGACACACCAATGGGTGGAAAATCTGATGATGATTACTACTACTGTTAATTATTAAATTGCTTATATAACTTTAGTGCTTTATTGCCCATTCTGGGCGATTAAAGATGGGAGCAGATGCCTTTCTATGCTAGTAAACATACTGGAAATGAAGCGCTGACGTCAGAGACTAATGGCAAGAGAAAGCAAGCCTGTCTTAATTTTGCTACTCAAATCCAAGTACTGAACATACCAAACAATGGAAAAAATGTATATAAGGAACATTTCCAGGTTAAGGATGACTTGCCCTTTGTGACAAAGTGCTAATCCTTTAAGACACCAAACAAATAAAGCCATTGTATTATTTCTCAATTAAGTTCCAGTGGCACACATTATTCCAAACAGATTTAAGAACTTTTTGGTTCCAACTCCAGAAATTGCAACCCAGTCAAACATTATTTGTGTGGTTGGAGTGTTGCGATTATTGGAAGCGGCACGTGTGTTTTGCTGGTGTATTTTGATAATGTGATACATTTATCCAAGCTCATAAAAGTGGTGGCCATTTAGATATTGTCGTTTTGGAAATGTTTAAATAAAAAAGTCTAGATCTTTGATTCTAGATCTTAACAGACAGGCAAAATAAGGCAAGTTTTATCCCCCCCCCCCAAAAAAATACTAGCTGGATGTGAAATTATTATTATTATTATTATTATTATTATTATTATTATTTACTGGGCTATGCTACCACAGGTTGAGAACTAGAAAGAAAACAGAATGCCTCAAAGTCCATAAAGTGATTTGACTTTTAGAGTCAGAGTTCTAGCACAGTTTTGAATTTCAGTGGAACCACATTGTACTGTTGGTACGTTGATGTTCAAGGTGGCTGAGGTGGGTTGGATGATGATATAGCCAAAAGCATTAAATATATTTGGTGAATTATGTAGACACTATACCATAAATGTAGTGGTTAGTTATACTCAAAAGATCGGGCTCCTGTAATAGTTTGAATAGACTACAGAATTTCACTAGGTGCACATCCCCCCCCCCGTGTCAACAGTGCACCTCACACTGTACAGCAGAGCTTTCAAAATGGTGTGTCACGACACATTAGTGCAGGGGTCTGCAACCCGCGGCTCCGGAGCCGCATGTGGCTCTTTTACACCTTTGCCACGGCTCCAGGGCGGATACTAGCGAGGGGAGGAGGCGCATTGTGCGCCCCGACACTCCCCACTGTGGCGGGCGCTGTACTGGCTGTGATGTCGCATGGGGGCGGTGCGTGCGTTAGTCACGCACCGTCCCAACGTCACCTTTCCGCCCGCTACATTGTAAGGGGCATGTACGCTGGTCACTGTTTTGAAGGGGAGTGAAGAACACACACACACAAAAAGGTAACTTGTTAATTTAACGTTTATTTCTATGAGGAGGAGTAATTCTGGGGAGTCAAACAAAGAAATAATAAAAAAGTGACAAAAATGTTATTTTTATAATGACGAGTTTTGCGGCTCCCAGGTTTTTTTTCCTTCGGAAACGGGTCCAAGTGGCTCTTTTTGTCTTAAAGGTTGCAGACCCCTGCATTAGTGTGTCGGCCGCGTTGTGTTGGTGTGTCGCACGAGCACTCCGCATGCTCCTCCCAGGGCTGGAAAGGGGTCAATTGAACCTCTGGTTTGCTAGTAAAATTGAATTACTGTGTTGCGAAATGATGCATGTCTAAAAAGCGTGTCACCAACATGAGAAGTTTGGAAAGTTCTGCTGTACAGGGTGACACAATAAAACCGGCCCTGATATAAGGAGCTTCCAGGAAAAGATGTCAAGCGAGCCTTCATAAAATAAGTGAATATTTTTTTTTTTTACTTTATTTTTCAGTTTCTGCAGATTCTGCTGGGGTTACGTTCTGGGGATAGCGCCGGAAGCCAAAATCGCATATAGTCAAAACACATTGGGTTCAATGGTGGGTGGGATTGCCAAAGCTCCCTCCTGTACTGAATGCACCATACAGTTACAGAATTATCCTTGGCTTTTTGTGGCTTAGTGCTCTGAGATACTTTATTAGACACTGGAACGTAGCTCCTATGGAGAAATGTATCCCGCCATGCCTAGAGTTAAGTTAGTTGCTGTTTTCACATATTGTGTTAATATATTTCTAGCTGCAGACATGAAAAAGATTAGTTGGTCCTTAAGCAGTAAAATATTATGGTCATATAAAAAACAGATTTAATGAAGCCTGCCTTGGGTCAGGCTGTATCAGGTTGCAGTAGCTATTTTCCTTGTATGGGAGCACAGTATTGACGAAGGATTTCATTGCAGAAAGGTAGCACTAGGTAATGGTTCATCAAAAGTTCTTTGCTTAAGAGGCAACAAGGGACAATTAATGCTATAAAGCATGGGTAGGCAAAGGCCTGTGGGCAGGATCCGGCCCAATCGCCTTCTCAATCTGGCCCACGGACGGTCCGGGAATCAGCGTGTTTTTGCATGAGTAGAATGTGTCCTTTTATTTAAAATGCATCTCTGGGCTATTTGTGGGGCATAGGAATTCATTCATATTTTTTTTCCAAAATATATTCCGGCCCCCCACAAGGTCTGAGGGACAGTGGACCGGCCCCCTGCTGAAAACGTTTGCTGATCCCTGCTATAAAGCAACAGCAGACTTGCTTGTGGCTGAGTGTAGTAGAATTGTTGGAGGAGAGGGGAGAGGCTGAAGTGAGGCCCACATGAAAAAATATATATTTCTAAAGGAATATAATAGAAACGTGAATCTAAAATGCGAAGCCCTAGTGAAAGCGCAGTTGCCCCCTAAATAACTGAGCTGTGTTTCAGACAAATAAACCTTATTTAGATGTAGTGCTGAATCGTGAGAATGAGCTGCGGTTAGTCTCAGACTTTCATCCAACCCCCAATCCCCCTTCTGGGTGCCACGAGGAGGAATTTGGAAATTTCCCCTTCTTTGGGGTTAACCTGTTTAAGCATACTAATCTTAACTGGAGTTTGTTGGAACAAACGCGCTTCAAACCATGGTTTACGAAGCTGATTCGTTACAACACACCATGGTTAAGAATAGCCACAGTATGGTTCAGATGACTCCCTAAACCAAGGTTAATCTGAAACAGAACTGGAATCTATAATTCTCAGCTCGTTCTCATAGCTTCACCAGGGGAGGGGAGAGTAGAATGTGTGAACCTGGGAATCTTACATGTCCGAACGCAGCCACCATAGGATTCCAAAGCGGGGCCAAGAGATAATAATAATAATAATAATAATAATAATAATAATAATAATAATAATTTTTTATTTATACCCCGCCCTCCCCAGCCAAGGCCGGGCTCAGAGCGGCTTACAAGCAATAATAAAAACAAGAAGAATGATTACAACTTAAAAACAAAAATAAAATACAACATTAAAATAATGGAACATTAAAATATTAAAATGTAGCCTCATCACAGGAGGAGAAAGGAAAAAGAAAGGGGGAGGGAATCAAATTGGCTCCAAGCCAAAGGCCAGGCGGAACAACTCTGTCTTACAGGCCCTGCGGAAAGAAATCAGATCCTGCAGGGCCCTGGTCTCATGAGGCAGAGCGTTCCACCAGGCTGGAGCCAGTGTTGAGAAGGCCCTGGCTCTGGTTGAAGCCAATCTAACTTCCTTAGGGCCCAGGACCTCTAGGGTGTTGCTATTTATGGACCTTGAGGCTCTCCGTGGGGCATACCGGGAGAGGCGGTCCTGTAGGTACGAGGGTCCTAGGCCGTGAAGGGCTTTAAAGGTCAAAACCAGCACCTTAAATCTGACCCTGTACACCACCGGGAGCCAGTGCAGCTTGAAAAGCACTGGGTGAATATGCTCCCATGGCAGAGACCCCGTGAGGAGCCTCGCTGCAGCATTCTGTACCCGCTGGAGTTTCTGGGACAGCTTCAAGGGCAGCCCCGCGTAGAGCGAATTACAGAAGTCAAGCCTGGAGGTGACCGTCGCATGGATCACAGTGGCCAGGTCGGGGCGGGAAAGGTCAGACTTGGTCTTACGAAATGTGTTTGGCATCCATCCCAAGCAGATGTTTGCAAATCTTCTCGAATCCCGGAGCCACTGTTGTGATTCTCTAATGTCTTTCGGTCCGAAGTTGAGTATCAGCCCCCAGTATCGTTTGATGTGCCATTAATCCTAACCAGATTTGTTGTTTTGCAAGGAAGTACAAAGGCAAGTGACTCAGCACTGAAAAATACACTTTGTAGCATGTCCCGGAAGGAAGATTAATATGGAGAAAGTAAACAGTGCACAAATGACCCAGCAGATACAATTTATGAAGGGCAGTGAAGCTGGCAAATCTAATGGGAGTCCCTGCAGCTCTAAAGTAGTAACGCACAGCTAAGAAAAAGGGAGCGTTCTGTACAAGGTTTTTGCCTGCATTCTGCAGGAATACACAGGGCCGGATTTAGGTCTGACGAGGCCCTAAACTAGGGAAGGTATTGGGGCCCTTCATATGCCCAGCTGTCCTTTGTCAACAACAAATTGTCGCTGTGTTTTTTTTTTGGTGTTGAATATATGCTATATGGTAATTTATGGACCTAATAGGTACCTAAAGCCATTTGCACATGTTGCAAGCCACCAGTCCATGCAGAATGTATGGGTACCACTGTATAGGGTACCTCAGGTTACATACGCTTCAGGTTACAGACTCCGCTAACCCAGAAATAGTACCTTGGGTTAAGAACTTTGCTTCAGGATGAGAACAGAAATAGTGCTCCAGCGGTGTGGCGGCAGCAGGAGGCCCCATTAGCTAAAGTGGTGCTTTAGGTTAAGAACAGTTTCAGGTTAAGAACGGACCTCCGGAACGAACTAAGTACTTAACCTGAGGTAGCACTGTATATAGAAATGAGCAAACCAGTGATATTTTAGGGAGCAGGCTAGCAGGTGGGTCCCATTACTTACATCATAGGAGCCTACACAACGCAAAACACTGTTGCTGTATGAAGGTTTTATTTTAATGTTAAAATGATGTGAGATATAAAATAATATGGCATTAGTGAATAAGTTATGATTATGCAATAAGGAATGTAATAGGGATGAAAGTTTGGAAATAAGATTTACTTAAATATTTTAATAGATAACGAGATTTGAAAGAGGATAGGGATTTGCTGAATCTGATGGTAAACAGGAACACAAGGAAGGGAGGTGTGGGGAAGCCAAGAAACAGGGTTAAGAAATTCAGAACTTTAAAGGGAAAAATGTTTATTCTTTCTTTTTTTATGTATTCTTTATCTTCTTTGCTTTATGTTTTGTATTGTTTTATTTTTTATATGTTCTTATGTATCTCTCTAAAAAATCTTTATAAATATCTTATATAAAAAAAGAAGGTTTTATTTTATTTGTTTTTTATCTTCTATTTTGGAAATGTACATCCAGGGTTTTTTTTTTCATTTAATTTTTTGGGGGGGCTCCCAAGAGAGTGGGGCTGTAAGCTATAGTTTGTTTAGCTTATACGTAAATCTGGCACTGGGAATACATATGCACAAGCTGCATATACTGTCATAGGTATCTTAGTTTAACTGCAGCGGAACAAGATATGGAAAGGGTGAAAATACAAACTAGCAGAAATGTGGATCATGCAGTAGTTCCAGCATCCCTTGTTGAATTATTGCACTTCCACTCTGTACACGTAGCAAAATACGCCATGTTCTGATGTTCTCGCACGGACTGTTTATTCCACGCACACCTCTCATATCATTGACTTTTGCTGACACAGCGCAACAGGGCGACATAGGGTAAGGTTTCGTCTCATTACAACCAGGTGTGCAGTATGTTGTTTTCACATAGGGCGTCTTAATCGCTTAAATGTTCCCAGTATTGTGTGGTGCGTTCTTTAGAGATGACTGCGCCTGTGCTGATATTCTAAAAATGGAAAACAAACAGAAAAGCACAAACTGTGTGCACCTTACTGTAAGAAATGGCAGTATTAATTCCTTCCATTCAAATTCCTTCCATTCAGTTACTGTGGATTAGTCAAATAGGCAAAGTTGCCGTACAAAAGCTAAGGGTGGATGTAGTACCGTATTTTTCACCCTATAGGGCGCACCTAGTTTTTTTTTTTGGGGGGGAATAAAGGGGAAAAATTATTTCTCCCCCAGGCGTGGGGCTGGGACGGGGGAAGCCCGAGCTTCCCCCGACCCCAGCCCCCAGAACAGGCTGCTATCCGCAAGCCTAGGGATATCTTACCTTCGGATATCTGTCCGAAGCCCAGGGCACGCTCCGCTGCGCGCCCCAGGCTTCGGGATGCAGGCTGCTGTCCGCAAGCCTAGGGAGCCCGGTGGGAAGTCGCGCCGGGCTCCCAAGACTTTTGGAGAGCTGCCCGAAGCCTGCATTCGCCCCATAGGACGCACACACATTTTCCCTTCATTTTTGGAGGGAAAAGTGCGTCCTATAGGGCGAAAAATATGGTAGTTTTCAAGGTTTCTAAACTAATCCTAAATGCTAGGGAAACTGGGTTATAGGTATACCAGAGTGACTCAGAGGTTCATTTTGTTCGTCGAGCTGCCCCCTAACCTTGTAGTGTTGGGAAAATCATGTGCTCTGTACAAAACTCACGGCACTTGCGCAACTATGGGCTGGAAACATTGGCTCTTAAAATATGGGTTGAAAGTGATGGATTTTCAGGGTGTGCCTGGTATGTTATCTGTTTGTCTGTCCATATCTTCTGACAGGATTGATTGATTTTAAGTGAGGAAGAATGAGCTATGTCAGGTATAATGCAGGGAATTCAGCCTTCCTGGACCTGTATGCCAGAGGTCAAGGTTGGTGGAGGAATGCATACAACTTGTACCTTTGTACGGTAGTCTACATTCCAGTTGCATGAAAGCCAAAAGTTTGTGGACGCGCGCACGCGCGCGCGCGCACACACACACACACACACTCGCACATCTCCCTTCATCCGTCCAGGCAGGCAAGAGTTATCATCACAAGGACACATTTCAACAAGTCAAAATCATCTGGAGTAAATGGAGCAGGTCCAGCAATGGGTGTGGCTTGGGGAGAGTTCAGAGGGCCGGACACAGAGGACTGGGGGCCATATTTTGCCCCTCCCATTCGGAAGTTCCCCATTCCTAGGGTTTATTCGTTGTTGCTTTCAATCAAGCTTATAAATGGCCACCTATGGTGAGCTGGCAAGGACACCTTCCTAAATCAAGAAAACAGCTACTTCTCTCCCAGGCCTTCTGTATGAATTTATTAATGCAAATGAGCTAGTAAAAAAAATATAAAATCAAACCAATTACAAAATACAGTGATTGTTCAGTCGAGTTACCAGTACAATTTTGCTCCTACCAAGCCTCTCAATGTGCTTTGGGGGCATTAATTTATGGCTATATACAGGGTTGTTTTAAGCATATGCAGCGCCAGGGTGCAACAATCTCTCTCTCTCCCCCCCCCCCCCCCGGGTTGCCCAGTCTCAGGTGCACAGGAGGACGGAGCCAGCCACCTGCCTCAGCGTCTTGCTGACTTGGTTGCCCCCGAACTCACGGCGCAGAGCCGCCCCGAAATAAACTCTTGGGCCCCAGACTCTTGGCCTGGTGCCCCTGAGAGCTCGGCGCCCAGGTGCCCCACACCCCTAGCGCCTATGGGTAAGATGGCCCTGGCTATATAGTTGTCATTCTAATACACTGAAGTTACGATGCGTAGGGAGAAACTATCACAGGGCTTATGCTATCTATCTATCATCTATCTATCTATCATCTATCTATCTATCTATCTATCTATCTATCTATCTATCATCTATCTATCATTTTTATTAAGAATTTCAACATAGCAAATTATCAAAACACATTATCTTCATTCTTCCCCCCATTTTTTCTCCCTCCCGCTCCCCAAGAAAAACCCTCCCTCCCTCCCTCCCTCCCCTCAGCTCCTCTCTCTGATTCTTCAGCACCTGTTATTCTCTGCATATTGTAGAATTGTAAATTATCTGTCTATTATGTTAACAATAAAAAACTTTGTGTATGTTTATTCCAAACCCGCCAAGAAGTCCAATTCATTTGGTTGTTTTTTTAAGTAATTTGTAAAAAGTTCCCATTCTTCTTTAAAGTTTTTTTTTTTTTTAACCTAGATCTTCTATCTGTCTGTACTTCAGATATTGGTTGTTTTCTTGAACATCTCCTAATTGATGCTTTGCTGTCAACAGTTTGAACCGTTAACCTTTTCGCCAATACAGCCGCTTTACTGAACAAGCAAAGCTCTTTTGTAACTCTCACAAGTAAAAACAAACAAACCTCTCAGCAAGTGATGCTGCGTGCCACATATGCGATAGCTTTGGGGTTTGGTTTAAACACCTATCCCACCACCCCCGGTGTTACTGCTTTCCCACCCTTTGACGTCAAATGCCTTGGAATAAAATTAAACATGCCTGCCGCAACCCTAAAGTAACATTTCTGCAAAACCACTTCCTTTCTTCCCCAGGAGTTTGTTGTATTTTGCTTGGCTGGCTCCTTCACTGAGGGATTCTATAGGCGAGAGGTCACTTGGGTTTCTGCTGTACTATTGATCACAACAGCTATCCTCTCAAGAAAGCTTGTCTTCTGTGACCTAAGAAATAGGTTTTTGTTATGTGGATGGTGATGAAGGCATTCTACCATTGCACTGTGGAGAGCGTGCTAACTTATGGTCTGTGCGTGTGGTTTGGGAGCTGCACGGCCAGGGAAAAAAACAATGCTATCCAGGGTTGTAAAGACTGCAGAGAGAATTATTGGGTGCACTCTTCCCACCTTAGATCAAATCTATGCTGCCAGGTGCCATAAGAAAGCGGCAGAGATAGCACATGATAGTACGCACCCCGGAAATGATCTCTTTCAGCTTCTGCCTTCTGGAAGAAGGTATAGGGTTATAAAGGCCAGGACTAGCCGCCTGAAAAACAGTTTCTACGCTAATGCAATTCTGGTTCTAAACGCAGCATAAGGGGTCTCTGTAGTATAGTGTTTTTTAAAATGGGGTTTTAGAGTTTTTAGGGGTTTTTGAATGTTTTATGTAGTTTTGTAGTACTTTTAAGTAGCTTTTATGTAGTTTTGTGGTAGTTTTAATGTAGTTTTATGTAGTTTTCAATTTCATTGTTCCGCAAGGGACAATGACAATAAAGATATCATATTGTATCGTATCGTATGAACCAAGTCAACCACATAAGGCCTTCTTGTTGAATATTAAATATGTCTACAATCCAGAGAGGGACACTATGAGAAGGGAACGTGAAACCCCGCTGACTGGATCCTCTGTTCTCAGATGTCCAGTAGAATTATATCCATTGCCATATTGGCAGGGTTCAAAATTAGCAGGGGGCCAAGCGCATTTTGCACCACAAGTTTTTCCATTTGCAAGCACCTCCAAAAGTCTGAGTGCCATTTTTTTGCGCTTGGCTGACACTCAAATGTATGTGCTTTGAAGCATTGAAATATTCGTTAAGGAGTTTAACAATAAAGAGTAGAGTGTTTTGAAAATATGTTTTAACAATTTCTGCTAAAAGTGTGATATTAACGTGTCACTTATGTGAATTGCGTATTAATTCATGCTTATCAAAATACAGTGGTACCTCAGGTTACATACGCTTCAGGTTACAGACTCCACTAACCCAGAAATAGTGCTTCAGGTTAAGAACTTTGCTTCAGGATGAGAACAGAAATCGTGCTCCGGCGGTGCGGCGGCAGCAGGAGGCTCCATTAGCTAAAGTGGTGCTTCAGGTTAAGAACAGTTTCAGGTTAAGTATGGACCTCCGGAATGAATTAAGTACTTAACCCGAGGTACCACTGTACCCACAAATTCTTGAAACATCTCCACAGCCCCAGTACTGATCTTTATTCAGAATGAAGAACTGGAATCCATTTAACAACACTGTGCTTACTGGCTCTCAAGCCATTACGGTGTATTTTCAATATCTTGAGAATAAATAACCCCTGTCAAATTTTGAAACGAATTTACAGATAAGGTTAAATTTGGCTAAATGGTTACATCATTCTTCCGAATGCTTCTTCCACATACCTTTTAGTCGATCTATCGTTTATGAAGAATAGAAAAATATGTGCAGAATATTTTTCTCCGCCTTTACTAATTTTAAATGCAGATTATTGGCAACCATGCCATCTTGCAGTCACAGGATACTTTGTTTTTTGTTTTTCTACCCGGCCATCGTTACGCATCATCTGTGCTTCACCATATGGCTCATTTTTCTCTGCGTGGAAAGTGATGCATTTCAAGGGATGACATTGGATAAGGTAGTTACCATGAAATATTTTGTTCATTGGTTTAGACAAATGATGTCAGTTTCTCTGTTTCAGGAGGAATAATACTCTTCCCCCACACCATAAATAAACCATTTCGACCTGATAAATTGATTTAAATTAAGTACAGGTATGATTTTAGTGAAACTATTGTCCAGCACCTGGGGTGGGGGTTGTTCAGTTGCATCCAGCAGAGTACTGTCTAAACCACTGAGCCTAGGGCTTGCCGATCAGAAGGTTGGCGGTTCGAATCCCCGCAACAGGGTGAGCTCCCGTTGCTCAGTCCCTGCTCCTGCCCACCTAGCAGTTCGAAAGCACGTCAAAGTGCAAGTAGATAAATAGGTACTGCTCCGGCGGGAAGGTAAACGGTGTTTCCGTGCGCTGCTCTGGTTCACCAGAAGCGGCTTAGTCATGACCCGGAAGCTGTACGCCGGCTCCCTTGGTCAATTAAGCGAGATGAGTGCCGCAACCATAGAGTTGGTCACGACTGGACCTAATGGTCAGGGGTCCCTTTACCTGTTGCTCAGCGCTGGGGGGGGGGGTTGTTCAGTTGCATCCAGCAGAGTACTGTCTTGTCCCCCATGCTTTTAAAAATTTATTTGAAAGTGCCACAAGGAGATTTGGAGTGAGATGTCACCAATATGTGGATAACACCCAGCACAAGCTCTTTGTTTCACCTAAATTAGGCAAGGTAGTCCAGGAGTTAAATGCTGTTAGGAAGCAGTGATGGGCTGGATGCGGGCAAGCATATGTTAAAAGCTGTGCGTTCCACTTACATTATGCATTTATTTGTTTGTTTATAAAAGTACCGGTATATCAAAGCAGTTGACAGCAACCATTCCTTTATACAATAAGACCGCGTGTAAAATAAAACCTGAGATTGATGACTGAATTGCCCACATAAGCTTGGCGGCATATAAGAGATTCCAGCATCTCCTGAATTTCTGTTGGAAGAGTGTTCCGTAGAATCATACAGTTGGAAGGGACCCAAGGGTCATCTAGTCCAACCCCTTGCAATGCAGGAATCCCAGTTAAAGCATCCATGACAGATGACCATCCAGCCTCTGTCCAGAGTGCGGGGGAACCATGATCCTTTGCAATTCTCCAGTGCATGTCCAGAGAGTGTCGCCAAGTGTTTGGTGATGCAAGTCTCCTTGCAGAGTTTATGAGCGCAACCAATGACTGGTCTAGTTGCAGCAAAAATAATTGTTGCGGGACATATGTTCTCTATGAAACTTCTATGGATGTCAGTTTTGATCAGTTTCCCTTCACATATTGGGGCATTTAAATTAATGTCCACTTCTCTGTACATTGGTAGATAGGAACATGCATGAATACAGTTTTTATCCAATTATGCCATATCTTTACCAAAGACATACCATACATTTCCGTGTATAAGACAAGCTTTTTGTCAGCTAAAATCATCTCAAAAATTGTGGGTCGTCTTATACATGGATAGCACGTAGTGGTGACAGGGGATTGGTTCCTGCTCAGCAGATTGCCAGCAGTGATTGCGCTGTTGATTGGTGTCTGTGACAAGTGCTGCTTTCGATTGGCTGTTGCTGTGGCCAATTGGTGGGTGTTTGGCCGCTGCTGTGGGCAGGGAATTTATGGCTTCCGCGATGCATCCGTTGATCAGGCTGGTGAGCAATTTTCATTGTTCTCCACCCAAAAAAGCTCCACAACTCTGAGAGCAATCCTCCCCCCAAAAAAGTTCAACAACTCTGGGCAATTTCCCCCCATTTTCTGAATTTTGAGTCCCCCAAAATAGGGGGGTGTGTTATACATGGAAAAATGTGGTACTCCAGTCCAGCATTTTCTATTGAAAAGCAGCCAATCAAGCATGGGATATACAAGAGGAACATGAAGTTAATAGCCTTCACTTCTTTCTCCTCGTCATCTTGCATTCGGATGCCTCTGAACATGGACATCGTATTTAGGTAATTGTTGTTGATAGGCATCCATTAATGTGTCTGACCTTTTTCTAGTCCTGTCTTGTGGCAGCAAATTCCATGAGTGAATTGTGTGATGTGCAAAGGCTTCTTATTGTATCTTACATTTCATTTCCATAGAGTCTTTTAGAGAGGGAAGAAACCCCATGCCTTTTTTTAGTCAATAGACAGATGTGACTGCTAGTGTCCACCTGTGCATTTTACAAACACATTTTTTTATCCGACATGTCCTCAAAGTGGCATTTGTAGCCCACTCTCCCTTTTATCTTCACAACCACCCTGTGAGGTAGGTTTTTGCTGTGACAGGTACTCCTACTTGAAGTTGACTCATTGAAATTAATGGACAAGAGTCATGACTGACTTAGGTTCATTTATTTCAGTGGGTCTACGGTGCTGTTTTCCTAGAAAAAGAGGAGCTGGAACTCACTATAAACGCCTCCCTTGTTTTCTTACAATGACAATGGCGCCCACCTGAGAGGTGCCGGAACTGAGTTCCAGCAAGTTCTGACTGGGGAAAAAAGCCCTGATCTACTCTTGAGTAGAACTTGGCTGAAAACAAACCAGTGATTTACCCAGCGGTCTCTAAAGTCAAACTCTCAGGGTGCCGAGCTACAACTCCCAGTAGCCTTTGGTCATGATCGCTGAGGTTGATGGGAGAGATATTTCAGCCACCCCTGATCTAACTGCTGCACCACACTGCCTATTATTACTTTGCTTTCTAGTAACACCTGACACCTTGGCCAGCGACACAGACATCCGCAGCGTCAGTTCCCATTAGTGTTAGGTCTGTCGCTCGCAGAAAATGCTTAATCCGTTGCGCTGTTGTTAAGTTAATTTAATTTTGCCGCCTGACGTAATGTTGTTAAGTGTAGAAGTACTTCCCAGGATGCCTATTAACAGTGTTTGATAAGGGCACCAGCTGCTTTGAGCGGGAGAGGACAACGAAAGGGGCATGACAGGAATATCCTGGAATCAAAACGTCAGTTTTAAAGCTGGTGCAATAACTTCTACCTTCTGATTGCTTTCCTTGGCTTGGTCGCTGATGGACTTTGCTGCATTCCATAGCCTGTAAGAATTCTTGGAATCCTGCCTGTCATTCACGTGGGCGCCACATACCCATGAGATGACCACCCTCATAATTGCTCAGCACCAACATACTCCTTCTGGGAAATCGCCAGGTGGAGTCCTTCTTTGATATTGTACCACTTCAGATGGGCATCTGTTCTTACCAGAGAGCCAGTGTGGTGGTGTGGTTAAGAGCGGTAGATTCGTAATCTGGGGAACCGGGTTCGCTTCCCCGCTCCTCCACATGCAGCTGCTGGGTGACCTTGGGCTAGTCACACTTCTTTGAAGTCTCTCAGCCCCACTCACCTCGCAGAGTGTTTGTTGTGGGGGAGGAAGGGAAAGGAGAATGTTAGCTGCTTTGAGACTCCTTCGGGTAGTGATAAAGCGGGATATCAAATCCAAACTCTTCTACCACCGACCTGTCCTGTGGATTGTATTGTAAAGCAGAGTTGTGCATCACATGCCATGAGATCTATTTATTTTTCCACCATGGTGGCAAATATGAAAATAACCATATTGCACAGAAACACACAACAAGTGAATAGCTGGAATGAATTGGGATAATGATTGTAAGGGGCAGTGAATTAATGCGAAATTAGAGAGGATGGGTACTGCAAAGATCTGGACTCTAGCTTTCCCCAGAATAAAAGCCCTTTCCAATTTGCTATTTTCGGACGGGCTTCATTTATTTGTCTCTGACACTTAGCAGTCCAAGTGTGAATTGCTTTATTCCTCCTTGACGCCCCCTTCCTGCTCTGACAACTGATCAGCTGATGCTCCGCTGTTATTGACCCTTTACTTTCTTCAGCCATGAGTGATTTCCAGCTCCCACACATAATTCATGGTTCAGTGGGTCAGCCTATATTAACCTCTGCACTGATACCAACATCTACCCTGCCTCTTTGCAGGGGAGAGTTCAGCTAGCAACACAGCTGTGCATCTAGACCGATCGTTAATTCATAAATTAATTCTGTAATTGGTGCATTTACAGTCGATACATCTTTGGTGCAGATTGTGGCTTTGTTACAGGGGGAATCAGCATGATAATTCTGGGCAGGAGTTGGGACGTTGGATGTGCACTAAATGATCAAATTTTATACCATCAATAAATCTCTGGGAATGTGCTCTGAGGCAGCCCAAATTCAGTGCTCATCATTTAAATTGCCCATTCTCGGAGCTGCTATTTTCTGCGCGAAAGTGCCATATAGATAGCTACCTGCATATTTTCTTCCCAGGGATAAGTTCAATTGGGAAAAATGCTCAGGGAGAAAAAGTTAACCTCCGACTTTTCCAGTGCAGTGGTTGTGCTATGATTTTGGTCTTCCTTCTCCCCGTAGCTGCTTTTAACTTACTCTTTTTTAAGTAAAGCCCTGGGAGATTTTCATCCTCACATCTCATTTAGTTGTGCCCTGACTGGGGTTGTCAGCCCATGTGTCTAGGCCTGTGCCATTTCATCCTGCACATGGGGGTTCTCATGAAAAAGGAATTTTCACACAGAGAAAATTAGTGTGTCAGGGAGAAGAAGGAAGCTCATCTCCTTTATATCTAGGAGGGTGGAATTTTCAGACACAGAGTTGCCAGTACAAAATGTTACAGCTCAGATACAGGTTTACCACTTCAACAACTAACTACAGTCATACCTTGATTCTCAAATGCCTTGGCACCCGTACATTTTTGCTCCTGAACACCGAAAATTCAGAAGTAAGTGTTCCGATGTCTGACGCGGCTTCTGCTTGAGTGCAGGAAGCTCTGGCAGCCAACTCGAACGTTTTGGAAGTCAAACAGACTTCCGGAACGGATTACGTTCTAGAACCAAGGTACAACTGTAGTAGGTCAGAGTCGCAGCATGGTTGCTGCTCTTTCACATGAGCACAGGAACACAGCAGCAAGAATGCACCGCTGCATCACTCCCAACCTGGAAAACCATAGTGAAGGAAAATAAATTCAGATGTACCCAATTTCTCTGAAGGAGATGGCCCTGATTTAATCTTAAGACTGAATAGTCCTTCTTTGTTCCGCAGAATCGTGAGGGGTATGCCAGCTATTAGGACAAGACCAGGAGACACCATGAATACATTAAAAGAACCACACACACACACACACACAGTGGTACCTCAGGTTACAGACACTTCAGGTTACAGACTCCTCTAACCCAGAAATAGTGCTTCAGGTTAAGAACTTTGCTTCAGGATGAGAACAGAAATCGTGCTCCGGCGGTGCGGCGGTAGTAGGAGGCCCCATTAGCTAAAGTGGTGCTTCAGGTTAAGAACAGTTATAGGTTAAGAACGGACCTCCGGAACGAATTAAGTACTTAACCCGAGGAACCACTGTATATGTGTGTGTGTGTGTGTGTGTGTGTATGTGTGTGTGTGTATGTATATATATATATATGGAATATTATTCCCTAGAACAGTAAGGTGCAAACAGTTAGCAGACATACTCAATAGACCATCGGATATGTTTCCTTGATGAATGGGACCTCACTTCTGACAAGGAATGGAGACCCCCTTCCTATATGAGCCACCTTTTCTTATACCCTAAATTTTGTCAGCACCAGCTTCTTGGGACCTACATAAGTCATGATGCTACCCTTCATCATTCGATTGGCTACAGACCCCAAATCTTCTCATTTTTGCAGAGACCCTTGAAACTGGTTGTTCCTCATATTCTGTCCGCCCGAAAGGTTGACTCATCTCCTGTCTTCTTCCGTCCTCTACTTCGCCCAGGAAAACCAGCGACCTGCTCTGAGTAATGCCCCCACGTGTTCACTTTGCCCCATAAACTTGCAGTTTCAGTTCCCCATTCTTGCGTGAACGTCCATGTTCTCATCACATGTACCCAAACGTACAAGAATATTCTTGCAATCTCCGTTAGTAATGTTTTTCCAGTCTTGTCCTCTCCCCACCCACCCCCCAAATCTCAAGCAGTTTTCAAAAAACCAGATCAGCATATCAATACAGCTTAATACAGGGGTCATTGAGGCCTTCCCCCTGAAAGCTTGAGCTGCTGGGAAGGCTTCAAAACACCCACACCTACAAAACCGTTCTTGACCCCCCACCCCACCCCAAGATGCCATAACTGTTTCTCAGTCTTTGTGCTTTCTCAGCGAGCAGCATGTGTGGGAGAGGTGATTATTTTCTGTGATATAAAAAGTTATTTCCGTCACTGTGTAGGCTTGGCTCCATCCATCATGCCTCGTTTTTTGTTTTGCTTTGCTGCGTCACTCTCTTCCCCGGCCCTGACCTACAGTTGCATGAAGTGGGCACTATGCCCTTAGAATAACGCATTAACCTTGGCCTGGAGCAACATTGTTGGGACGTGAGTGGAGAAAACTGTCACAGGTTACTGGGTGCTTGAAGCTTTATGGTAGTAGAAAAGACTGTTTCTGAATGTCTCCTCTTCGCAACCACCACACGTTAAAATAGATTACCTAGGAAAAGAAAATGCTTCCAGAACGTGTAATTGCTTACAGATAAGAGATCTGAAGAAAGGGGCAAACAGCAGCTTCTGATGGGGTGGGTGATGGATGGACAGCTTTTGCTGGGGGGAAATGGTGCAATGGTTCAGATTTGAAATTGGGCTAATAGGTTTTTCTTTTGGAACCCTTCCAGTTGGGATTCAGGCCTCATCACGGGACTGAAACTGCCTTGGTCGCACTGGTTGATGATCTCCGGCAGGCTAGGGACAAAGGTGAGAGCTGTTTCCTAGTTCTGCTGGATCTCTCAGCGGTGTTTGATACCATCAACCATAACATCCTTCTGGACCGTCTTGAGGGGCTGGGAACTGGGGGCACTGTCATACAGTGGTTCCGCTCCTTCCTCCTGGGCCGTGTTCAGAAAGTGGTGGTGGGGGATGAGTGTTCAGACCCCTGGGCTCTCACTTGTGGGGTGCCTCAGGGTTCTGTCCTCTCCCCCATGCTTTTCAACATCTACATCCAGCCGCTGGGAGAGATCATCAGGGGGTTTGGGCTGGGTGTTCATCAGTATGCGGATGATACCCGGCTCTACCTCTCTTTCAAATCAGAACCAGTGAAGGTGGTGACTGTCCTGTGTGTCTGGAGGCAGTTGGAGGATGGATGGCGGCTAACAGATTGAGATTGAATCCTGACAAGACAGAAGTACTGTTTCTGGGGGACAGGAGGCGGGCAGGTGTGGAGGATTCCCTGGTCCTGAATGGGGTAACTGTGCCCCTGAAGGACCAGGTGCGCAGCTTGGGAGTCATTTTGGACTCACAGCTGTCCATGGAGGCACAGGTTAAATCCGTGTCCAGGGCAGCTGTGTACCAGCTCCATCTGGTATGCAGGCTGAGACCCTACCTGCCTGTGGACTGCCTCGCCAGAGTGGTGCATGCTCTGGTTATCTCCCACTTGGACTACTGCAATGTGCTCTACGTGGGGCTACCTTTGAAGGTGACCCGGAAACTACAACTAATCCAGAACGCAGCAGCCAGACTGGTGACTGGGAGTGGCCGCCGAGACCATATAACACCGGTCTTGAAAGACCTGCATTGGCTCCCAGTACGTTTCCGAGCACAATTCAAAGTGTTGGTGCTGACCTTTAAAGCCCTAAATGGCCTCGGTCCAGTATACCTGAAGGAGCGTCTCCACCCCCATCGTTCTACCCGGACACTGAGGTCCAGCACCGAGGGCCTTCTGGCGGTTCCCTCACTGCGAGAAGCCAAGTTACAGGGAACCAGGCAGAGGGCCTTCTCGGTAGTGGCACCCTCCCTGTGGAACGCCCTCCCACCAGATGTCAAAGAGAACAACAACTACCAGACTTTTAGAAGCATCTGACGGCAGCCCTGTTTAGGGAAGCTTTTAATGTTTGATGTATCACAGTATTTTAATATTCTTTTGGAAGCCGCCCAGAGTGGCTGGGGAAACCCAGCTAGATGGGCGGGGTATAAATAATAAATTATTATTATTATTATTATTATTATTATTATTATTATTATTATTAAAATGCATGAGAATCCTATTCACATAGCTCTCACATCATGTCCTATTGGGCCCTAAGATATACCACAAGACCTCTGCCAGAGGGGGGGGGGGCAGAGGCAATCGTGCTGTTTAGCCCATATACAGAGCTGCCTTCAGATGTCTTCTAAAAGTCAGATAGTTGTTTATTTCCTTGACATCGGATGGGAGGTTGTTCCACACATCGTTCGAAACTCCCATTGTTCTAGGCACATTTTGCGACAGGGAATCTCATTAGCACGAGCAGTTTCTGAGCTCTGGGCGCAGTACTCCGCCTAAGATTTCAGATTAAAACTGCAGAGTGGAAGGAAAGGAGGTCCTTTTTCTGCCTCCCCACTTCCAGCTGCTCTCTGAAGACTGGAGAAGAGACCCTCGTAAGAATATTAGGGGGTTGGGCAGGGGAAGGACTGGACCATGTGAAAAATGAACACAGTATTTTACCTGGAGTTCGTTCATTTTCAGCTTTGTATTCTTGCTATATAAAAAAGCGTGCCTTGACATTCCATTGTTGAGCCCATAACCTCGGCTTAAGGTGCCATCAAGCTCTCAGCCTTCATATCTCAGTTTCTAACACTTGGTTCCACAGGGCAGGGGCCACTACCAAGAAGGCCCCCTGCCTGGTTCCCTGTAACCTCACTTCTCGCAGTGAGGGAACAACCGGAAGGCCCTCAGAGCTGGATCTCATTTCTCCATTCTGCCACAATTTAGATTATCCCCACAGACCCAAATGAAATGTGATTGTCTTGTTTTCCTTCTTGCGTTGCCTGTTTATGGACCTTGCTTGGTGTGGGGTTGTGGGATATGAAGGCATCATTTATAAGAAGTTAAATTTTCCTAAATTAAAAATCTAGACTTGGCTGTCTCTTCAGTTTGTCTGTGGATGCTTTCTTGATCCTCAGGGCAGTTGGTGCCAAAAATATGTTTCCTAGATGAAGAGCAACATGTTTGGGGGATCAAAAATATCTGAGTGCTCTGAAAAGGAACAGGAGTATGTCATGTTTCAGATTTGTCATATCAGCCTGATAGGTCTTGTGCAGTTCTTCCTGAGCAAATTTCTTTGGAAGAGGAAAAAAAAGGAGTAGATAACCTACACAACAGCAACATATTCCCGTTTTTCTCCTCCAGACTTCCTGTTGCTATAGAGACACAAAGAAGGGAGAAGCAGCAGAGGGCAAATTAAGACTGTGGTTTAACGCAGCAGTACTTCAGACATGAAGCACAAGGCAGATTATATACTGAAAGCTTCAGGCGAAAAATATTCATTTCCTGACCTGCTGGGGCATTTGTGATAATTTAAAAATGTCTTCGAACACTTAAAACCATCAAGATTGTAATCAAGAGAGTCTGTAAAAGTGGTTCATGGATTACCTCTTGACTGTGGGTTTTATTTACTGTGTTGGTTGTCAGAAAATTGATGTAGGATGGCTTTGTCTCTTTACATCTATGGAGAATGTGGCAACGACAGAGCAGTTTGCTCCAGAAGCTTAATAAGTCGTAAGGCAGGGTACAAAAGTTTTTTCTTTTCTTTTTAAAAGTGGATTCAGACAGCCCAGGCCTTAATCAAGGAGCAGTACCACTCTGCATCCCTCCAGATACTTGAGATTCTTCCCTCACCCCAGTGTCTGTTTCAGCTTCTATGGGCATGCTGTTGAAATGTCTCTATTTCAGAATTCATCCATATTTCGAATGAAAAGTTTTATTTAGGAAAAATAAGTTGTTTTGAAAGACTCCCATATTTTTGCCCCATATTGTATGCATGATTGTCTCATTGCTTGATGCCCACTTCATAAACTACCATCAGTGATGATCTTGTTCTTATGATGGGGTAGGAAGCAAGGAACAGTCCTTGCTTCTCCCCTGGGTGCAATAGGCATTCCCCTGTACTCTGCTGTAGCCACTATCTTCCACATAGCAAATACTGAGCCAATAGCTCACTCACTCTTTGAGTCGTCAGGCGGTGCAGAGAGAAAGGTCCTGGGTTGCCTTCAGACTTCGCTGTTTTGCATGTAGGAACAACACCCATATCAGTAAATGTGCGTAGGCTCAACAAACCCACTTTTTAAAAAAGCAAAATAAACTTTTGCAGTAAGGAAAGTGATGGGGAGATGCGCTAGAAAGTGTGGGATGCTGGAAGAGTGACGGGAAATTGTACAACCTCAATGCAAACAAATTAGGGTGAATACGCAGTTCAGGAGTGGATGCCATAAACCTCTGCACAAGCTTTGTGAAAACAAATTGGGTTGAATGCTCATTAAGCAGGGCGCATCTGGAAGCAAGCTCCAGGCACCCACGTGTAGGAGCTGAACAGTTTCAAAATCCCATCCTTGGCAGCAGAATTAAAAGCAAAGAAATTAGACAGTGTCCAAGCTATGATAATAGGTGGCTCTCTCCATCTTAACCCTGCTTAACAAAGAATCAGGCAGCAACTTGTAAAGTAAATTTAAAAGTAAGATTTACTTTATTTATAACCATGCATTGGTTCACAGCAATGGCAGCAGTAAAAACTATGCAGGCAAAATACTTAGGTTTACTTATACTTTGGCTTGTGCCTAGAGGTGGAGCAAGTGTTAGCTGGTCAAAGGAAGAGAAGAGGCCTTCTCTACCAAATACATTCTCTATGGTCTGAGTATCTGCCTATCAGCAATACAGCTCTGTGGACTCAACTGCTCATGCTAAGTAAACAGGTCTGCCTTCAGATGTCTGGTAGTTGTTGTTCTCTTTGACATCTGGTGGGAGGGCCTTCCACAGGGCAGGTGCCACTACCGAGAAGGCCCTATGCCTGGTTCCCTGTAACTTGGCTTCTCGCAGTGAGGGAACCGCCAGAAGGCCCTCGGTGCTGGACCTCAGTGTCCGGGTAGAATAATGGGGGTGGAGACGCTCCTTCAGGTTGGATTGGGTCCCACATGTTGAAAGTTCCTGGCTTGAATTTGCCTTTGCTAGGACTCGCCAGAAAAGAGCACATTTCTGCAAAGTTGTGCTCCATTTAACTTCTCGTTAAAAATGAAGTATTTAAAATCAAGGCCCTATCCGATCCCACAGATAAAGCCGGAAACATTTTCACTGTAGCTTTAGTAGTCCCGTAGTCTTCATAATATGTACATATAGAAGCATCTGGAAGGAGCAAAGCCAGAATTGCTTTGATTCACAACTTCCTCCAAGTTTAAGGCCAATGAGAGACTCTTACAAGAAGGCATCCTTTTCGTCTGGGTTGAGTTGGCATAAACAACAGAAAAGTACAACTGCCTGCGTCTAGAGGAACTGAAGCGTTTTGCCTGGCAAAAAAAAAAAAAGGTTTAAAATTAGAAAACACATTAATGTACCACAAAAGCCTCAGAACAAATTCTTATTTAACTCCACCTTCGTGTCGGTGGCAAAACATCCTGGCCACACAAACCAAGAGAGCATCCTTTGTGGAAAAGCTGGCTTCAGTGGCGATTACTCACAAGTCCAAACAAAATGATTGATTTTGTTTTTCAGTTTGATCCTCCACTCCTTCAGTCTTCAAAAGAGAGTGGCTCATTCAACTCCCATTGCTTGTTAAGTATATAGGATGACTGGGGTTGCTATCTTGCCAATTTATAACTGTTTGGACCATTTTATTAAAAAAAAATATTTTAAATACACCCCCGTCTCAAAAACACCACCACCACCACCACCACTCACTTCTATTTTAATGTTTGGCAGTGTGGATTTTGAAGACTGCATATATAGAACTGTGAAAGCAACCAGTGGTTGCCATATGCTATGGAGCTGTGTGCACTTAAAACGTATCCAAAATAATGGGACCATTTGCACATAACAACTAATCAAGATTTTAGCTGGTGGAATTGGCAAGTGTATCTGAAAAACACTCTTCAATGTGCTGCTTTGAGCAGATATTTCAGTATGATGTGACTTATGTAAGGAACGGGGCACTGAAAACCTAAAGGAATATGCAGTTTCTGAGTCATTTATTTAAGGGCATTCGTGTTTACGGGAAGATCTCAGGAGCAACAGACTCCAAATCTGACAAATTCTTAACTAACTACCCTGATTTAATTGCTCCAACCCTAGGCTCATCAGACAATGCCGTAAGCCGAAAGCAAAGAACCCACAGATAATTGAGAGCTCTTATGCTTATCTGTTACATTTTCAAATAAGTGACCTTGGATGGAAATTGTATGAAGTTTGCAGAGGGAGATGGAGTCTCAGATTTACTGCAAAGGCTCCTCGTGTTAAGATGATCATTTTCAAAATGTGTGCACCACCCTATGCCAGTCTGATTTCATTGCAGCTTGCAATCTCATAAAATAAATGTGTCTTGCTGAAACTAGAGTAAAGCAGCGGAATGCAGAAAGAAAACCAACTGAGATCTCTAAAAACTCTGAGTAATAGCCTTAACCAACTGCCTAATAAAAAGCAAGGAAGTTGCCAGTTAGGTCTCCTTTAGCAGGTATCAAGAGCCAAAAATGCCATATGTTTGTCACGACCCACCTGATTGCTTCTACCCATTGTTATGGGAGATCATGTACCTGAATCACCCAGAGATTCTTGCATGGGGAAGACCTGATCTTTTGAGAAAGCAATCCCGTACAAGCCTTTGAACTGTGTAAACAACAATGACAACAGAAAGTGCAATACTAGACAGCAACTGTGGCTCTGTGGTCAATATCCTGTTGACGGTGAGATGTATTATAGCTCTTATCCTTGCTGGCTTTGTTGCCATGGATACAAGAGTCTTAAAAAGGGGGTGATAACTGGGGGACATGATGTTCTAGGAAACGCAGATGGATTTAATTGAGTTAGTGTCTCGGCATCCAAAAGTAACCCAGGCTGATTTCTCAAACAAGTTTGCACCTGTTCTCTGGCTACATTTGATGACAAATAGCAGTCAGGACATCTCCCCACACCCATATTCCCAGGAATATATCTTAACTTTGGCTGCAGGATCAGCCACCACAGAAGGGCAGAAGCTGCAGCAAGCTATTTTCAGCACAGCAAATTTAAGTCAGTTGTGGAAAACAACGCACCTGCATGAAGACTTCAGTATCGATAAGTTATTACTATTATTTATCAAGTTGTATACCACCCTTCACCCAGGGACCCCAGGGCAGTTCACAGCATGAAAATACAAGATAAAAATGTAAAATACATAATGAAAATAAAAAACAAAGCAAACCAATAAACCACCTGCCCCGGTGCTTTTAAAAGGATATAGGACAGGCTTCCTCAACCTCGGCCGTCCAGATGTTTTTGGCCTACAACTCCCATGATCCCTAGCTAGCAGGACCAGTCGTCAGGGATGATGGGAATTGTAGTCTCAAAACATTTAGAGGGCCAAGGTTGAAGTCTGATATAGGATGTTCATCAACCAGAGGTCTGGTTGAAGAGGAACATTCCACAAACAGGGAGCCATTGCAGAAAAGGCCTGTTCTTGTGTTGCCATCCTCTTGGTGTCTCATGGAGGGGTCACACGAAGGAGGGCCAAAGATGATGATTGTAGAGTCTGGGTCTGTTCATATGGGCAAGGACAATCTTTGAGGTATTGCGGTCCCAAACAGATCGCCTTCCTTGTTCTCTTAGAATGTCAATGGCACCCACCTGAAAGGTGCTGGAACTGAGTTCTGGCTGGGGAAAAAAAGCCCTGTAACTATATGGTTAGAGCATGGGTAGGCAAACTAAGGCCCAGGGGCCAGATCTGGCCCAATCGCCTTCTAAATCCGGTCCGTGGACTGTCCGGGAATCAGTGTGTTTTTACATGAGTAGAACGTGTGCTTTTATTTCAAATGCATCTCTGGGTTATTTAGGAATTTGGTCATTTCCCCCCAAAAAATATGAACCGCCCCCCCCCACATGGTCTGAGAGACAGTGGACTGGCCCCCTGCTGAAAAAGTTTGCTGACCCCTGGGTTAAAGTGTTGGACTAGGACCTGGGACAGCAGGGTTCGAATCTCCATTCAGTCATGAAGCTCACTGGGTGACCATCTCTAAGCCTAACCCAACTCAGAGGGTTCTTCTGAGGATGGCATGGGGAGGAGAACGATACATATCACCTTGAGACCCTTGGAAGATAAAGGTGGTATATAAATGTAATCAATTGTGATATATAAAAATAGCTATACGGTGATACCTCGGGTTAAGAACTTAATTCGTTCCGGAGGTTCGTTCTTAACCTGAAACTGTTCTTAACCTAAACACCACTTTAGCTAATGGAGCCTCCTGCTGCCGCTGCACCACCAGAGCATGATTTTTGTTCTCATCCTGAAGCAAAGTTCTTAACCTGAAGCACTATTTCTGGGTTAGCGGAGTGTGTAACCTGAAGCGTATGTAACCCGAGGTACCACTGTATATATTAAACAGCATGACCCTTGCCACATTGCCACATTACCTCGTGAGGCAACAGAGCCTGCAATGCTGGTGTTGGTGAGATGAGAGCATAAGAGCCAGTTTAGTTTTGTGGCCAGAAGACTGAACTCTGAACTGGGAAGGCCCTGGAACCAAAAAACCCCTCACCTGTTCCACAAACTTTCTAACTAGCCTTAAGTTAGCCTTCGTGTTCAGTCTCACATTTGCAGTATGGAGATAATAACATTCTCCTGCCTCACAGGGTGGCTGTGAGACCTCCGACAAGATAACGTTTGCGAAGTGTTTCAAACAGTCAGGAAAGAATGCCATATAAACACTTCAGTATTATTATTCTGCAGCGACACCCAGGATTTATTCGGTTCCAGCTGTAATTTCCAAACAAGTGCTAGGTGATCTTTAAGCAACTCGGGAAAACGTTCCTTCTTCATTGGCAGAACACCGCATTTGTCTAGTTGATCCCAGATAAGGAGGTTTTGCAAACAAGACTGTCTGGCAGTGCTTCGCAGTCAGAATTTAATTTCCTCCAAAGATATTGCCTGAAATCCCCTTTGAGAGTACTTCAGAGACTCGAGGTTGTTTTCCTGATAGGTATATTGGGGTATTGTTCAGTAATTTCATATAGCCTCATACCTTGACAGCCAACTCTACTAGCGATTTCTTCCATATGTGCCTTCAGTTACATTTAAAGTAGCTGTAAATAAATGCTGAGGAGTAATTGCTCTTATTATTTAGACGCTTCAGGAGATCTCTTGAGTGTATCCCTTTGTCCTGAAACCTTAGGAGTCAGTGCTATAATTGTAACAGGTGACTAGCCAGATGAGTTGAGGCACATGATGGAAAAGAGTCGTCATGCGCACTGCAGAAGTGTGATTCCTCGCTGTCTTGTTCCCTTCACCCCTGGTGTTTACTATATTTAACCCTGTCCTACTTCTTATCAAGGCAGAAGGTGTCTAATGCCAAAGGAATATGAATGGCACATATTTTTCTTTTTTCTTCTTTTAAAAAACCTCTTTTAAAGAAGTAATTTGAAGAGAAAAGATAAGTTTGTATCTTCACACAAAGAGCAGCCAGTGTGACAGTTCTGATATGTTGTAGGACTCTGCAACTCCTATCATTCCTTATCACAGGCCACGTTGACTGCACTGACAAGAGTTGTGAGTCCCAACAACACCTGTCTATTACCCCTGCTTTGCACCAGCCTTCCCTGACCTGTTTAAAAACTTTCTGTGGGAAACAGAACTATGTGTGAATTCTAGTTAGTGCACGAAGGGGTTAAGAACACAGAGTTGGATTTCTAGACTCATCTAGGTCACTCCCACTACTTCTCTGATGAGGGAGGTAACCCACCAGGGAGAATGTGTCTTAAGCAAGCTCAGGGCGTGCGTTTGAAGCTATCTTTCTGTAGTTTCTCCCCAAGAGTATTCTGCCTATGTCCTCCTTGCTGCTTGGATAAATTCATGAATCTGCCTTTGAATCTGTAAGTAAAGCATTTTTAACTTACCTATCAGTTTGTGGTCTGTTCATTGCAAGATGGGTAGAAGGAGTGAACTGCCCTGAGACCTCCAGGTATAAAGTGGTATATAAATCACAACAACAACATAATATACAGCTGCTAAACTTTGATGAGCTTACACTCTGCTACCTGGGGGCTCTTTCCTGCTGGAGAGTAAGTTCAGCCCTGTGTTTTCAATCTATACACCCAGCCAATTCTTTTATTATTCACCCCACACACAAGGGTCACAAGGATTCAAATTCTCCCTACACACACTTTCAAGTATATTGCCCATGTCGTTGCTGCTCCCTACTCCAAGGAGCTTACTTGTAATCATTTATTAAGAACTTTTTGACAGTGCAGCGGACTCCCTCGAAAGGTAGTGGACTTTCCTTCCTTGGAGGTTTCCAAGCAGCGGTTGGATGGTCACCTGTCAACGTATGATCTAGTTGAGATTCCTTCATTGCTGTGGGTTGGACTAGATAACCCTTGGGGATCCTTTCCAGTTCTACAATTCTATGATTCTGTGCTTGTTTCCCAGAAGAAGAAAGATACACTGGTACCTCAGGTTACATACGCTTCAGGTTACAGACTCCGCTGACCCAGAAATAGCACTTCAGGTTAAGAACTTTGCTTCAGGATGAGAACAGAAACCGTGCTCCGGCAGCGCGGTGGCAGCAGAAGGTCCCATTAGCTAGAGTGGTGCTTCAGGTTAAGAACAGTTTCAGGTTAAGTACGGACTTCCGGAACGAATTAAGTACTTAACCTGAGGTACCACTGTATCAACACACATCTTTTGTAACACAGCCATGGACAGGTGGCATAACTGTGGCGCTTTACAGTAAACAGATTGGGATGCAATATCTTCTTCATAAGGAGAAACGTGTCATTAGGGTAAGCAATGATCGCTTGACGTTAAAGTAATAGCATTATTCATACACAGGTTATTGGCACGATAAAGCAGAAAGAACTTCAATTATGCAGTAGAACGCGTTGTAAACAGCCATAGTTAGCATGCATAACAGAAGGCAAAGGGAGAGTGAGAGCACATGACAGTAGCTGGATGGTAGACACATGTCTCCTGTTCTGTCGGTAAGGAAGCCATGTAATTAAGACCTTTCCCGTTCTTAATGGGCTTCGTCCAAAAGCCTGCCTCGATGCCAGCCAGTGTGTAGGCGGTAAGGCCTTGCACACCAAAAAAGGAAAGGAGGAAGGCCTAACCATAGTGCGGATAAAGACAGACAGATAAACATCTATAAAAAGAGAATTTGAAAACCATGACTTTCAGGGAGACGGGGACCCATGGAGCTCTCAGGGCTGAAGCATGTTGTACTCCTTGACCCTGCTGATTTATAGGAACAGATTAGTTCCCGAAAGAGAGGAACAGTGGGTTTTCAGGGCAGTCGGTGGTTACCAGATGGTGCAGGGTGAAAAATTCCTCTGACAGGGATCTTGTACCTAAGACGGGGCGGTGTGGGGACAGGCCAAAAAGGCAGGCATTAGAACAGTCTTCATTCTCTGTGAAAATTGTGCTTAGGAGAAACAATATGAATAAAATAAAGGTGTAGCTAAAGGAGAAAGAAGCCTGTTTGCTTTAGAATGAATTTATCCCTCTTTGTTTTTCTGTGATTCTGAAGTTAGAACATTTCCCAATACAGGCACCTTAGTTGTTGTTGTTGTTGTGCCTTATTCCTCAGTTGCACAAGTTTAATGGCCTGCTCCTTTTGTGGGTGAAGTATGTAATGTATCAGAATGCAGTTTTAGTATTAATTCCAGGAACCCACCCACATGGTGTGGTTCAAAAAGATCCACAGAATACTGGGACTGCTGTTAGCTGAAAGCAGCAGTCTTGCATCCCACTGACTTGGTGGAGTTCCATGATGCTTGGTAAGATTGACTTCCTTGCCTTCCTTGTTTTCTAGGCAAGCAGAATAGAAGACTTGTGATACACTGCTTAACAGTGATACGCTGTTTAACAGGAGCCAGTGTGGTGTAGTGGTTAAGAGCGGTGGACTCGTAATCTGGTGAACCGGGTTCGCTTCCCCACTCCTCCACATGCAACTGCTGGGTGACCTTGGGCCAGTCACACTTCTCTGAAGTCGCTCAGCCCCACTCACCCCACAGAGTGTTTGTTGTGGGGGAGGAAGGGAAAGGAGAATGTTAGCTGCTTTGAGACTCCTTCGGGTAGTGATAAAGTGGGATATCAAATCCAATCTACAGGCTATAGAATCATAGTTGGAAGGGTCCAACCTCCTGCAATGTAGGAAACTCAGCTAAAGCATCCACGACAGATGGCCACACAACCTCTGCTTAAAAACCTCCAAGGAAGGAGAGTCCAAAACCCCACAAGGGAGACTTCCAGTGTCAAACAGCTCTTACTGTTGGAAATATTTTCCTGGTGTTTAGTCAGAATCTCCTTTCTTAGAGTTTGAAGCTATTGGTTTGAGTCCTACCTTCTTTCTGGAGTGGGAGAAAACAAGCCTTCACCATCTCCTACGTGACAGCCCTTGAGATATTTGAGGATGGCGATCATATCTCCTCTCAGTCTCCTCTTTTCCAGGCTAAACATACTCAACTCCTTCAACCGTTCCTCATAAGGCATGGCCTCTAGACCCTTGATCATCTTAGTTGCTCTCGTCTGTACAAATTCCAGCATGTCAACTTCCTTCTTAAATTGTGGTGCCCAGAACTGGACATGGTATTCCAGGTGTGGTCTGACCAAGGCAGAACAGAGTGGTACTATTACTTCCCTTGATCTGAACACTACACTTCTGTTGATGTAGCCTAGAATAACATTTGCTTTTTTCTTTTCTTTTCTTGCTTATTCTGTTGCATCACACTGTTGACTCCTGTTAAGCTTGTGGTCCTAGATTCTTTTCCACATGTACTACTACGCTATGGGCTTTTGCCCCTTGTTTCTGCTTTTCCTTCTTTAATTATCAAGAATAGATCATTAGAAGAATAATGCCAGGATTTGAAATAGCAAAGATACGTGCCTAGGACTAAAACCCAAACAACTCTTACCTCGTCTGTGTTTAGGGATGCTTCAAATAACCATGATTTAATGTTTTGATGAGAGAGCTGCACATTTCCTGTGGCTGAACAGGTGACTGGATGTATAAGATGTGTAATGCAGAACAATGAATCATCTGTGTTATAGAGACATGTCTGTGCTTTCCAAAGGGGAACGTGCTACCCCATGAAGCCAGTTGCAGATAAAAAGGTAAAGGGACCCCCGACCATTAGGTCCAGCCGTGACCAACTCTGGGGTTGCAGCGCTCATCTCGCTTTATTGGCCAAGGAACCCGGGTACAGCTTCTGGGTCATGTGGCCAGCATGACTAAGCCACTTCTGGCGAACCAGAGCAGCACACGGAAACACCGTTTACCTTCCCGCCGGAGTGGTACCTATTTATCTACTTGCACTTTGACGTGCTTTCGAACTGCTAGGTTAGCAGGAGCAGGGACCGAGCAACGGGAGCTCACCCCATTGTGGGGTTTCGAACCACCGACCTTCTGATCAGCAAGTCCTAGGCTCTGTGGTTTAACCCACAGCACCACCCGCGTCCCAGATAGTGGCTAACAATTATGTGCAATGAAGTCTGGTATTCAAATATGATTCAGATCTCCATTTCATTGCCTAGAGAGAGATGACTGCTTTTGAATGGGAAGCATGACATGCAGTTAAGCCCAATGCATTTGCCAACGTGTTTTGGAGATACATTGCAAAAACTATATCTGCGTTTGCAGATGTGCCCCCAACATGTAATGTCATGTGTAATGTAGGGATATATGAAGAAATGGACAGGTTTTGCACATTCCTATTGTAGCATTTGCCAGTCAATACCTCTCATGTCTTTCAATGTGCTTTTTCTGCCCGTCGCTTTTCTTCTTCATAAACTCTGTGGAGTTGCACATAAGGATCCTTTACCTGCAGAGAGCCAACTCCAGGAACATACAGTGGTACCTCGGGTTAAGAACTTAATTTGTTCTGGAGGTCTGTTCTTAACCTGAAACTGTTCTTAACCTGAAGACCACTTTAGCTAATGGGGCCTTCCATTGCCACCGTACCATTTCTGTTCTCATCCTGAAGCAAAGTTCTTAACCTGAGGTACTATTTCTGGGTTAGCAGAGTCTGTAACCTGAAGCGTCTGTAACCTAAAGCATCTGTAACCCAAGGTACCACTGTATTCAAGTTAGAGAGCTTGTCTTCATATTCCCTCTCCTTGAGAGCAGATATTAGACCGTGTGTGCACAGGGACTTTGGCTATCTTTAATGATATGGTGCCCTGTGTGAAGCCAAAATTTGGCACTTCCAGATGGATCTTCTCAATTTTTCGCCCCCTTGGCTTGGCGCCCTGTATGGGGGAACTGCCCACACCTCCCTAAATTCAGCATTAGAAACTGAGATATGAAAGCTAGGAGCTAAATGACAGCTTAAATCTAGGTTATGGGCACCACAACGGAATGGCAAGGCGCGCTTTTTTGATAACCAGAATACAAAGCTGAAAATTAATAAGCTGCAGCTAAAATCTTATGTTCATTTTTCACATGGTCTAGTCCTCATCTGAAGACTGCAAAAAAACAACCAAACCAAACCAAACCAAACCAAACCAAACCAAACCAAACCAAACCCATGCTTCCCTTGCTCGCCCCCCTAATATTCTTATGAGGGTCTCTTCTCCAGTCTTCAGAGAGTGGCTGGAAGTGGGGAGGCAGAAAAAGCTCCTCCTTTTCTTCCAGCAGTGGCAGTTTTAATTAGAAATCTTAGGCTCAGTACTGCGCCCAGAGGTTAGAAACTGCTCATGCTAATGAAATTCCCTATTGCAAAACATGCCTAGAACAATGGGAGTGTTGGACGCTTTCTATATTCTATATTCCCATTTAACACTCCCATACCCTTAGGAAACAAAATGGTGGACCAACACCACTTCGCTTTCTACGGTCTTGAGTTGAGGATCTGTCCTTTGGTGCTGACAAATTGTTTGGTACGAGAAGACAACCCTGTGGTGACAAAAAAAGGAGTATCCAACACTAAAAGGGGTTTTCAAATCTCTTCATCAGTTCTCCTCACCACCAGAAAGCCTTTTATCAGGAAAGCTTTTGTCCTTGATGTAAGGAAAGCTTTTGTCCTTGATGCCAACCAGTATCATTTTGACCCCCTTTCACTTAGAACACCTGAGTTATTTCTTCATTACATGTTGATGTGGCAGCAGTTTCTGCCTTTCAGTTGCTTTTTCTTCTTCACCACATAGTAGAGCAATTTTTAAGGGCCTCTCTGACTTGTACCCATCAAACTGCAAAACGCGAGATTGGGATTTATCCTTGGCCCTCTCTAAGCTTTCATACACACCTCTTTGGCCTTCTGTCGTCAGATCTGTGCCATCTCGTTTTTCTGCGCGGAAAGTACAACAGCTCGGCAGGCCTGTTAACTGTGTGCTCTTTGGAACAACCCACTTCTTTATATGAACGGAGGCAAGGTCATAGCATAGCCTGATGCTGCTTTTCTCTGGCAGGTGGGGTCTGGCTTTCATCTTTCATGCGCGCGCGTGTGTGTGTCCTCATGCCTTTCTTTCCTGATCTACCAAACAATAAAGGGAAAAACCTTGCAAACCCCAGATGTGCACTCAGACTTGCCCTTCGCTTTCACAAGACTCTGCAATGGGGCAGCCCAGTCGGTAGACTCTTAATCTCAATGTTATGGGTGCCAGCCCCACATTGGGCAAAAGATTCCTGCATTGCAGAGGGTTAGACTAGTTGACCCCTGTAGTCCCTTCCAATTCTACAACTCTACAAGGAAAAATTGTATGAGAACAATTAATTTGCCTGCTTCAAGAAGGATAACTAGGGTTTTCTTCTCCAAATATTATTTTGGTGTCTTGCTGTTAAGCAGCCCATTCAATCTGGAGTTGAGAATCATTCTGTTGGGGGCTTGCGTTATCACCTGCTTTTTCTAGAGGCATATAGCCATTATCTACAGGTGCAGAGGGACGCAGGTGGTGCTGTGGGTTAAACCACAGAGTCTAGGGCTTGCCGATCAGAAGGTTGGTGGTTCGAATCCCCACAACGGGGTAAGCTCCCGTTGCTCGGTCCCTGCTCCTGCCAACCTAGCAGTTCGAAAGCACGTCAAAGTGCAAGTAGATAAATAGGTACCGCTCCAGTCGGAAGGTAAACGGCGTTTCCGTGCGCTGCTCTGGTTCACCAGAAGCTGCTTAGTCATGCTGGCCACATGACCCAGAAGCTGTACGCCGGCTCCCTCGGCCAATAAAGCAAGATGAGCGCCACAACCCCAGAGTCAGTCATGACTGGACCTAATGGTCAGGGGTGCCTTTACCTTTACAGGTGCAGAGTTGTACCATGTATTCCCCTTCATAAATATTACGCAAATACCAGCAAATGGGCAAGGGCTGACATGCATTTGGCAAGGCTGATCTTCTGCAATTTGTTCTCCAAGGGATACCTGCTCCCTCCTCCTGGAACATATGCCAGCCATGTGTGATTCTGCAGAAACCACACACAAAAAATGGGTTGCTTACCTGTAACTGATGTTTTTTGAATAGGCGTCTCTGCAGTTGTGCAACCCCTGCATCTTTCCCAAAACAGGGATGTGAGTCCCTTTATGCTGTGCTTGCAGAGAGATTGAATAGGAAGCTGCCCATCTTTAACTATTGGGCCTATGCTTCTAGTATGTCTTTGACATATTTCTTGACTCCCTGACTGGAGCCATAGAATTATCCAGGATTTGGCTTTATTGATCTGCTTGCGGGGTTTTACTAATGAACACCTAAAGAACATCAGCTACAGTTAAAAAACCTGTTACCTTTTCCACCTCCAGGACTCTACTCCCAATAAAAACGCAACCATTGTTTTTGTATGTTTACATACTTGGTTGTTGTTTTTTTCTGCTAATTTTATTTTTGTAAACTGCTTTGAGCTTTTATTACAATCAAGAAGCATATAACTCTTTGTGAAATAGGAAAGAAATGAAGAGCAGAACAAATTATTACCTTGTTCCTAGACATGCTTAAATTGCATTGTACATCATCCCGGATGACTTATTTTGTTATCCAGTACAGTTGTGTTTCCAGGGACTGAAATGATGTCCCAAGTTGTTGACGTGGAAGTAATATTTAATACAGGTGCAAACAGTGATCCAGCTGACATTCCCCACAGTCTCATTTTAACTGGATTTATCTTCAATGTTCACAGCCCATTTATGTTTCCAGACGTGCCCCAGTGTGATCCTTTCTGTCCCACTGTGGCACCGGTACATTGCAAATGACTAACCTGGAATTTATTAATTGTATTTGTAGTTGAGGTTCTTTAAATATTAATTGCTGGAGAGAGCGAGAGATACTATTTCAAGACGTTCTGCTGAGATGATGCCTTAACAACATAATTAAACGGTACCAGCTGCGTTGCCTCCATAAGCTATTATTTTTGGATTTCTGGTTCAGATGCGTCAGCTTGCTCTGGACAGACGGTTGGGGAGGATTAAAACGACTTTTTGCATTATGGTGGCTACCTATAAATCTACTAAATTGTGAATGTGAGGTATTGGCCATGGGCAGCATGCAGTTCATGTGGCGATGCAACTTTTGCCATGTTACATTTCAGTCAGAAGAGTGGGTTTGCATTTGATGGCACATATAGAACAACCTTATATGAAGGTGGGCCATCAATACACTTAGTGGGGTGTTAGGGGAGGGGTAGTGGCTCTGGTGTGGGACGCGGGTGGTGCTGTGGGTTAAACCACAGAGCCTAGGGCTTGCCGATCAGAAGGTTGGCGGTTTGAATCCCCGCGACAGGGTGAGCTCTCGTTGCTCGGTCCCTGCTCCTGCCAACCTAGCAGTGAGAAAGCCCAAAGTGCAAGTAGATAAATAGGTACCACTCTGGTGGGAAGGTAAACAGCGTTTCCGTGTGCTGCTCTGGTTCGCCAGAAGCGGCTTAGTCATGCTGGCCACATGACCCGGAAGCTGTACGCCGGCTCCCTCGGCCAATAAAGCGAGATGAGCGCCGCAACCCCAGAGTCGGTCACGACTGGACCTAATGGTCAGGGGTCCCTTTACCTTTACCTAGTGGCTCTGGTACGGGACATGTCATGTTCTTTCTGGGGTAGTTTGTCCATGTTTGGTCCCTATCCTGCACTCAGCTCTCAGGTGTGACTCCCGAAACTATCAGAATACAACAGCAGCCACACCATGGGAACGGCTTCGACTGGCTGACTAAGCCAAGTGAGGGTAGCCAATGGGTCTCAAACCCTCAGTGAGTTAGGGACTTCCTTCTTACAAAGACAGGCTCTGGCAGATTGAGAGGACAAGACTAATAGAGGGTCCAACATTCAAGAAGGCAGTTTCTGCTCGTGCTGTGGGGGGAAGTGAGGGGCAGATAAAAAGGTAAAGGGACCCCTGACCATTAGGTCCAGTTGTGGACGACTCTGGGTTTGCGGCGCTCATCTCGCTTTATTGGCCGAGGGAGCCGGCGTACAGCTTCCGGGTGATGTGGCCAGCATGACTAAGCCGCTTCTGTCTTGTCTGTGCAGCCCAGAACCTCCATGCACACTGCCTAGGCTTACGCCCCAGAGAGGTCACTTGGGTGGTGCTAACACAGCAGTTTGACCACCCCCGGTAGTGCACTCCATTGTCTCTCCCTTTGTGTCTTCCAAGTGCATTCAAGTTCCGACACGTAGATCAGGCCTGCATAACACTCAGCTGCCAGGCAGCTCTCCTGTTTTTTGTAGTCCCAGATAAGAAGACAGATGGTTTATTGAGCCTGCCATACCTTGTCTGGGGACTGCATTTGAGGCGATGGGGTGTCACAACTTAATAACACCTCAGGTGCTAGTCTTACTCTAAAAGACAAATGCAGTACATGGAAACCCAACAATTATACAGGAAGTTTGAAGCAATGTCATTAAGAAAATCCTAGAGATTAAATAGAATTGACTTTAATAAATGTTTTGTAGAAGTGAACTACTAAGATCATGACCACTGGTCCCATCACCTCCTGGAAAATAGAAGGGGAAGAAATGGAGGCAGTGAGGGATTTTACTTTCTTGGGCTCCATGATCACTGCAGATGGTGACAGCGGTCACGAAATTAAAAGACGCCTGCTTCTTGGGAGAAAAGCAGTGACAAACCTAGACAGCATCTTAAAAAGCAGAGACATCACCTTGCCAACAAAGGTCCGTATAGTTAAAGCTATGGTTTTCCCAGTAGTGATGTATGGAAGTGAGAGCTGGACCATAAAGAAGGCTGATCGCCGAAGAATTGATGCTTTTGAATTATGGTGCTGGAGGAGACTCTTGAGAGTCCCATGGACTGCAAGAAGATCAAACCTCTCCATTCTGAAGGAAATCAGCCCTGAGTGCTCACTGGAAGGACAGATCCTGAGGCTCCAATACTTTGGCCACCTCATGAGAAGAGAAGACTCCCTGGAAAATACCCTGATGTTGGGAAAGATTGAGGGCACAAGGAGAAGGGGATGACAGAGGACGAGATGGTTGGACAGTGTTTTCGAAGCTACCAACGTGAGTTTGACCAAACTGCGGGAAGCCTTGGAAGACAGAAGTGCCTGGTGTTCTCTTCTCCATGGGGTCATGAAGAGTCAGACATGACTAAATGACTAAACAACAAAGAAGTGAACTATTATGGTCAGTCTTACCCCCCACCCCAGCCAACTGATACCAGTGTCTGAAATCTGTATTGCTACTTAGCTGAAGAAACTCACTGCCAGAATCTTGTACTGAGTCGACCCCACAAAATATATATTTGTGGATGGCACATGATTTGTGTGATTTGATGAAATGGAATGGTGAAATGTTCATTTCCCTTAACTACTGGTGTGGTCCGTCTCTCTCCTCCCCCCCCTTTCTCTGACATTACACCATGCTTCTTTGCTTCCTCTGAAGCTTCAGGAAGCTGTCTTATGCAAAACATTATTCAGTTGTTCAAAATACATTAACATAGATGGGCATAGATATCAGCAGCTCCTTGTTTCAAAGCAGTCATTCAGAGCTTAGTAAGGAAATTTGATGGATGTTACTGGCCTGACGCAGAGACAAAGAGCAGGTCAGCGCTTCCCTAGGAAGGATGCAGAGACTGCAAGCTAAACTTGTAATTTCATGCAGAATGTTGCAAGTTTGTTCCTGGGTCTACTTGCCAATGCTGTCTGAAATTGGAGTAGCAATATATCCAAAACAGCCTTCATGATGCAGCTGCCCTTGTTTATTTTAATGGAGGGTAGTTTGTTGCAGATGCGCTTTCAAGTTAAAGCTTAATCACGATGACACAAGGGGACAGGCAGTATTGTCAACACTTCGATAAAAGCACCCCGGCTATGTTTAAACTAGACTGTTTTTTAATCAGCTTATTGCAAACCCGCAGTTGGTGATCAAAGGGCCTTAGAGATAATACAATATCCTTTTTATTACGCTACCCGTGAACCGTTTTGAATCCTGCTAATATTTAGAAGTCTGTTAGTAAAAGAGAAACAAAGCCACACTTCCTTTTGGGCAACAGAGCTTATGGTGTGCAGTTTATTCAGGATGTTGACTTTAACTGTGTGTCAGCACCCTGAATAAACTGTGCGGGCTTCACATGGATGTATAAAGCACAAATGCAATTATTTTGTTTGGCATGCCGTAGTATCAAATCATGATGGAGGCAATTAAGTGCTTTCTTAAGTACTACGAAGCCAATACTTCGTATTCCTTGGATTATCATTGAAACTAGGGTCTGCTTCCAACAGGTTCATCAGTGGAAAGTTGAGCACATGGTTAAGATGGTGGTTATGGTACATGAAGGAAGAGGCAGGGTTTTTCCCCCCCAGCAGGAACTCACCGGAACTCAGTTCTGGCTCTTCTCAGGCCATTATAAAAGAATACAGGAGACGATTGATCATGGTGAGTTTTGGTACTTCCATTTTCCAGAAAAATAGCACTAGGAAGAGGTACTTATGGGACAAATCCATGATTTAAATGTTTTACTTAAGCTGTGGCAGACCTGTCGTTAATTACAGAGTTCCTTTTGAAAACCTTTTCCTAAAAGGAAATTTCCTAATAAGTTGTTGCCAAAGCAGTTGCCATCTCTTCTCATGGAGGGTCCTCTTCCCTTGCTTTCTTCAAGTTGTTAAACTTGGACACTTGCCCTGAACACAAAATAGGCACTAAAGATGATGTATGATTGTTACACGTACTAGAATAGTGCTACACCATGGAATGGGATGCGGGTGGTGCTGTGGGTTAAACCACAGAGCCTAGGACTTGCTGATCAGAAGGTTGGCAGTTCGAATCCCCACGACGGGTTGAGCTCCCGTTGCTCGGTCCCTGCTCCTGCCAACCTAGCAGTTGGAAAGCACGTCAAAGTGCAAGTAAATAGATACCACTCCGGCGGGAAGGTAAACGGTGTTTCCGTGCGCTGCTCTGGTTTACCAGAAGCGGCTTAGTCATGCTGGCCACATGACTGTGGAGCTGTACGCTGGCTCCCTCGGCCAATACAGCGAGATGAGCGCCGCAACCCCAGAGTCGGCCACGACTGGACCTAATGGTCAGGGGTCCCTTTAGCTTTATGTTACACCATGGAATATTTTATTATCCATATGAATGAAGGGTGTTGATAAAATGGCAGATGAAAAGCCAAATGGATGGCAGTTTTCTCAGAGGGTTAGTGAAGACTGCAAAGTGGCACATCAAATACAGGTAATGCATTCTTCATGCCATAAACCACTAAAATAAAAAATAAAACAACAACAATAATTTATGCCCGTCTGACTGGGTTGCCCCAGCCACTCTGGGTAGCTTCCAACAGAAAAGAACAAAGCAACAGCTGAAAACATGCAGCAGGCTATAGCAGTGTATCTGAACAGCGATAATTTAGTCTTCTTTGGCAATCACTCGTAGCTGAGTAAGATTGTCTTCCATAAACATGGTTTTAACAGTGAGTCCGTAAGTGACTGTGGAGGCCAATTCTGGATCCGCACGTCCTTCCACAGTGGGGACATGGGTTTCTGGGTGGGAGTTGATCATGGTGAGTGTTTGCCAAGCGTGCCTTCCTCTTATCACATTTCTCCCTTGCATCCTGAGTTCGAGCGTCTTCAAAGCCCATGACACCTTTGGTAAAGTCTATTCTCCAACTGGAGCGCTCGCAGGCCAGTGTTTCCCAATAGCGCCAGACACTCTGGGCAGCTTCCAACAGAATACAACAAGGCAACAGCTGAAAACACAGGGTATCTGCGAGAGTTCAGTAATAGTTCCAGGAAAGGTCCGAATTTAGTAGTAGTTCCTGGTGGTGTGTATGTATATAGATTTGGAGGCCTGACCCAGAAAAAGGACACGAGTAATTGTATCCATGCTCTCTATTAAGAGCACTATTAAGCTCTCTTCGTAGCCTTAGGCAAGTCATTATCTCTTGACGAAGTCTGTTTCACAGGGTTATCATGAGGATAACACATCATTCAGGCAACCCAGTACCATGCCTGTATTAAGCAGGGATGGAAGGATCTGTCAGTTTCAGTTATCTCAGTCTCTCTTTTTTCCGGCGTTAAATTCAGTTTGCAGCCTTTCTGTACCAATTTGTGATTTTTTTTAAAAAAAGATCCTCATGAAAATTCTCCAGCATTTGTTTGATTTTTCTCCTACTAAACACATTTTTTATCTGCGGTTTTGACTAACATACACAATTTTTCAATAAAAAATCTTTTTTGCTGATGTAATGCATTTTGTATGTTACTTCAGTACACGTTTTCTCCTAAAATACGCATTTTTATAAACTGGTTGAAGAAGTGCAAAATTTGGACGATTGCTGTTTTTCAGTTCTCATAGTGTTTCAAAAAGTATTTGATAGCTGGCAGCTTTAAATGCAACTTGGATTTAATTTCCCCTCCATCCCTACTCTGAAGTAAGTCCTACTATGCTTTGTAGGGCCTTCTTTCAGGTAAATGTGGGGAAGGTTGCAATCTGAGTTTATTACTAGAGGGACAGGATTTGAATGAAACTAATATTTAAAATAGTAGTGCTCTCTGCGCATTCTCTTGGCGGAAATAGAAACCATTATTCATAACTACAGTTTGTGTTCCATCAATGTGTTCTTTAGACTCCATAAATGCTTAGTTTAAGGCTTTCGTCTTAGTTTTGATTTATGGTCAAAAAGAAAATCTTGCAGGGCAATATCTCTGGATGTTTGAAGATTTGTTACAGTACAGTGGTACCTCGGGTTAAGAACTTAATTTGTTCTGAAGGTCTGTTCTTAACCTGAAACTGTTCCTAACCTGAAGCACCACTTTAGCTAATGGGGCCTCCCGCTGTCACTGCGCTGCCAGAGCACGGTTTCTGTTCTCATCCTGAAGCAAAGTTCTTAACCCGAGGTAATATTTCTGCGTTAGCGGAGTATGTAACCTGAAGCGTATGTAACCCGAGGTACCACTGTATAGTTTTAATCATGCATTTCTGCTAAAAATGTGTGAGGGTTTGAATAAAGAACTCACAGGGACAGTGTACTAAATTGGTGCATAGAACATACAATTCAGAAGCTGAAAAGCTGACATTTCAGTGTCAGCTATCGAACGCAATTATTGTGCTACTTGCTAGACGTTTGCTTATTAAACCAGTCATGCAACATCCTTTAGCAATGTGGAATAGATAGTTCAGGTCAACCTGTACCCCTCATGAATGAATGAAATATTTACACTGAGTGCGGCATAGAGAGGCTTAATTTCCTGTTTGATTTATGGAATTAGATTGCCGAGAAGGATTAGACAGGTAGACTGCAAACTCCGGTTTCATCATCCTAGCAAATATGTATTGTCAGGAAAACTATTTTGCCTTGTGCTTAGATTTCCAGATGAGTTTGGCTTGTTTCCGTTTGTTAGTGAGCAGCCTTAGATTGTGCATTATGATAAATGCAATTTTGGGGTAGAAATTTGCAACAGAGAGCATGCAAACACACCTTTGGCTTTATCCAATTGTGTCTTTGCACTGGCAGGAAACACTTCCGGTTGCACAAGGCAAGACACCCATTTTTGTTGATTCACACTGCCCAGCACAACTTGTCTGAAAGCTGCTTCTGGCATTTGGGGGACCCTCTAGAGCTGACCCTCTAGGGAGCTGGGTGGCGCTGTGGGTTAAGCCACAGAGCCTAGGACTTGCCGATCAGAAGGTCGGCAGTTCGAATCCCCACAACGGGGAGAGCTCCCGTTGCTCAGTCCCTGCTCCTGCCAACCTAGTAGTTTAAAAGCACGTCCAAGTGCAAGAAGATAAATAGGTACCGCTTCAGCGGGAAGGTAAACGACGTTTCCATGCGCTGCTCTGGTTCGCCAGAAGCGGCTTAGTCAGACTGTGAGGAATTGTTCTCCAGAACATTAGGAAGACATCAGGTTGGAGAAGGCTGGTCTACACTGACAGGCAGTGCCTCTCCCAAGATTTCAGGCAGGAGACTATCTGGAGATGCCAGGAACTGAACATGGGACTTTTTGCAGGAAAACTCATACTTGGTTGGCAATCTGTGGCCTTTCCTTGATTCACTTATAAATTGCCCATCCACAGACACATTTTGTGCAACCTCTTGCCCTCTTAAAAAACCCTGTGTTTTTCAGCCTGATGTGATGAAATATATATATATATATATATATATATATATATATATATATGCAGGGCGAAAGCTTAGAAGCAGAGGGGAAAGCAAAACAAAAAAACCTGAAAGGATAATTTATTGTCTCTGTCTGTTTTGATGCAGTTGATGCTTTGAGCACTTGGAAACGATGAGCTGGGGAATTTGTGACCTCTAATCCCTAGCTCACAAATATTAAGACATGAACTAATCTTGCGGCTCCACAGTCTCTCACTCTTAACAAAACTTCTTTGTACAACCAGTAGTGGACAAACTGCTGCTTTTCTGCTTTTTCCTACACTAGCTAAACAAAAATCAAAGGCCACAGAAGTGTCTCAGGGAAAACACCGGAGCATTGCTAGTGAGTCAGAAGTGGAGGAAAATCAATCTCTAAGAGCAATTTTAATAATATTGCTAGACCAAGATACATTGCTGAGCCAGTTAAGGAGATTGGCTAATTGCTCTTGCAGCCATGTCAGATGATCGCATCAGTATATCCAGTTATAAAGATTTAGAACAAGGTTAGTTGAGAGTTGGAAGATACAGTCCTCTGGTAACTGATTAGTCTGAATACCTTTTGTACAGGGGGGTTCTGCCTCCCAATGTATTGCTTTTAATGGATCATTCCTATTTAAGGAACTCTACCCATAATAAATATTACATGTGGTGTCTGTCCATATCTTTTGTGAAGATAGAATTGTGTGTCTGAGCCAACTTTTCACCAGTCCTTCCTTTTAGATTAAAAAAAGAAGAGTGTGTTTGCTTTGAAAGAGAAAAAATGGGAAGAGCTTCTTCTCAAGGAGGCAAAGATCAATATCATGTTTGCTTTTGAAAACAGGAAACATAACCTAATGAGGGAAATGTTCTGTGGAAAGATATGCACAGTACCTACCAACCCTGTGGCCTGGAGTTTGGCACTCCTATCGTTTTTGTAGTTCTAGATAGGGTTGTCATATTCTGAAGAGCAAAAAAGAGGACACATTTGCCAACTTCTACTTTTAACTATGGATTGCTATGACAACACTCATTTAAGTACCCATGAAAAAGAGGATGAGTCCTGGAAAAAGAGTTCATATGGCAACCCTAAGTAGGCATCGAAAACAGTAGGTTCATCTACTGGGGTGTCATACACCAGTGCTTCTCAAACTATCTGATGTGGCGAACCAGCAATTTCCCCCCTCCCATGTGCAAGGGAACAGTACCATATTTGGTCCCTGAAGTGTACCACCCAAGCTAGGTTATGGTGGAGTTGCCACGGTCTGGTAGCCATCGGCTCACAAACTGGCACCAGTCTGTAGCCCACCACTTTGAAAAACACTGCCGTACATAGCTGGTGGGCTCTGTTTAGCTTGGTGGGAGATGAGTTGTGCAGGGCTGATCTGTTCCCAAGTGCAATGACCCCTTTCCAGCAGTTTGCACAATAAGAATCTTTTGTTACACAAGAGACATGCTCTGTATATTAATATTATTACTTATTATTCAATAAGATGAACTATTGCATCTGATTTCTACAAATTGTGGCATCCATCCTGATCTGTCACTTGATTTCTCCTCTCTCCAGTTGTCCACAGAAGACATCTGGGCAGCTTTGGTCTTGGGTGTTGGTGGAAGAGTTTACAATGGAGGAAGGAACATAGACACCCACACAATGTAGTTTGTCGTTCTACTCCCTGGGCTTCTTCTGGTTGACTATCCTGGTTGTGTCATTAAGCTTCCAGTTCAGCTGTAAGGCACCTGTTGTCTCCATTTGAGACTTTATTTATAATATTATTGCTCTTTCATAAAAACCACAGCCTAGTCCGTGGGTGTAGTGTACTCGGTTGGAAAAAGGTTTCTAAAGTTCAGCAATAGTCTGGAGGTTTAATAAACTTGAGACGTCTGCTAGAAAAAGTATACAGAAAAGTGATCGTGGGTGATTAAAAATAGTCTTAAGAATACGAGGTGGCTTCACGATAGACTAGCAAAGAATTTCAGAGCTTGTAAACATGTTCTAGGATTTTTAGTTAAATAACCGTTAACACTGTGCATCCTCCTTTCACATTCTATGGGAATTGCTTTATTTCCTAATAATTTAGGACATTTGAGGGAGCTTATTTCCCAATAAGTTAGGACATGTGAGAGAGCTTATTTCGTCAGCTGTGGACTAGATGTACCTGGGACCATGAAGGAGGTTCAAGAGACCCTAGGAACAGTGAGAAGATTATCAATGATACCAAAAGATGCTGAACTAGATTGGGTTTTTGCCTGGTCCCACAGAATGATTCTTATATTCTTTCTTGGGAGTTCATTAATCAACTAGTGATGGTTCTGTTAGCTGGAACAATTCCCCCCACAATGATAATGAACCAAAGTTTAACTCCTACTTTGAGTTGCTGTTGTATAAGGTAGCCCGGTAGCATCTTTGACAAAGTTCATAAACATTTCACATAGGATTGTGGTGTTTTGGTCAGACTGTGTCTTCTGAAAAGGCCACATTTGAGTGGAGTCAGGTAAAAGGTAAAGGACCCCTGAACGGTTAAGTCCAGTCAAAGGCGACTATGGGGTTGTGGTGCTCATCCCGCTTTCAGGCCGAGTGAGCCGGTATTTGTCCACAGAGAATTTTCCGGGTCATGCGGCCAGCATGACTAAATCGCTTCTGGCACAATGGAACACCGTGATGGAAACCAGAGCGCATGGAAATGCCATTTACCTTCCTGTTGCAGCAGTGCCTATTTATCTACTTGCACTGTCGAGCTTTTGAACTGCTAGATTGGCAGGAGCTGGGACAGAGAAGCGGGAGCTCACCCCGTCGCGGGGATTCAAACCGCCAACCTTCTGATAGCTAAGCCCAAGAGGCTCAGTGGTTTAGTCCAAAGCACCACCTGCGTCCCAATAGTGAAGCCAACACACCAGTGCAGCAACCCCAATTCCAATGCAGGTGCAGTAGAAGCTGTTAAAAACTTGTGGACCAATATCTGTCTTGTGATCCAGCTGTAATCACCATGCAGGGATATCTTCTGTAGTGAAATACCACAATTCAGGGCTTGTGCATGCAGAAGGCCCCAGATTCAATTGCTGTCATCTCCAGTTAAGAAGGGTCTGGTAGCAGATGACACTGAAGGCCATTGGCTGATACTATGGTGAGCCATTGCCAATCAGAGTACACAATACTGGATAAATTATCTGACCTAATGTAAGGTAGCTTCTTATACACGCACCAGGCAAGATTATGCCCCCAGAGCGCTGAATCTTAAGGAAAATGTAGACAATTATTCAGCAGCACCCTTCCCCGAACTTGATGCTATCCAAGTGTTGTTGGACTACAACTCCTATCATCTTTGCCCATGTTTTCTGCAGTTGACGGGGTCCAACAACCTCTAGAGCAGCCTTTCTCAACCTGTGGGTCCCCAGATGTTGTTGAACTACAACTCCCATCACCCCTAGCTAGCAAGGCAGAGCTCAGGGATGATGGGAGTTGTAGTCCAACAACATCTGGGGACCCAAAGGTTGAGAACCACTGCTCTAGATGGTACCATATTAGGCAGGGTTGTTCTACAGCAGGGGTAGGCAACCTAAGGCCCGGGGGCCGGATGCGGCCCAATTGCCTTCTCAAGCCGGCCCATGAACGGTCCGGGAATCAGCGTGTTTTTACATGAGTAGAACGTGTGCTTTTATTTAAAACGCATCTCTGGGTTATTTGTGGGGCATAGGAATTCGTTCAATTTTTCCTTCAAAATATAGTCTGGCCCCCCCACAAGGTCTGAGGGACAGTGGACCGGCCCCCTGCTGAAAAAGGTTGCTGACCCCTGCTCTACTGCATCTCCTCGGGTCTTCCTGGAAAGGGTAAACATTTCTAGTTTTCCATCATGCTGGTTTAAGGCTCTTCAACTTTTTTGCTACAGAAAACTTGACTTGTCATAAATAAGCTCTCTTCCATTTTATTATGCTTTGGATCAAAGGATGTTCTTCAAACTTACTCATTGCATTGGGATAATATTTTATTTTGGGCAATCGCGGAGGAAGATGCTTGTCACATAAATTCTTCCTGGCACACAAGTATTCTCCGGCTGGCTGGCTGGGCACTCTTCCCAGACAATAACTGTTCAGTTTCTTTAACCTGTGTCATTGAATTATTTTGCAAAACTCAATCTGGCTACTGACACTTGTTTTTCGTGACCGTGTATAGAAAAACTAAGAAGTGAAAGGGGGGGGGACAAGCATTGCTTTATTATTATCTTTTTAATTAATAGATGAACTAAACTGTGGGGCTAATTTTAATCGGCGAGGTTGTGACTTATGGACAAATTTGCTCCTAAGAGTTTGTGTGGTGTAGGGGTTGGAGTCTCAAACTAGATGACAATGTGCACAAGGGTTGTTGGGAGAATAAGGTAGGTAAGAAAAGTAATTTGACCAGATCCTTCCATCATCTGAGACATTTGGGAGATGGGTTTCTGTATGTGTGCCCAAACTCTTGGTTTTGCTTCTTTGCTTCTGCAATCGTCTCTCTGTCATTTCATCAACCTATTTTCTTTTTTGGTGTATTTTTGGAGACAACTTATATTTGCCAAAGGTGTTGAGAATGTACTGTTTTGCTGTGCAGTCTTGGCGAGAGCATAGAAGTCACTTTGACCCACAGTGATTGCTCAGGGTTGAATTTTCTTTTACTGCTGTCATTCATTTCGTTGCATCCAATTGCTCTAGTACTTCCGGGCTTCTGGAGGTGGGGCAGGTTTTAACCAGCATCTAACTAGTCCTGCTTGCTCTGATCTGGGCCCTGATTAAACCATGGTCCTACCTGGAAAACTGACTGAATACAGAAAAGAGGAAGGTGGGACGCCAGAAGCAACATTCAACCAGGGTATTATGCAGCTACAAAGCACATTAATTGTGTATTTTTTTGTGAGGGTTCTGCTTGTACAGTCATACCTCGGGTTACAGACGCTTCAGGTTGCGCGTTTTCGGGTTGCACACCACGCCAAACCCGGGAGTACCGGAACGGGTTACTTCCGAGTTTTGACGCTCGCACATGCGCAGAAGCACTAAATCGTGCTTTGTGCATGCGCTGAATCGCGACCCGCGTGTGCGCAGACGCGGCGCTGAGGGTTGCAAACGCTCCGGATTGCAAACGTACCTCCTGCATGGATCACGTTCGCAACCCTGGCGTCCATTGTATGTGTATTTTTGAGTGTAAGAGTTACTTAGGATGATACCTGCCCAGGTATCAAAAATTTGGGGAGCACCAAATCAGTCTTCAAAATTAGCCAGGTGCCAGGTGCTCATTTAGCACCTGGCTATCAGCCACTTGCGACGCAATCAGAATGAATTTCAGGAACCCAAATGCTTTTTCCATGCGGCCTGAGCAGGAGCACTGAACTGTTGTGAAGGCTATCTTTGTGTTATGAATGGTCCGTATTACCAATAAGAAAAAGAGGTAAAAACAGGCCGAACCTTTCCTCTTTAACTTCTCAAAGCTCGTAACCTAGCTCAAGGTTGTCCTCTGAACTAGCCAGATTTTTAACTGAGAATCAATCACAGTCAGTCCATCATTTGAAAAATAAAACTTTAGAGCCATCTTGCCAGAAAATACCGTATTTTTTGCTCTATAAGACTCACTTTTCCTTCCTAAAAAGTAAGGGGAAATGTGTGTGCGTCTTATGGAGCGAATGCAGGCTGCGCAGCTTTCACAGAAGCCAGAACAGCAAGAGGGATTGCCGCTTTCACTGCGCAGCGATCCCTCTTGGTGTTCTGGCTTCTGAGATTCAGAATATTTTTTTTCTTGTTTTCCTCCTCCAAAAACTAGGTGCGTCTTGTGGTCTGGTGCGTCTTATAGAGCGAAAAATACGGTAGCAACTAGGCATTCCGTTTTGGCAACTGTAACCATGGTTTAAGGAGCCATTTGGCGCCTAGATTACATATTTGAGTTTCTGATACTGCCACTGATTTTTATAGCCTGAAAGCATAGCAGTGAACGTTTGAGCACCCGGATTTATTAGCTCTTCTTCTTTGGCCTTAAAAAAGGGAAAGGCTGAGCCAATTAGTCAAAACATTTGGTTTGTCTGGAGGGAGTTAATTAAGCTCAACAACCAACCTTCACAGAAGAGCTTTCCACCCCTTCCCTCCCCCTCTTTTTTTCAGTGGTCATCCATGGGGATGCCACCCTTGGCATGATGTCATTGTTTTTACAGTGCCAGCTCTCCAGTGATTCAACCCGTCAGCTATTCCTTCTTAGTGGAACAACTGGAGTGAGACGTTCTCTCACTATGAGTTCTTAGCAAAAGAAGAGCTCTGGCAGACCAGACCAAGGATTCATCTATAGCAGTACATTGATTCTCTGCAGTCACACAGATAATTCTGGGGAGCTTTTAAGCAAGGCTTATATGCTGCCTCTGAACAGGGTGGTTCTGTTTAGCCAACGTGGCTAGCGACCATTTTTAAATCAATTTATGCTAGTGGCCCATTGACACCTGCTATAGCAGTGAATTCCATAAGTTAGTTGTTTTTTTGCAGAGTGCCTCAACTCCTATCACCTGTCCATGGACGCTCAAGGAATATGACTTCACTTGCAAATTGACTTGATACACCTCCCAGACTTATCAGAACATAATTACCCTTCAGGGTTTATGTTTCTCCAAATTTGGTAATATAGTTGTCGGCTCAGAAAGGTAACAAAAAGCGTTAAAATGCATATTTTAGGCTGAGATGCTTTTTGAAATGCATACATGGAGAGAAAATATGTCTTTAAATAAGACATATTTAAATAAATAAATAAATAAATAAATAAGACATATTTAAATAAATAAGAATTTAGGTAGGAATTCTTCTGAAGGAAAAAAAATTGCTCACGGATTAATACATACACTTGGATGGAACACATTTATGAATAAAATGGACCCACACTCAAAAAAATAGATAGATTTGTCTATACCTGAGCCAGTCTGTTTAAATGTGTACCTCTTGGGGGAAGGGGGAAGAGAAAAAAATTGTACCCACCATCCGTAATTTTCTGAACCTCAGTCATACCTCCCTACCCCCCATACTGTATTTTTCTGTGTGTAACACGCCCCCTATTTTTGCGGACTCTAAATTTAGAAAATGGGGGGAGATTGCCAAGACATGTTAAGCTTTTTTGGGGGGGAAGAGAGATTGCCCAGAGTTGTTGACCTATTTTGGGGGGGGGGCTTGTTTTGGGGGGGGGATTTGGCGAAAATCACTCACCCAGCGAACCACCGCACACAACCGCTTGCATCAACAAGACCACTCTCTTGCCGCCATCAACTGCCAAACGCCCTCCCGATTGCCGCAGCGGCAGCCAATAGACAGCAGCCCTTGCCGCAGCCACCAATCACCTGCCCAATCGCCGCTGACACTCTCCGGCTTGTGGCTAAAACCATTCACCCGTCCCACCGTGGCACTACCTGGGTATAAGACGCCCCAAAATTTATAACCTTGTTTTCGGGTCAAAAGAACCTCGTCTTATACACGGAAAAATACGGTACTTTTTTGTGCTTCCTAGTAGAAAAGATACTCTGACTTTCCCCTGCCTTCTTGGAAGTTGCTGCATGCCTTGAGCTTGCAGGCTAATTTTTTTATTTTTTATTTTGGTAAAATCAGGGCAGCCAGAGGTGAAAGAAGCGCTGTCTCTGCTGGAGTGCTCCATTGTACAGTCACCGCCAAATTGCGCTTGCTTCTTTCTTCCATTACATCATGGGTTTTCTCCTTCTCTGTACGGTGACACTGCTCCTGTGGCTGTTGGCAAAAACATAGTTATTAGATGGTAATTTTCCTGAGATGCTCTCCGCTGTAGACTTCTTAAATCATTCTTCTATTTAGGCAATTGGAAACTGAAAGGACAATCTCTGATACAGTGTCAGGCTGCCATCCTGTTGGTGGTAAAATCCCTTTTCTCTGCGCGTATGCTTTGACAGGGAATCAAATTGCTGACAGGATGGGAATACATGTCCCAGTAAAGTGAGCGTACAAAGATACACAGCTTTGTTAGTAAATGTCAAGAGGAATGTTAGGACACAGAGCAGAAAAAGTGCTGTCACGGTGCAACCCTATACATAAAGGTAAAGGGACCCCTGACCATTAGGTCCAGTCGTGACCGACTCTGGGGTTGCGCGCTCATCTCGCTCTTTAGGCCGAGGGAGTCGGCGTTTGTCCACAGACAGCTTCCGGGTCATGTGGCCAGCATGACTAAGCCGCTTCTGGCAAACCAGAGCAGCACACGGAAACGCCGTTTACCTTCCCACCAGAGTGGTACCTATTTATCTACTTGCACTTTGACGTGCTTTCGAACAGCTAAGATGGCAGGAAACCCTATACATATCAGCTTCGAAATAAGCCCCCTTGAGTTCAATAGGACTTGCAAGCAAGTGAAAATAGGTTTACAGCCTAAATACTTCTTTCTTGGGAAGAAAAACTCATAGTATCCATTCATTAGTGGCCGAATGATTAAATGATCATTTATTTTATATCCTTGCTTTACATTTACAAAATAGAATAAAACATGACTCAGGAGACAATGGAGGAATGTGCCTTTGGAGGTGAAGTCAAAGTTTAATGTATTTGAACAATTAAAGCAATTAGTTAAAATGTGGGGGGAGATTAGCACAAGATAGATATCGATACACAACACAGATGCAGTATACCTGCCTTATATTAATCCTCATCGATTTTGTTGAGCAGGAAAATGTTCAAAGCATGGTTAAGGGGGACAAACAAATAAAAGGTTCTGAGCATTTGAGTTTTGCCGCAGAGAAAGGTTGACCGCTTGATAGGATAGCACGAATCTGGGTGTTATTTAGTGTGTGCAAATGTTTGGGTCCTAATTTAGCTTTAGTCAAATCTTAGTAGTGCCACATGGGAATGTACATCTCATCAAAAGTGCAATCTATATATGTCAACAGCTAAAGCCCACTCTGTGTGGGGCTTCCCCTGAGGCTAACCCAGAAGCTGTAGCTAGCTGAAAATTTGGGAATCAATTGCTCACCAGAGCAGAATAGCACCGCCAGTTACACCCGCACTGAAAGAATTGCCCCGGCTGTCTATCAGTTACTCAGCTAGGTTCAAGGCAATGGAATTGGTGAATGAAGCCTTATACAGCTTGGGACCAGGATGCCTTAAAATATCATCTCATCCCCTACATAGTCAACCAATCACTATGTTGCACAGGTGAGGGGATCTCACAGATACCATCCTGTCTGGAGATCTGTTTTGAACCATTCTGAAATCAGTGTGGTGGCCCCCGTTCTTTGGAACACCCTCCCACTTTTTCTGTCATCTTCTCGGTGCCTGCTGAAGACATCCCTCTTTCAACAAACCCCTTCGACAGAGCTCTTTATCCCAGTTACTGTATTGGATGTGATTTGTTGAAGTCTGTTCGTGATTTTCTAGCAAGATAGAGAATAATTTGGGCTATCACGTTCTGTTGTCTGGAGTTGGCTTGGCACATCTTAAACCTTTGTATCTCCTTTGCTTTGCTTTCCCTTCAGGCCTTGAACAGAGGTATCGCAGCTGTTAAGGAAGATGCTGTGGAGATGCTGGCCAGCTATGGGTTGGCCTACTCCCTCATGAAGTTCTTCACGGGCCCAATGAGCGACTTCAAGAACGTGGGGCTGGTTTTTGTCAACAGCAAGAGAGACAGAACCAAAGCAGTGTTGTGTATGGTTGTAGCTGGTGCTGTGGCCGCTGTGTTCCACACCTTAATAGGTAAGCCTTCATTCCATTTGCTGAGGGAACAATACTATTTTTGTGTTTATATGACTGGTTCATCCATTTCTCCTCTACATCCTAAAACCTGGTCTGCTTATGTGCATATTTCGTGAAGGAACCAGGGAGACGTTTTGTGGCTAGACTTCTGTGCCTCGACTAGGAGTGGGGAACCTTATGTTTAGGGGTTGATTCCTGCCCTCCAGGCCCCTCTCTGTGGGTCTTCCCTAGGTCATGTGCTCCCCTGTTCCACATTCCCCAGGGTAGCCTTGCTACAGGGGACTGTGTCTTGTTGGTGGGTGGGTGTGTTTCTCGAAACCTCTGTTTTTTTGCGGATCTTCAACGTAGCCTCCTGTGCAACGCTTTTTCCACTTTTATATCTGCCCTGACCACATTTGCACCTGCTCCCACCTACCGCTGGCACGAAGGATTTCCATGGCATCTGGTTGGATGCTGTAAGAACAAGATGGTGGACTTGGATGGGCCACTGGCCTGGGGCAGCAGAGCTGTTCTTAAGTGCTTATGATTCATACACTCCATCATTTGAACCCAGGTAAGAGTCCCCACAAGTCCAAGGGTGAATGGCTTTAAGCAGGGAAGACTCCTCTACCTGTGAAGGCTCCCGGCTCAATTTACAACCCTGATACTGAAGACCTAGCCTTTTAAAAAAGGCCTTTGCTTAGTTATGTCGTTTTCATTGGTTATAAAAGCTACGCTGTGCTGTTTTTGTTCTGCCGGCGTCTGTTGGAACAGGTTGAATATTGTTAGCCTCTTAATTTGAATATATATTGGGGCTTTTAAGGGATTATGTTCTGTTTTTGTTACTTCTTGTTAGCTGTCTTCAGAGAAAATAGGTGGGCTGGAAATGTTTAAAACAAATAAATTCACTGCAGGCTAGATGAAGTTGTGCACAATGGGATTCTCTGTCTTTATCCTCTTTTCGGAATGATGCAAGCCACTTAACTTATGATTAAAATGAGTATACTAATACTTTCCCCTCGCTGTAAGCCTTGTCTTTGCATAATGATAGTGTTCTCAAACGTAAGGCCCTGCATGGCACAGCAGAGTGTATTATTGGTGCTAAGTAACTCAGGGAAAAGCAGTAAGTACTTTTCACATCTCCGAACACCGCACTGTCTTGCATTAATGTACCTTACAGTGCAATCCTATATATGCCTGCTCAGAAGTAAATCCTACTGAGTTCAGTAGGACTTACTCCCAGGCACGTGGGAGTAAGGCACTGCAGCCTTAAAGTTACAAGAGTTACAGTGAGTTTAATGAGGCACTAACATGCCTCTGGACACAATATATTTCCTCAAATTAGATGAGTTCAAGAACCATTAGCTATTGAAGCCCTGAGGCTGTGAGCAGCCGCGATGTGCTAGCTTTCAATTTTAGAGGTTTTCATCTGTTTATTTACAGCGTGGCTAGAAAATGCAGGCTCTCTCCAGAATCACTTGAGATCTGGCAGTATATTTGGCCAATGTTCAGTTACCTGATAACGTCTTTGAAAGTAAATAATAATAGCCTCTTCAAGGAAGACTTTCTTCTGATGATGTAATGGTATTAAATGTAATCCTCCAAGTCTCAGGCTGGGACCTCTTTTTCTTCCAGCTCACAAATGCGTTTTACAAACAAAATGAATCTTGACAAACTTCCAAGACTTTTGCTTAGATTTGATGATCAGATGTTGAATGGGAATAGTGTGATAATTAAACAATGGTGAAAATACTAGCATAAGAATAGCAACACCCATAATACTGCAGTAATGTGTGAATTGGACCCACCACTGAAACAATTTAAGACAGTTTTAGAATGAAGGATTTTGACCTGGTGTAACAAAGTAAACCCAGGTGTGTCCCCCTCCTCCAGGTGTGTTGGTTATTCAGACCATGTAGATTTATCCACTTGGACTTTACACTGTATTTTCTCAGAAGCATCCAGTCCATATTTTTGTACTCTTCTGATTTTGTCACTCCGTAATTGATCCTTTAGTGAGAGCCTCAACTTCGCACTGTGGTCTGAGATACTAAAAGGAAAAGAGGTTTTCGCGGCCAATCTCACAAACCATTTGTTGTCTGGATACCACAAATAAGAACGTTCCTGCTCACAAATGAAGTCTGCTCTCATAAAGCTGCTATTTTCAAATACTTCAGAGGGAGTATTCACAGCTAATGGTTTTATATTGCAACGGTCAGGCATCCATAGATTTTAGTTGGCTGTATTAGGCAACCATTATATTTGATTGCTCGCTCCCAAAAGCCTTTTGGCATATATAGAGAATTTAGAGGAGCTGTCCGCCTCTCATGTGCAGCAGCATTTGAAGGCTCTTGGAAATCGGGATAATCGCTTTTGCAACTTTGGAGGTCTTTTGCAACTTAAGTAAGCTATTCCTTCCCTCCCCTGAGTTCCAGAGGATTTGGGGAAGGACTGAGCGAGCTGCTTCTCATTTTTGCCAGTATGTGCAATTCGTCTTGTCGCTCCCGTAGCACGAAATGAGTAATTTGCTCACTTTCGTGTGCTGTGCTTGCAAATTCTGGCAAAAACAAAACAAAACGAGAGAAAATTCCTGCTACCTAACTTCCCCAAGTCATCTAGGCATGGCAGTGGATTCAAGAAGGGACAGCCTCTGTCTCCCTCATGGCACAAAGTGAAAGAGCTGGCCCCAGGGCAATCCATGGAAAACACCAGAGGAGTAGGAGGGGTCTGTGATGGAACTTGGCAAGCAGTCACCTAGAAGACATTCATGGGTGCTAGTAATAATAATAATAATAATAATAATAATAATAATAATAATAAATTTTATTTATATCCCGCCCTCCCCAGCCGAAGCTGGGCTCAGGGCGACTAACAACAATAAAAATAATCCAACATTCTAAAAACATTCATTATAAAATTAATTAAAATCAAATTAAAATAGCAACATAACAACCCCAGGTAATGGTTTCTGACTCACCGACTGAGTCACAATTTATCCTCCTTGTGCTTGTCAGCAGTTGCCAGTGTTTCCTAGGAAAAGGTGTGTGTGTGTTTTAAAAATGTGTACAGTATATTATGGTAACTTTCTACATTATAATGCAGGGCTTATAGAATAGAATAGAATAGAATAGATTCTTTATTGTCATTACACAAGTGCAACATTGCACAAGTGCAACGAAATTGGATGCCATCCCTTAAAAACAACAAAAGCAAAACAACAACAACAACCAAACAAACCACATTCCAGCCACACCAACACCCATCAAACTCCCAGGTCACACTATCGAGTTACAGCATTCAAAAAGGCCACAGCTCTTGGATAGAAACTGTTTTTCAGTCTATTTGTCCTTGACTTGATGTTTCTATATCTCCTGCCAGAAGGCAGTAGTGCAAACAGACTGTGTCCCGGGTGAGATGAATCCTGCAGGATGTTGTTTGCTTTCCTAAGACAACGGGAACCGTACAGTTCTTCCAAAGATGGGAGAGGATGACCAATAATCCTTTGGGCTGTGGTTATGACCTTCTGGAGCACCTTCCTCTCCCTAGCTGTACAACTGGAGAACCAAGCACAAATACAGTATGTAAGAATGCTCTCTATGGAGCCTCGGTAGAAGGACACCAGCAGTCTCTCACTCAGATTGTTCTTCTTCAAAAGTCTGAGGAAATAAATTCTCTGCTGGGCCTTCTTCACCAGAGCAGTGGTATTTGCGCTCCAAGTCATGCCCTGATCGATAGTTACTCCCAAAAACCTGAATTCCGCCACCCTCTCCACCCGTTCCCCGTTGATATACAAGGGCTGAATGTCCGCCTTTTTTCCCTGTAATCCACCACCAATTCCTTGGTCTTAGCCGTATTAAGAGCCAGATTGTTCTCTCCACACCAAACACAGAGCCGCTCCACCTCGTCCCGATAGGCGGACTCATCCCCTCCTGAAATGAGCCCTACCACCGTAGTGTCATCAGCAAACTTGATGATTTTGTTGCTGGAATAGATGGCTGTACAGTCATACGTATAGAGAGCATAGAGCATGTGAGCTTTGGTATCCATTAAATACTTCTAAAATTTCCCAGTGCATAGCAGCATATTAAAATACATTGACCTGCAGACTATTGCTTGTTAGGTAAAGGTAAAGGGACCCCTGACCATTAGGTCCAGTTGTGGCCGACTCTGGGGTTGCGGTGCTCATCTCGCTTTGTTGGCTGTGGGAGCCGGCGTACAGCTTCCAGGTCATGTGGCCAGCATGACTAATCCGCTTCTGGCGAACCAGAGCAGCGCACGGAAACGCTGTTTATCTTCCCGCCGGAGCTGTACCTATTTATCTACTTGCACTTGACGTGCATTCAAACTGCTAGGTGGGCAGGAGCTGGGACCGATCAACGGGAGCTCACCCCGTCGCGGGGATTCGAACCGCCGAACTTCTGATCGGCAAGCCCTAGGTTCTGTGGTTTAACCCACAGCGCCACCCGTGTCCCTCTTACTGCTTGTTAGGTACATTTTAATCCTAGTTTGGTGATTTTAATTACCCTGGAGCTAGATGGGAGGCCAGATTTGGGAGCTGAGGGTGGAGAAAGAGTGATGGTTTTTTGTACAGAGTGAAGCAAGCAAGGTTTTTAATAAGTGTGTGTGAGAGAGAGGGGGGGAGAGGCTGAAAGGGGTTGGGAAGCGTAAAGTATAAGAAAAGCATTAATGCAACCTCATTTAATTTTGCTAGGTTATGATACAGAATCATAGAATTGTGGAGTTGGAAGGGACCCGGAGGGTCATCTAGTCCAACCCCTTGCAGTGCAGGAATCCTGCTCACAGCTGTCCCTGGATGGGCTCAAACCTGGTTAACGGCCAGACGCATGGACCCATTCTGCCACAGGAGGTTGTCTTACTTCTGAGTAGATATTGTAAAGATTGCGCTGTTAAACCCTGTTGAATTTAGTGGGGGTTACTCTCCGGTAAGTGGGATTAGGATTTCAGCCTTAGTCTGGAAAAAGCTGGTGTGATTTAAAGGAAGTTGGTTTAAGTACACCTGCTAGAATCATCGTTGAATTGGCTTATGACAGCAGCCCATCAAGATGATGATGTTAGTCCTTGCTCCTCCTTTCTCCCTCTTTATCCTGAACCACCCAAAACAGACCTGGGTGCGTTAGGTATGTGATTTTTTTTTTTTAAAAAAATGATTATATTTATTTTTGCAGCATACAGTGATTTGGGGTACTACATAATTAACAAGTTGCACCATGTGGATGAATCGGTGGGAAGCAAAACACGCAAGGCCTTCCTGTATCTGGCAGCCTTCCCGTTCATGGATGCCATGGTGAGTCTACAACTTAGTTTACTATCCTCACTCGGAGTGGCACAATGGATGCCAGCCCTTCCCTTAGTTTGTTCCCTGTTTTGTCCTAGTAGTGGATCCATATAAGCACTTTGCTGACCTCTGATTCATAGGTTTCGCGGTTTCTAGACGCCTGGTTTGCACATCACATCAAACCATAGTTTAAAACAAATTCTGTATTTTATTATTGGTTATTGTATTTTATTATTTTATTATTGGTTATTATTATAGGTTATTGTATTTTAGTGTTTTGTTGGAAGCCGCCCAGAGTGGCTGGGGGACCCAGCCAGATGGGCGGGCTATAAATAAATTATTATTATTATTATTATTATTATTATTATTATTATTATTATTATTTAATGTAAATGAGCAGCATGCGTTCAAAATGTCCCAGGGGCATGTAATGAGGCTGAGGGTACGTTTTATCATATGTGGTGGGCTTGTGAAAGGGTAAAATAATATTGGGAAATGATAATTAATGAATTTAAAAAAATGTTTAAAAGTCCCTCCATCCCTCCCCCGAAGCAGAGTCCTTTTTGTTGGGGATAATTCAGAGGGAAATTCCCAGGTGTCAAAAATGACTATTTATGCATGCTGCTACTGCGACCAGTGTTTTGTTAGCCCCAAAATGGAAAACGAGTGAAGTCCCAACCAAAGAAAATGGCAACTGATGGAATACGCTCAGCTTGCAGATTTAACATATAGAATAAGAGAACAAGAAGAATGTACGTTTAAAGAAGATTGGAAAATGTTTACTGAAAATTGTGTTTATTTAAAAACGCTGGTAATATTAAGATCAATTCAACACTGTAAATAATTTTTGATGGACGTAACAATAGATTACTGAATGGTTTAGTTGATGTAAAATATGCAGGGATGTATGGTATGCATACATACCATATGTATGAGGGACGCGGGTGGCGCTGTGGGTTAAAGCCTCAGCGCCTAGGACTTGCCAATCGAAAGGTTGGCGGTTCGAATCCCCGCGGCGGGGTGCGCTCCCGCTGCTCGGTCCCAGCGCCTGCCAACCTAGCAGTTCGAAAGCACCCCCGGGTGCAAGTAGATAAATAGGGACCGCTTACTAGCGGGAAGGTAAACGGCGTTTCCGTGTGCGGCTCTGGTTCGCCAGAGCAGCGATGTCACGCTGGCCACGTGACCCGGAAGTGTCTCCGGACAGCGCTGGCCCCCGGCCTCTAGAGTGAGATGGGCGCACAACCCTAGAGTCTGTCAAGACTGGCCCGTATGGGCAGGGGTACCTTTACCTTTACCTTATGGTATGCAAAATGAACCACGGAAGGAGAAGAACGGAAGTAATTGATTTAAGTTTGTTTAAATGAATATTTTGAAATGTAAATTAGTGTGTGTGTGTGTGTGTGTGTGTGTGTGCTCCCTTCTTCTCTTTCCATGGTTCATTTTGCATACCATACATCCCTGCATATTTTACATCAACTAAACCATTCAGTAATCCATTCTTACATCCAACAAAACTATATATATATATATATATATATATATATATATATATATATATATATGCAGGTTTTGGTGTCCTCGGGTGTCTTCCCGTGTAAAAGTTGGGGTGTCTAGGCGACGTTTCGACGAGGTCTCACTCGTCATCTTCAGGCTGGTGCTTTTGGCTTCTTGTTACTGGAACAGAGCAGGATCTCAGTGTTTGAGTTCCTATAAATACTGTTGAGGAGGTGTGGTGTATAGCCTCCAATGTTCTGGGCAGAGAGGGAGTTCCCAGGCTAGTGTGCCTTTTCTTCTTTTGTTCCTTAATTGCTTGAGGGATATCTTGAGTGATTTCTTGAGTGATATCCTGAGTATCACTTAGGTGGGTCATTAGGTGTGGATTAGTTGCTAAAGCCTTTGTGTCTTGACCTCTTGAACTTTGTGAAGAGTTTTTCTGAGAAGATGGCTGAACTGCATTTAGTTGTGCTCTGGCTTGGCTTCGTGTATAGGGGCGAGCTGTGGTTTTGTGGCCTGTGCCAGCCAGATCTGTGTAGGGATTGCAGGGGGGTGCAGCATCCGGAGGTGCCACCATGGTTTGGCTACTGGATGGTGTCTGTAATTTATCTGTGGAGAGGGTCTGGGTTTGGGTCTGGTGTGGTTGATTGGTGATGGCGTTCTGTGTGCCTCTGGATCTGGTGTCAGTTTTTGTGGGGAGGGCTAATTTCCAGATGTCTGGCAAGCGGGATGTGTCATCACGCTTGTTCATGTTGTGAGGGTGTTTCTCTATCTCGATGGCTTCCATGATTATTCTCTTGTGGTGATGTTCCATGTTAGAGAGCAATTTGGAATCTGCAAAATTAATTTCGTGTCCTGTTTCTTTCATGTGTTGGAAAAGAGAGGAACTCAAACACTGAGATCCTGCTCTGTTCCAGTAACAAGAAGCCAAAAGCACCAGCCTGAAGATGACGAGTGAGACCTCGTCGAAACGTCGCCTAGACACCCCAACTTTTACACGGGAAGACACCCGAGGACACCAAAACCTGCATTCCTGTACCCGTGAAAATCTACGAAAGCATATATATATATATATATATATGGCTATTGGTCACTTGAGACCAAGTGAAGGTGCCTGGGGTGCCAACCCTGTAGAATTCTATCTGTTATATTTTATCTGCACAATTGGAATGAACTTCAGGAACCAATAATTTACACTGAAAATCTGACTTTCAAGCTGTCTGGCCCCAAAATGGCAACTAGGCATTCCGTTTTGTTGACTGTGACCCTGGTTTAATGAGCCTTTTGGTGCCTAGCTTATAGATCTGAGTTTCTAACACTGGTTGCACGCTGCTCAAAAGTTCTCCTGGCGCTCCTTACCCACAGACAAAACGAGCTGGAGTCTGGCTTGCTGTGCCATTCAAACCCAGGCTTGTGGTTTGTTTCTCTCCAAGCAAACCATGAACAGTAGTCAAAGATTGTCCTTGGTTTACCGCTCATGATTTGTTTGCAGGAAGCAAGCCATGAGCTCTGGTTTCGATGGCACAACAAGCCAGACTGTGGCTTGTTTAGTCTGTGGCATGGCAGCGGTAGGAGCAGGGGAGGAACTTTTGAGCAGCACGATCAGCACATTTTAAACTATGGTTTAGTGTGATATCTGAACTGCGCCTCTGACTATGCAGTCTCAATTTCATTTCTAAATATTTTAGAAAAATAAATAAATTTTCTGTCAATTATTTTGCAAGTGGTTATTAGGTGTGAGCGGTTAGCAAGATACTTAATGTTTCTTTTAAAAGATACATTCTATTTTTTAAAAAAAGAGATACAGTAGTTCATTCCTCAGAAAGGAAAAAGCAAATTCAAAACCTCCAAATGCAAACGACTGCTGAAATCTCAGCTACTTCAGGTTTGGGATTAAAGCAGTTAGTCAGAACACATCTATTTCTCCCTCCCAGCCTTTTCACCTGACCTGGTTTTGTTGTTTCCAGCTGCTATTTTTATAATCTTTATTGTAACTGTTTCAGATTTCCCTTTTGCAAGCGTGCACTTTTTCATCTCACCCCCCATTGGCAATCCTTTGTCATCGTGTTCCCCCTTTGTGCAACGTCGCATATTTGTGCTCTTTTAACTGCACCTGTGAGCATGAAGGGCTTTTGTCCACAAAGGAACATCATCCGGCTGCACATTAGACGTGGAAGTCCGAGCAGGAGAAACTTACGTGCTCCATAGGAGCCAAAACCCTGTGTGATCAGGGTTTCAGCTCCATTGAAGTCTATGCGCATAGAGTTCACAACAGGCTTTGCCATGGCATGCCTTACTAAGCCAAGCCAAGGTTTAACTTAGTCTGCTGTCCAAAATGGGGTTTGTGGTTAAGCTATCTCCTCGCTCATAGCAAGCAAGCTTGTAACCAAGGTTAGCGAGGAGAGATTTTAACCAGAAGCCCTGGTCTGGATTGCACTCTAAGCCAAATCTTAGAATCATAGAATTAGTAGGGACCCCATGGCTCATCTGGTCCAACCCTCCAATGCAGGAATATGGGGATCTAACCCATGACATCTTTTATTGGTTTAGCATGGCAGAACAAAGGACTAGGGAGGAGAAAAGCAGAAGGGGGAAAAGTGGATGTGAACTCCTCTGGCAGCTCTTATGCTATCATCTATCTATCTATCTATCTATCTATCTATCTATCTATCTATCTGTGGTGGGATGATGAGCTGCTTGTGCGTAAAATGCAAGTCCCTCAGAGTTTGATCAGGTTTTCAAACCTCTGCCTGTGACGGAGCCCCTCCGGCATGGCTGCGTCAATCGCTAGTAGAATCCGAAAGTGGTTGCTTTCGGAAACGTTTCCAACATAAAAGCTCTTTCACGGAAACACGTCTTCTGGACTCTCTGCGTGACAGTTTCCGGCGAGGCGTGGGTGTCCCTATAGGAGGTCCTGAGACCTCTCCACTGTTTTCGCTGGAAACGTCTCTGAGCCACCCCTCCGACTCACTTTCCCTGGAAGTTCCTGCTCGCCCCCTACTGGTTCCCTCTTCAGCTGCTCCGTCTCTTTCAACCTGAGGGAGCCTTTGCACCTCCTGTCCTTCCGATGGCAGTTCCCTGACATCCACCTCCCCTCCAGGGCCCCCTTCCCCCCCTCCCGTCTCCTCCCCTCCGGGCTGGGAGGAAGTAAAACCCCTGAAAGAACCTTCCTCATCGTCCGAAGTTTCGAACACTTCCCTCCACCTGCTACTGTCCCTCGTCTCTCGATACTCCTCGTCTTCGGAGTCTATTCCCTCTTCCAACTCCGACTCCGTGAATCCTTCCATTTCCTGTTCCTCGTCGGTGGTGCCGAAGTACTCCCTCCTAAACCTTTCTACCGGCTGTGGTTTCCTAGGGAATCTTTGGTGGAACGTTTCTGTTAAAACCTCGTCATTGACCTCCCCTGCAGTCACCCAGGTGTTTTCTGACTCCGGTTCCCCTTCCCACGCCACCAAATACTCTACCTGATTTCCCTTCCACCTGGAATCGAGGATTTCCGCTACATGGTTGCTGCGTTCCCTCTCTTCCAAGGCTGGTCCCCTGACGTGCTCCCCTTCACGTCCCCCCCTGTATGGTGACAGTAACGACCTGTGGAACACTGGGTGCAATTTCATGTGGTTGGGTAACCGGAGTTTGAAAGCCACCGGGTTGACCTGCTGAATGACCTCAAAGGGTCCCAATCTTCTGGGCCTCAATTTCTTACAACCCCCTTTGAACGGCAACCCTTGGGTTGACAGCCACACTTGATCCCCCACCCTTATGGTTTCACCTTCCCTTCTGTTCTTGTCTGCCTGCTTCTTATATTGTGCCTTGGCCCTTTCTAAGTTGAGCTGGAGCTGATGATGGATCGCTTCCATCTCCTCTACAAAATGTTCAGCCGCTGGAACGCTCCATCTCTCCCCTCCCTCCCCTGGAAATGCCCTGGGGTGACACCCGTAATTAGCCAAAAAGGGGCTCATCCCTGTGGACACATTCTCCGCATTATTGTAGGCAAATTCTGCCAGCGCCAACTTCTCGACCCAATCGTTCTCTCTGTCATTGACATAACACCTCAGATATTGTTGAAGAATGCCATTTGCTCTTTCCGCCTGCCCGTTGGTTTCAGGGTGCCGGGCCGTTGAAAAATTGACTTCCACGTGCAGCAAGCTCATGAGCTTCCTCCAGAACCTGGAAGTAAATTGTTTGCCGCGGTCCGAGATCACCCTCAAGGGAGCCCCGTGCAACCTAAAGATGTGTTCTACAAACAACTTCGCTGTTTCTTCCGCTGTGACTGCATGTGAGCATGCTACAAAGTGGCACATCTTTGTTAACAGGTCTACTACTACCATGATGGCTGTTTTCCCCTTGGACTTCGGCAGATCCGTCATAAAATCTATTGATACCGCTTCCCAAGGCCGTTCTGGTGTGGGTAATGGTTCTAATAACCCTGCCGGCGCCCGTCTTTCCCCTTTGGCTCGCTGACATTGGTCACACCCTCTTACATACTCCCTTACATCTTCCCTCACCTTGGGCCACCAGAATTCCCTGGTAACCAACCCCATGGTCTTGTGTTGCCCAAAATGTCCCGCCGTGGGACTATCGTGCAACTGCTTGAGTACTCTCCCCCTCAATTCACCTTCGGGTATATACAGTGCCCCTTTGTAATACAATGCCCCATTTCTTTCCTCAAAACCTTCGGGGCTCTCGCCCTCCCCCCTGAGTCCTCTGAGCTTATCCTGGGCATATTCATCATTTTCCGTTTCCTCTACCAGTTCTCGTTGCCCCACCAGCGCCGCCCCACACACCCAGCGGTCCTCAGGGATGACATGTCTCTCTTCAATCGCCCCCTCCCCCTCCCAATACTCTGGTTTGCGTGAGAGAGCGTCCGCCCTGACGTTTTCTGGACCTGGCACATAACAAATTTCAAAGTTGAATTTAGAGAATTCCTGTGCCCATCTCACTTGTCGTTGGTTGAGCACTCGAGCTGTTCTCCAATACTCTAAATTCTTGTGGTCGGTGCACACTTGCACCTTGTGTTGTGCCCCAATTAATAAATGTCTCCACCTCCGGAACGCTTCGTGAATGGCAAGTAGTTCCCTGTCATACACCGTGTAGTTCCTCTCGGATTTATTCAGCTTCCGCGAGAAGAAGGCACACAGTCTCCACTCTGACATACTCCTCCCCGGTTGAAGAAGTACCGCCCCTACCGCCCGGTCGGACGCATCGGTTTCCACTCTCATGGGTTTTCGTAAATCCACATGCAGAAGTTGTTCTTCCGAGGCGAAAGCCCTTTTCAGTTCTTCAAATGCTCGCTCCGCCTCCGCCGTCCAAACAAATTTCTTCTTGCTGCTGAGGCAGTCGGTGATGGGCGCCGTCAAGTGGGCAAAGTTCTTGATGAACTTCCGATAAAAGTTCCCAAACCCCAAGAATCTTTGCACATCCTTCTTGGTCTTCGGTGTCTTCCATTCCAGTACCGCTTGGACCTTGCCTGGATCCATGGCCAATCCCTTGTCTGACAAGCGGTACCCCAGGAATTCCACCTCCTTGGTATGAAACTGGCACTTCTCCAGTTTCACCCACAGCTGGTTGGCTTGCAGCCTGCCCAACACTTCTCGAACGTCCCTCACATGCTGCTCCTCATCCTCCGAATACACCAACACGTCGTCTAAAAAGGCCACACAGTTCTTGTAGAGCAAAGGCCCCAGAACGTGGTTAATAAACGCTTGAAAGCACGCGGAGCCTCCTTGTAGACCGAAGGGCATAACGAGGTATTCAAAGGCTCCCAAAGGGGTGAACATGGTGGTCTTCCATTCATCTCCCTTCCTTATGCGTATCAGATTGTACGCCCCCCGCAGGTCCAGCTTTGTAAAAATCTTTCCCTTCCTTACCCTGGTCAAAATGTCATCAATACGGGGCATAGGGAAAGCCAGGGGTTCCGACACTGCATTCAAGGCCCTGAAGTCACACACAAGTCTCGGCTTATCTGTGTTTTTTTTTGTCCACAAAAAACACTGGGCTGCCCCCCACCGCTCGGGACTCTCTGATGAAACCTCGCTTCAGGTTTTTGTCAATGAACTCCCTCAGCTCCTGCATCTCCCTGTCGGACATGGCGTACAGCTTGCCCACTGGGAGTTGGGCCCCAGGGAGTAGGTTGATTTGACAGTCAAAGGGTCTATGCGGCGGCAGTTTGTCTGCTTCCCTTTCGCTGAATACGTTGCTCAGATCTGCGTATTGCGGGGGCACCTTCCCTCTGCCCATTACTTCCATCCCGGCTAGGGTGACTCTGTCTCCGCCCTGAACCTTCCCCTGCTTGCAGTGTTCTAGGCAATGCGCTGACCCAAAGGAGACCACCCTCTGATGCCAGCCCACTAGCGGATCGTGTAGCGCCAGCCAGCTCATCCCCAAAATGATGGGAGCTCCTCCCAAGGTGGCCACATTAAACGCTATCCGTTCGGTGTGCCTTGCCACCCTCATTATCATCGGGACAGTCTGTTGGCTAACTTCTCCTCCCAACAGCTCTCTGCCATCAATCGTGGTCACCTGCAAGGGATTACTTAAAGGGATGGTCTGTATCTGGTGCTCAGCTGCAAACTCCTTACTCATAAAATTACAGGAGCTGCCTGAATCCAAAAGCGCCTTGACCTGTAGGGGGTGTCCATTTGGCAGCTCTAGTGACACTTCTATCACTAAAGCAGGTCTGGGTGGTTCTGGCGTGGGCACTTTCACTGCTCTTTGGCCTGGCTGCTGTGCCCCGACGGTGGTAGCCAGGCGTTGGCTTTTACTTGCTCCTTGTTTTCCTCCTCCCTTTCCCCCACAGCTCCTGCCATCCCTTGCCATTCCTTTCTTTGTGGGCAGACTCTGGCAAAGTGCCCTGGCTGTTGGCAGAGATAACATTTCTTGGCGCTCTTTCCCTCCTTCTTCCGCCCTTCACTGGGATTTGAAACTGCGCGCGCCCGCGCTGTTCCAACTTCCATCGGCTCTGCCGGCGGGAAAGGTGGCTCTGGAATGTCCGGAATGCGCAGTTCCCTCCAACGTTCTCCTTTCCCTTCCCGCCTTTCCAAAGCTCTCGCTTCCTGGCGCGCTCCTATGGCCAGCGCGGATTTGGTCAGCTGATCCATAGACTCCGCCCTTGGCCCCCGGGAAAGTTCATCTTTAACGGCCGAAGAAAGCCCCTCTTCAAAAAGCATTTGGATGGGTTCCGCCGATAGGTCCCACCCCAATTTATGAATCAGCATAGTAAACTCAGTCCAGTACTCACGGACAGATCGGCTCCCCTGTTTGCAAGCCATTAACTGCCTTCGTACCACCCCCTGCTCAATGTCACTGGAAAACATCAGGTCCATGGCACGAAAAAACTTCCTCGTGTCCTTTAGTATCTCATTATTCACTGCCATCAGGGGTCGAACCCAATCCTTCGCCCCCCCTTCGAGATGGCCAATTACAAAAGCCACTCGCGATTCCTCGTCGGGGAAGTCATCATACTGCAGGTTGAGAGCGTATTGCATCTCAGTTCTAAAGGCATGATAGTTTCTGGGATCTCCCCCGAATTTCTGCACCAATCCTGGCACCTTTCTGGCTATCGAGGTGGTTTTCTCCTTTCCCTTTTCTGCATCCTGAGCCCTCCTCTCCTCAAGCCTCGCCGTTTGCATGGCCAGCTGGATCTCCAACGCCCTGTACCTTTCTTCCAGGCTTGGACCTCCTCCAGCTGCTCCTGCTCCTCCGGTTCCGGCTGGGTCGCTCATGATGCCGCTGCTTGCACAAGCTGGCTTTCAGGGACTTTCGGATTGCTGTGGTGGGATGATGAGCTGCTTGTGCGTAAAATGCAAGTCCCTCAGAGTTTGATCAGGTTTTCAAACCTCTGCCTGTGACGGAGCCCCTCCGGCATGGCTGCGTCAATCGCTAGTAGAATCCGAAAGTGGTTGCTTTCGGAAACGTTTCCAACATAAAAGCTCTTTCACGGAAACACGTCTTCTGGACTCTCTGCGTGACAGTTTCCGGCGAGGCGTGGGTGTCCCTATAGGAGGTCCTGAGACCTCTCCACTGTTTTCGCTGGAAACGTCTCTGAGCCACCCCTCCGACTCACTTTCCCTGGAAGTTCCTGCTCGCCCCCTACTGGTTCCCTCTTCAGCTGCTCCGTCTCTTTCAACCTGAGGGAGCCTTTGCACCTCCTGTCCTTCCGATGGCAGTTCCCTGACACTATCTATCTATCTATCTATCATCTATCTATATCTTCTTTCTTTCTGTCTTTCTTTCTTTCTTTCTTTCTTTCTTTCTTTCTTTCTTTCTTTCTTTCTTTCTTTCTTTCTTATTTTATACCACCCTTTAACCAAAGATCCCAGGGCAGTGTGCAACATTAAGAACCTAATTTACACAGCATAATAGTAAAAACCTAAAGGGACGCAGGTGGCGCTGGGGTCTAAACCACTGAGCCTAGGACTTGCCGATCAGAAGGTTGGCAGTTTGAATCCCCGCAACGGGGTGAGCTCCCATTGCTCGGTTCCTGCTCCTGCCAACCTAGCAGTTCGAAAGCACATCAAAGTGCAAGTAGATCAATAGGTACCACTCCGGCGGGAAGGTAAACGGCATTTCCGTGCACTGCTCTGGTTCGCCAGAAGCGGCTTAGTCATGCTGGCCACATGACCTGGAAGCTGTACGCCGGCTCCCTCGGCCAATAAAGCGAGATGAGCGCCGCAACCCCAGAGTCGGCCACGATTGGACCTAATGGTCGGGTGTCCCTTTACCTTTAATAGTAAAAACATAATGCACAACACAATAATATACAGCATGATAATAAAACAATCATAATAATAACAACCTCTGCCGCAAATTTATCAAGCCATAGATTATTTAACGGCCGGAGGCCTGGGTAAAGAGGAATGTTTTCGCCTGATCCCTAAAGATATGTAATGATGGCGCCAGGCAAGCCTCTCCAGGGACAGCATTTCACAGGAGGGGAGCCACCACAGAAAAGGCCCGTTCTCATGTTGTCACCCTCGGAACCTCTCAGGGAGTTGGGACGTAGAGAAGGGCCTCGGATGACAAGGTCGGTTTGAATGGGGAGAGGCAGTCCTTAAGGTATTGAGGTCCTGTGTAAGACTTTATAGGTCAGCGCCAGCACTTTGAACTGAGCCCAGAAACTTAAGCCATAGTTCAGCTTTTCATGATGTCCAGACGCGGCAGATGTCTGCCTGGTCTTGCCCAATGATATTTCCAGTTTCTCTTACTCTCCATACGGTCTGCTTCTTCAGAGAGCCCCTCAACCTTCTGGAGCAGGTTTGGAGGGTGAGCCAGGAGTTGCAGGGGAAAGGAGAAGCAGGAGAAGACCCATTGCCTGAGTTTGTAGATCTCACTCACTCTTCTGTTCTCTTCAGGCTTGGACCCACGCAGGTATTCTTCTGAAACACAAATACAGTTTCCTGGTTGGATGTGCCTCCATTTCAGACGTCATTGCTCAGGTAAGGATTTATTTATGTCACGACTATTTCTGTTGCAGAAAGAGCCGTGCCAAATTTGTAGGATAACCGTGCTTAGAACAGTCTTTGCAAGATTATCTATATCTATCTATCTATCTATCTATCTATCTATCTATCTAGGACCCTTTTGAAATGGAGTGGAAATAGTTCTGCTTGCTGACATGGGGACTGAAGAGTTGACACTAAATACATGTTAAATCCTCTCAATTATTGCTTGTTGGGTTGCATTTCTCGATAATATAGTGGTACATTTTTTCTGATAATAATTATTATTGTGTTGCTGAATAGCTGGATCTAGCTAAGCTACTTCCTGCTCATGTCATTATAGCCAGTATGAATTAATCTGCTGTGCATTAGACAGCTGCGGAATAGATGTAATTAAATCCAATTTTGACTGTCTTTGTGCTTATGCTATACTTTGGCGTTCTTCCTTTCCCTCTGAGCCAGTTCACACAATTGCTTTTGGATAGAAAAGTCACAACAGATAAATTTTCTCTGTCAACTTTCGTGCGGTAAAGTAGATGATGTAGAAGCATCCTTTAGTGCTAAAAGCGCAAGTAACAGCATTAGGAAATGGGAATTCCTTAAAAATGTTGGTGTGAGTTCTCTTTCAGAAAGTCCTACTTGAAGTAGACCCATTGAGATTTTAAGTTCATTGATTTCATTGGGCCTGCTCTAAGTATGACTTTGTCAAATATCGCCCCTGTCGTTCCTTGATTTTTGACATTAAATCAGCCTAATGGTATAAAGGCATTCACTATTTAGCTTTTTGCTATTGGATTTCTCTGCGTTTGTCATTTGATTTCTCTGGGTAGTATTCTTTAAGTGATGCATGCTACTAGATGACATGTATTATATACTTCGTTGGAACATATAGTTCAAGAATTCCATTCATTTTCTCCCTCATACTGCATATAATACAATCTTATTATAGATACCCTTTATCTCTACATTTCTTTTAAATAATAATAATCTTGGGCCTTCTAGCCATACCCATAGCCCTTGATGAATAAGCTCCTAACATCTAAAGAAAATAGCCTCCTCTCAAATTAATGAAATCGTTGGCTTATTCAGACAAGTTTATTGAGGGCGGGGAACAGACTCAGAAGCTTCTCTTACATATTTATAATAGAAAATCAAAATAAGTAGTTTCTTGAAATTAGAGGACCAGAGAATTTCCAGAACTGAACATGCATTTCCAGCAAAGACCTCTGAATAATAATTAAGAATTGCATTATGTTCTGAACACTATGACTGTGTCCGAAACTATTTAGTTTTCACATCAGAATTCAGAATCTTGTTTTCATAACCAGTCTTTCTTTCCCTTTCTCTTGACAGGTTGTTTTCGTAGCCATTTTGCTCCACAGTCATTTGGAGTGCAGAGAGCCCCTCCTCATCCCTATCTTGTCGTTGTACATGGGAGCCCTTGTCCGATGTACCACCTTATGCCTGGGCTACTACAGAAACATACATGATATTATTCCGGACAGTAGCGGGCCAGAGATGGGGGTATGTTTTGATGCATTTGTCGATCTTGCTATATGATTACATTCAGTACACCAGGATTGCAAAACAGAACCTAAAAACCACTGGCCCTATTTACTTTAAACTACTTGTTCATCTGCCCACATATACTTGTATCATGTGAGAGACCAGAACTGAAAAACAACGCTCTCCATTTGCTAGACAACAGGGGGAAGCTTTTGAAAGTGATTGTTAATTGCTAATTGCTAATTGTTAATTGGCAGCTTAATTGCTGCTTAACAGGCTTACAATGCACCCCGCTAAGGGGTTGCTAAGGTTATAAACTTCATTTACAGTGGTACCTTGGGTTACATACGCTTCAGGTTACAGACTCTGCTAGCCCAGAAATAGTGCTTCAGGTTAAGAACTTTGCTTCAGGATAAGAACAGAAATCGTGCTCCGGCGGCGCAGCAGCAGCGAGAGGCCCCATAAGCTAAAGTGGTGCTTCAGGTTAAGAACAGTTTCAGGTTAAGAACGGACCTCCGGAATGAATTAAGTACTTAACCCGAGGTACCACTGTATAAACGAATACTGGCACTCCTTTTATACCCAAAAAACACACTGATTATTATTATTATTATTATTATTATTATTATTATTATTATTACTACTATTACTATTATTATTACTATATTTGTGCTAAGGGTAACCTCCACCACAATGCTATACTCATTACTTGGCAGCAATTAATTGCCAGTTTAACGTACTTCTCTTACATCCTTCGATATATGGAAGCTGTGACGATGCCCTGATATTTTATACAAAATATATTTGTATTTATGTTGCTGCCTTGTCTATGCTGATTGCAGTCCTCTTGCCATAGCCTCTCTCTTGGCCATTTCTTGTAACCACAGTATTTTCTTCAGTGTAGTGAAGCTCAGTACTGGATTTAGAAAAAAAACAAAAACACATTTCTTTCTGTGCTGTTATTTTAAGATGTCAGCATGATTAGCATAGAGCCAGGGAAATACACCGATAGTTGCAGGACCATTTCTGAGTCACTCAAAGCCACATACCTTTACGAATGCTTCCTTGCAGGAGTGTATATCAGAATGGATTTAAAAACATTTAAAAAATATGGCACTTCTTAAATCCGTAGTTGCAGATAGTACTTTTGTTAGGTGCCAGAACACTTTTTCTCATGAATTGAAAGCCCACTGCTGCAATAATCCAAATCACATACCGTATTTTTTGCTCTATAAGACTCACTTTTTCCCTCCTAAAAAGTATGGGGAAATGCGTGTGAGTCTTAAGGAGTGAATGCAGGCTGCGCAGCTATCCCAGAAGCCAGAACAGCAAGAGGGATCGCTGCTTTCACTGCGCAGCAATCCCTCTTGCTGTTCTGGCTTCTGAGATTCAGAATATTTTTTTCTTGTTTTCCTCCTCCAAAAACTAGGTGCGTCTTGTGGTCTGGTGCGTCTTATGGAGCGAAAAATACGGTAGTCTAAAATCTATATCTTCCTTTTAACTTACTGGCTGGTGATATATGCATGTTTATGTGTTTCCTTGCTCTTCTTTCTGCTTGCACAAACCATATCCAGCATTTGAAAAGGAGATTCTTTAGCTATTCTGTTGGCTGCATTCAGGTGCTGTCGTTCACAAGGACTGCATTTTCTCATTTTACCCGCAGGGAGATGCTACAATAAAAAAGATGCTCAGTTTCTGGTGGCCTTTGGCATTAATTTTGGCTACTCAGAGAATCAGCCGGCCAATCGTCAACCTCTTCGTATCCCGAGATCTGGGTGGCAGCTCTGCAGCTACAGAGGTAAGAGTCCTTGATTTCCCTGTATTTATTCAGAAAAGTAGAAGACCCAGTTCCCTCTCCAGTTGTCTCTGTTTTCCTGGTTCTTTAGGAATTCATTCTGCTGTTGTTAAATGTCAACTTCCCCAGGGTTGAAACCTGCAGGCATTTACGTGAAGTTTCCCCCCCTAAGTCTGAGCATCTTTCCCAACCGCTTCTGAAACTATAGCATTTTCTTTCACCCCCTGTCATGACCTAAGGGCCAAACTAGATGCTACATGGACTTCTATATTATTTTTCCTCAGCGTTTTTACTTTTGGAAACGTAAGCAGCCTCAGCCAACTGCTGTCCTGAGGGAAGGAAGTGAAAGTGGATCGTGGCTGCTCAGCCCTTCCCCCTCCAGACATTTTTCACCTCACAAAATACTTGGACCCCATATCTCTTTCCCCATGGATAGAAAAAAAGGAAACCTCATTCTTCTGTCCTCCCCACTACTACCATTTGAGTCTGTTTTTTTATTATTATTTTAAAACATGAAGGAAGAGAGAAACAGAGTTCTGTCCATATTTTCTTTGGCCACTAGCCAAGCATTAGTGTTTCCCCCCGGTTTCTCAGATCTTCAACAGAGTATTTGGTAACTCAGAAAGCAAAACAAAGACACTCATTTAGAGTCTGATTCTTCGCTGACTCATCTCTTGTGTGAGCAACGTTATTGGGCGAGATTCAGAGAACTGTGAGTGGTGTTGCACTTACGGAACTGTCGTCTTCTGCTTCCTGCCGCATCACCCAATGCCATCTGTGTTGCTGGTTCCGAGGGTATACTGACGTTCGGGAACGGCATGTTTCAAAATATGGCGGACTGTCAGTGGAGGGAAAAAGCATACTCTCCTCTAGTGCAAGTGTAAGTGCCTTTCAGCTTCTGCAAGGAACATTTAGATGTAATACCTGGCCAAAAATGTTACAAAAACCCTCCTCCCCAAATTCTGAGACCTCTCTGTATGCATACCCTAAACCACTGGAGCTTCTTCAATATGGCACGATCCCATGGGCATAAATGGGAATAGCACGACTACATGGGCTGGGTTAATTGCACAGGACTCTTTTATGAAAAACGAAAAACCCCGAAGGTGTTAATTCTGCAGGCAAGTCAATATTATTGGTCCCTCCCACGTGGCCAAGCTGTGAGCAAGGTGCCTGTATCGTGTTGACTCTTTTATACTGCATATAGTAATTTTAGGCACTTTACAAACAAACAAACAAACGAATGAATGAATATAACCGTACCATACTTCAGTGGCTCACATATTGCAGAGTGTACATGCAAGGGAGGGGGTAAGATTTTACCAGATATTGCCCAGATGTTTGGAAACCTATCATTGCAGCCCATAGGAGCTGGAAAGATTTATTTTTTTAAAAAAAGCTCAGATTCTTAGTATATTTCCCCTCACTGCTAAATTCCACACACTTGCAGAATCACCGAATATGCACCACCCTTATTATAAGATTATATTCCTGACAACTTAATAAACATTAAGGTGACAGTCTTTTTGTGTATATTTCTGCTTGTGATTTAAAGTAGAATAAGAGGAAGTATATAGAATTGTATCATGTAGTTGAACGTCAGAGTTCAGGCACCTGGAAATACTTAATTGCACATTTCCCAGTTACTGCCCGAAATGTTTGTGCGATTAATATTTTAAGCATACCACTTTAACGTGGTTTCAGTTGCTAAGTGCAAAGAATGCATTCACTCGAAAGCAAATACTTCTCATATTATCTATCAGCTGATAGCTGACTTCATTAGGGCCTATTGTCCATTTGTTCTTTTCGCTTCCGTTTCTGAAAGCATCACTACTGAAAGAGAAAGCGCTGGCAGTGCCAACAATCGGATAAGCCTGCCAGCGCACAAGCTGAGTGTACTGCAAATTTCTGTACATGGCGCTGCCAGAAGCCCTTGATTTTGGCAGGAGGAGAAAAGAAGGAACTCTATGAAAAATAATGAGTGTGCATGTTTTACTTTGTTCCTGGATTTTTTGGTCAGGTGCTGTATTTGGCTTAGATTTGGCCAAGTACAGATGTAATCTTCTAACCATGGTTAGAAATTTGGAAATATGCCATGAGCTCATTCTCCCTGAGCATAATTCTGTGCAAATCCCCCTCATTTTTTGATGCTAGCCACTGTTCAGTGTTCGCTCTGCAACAGTACTTGTGCTATGAACCATAATTCATAAATATGGTTTGTCTCCTAGTGCCAACACGGCTATCTTTTGAGCAGCAGGCAAAACTCTTTCCTATTTTCTCAAGCTTTTAAGTTCTGGGCGTTTAAAAATAATTCTTTATTTATTGAATTATAAAACAAACAGGAGCATAACAACACATGCAATTGGGGAGAATTCATCAAAGAATAATTGTTTTCAGTGTCACATTACAAAGCCACTCATCTAGTATTAACAGTGCAACAACATCAGTAGAGGAGTGCGTTTTTTAAATAAATCACAGTGATGAGGTCCCAGTTTCATGCTCTGCTTATAGTCAAAGACCTTTGCAGATCATTTGCAGGAGCATAAGCAATAAACTCCCACCTAACGGGGTAGTAATGGGCTGGGTCTTCAGATCCTTTTGAGACTTCTAAATTGTGTGTTGCTTTCTCAGATGCCGCCAGACTCCAGACATGATTATACCGCAAACGCAATTGTAAATCAATTAGATTTTGTTGATTATCTCTGCTAAACACAGTGCAAGCGCTCTTTTTGCTTGTGTGTAAGCAACCAGGTGGGACGCGGGTAGCGCTGTGGTCTAAACCACTGAGCCTTGGGCTTGCCGATCAAAAGGTCGGCGGTTCAAATCCCCACAACAGGGTGAGCTTCCATTGCTCAGTCCCAGCTCCTGCCAACCTAGCAGTTCGAAAGCACATAAAAAAGTGCAAGTAGATGAATAGGTACCACTCTGGCGGGAAGGTAAACGGCGTTTCCGTGCGCTGCTCTGGTGTCAATGTTCCATTGTGCTAGAAGCGGCTTAGTCATGCTGGCCACATGACTCGGAAAAACTGTCTGCGGACAAACGCTGGCTCCTTCGGCCTGTAGAGCGAGATGAGTGCCGCAACCCCAGAGTCGTTCATAACTGGACTTAACTTTCAGGGGTCCCTTTACCTTTAAGCAAGCAGGCATGGGGCAGTGTGGCCATACCGCTAGGCTGTGCCCCCTCATATTCAAGGCCATTATCACTTTTAGAGCATAGCTGTCAACTTTTCCATTTTTTAAGGGAAATTCCCTTATGCTGAATAGGATTCCTCGCAAGAAAAGGGAAAAGTTGACAGCTATGTTTTAGAGTTTGAGGACAGGTTTGAAGCAGGGGCTTCATATCTGGGAATGCTTCCTCTGCACTTTACAGACCTAACTGCTTAGCACCCCATATTGGATGGGATTGCTTCTTCCTGCTTCAGAACTCCATCCTCAAATTCATGGAGGACTTTAAACTCAGGGATAGTGATGTGCCAGAGGGGGCGGAGCTAACAGCCCTCTCTCCCCGCCCTTTCTCGCATATTTAACTCACCCTCAGCCACACCCACCCCTCACATCTGAACAGGGCTCTACTTGCTTTTGTTTTTAATTGCACATTTTCATTTCTGTGGCCACAGTTGTGTAAACCACCTGGAACCAGCTTCAATGAAGGGAGGTATAGAAGTTTTTTAAACAAACAAATAGCTTTAACCGGGCTTTGCAAGCCGTTTAATGATGCTGGCTGCAAATTTTGGTTTGAAGCTAACCATGGTTAACCAAGTAATCTTGGTGAAGGCAGAGAGCTGAGCTAAAAATGGTCTTAAATTGTTTCCCTCCTTTTCTGGTTTTAGGATTAATATCTAAATATAATACTGAGGAGAGCTCACCCTATTCCTTTTTTTAAAAAAAACAACCAACCATCTCTATTAGCGTTTATTAACATACAAAGGAAATGCTTTATATTTCATTCAGTCTTAAGATGGCACACCAAGACCATTATTATTTTATCATGGAAAAGTAAAGGTAAAGGTACCCCTGCCCGTACGGGCCAGTCTTGACAGACTCTGGGGTTGTGTGCCCATCTCACTTAAGAGGCCAGGGGCCAGCGCTGTCCGGAGACACTTCCGGGTCACGTGGCCAGCGTGACAAAGCTGCATCTGGCGAGCCAGCGCAGCACACGGAATGCCGTTTACCTTCCCGCTGGTAAGCGGTCCCTATTTATCTACTTGCACCTGGGGGTGCTTTCGAACTGCTAGGTTGGCAGGCGCTGGGACCGAGCAACGGGAGCGCACCCCGCCGCGGGGATTCGAACCACTGACCTTTCGATCAGCAAGCCCTAGGCGCTGAGGCTTTAACCCACAGCGCCACCCGCATCCCTTATGGAAAGGGAACAATAAATAAAGAAGAAACACGAGTGTATGTGTGTTCATAAGCTACTTTTTTTTAATCTCTACTGTGCAGGAGCCATTTTCTTGCTTGACCATCTAAAATGTTACTGGTGTAACTCATAGGATTATGTGAATCTTGAGCGAGAGGCAACCCTTACGAGTTTTTCCAAGGATTTGACCTGTAATGTTCTCTCTCCCCTCTCCTCTGCTATAGGCGGTGGCAATTCTGACAGCTACATATCCAGTAGGGCACATGCCATATGGCTGGTTGACAGAAATTCGAGCTGTTTATCCTGCTTTTGACAAGGTGAGCTTGTTTTCTTTGATGAGAGCAAACCCTTCGCCTCTCTTTCAGATGCATCCTTGCCAAGTGTCAGTTTTATAAGCGTGTGAAGCGTATAGAAAATGAGTCAGATTCCTAGATTCTAGGAAACTTCAAGGTAGTTTTGTTGTTGCTGTTACGCTGTGCAATGCTACACTTCTACCATTCTATAAAATACTGTTGATGAGTTTTACCCATCTGTCTATCTGTAAGTTCGGCATCTCCATCTCTTGGGCCTGTTTGATTTCTGTAACGGCCAGGAGATGAAGTCCTCCAGCTGGTTTCTTTCTGCAGGGAGAATTATCACAGGGAATTGTTGGCCATTGGGAGTTGGAAAGCACAATTCAGGGGGCAGCCCCATGCTGGAAGCAGTGTGCAACTCCAAACTGATGCTACTTGCATGTGTCAGCGCAGGATGTAGGGCAGTGCAGGCTGAGCTGACGGGGTACAAAATTCAGAAAACCCATAATTGAGAAGATCCATTTGAGGGCACCAAATTTTGGCCTTGCATGAGGCACCAAAAGATTACCTGGATGTGAAAGCCCCTGGATGTGTGCTCTGAAGGTGGGCACTGTGGTCTAAACCACTGAGGCTCTTGGGCTTGCCGATCAGAAGGTTGGCGGTTCAAATCCCCGCAATGGGGTGAGCTCCCGTTGCTCTGTCCCAGTTCCTGCCAAACCAGCAGTTCAAAAGCATGCCAGTGCAAGTAGATCAATAGGTACCGCTGCGGCGGGAAGGTAAACGGCGTTTTCATGCGCTCTCGTTTCCGTCCCAGTATTCCATTGCGCCAGAAGTGGTTTAGTCACGCTGGCCTCATGACCCGGAAAGCTGTCTGTGGACAAACACCGGCTCCATCCGCCTGAAAGCAAGATGAGTGCTGGAGCCCCATAGTCACTTTTGCCAGGGGTCCTTTACTTTTACCTTTAACTTGCTCTGAAAGTACAGCTCCAGAAGCTTCTGATAATTGTGGGGCATTTCAGGACACCCCCCCCCCCCAGTTTATGCCAGGAGCCCACCACCCCTCCAGAATCGAATTTTAGCACGGCCGGTTCCCTGTGCTAATTAAGAATATGCACCAGGATCTTCTTTGATGTCATCGGGAGTACCAGTGTCCCATTGTGCATGGGAAGCCCAAAAAACATTGAGCTAGTCTCAACCTGGCAGAAGTTTGGATGAAGAACAGGTTGGAGGGTGGCCCTTCAACTCCTTGCTCTCCAGCTCCAAGCTGTTTCCTTCGTCCTTAACGGCCTGATTGGCATGCATCTCTCCCTGCCTCCCTACCCGCAGTATGTCCCTGAATGCTAACACCTCCACTTACATAAGCCAGCCATGAGCGATTGAGATTCCCCTGTTGTGTTCCTTGGGCATCGGCAAAGAACATGCCCATGGTTGCTTAAGGGTCAGAAAGCCAACTTTCAATAAGGAAGTTTCTCACAGGGCCCAGAGCATACATTTAAAGCAAAGGGTTCGCATATTCCTGCAAAGGACCCTGGGAGCTATAGTTAGATAAGGGCACTGAGAAGATGATTTGGGGGAAACAATGTGCTTTTCAACGTATGCTGTGTATGCAGCCTTTATATACCTATTGGTCCCTCTTTTTTCCTAATCTACGAGACTCATTGTTTGGATGAAAAGAACGAGGAAGCGGTGAGTAAGGAAGATTTCAGTAGCACACTTGAAATTTCTTACTCCTTCTGTGCCTTTTAGCTGTAGTTCTTCATTGACAGATCCTGTTGAAGATTCCACGACTTCAGCTACATTCTGCTTTTTGCTGTTTACGGAAACAACATCTGCACATGTAGATTGAGGGTGGGCTCTGGGGAGGGAGATGGGGTTTGATGTTTGCATAGCGATACGTGGAATCTCTGGGCAGGACAGAACATCGAATCCCTTAACTTGTGTACAGATCATTAGAGTGAAAAGGAACCAGGTGTTCGGGGCTGTTTCTGTAGGTTGCTTCCTTTGCTAATTGGGGGTGTAATGACTCAGGAGCTGCCAGTGATTTGGATCAGCTTGTACCAAGCTGTATTCCTGGAGCAATATATTTATTTAAACAGAAAAGGAAAAAAGGAAAAAAACAAGCTTGCAGTGTGATCAGCATCTGCAGTAGCATCTTCCTGCTTCAGACCACAAGGATTGCTTGTTTAAACTCCGTTAAGAGCTAGGAAGTTCAATTTTTGGACAAACAGGGCAAGTTAATGAACTCTGAGCCAATCTGCACTGTGGTTGTTGACATGGAAATATATCCTGCCGTCCCTTGTAAAAATCCTGTTTAGAAGCTGCGCCCATTTGACTACGACCAACCAAACCACAAGTCTACTCGGTCTGTATTATTGTTTATGGCACTGCAAAAACCCAAGCTTGCACTTTAATATCTAAAATGCAAACCTCATTTGCTTGTCGCTTGCCAAATGCCTGTGATGCAGCCCACAGCTGAAATCCAGAGACCTGCATGTGTGTAGGTTCCTCAGTGTGGACAATGGCAAATGCAAGCATATAAGATGCCTTTCATTTCAATTCCCAGTAATTATAGAGCTCTGCAAGTACCTACAGAGCAGCACCACTGGATTGTGGCCAGTATTCAATATTATTCAGATATTCAGATTGTGGCAGTATGCAATAATCAGAATTTCAGCCAGGTTTTTTCCTCCGCTCCTTCATGCTATGAACACAATAGCATTTGGGGACCACGTTATTCATTCTGTAAGCAAAAGCCAGCTAATGAGATGCTCCTAGTTTATTGCCTAGGAAAAGCTGATGCTCCAGGAAACCAGCTGTTTTCTACGATTCACACCACAACCCTCTGCATGCTTGTACAGAAGTAAACCCCACTGAAATCAATAGAGCTTAGCCGCATGAAAGTGGGTTTCAGATTGCAGCCTCATTGCTGCTTTTTGCCGCATGTCTAGAAGGCTAATGCCTGTTTTTCTTTCCCTTTTCACCCTAGAATAACCCCAGCAATAAATTGGTGAATACCAGCAGCACCGTCACAGCAACTCATATCAAGAAGTTCACCTTTGTCTGCATGGCCCTGTCTTTAACGGTAAGGCATCAATCATCGCATGACTGTTCCTTTTGATTTATGTATTAATGCTTTTTTTTATCCCACTCTCCCACCCAAGAGCTCAGATCGGTACACACTATCCTCTTTCCCTCCACCCCCCGGTTTTTCCCTCACAACAAACCTGTGAGGTTGGCAAGGCTGGTTCATAGCCTTAGCAGGATTTGAACCCAGCTCCCTCCTGATCCAGCATCCTAACCATTGTATCACCCTGGCTGAAGTGAAATGAAATATTGGGCTTTGAAGCACGGGCATCGAGCTTTGGGTTCATCACTTTGTGGTGCTGAAACGGGCCTTTCACTGGGGAAAATAGCAAAATATTCATTTCCACCAATGTGTGTGAGAGAGAAATTGTGTGTGCATCTGGCGTTAAGTATAACGTAGAGGCTAAGTGCGAACTATGAGCAACAAAGCTCACATTTCACCTCAAGCCTGCACTCACTGAGTAGCCTCTGGCATGCCATCATTTGCCTGCCATAGCTCCTCTGCAGTGTGGAAACAGTAATGCTGACCCGCCTTTAAAGAGCGGTTGTAAAGATTACGGAGATCACTTCGAGCACTGAAAAGCACTTACAAACTCCTCAATATTATTGTGAGCGCTCGCAAACAATAGGGATTGCTTTGTCCTGGGTCTGGAGTAAGTCAACTCCTTAAAAGCAAAGGGTGTTAACGTGTGGACAGGAGCGGTACTATAGTTCGGGTTTCGCGCTGGCAGCCGCCGCACATTCTTTGCTTTCCCGGCGCTAGAAAAGGTGGTTGCGTAGGAACTTTCAGCGACTGAGCTGAATCACTTGACAATTATCTGCTGACTTGGTCTGGTTCATTACTCACCTCCCTGTTTGTTCTTGCTCACTGTGGAGTCACCTGACGGCGTTTGCAGAGGGGAGAGCATATTTTCTGGGTGTCAATGAGGGAGCTGGACATGCCTGGAAGAAACCAGTACAGATAGAAAGAGCTCCTCTTTGAAAGCCCGGTTTTGGTTGTGGCGGCAATTTTCCTGCCCCAGAGAGAGGAATTTCCTGCAACAACATGCAGCGGCCATGCTTGCTGGCTGTTGACTGCTTATGTCCTGTTGCGGGCTTCCCATAGTCCTCTGGTTGGCCCCTCTAGGAAACAACTTGCTGTCCTTCGTAGGCCTGTGGTCCATAATGTGTGGCACACAAAACAAGAGTTGGGTGGAGGACCGCCTCTCCCCATATGAATCTACCTGGACCCCACAATCATCATCTGAGGCCCTTCTTCGTGTGCCTCCTCCACAAGAGGCCTGGAGGGCAGCAACACGAGAAGGGCCTTTTCTGCAGTGGCTCCCTATTTGTGGAATGCTCTCGCCTAGCACTTTCATTATACAGCTTTAGGCGCCAGGAGAAAACATTCCTCCTCAACCAGGCCTTTGGCTGATCAACATCCTATATCCATTTAAATGTTCTTGGGGGTGTTATTGTTCCATTTTTGCCTTTTCTTCTGGTTTTTATTATGTCTTTTGTGTTTTTATCTTATATTTTCATGCTGTGACGGACCCTGAGATCTTTGGATGAAGGGCAGTATACAGATTTTAAAAATAAGAAATAAATTCCTGGGCAGTGGCTATGTCTGCACTCCTCCCCGCCCTCTCATACCACCAGTGCCAGATTCATGTATAAGCTAAACAAGCTATAGCTAAGGGCCCCACTCTCTTGGGGGCCCCAAAAAAGTTTAAAGGGAAAAACAACAACTGGATGAACATTTCCAAAATATAAGATAAAAAAACAAATAAAATAAAACCTACATACAGTTAGAGCTTAATAATTATTTCACTATTAAGATACTTCTTAATTGTATTTCAGTTCAACAATTACTTTGATAAAATACATATTTTGTTAGTTGCAAATGGCTTTAGATACCTATTAGGTCCATAAATTACCATATAGCATATATTCAACACAAAAAAACAGCAACAATTTGGACTGCTGGACATATACAGGGCCCCATTACCTTCAGTAGCTTAGGTAAAGGTAAAGGGACCCCTGACCATTAGGTCCAGTCGTAGCCGACTCTGGGGTTGTGTTGCTCATCTCGCTTTATTGACTGAGGGAGCCGGCGTACAGCTTCCGGGTCATGTGGCCAGCATGGCTAAGCCGCTTCTGGCGAACCAGAGCAGCGCACAGAAACGCCGTTTACCTTCCTGCCGGAGCGGTACCTATTTATCAACTTGCACTTTGACGTCCTTTCGAACTGCTAGGTTGGCAGGAGCAGGGACCAAGCAACGGGAGCTCACCCCGTCACGGGGATTCGAACCGCCGACCTTCTGATCAGCAAGTCCTAGGCTCTGTGGTTTAACCCACAGCGCCACCTGCGTCCCTTCAGTAGCTTAGGGCCTCATAAAACCTAAATCCGGCCCTGCATGCCACCACAAATCTTGACTGGGAGGTGGAGCATTTAGCAATCATGTGAAGAAACTTGCCATAGCACTCCTAATAGTGAACTCTGTTGGAGTGTTCTGACAGGATTGTAACCAGTAAGAAAGAAGTTTGGGGAGGGGGCAAGCATTGACGTGCTCAGGAGGATTCCAAGGTTTGCAAAAAGCACATTAAAAACAACAACCCCCTAAGCAGAAACAGTCAAATGAGGACTCAGCATGCTTAGTCTCTATGGGGAGAGAGAACTAGAATGCCCTTGTTGCGTTTCATATAGCTTACAAAATATCCTGTTAGCGGGGGGCATAATTGACTGGCTAACTGGAACTTTGAGTATAAGTCATGAGCGTTTGACACCTTTCGCTGTCACTGCAAAGGCTGAATAAAAGAAAAAAGAATTAGAAGTCCCTTTCAAAGAGGGGTCCATCTCGAAACATGGACTTCATTCCCCAAAACAGCACAGGGAAGAAGCATGTAACTTTCCAAACTATCAGCTGATTACTTCAAAATACTGAAGAAAATCCTTGCCGATTACTCCAAAATTGAGATTGTGGGAGGGCAGTTTGACTGGGGAGCAGGACTATAGTGTGCTGCCCTGGCTTGGATTGAAACAAACAGTGCTGTGAAAAGCAGAGCTTGGGAAATGTAAGCACTCTGTTCAGCTCCATCAATTCATCAAGTTTCCCAGGAGAGGTAAAGATGGGGTTCTTAGCACTTCTGCAGCACTGGAGCCATAATTAGCGATATTGCTTCGCGCTAAGAAGTCAAGGTATTCACATATGTCTTATGAGAAGGGTTTCTTACGCAAGGAGTTACATTTCAGGGCTGTAAAGACCTCAAGCAGATAAGAAACAGCTGTCGAGACTTAAGGATGAGTGAAGGGCCTGTCTAATTAATCAGATTAATGAGACTCTTGATTAAGAACAAGCACCAACTTATCCTGAGCAAACTGTTTTTTTCGGAAGCTAAGCTGAACCATAGTTGTTCAAATCAAGGAAGAAGATTAATGGCGCTGAAAAGGGTTCAGACGATGTCTTTAAATAAGAGATTTGAGTTATAGTGCCACACTCTTAGAACAATTACATCGTCTAAACAAGCAAGTATTTATAGTGAGGATTCACTACTTAAATCACTCCAAGGGCCCCTTTTTCATATTTATTAACTGTTGCAAAAGAAAAAGAAAAATCAGTAGGGATAGATTTAAAGACATGCTAAACTCTCAAGCTGAAATTGCTGGAAGTTAAAACTTCTTAACTCAGGGTCGTATCCTGAGATTTGTTTTTCAGTGGTGCTGTTTAGTCGTTTAATCGTGTCCGACTCTTTGTGACCCCATGGACCAGAGCACGCCAGACACTTCTGTCTTCCACTGCCTCCCGCAATTTGGTCAAACTCATGCTGGTAGCTTCGAGAACACTATCCAACCATCTCGTCCTCTGTCTTCCCCTTCTCCTTGTGCCCTCCATCTTTCCCAACATCAGGGTCTTTTCCAGGGAGTCTTCTCTTCTCATGAGGTGGCCAAAATATTGGAGTCTCAGCTTCAGGATCTGTCCTTCCAGTGAGCACTCAGGGCTGATTTCCTCCAGAATGGAGAGGTTGGATCTTCTTACAGTCCATGGGACTCTCAAGAGTCTCCTCCAGCACCATAATTCAAAAGCACCCATTCTTCAGCGATCAGCCTTCTTTATGGTCCAGCTCTCACTTCCATACATCACTACTAGGAAAACCATAGTTTTAACTATACGGACCTTTGTTGGCAAGGTGATGTCTCTACTTTTTAAGTTGCTGTCTAGGTTTGTCATTGCTTTTCTCCCAAGAAGCAAGCGTCTTTTAATTTCATGGCTGCAGTCACCATCTGCAGTGATCATGGAGCCCAATTTCTGGCTTAGCGGAGTGTGTAACCTGAAGCGTATGTAACCTGAAGCATATGTAACCCGAGGTACCACTGTATTGCAGAGGGTTAACCAGTGCAGTGGTACCTCGGGTTACATACGCTTCAGGTTACAGACGCTTAGGTTACAGACGCTTCAGGTTACAGACTCTGCTAACCCAGAAATAGTACCTCGGGTTAAGAACTTTGCTTCAGGATGAGAACAGAAATCATGCTCTGGCGGCACGGCGGCAGCAGGAGGCCCCATTAGCTAAAGTGGTGCTTCAGGTTAAGAACAGTTTCAGGTTAAGAACGGACCTCTGGAACAAATTAAGTACTTAACCCGAGGTACCACTGTATTTACTTCACTGGGTTCGTATGACTGGCCATGTAGTTGTGCACCCTTTGCCAGTTTCAACTGCTGTTCTTATAGAATTTGCTTAAAGCTGCAGGGGGAAAGTGGCTTTGTGTACGCAGGTTAATTCAGTCTTCATTTGCATTTCTCCTGCCCTGCATTTTCTGCAGATGCAGCCTGGAGCGCAAGTTGCCCGTTTTGTTGCTGAGCAAACCAAATACAAAGAGCGGCCCATTAAGGGGCAAATGAAGTTCTGCATCATTATTAGAATGCTGATGTTCTATAAAAGACACACAGACCCATTTCCTCTTGCTTCTCATTCCTACTGACATCTAAACAAAGGGGGGGGGGGAGGAAAGCAGTTGGGTAGTAAGGGGTTTCTTCCTCCCTCCTGGATGTGGGATAAAGAGGAAAAGCACAGATTTGTACTGGGATGGAGAAAGGAGACACTAGAAGGGGATATGTGCAAAGGCCCTTTGCAAATAAAGAAATAGTTGGAACCCCCCCCCCCCCGGGTTTCGACTACTGCAGCTGCCAAAGATGAGGAGTCAAGCTGTGGTTTTGCCTCAGCTCCTTCATCCGCATGGATCATGGCTACTGAGAGCCACATGCAGCGCTCTAGGAAGCTGGTGGGTTTTAAATAAAGATAACTTAGGGCAGCGATGGCGAACTTTTTAGAGATCCGAGTACCCAAACTCCAACCCAAAACCCACTTCTTTATCGCAAAGTGCCAACACGGCAATTTCACCTGCAAATCTCGTTTTTTCTGTGTGTTTCACATTTCTTCTTTATGACTGCTGTTGTAATAAATAATCCTTCATGAAAGTTATAGCATTACATTCTTCATTAAGTTATTTTTCCGTTGATATATAATTTTATGGGATAACTCAGTGCTTTTTCTCTCCATTCAGTTCCTTTCTCTCTTAAGCCCCTTCTATTTATTCATTTATTGAATTTGCATACTGCCCTTCATGTGTTGGTCCTAGGGAAGTTCACAGCATAAAAATACAAGATGAAAAACACAAAATACAGAATGAAAGCAAGAACCAATAACCCTCCTCCTTTCCAAAACTTATTCCGCATGTAAACATCTACATTCACAAGATAAAAGGGTGAACACAAACTACACAACTCGAAAAGGGTCACTCTTCAGCCTGCCAAGAATTAAGCACCTGTTCCTTGCAAAATGCAACCTGCACAAGTGTGTTTACATGCACCCCTATCAGTCCCAAAGGAAGCCGGCTGGCGGAAGTCCTGTTGACCCACCCCTCAGATACTCTTTATTATGGGAAACAACCCTCCAGAGAGGACACCCATCCCTCACACCCCAGTGTCGCCCACCATGTCGCTCTTCATTCCCTCGCCTACACCTCGCCCCCTTTGAATCCCTGCCTGTCTTCCCTCCTCCTTATTCTGCACACCCTTACTTGGGAGTAAACCCCGCCAACCTCAGAGACGCTTCCTTCCCGAGAAAGTGTGGGAGGTTTCAAAGGCCCCCCGCGCACAAATTCTCATGCAAGATCACCTCCTGTCTTGGATTTCTTTCTCCTTTTTTGCACTCAAGTCCTGTCCCTTTGTCTGGGGAGGCCGCTGCTTCGACGACGCCCCCTCTCCTTACCCTAACCCTAACCCAGCCTGTTATGTACTGAAGTTCTCACCCTGGGCCAGCAGGGGGATACTGTAGATAGTTATGCAAATAAGGGATCGAAAGTGACGTTCAGTGATTGGATAGTTTTAGGAAATTGTTACAGTTACATTGTACTGGAGCTCTATATAAGCAGGCTGACTGAACCCTTCAGTTCAGTTCTGTCCTGGCCTGGCCTGTGAATAAACAAGAGCTGCTTGAAGAATCGCTGTGTCGTCTGATATGTTCACCCACAACTTAACACAGCCCTCCTCTCCTCCTCACTCCTCCCCTACCCCCCGGCATGGAAGCTACGCCACCAGGGCGGCATGCTTTGGACTTTCGCGTGAGATCTCCCACCTCCAGCATGGTGGGGCGACTGTGCGCGTGCCCACAGAGAGGGCTCTGAGTGCTGTCTCTGGCACCTGTGCCATAGGTTCACCACCACTGACTTGGGGGGAAAGGTCTGTAGGCCAGTGGCAGACGTCTTGATCTGCATGTATACGGGAGCAGCATCTCTAGGTAGGGCTAGGTAGCATTCTACCTCAAATCCTGAATTGTCACTGCACATAATACTGAGCTAGAGGAGCCAGAGGGCTGCCCCTGTAACAGGTGGCTTCCTATGTTCCTTCCTCATTCTGATCCTGAAGAGATATTATTAGAAAGAAACAGGACCAGGCAGAACAATATCTGCTGGAGATCTTTGTGACGCTCCATTTGATCTAGGTGTACGCATTGGCACGGCAGGTTTGTGTGCTGGACTGTTTGCCCCTGAGGTTCTGCACCTCTTAGCATCTCCAGGAGTTCTCAGTTCTGCATATTCCGTTCTTTGTTCATGAAAGTGCTGGGTGTGTTTTTATATCCGATCAAGTTCACTCTTTGGAGATGGAAGCAAGTTGATCAGCCCTATTTTGTCCTGTCCCCTGCCTTTTTGAAGCTGAACGAATTAATGAGTGCTTTATTGAAAAAGGCGCGGAGGGAGAAGTTTAACCCCTCTCTTTGTACCGGATTCAATTTGAGGACCTGCGTGGCTATTATATTTCTGAATGTGGCTTTTAAGACAGCACGGATAACATGTTTGGCCCTCAATCTCTGAACCAGGACGTGTTTGAGGCAAACTACCTTTTAAGTCCTCTTCTGCCAGGCAACTGGCCCATCTGGAAGACGTCCACAATCCCATTTGTGTCTGCCAACTCCTAAAATTTCCTAAACTCTCTGCTTTAGAGTTTTATGGCCAATTCTCCTGAGTTTGCTTGCTATAAAAGGAGCTGCAGTTCAACTGTGCGAAATACTTCTTTTTAGGTATTCTAACAGCATTTTTAAAAATTATTGCCTGTGTTTAGAATAAACTTGCAAATACAGGAGAGAGTATATATTTTCCTTCATATTGCATGCATAATGCAATGAGGAAAGTTATCCATTGTGCTTGTATGAGGAAGGAACAGGGGACCACTTTGAGAGCTGTGTTTGTACGGAAGAGAGTAGCTGACATTTTTACCCCATGCAAGAAGTTGGCAGCTATTTAAATCTAATTTACCAAATCATGTTGAAATAATTTAGATATAAATCTTTGCTGGGCGTGTGAGCCCTTGGAACAAGTTTAAATTCACTGAGGGTTTGTCATTTCCAAACACATTCAGATGGTAAATGAGAAGAATACAATACGTTACAAAAAGAGCGGGGAACGTTCCCTTTAGGGATGCAAATGGATCTCTTTATTCATGCAGGGAATAGTGCCTTCATAAGAAAACCAACTTGTCTTGTCAGGGCAAGCAATCCTTTCTTAATTCTCACAATAATATACTAATCTTTAAATTCAAGTGTGACATTGCTTCCCCGGCACCCAAATCCAATCTTGTAAATGTCTTCTCTTCAGCCATGAAAGCAGATAAATCACTTCCAAGAATCAAGAGTAGTAAAACAGAAAAAGAAAAAAGGAGAGCTTTTACAAAGCCTTGAACTTACTTTAATCCTTCATGGCTGTGTACATTTTCACCGTAATAAAATTGTTGCCATTTCAAAAGAAGGTTTTAATTAGAAAACGATGTGCTCGACTCGCACATCTCCATTTTCAAAAGCAAGGTCACCTTTAAGGTCTCGAGTTACCTGTCCCAGTAAGAAGAAAAAAGTACGCTAACTTCACTGGAATTGCGAGATAGTGATGGCCGTGGCAGAGCAGGGAAACCCAGCCAGATGGGCAGGGTATAAATAATAAATTATGATGATGATTTATGGATATTCCTTCGGTGTGTAAAGTGGCTAAGAACAGGCAAATCTACTGTATTGGCCTAAATATAGACTGCACCCGGACATAAGCCGCACGTTTAAAATTAGTAGGGGAAAGAGAAAAAATATCTGAATACAATGGACGCTCTGGTTGCAAACGTGATCCATTCGGGATGCACGTTTGCAACCACCAGTGGCGCATCTGCGCATGCGCAACCGCCGAAACCTGGAAATAACCCGTTCTGGTACTTCCAGGTTTCAGTGGCCCGTAACCCGAAAAAACGCAACCTGAAGTAGCTGTAACCCAAGGTATGCCTATATAAGCCGCTCCATTCCTTGCTGCTCCTGCCTACAAACTGGGCGCGCGCGCGGGGGGGGGGGGGGCGCACTGCGTTGCCGGTGTCCTTTCCCCTTCCTCGCTCTCTCCTGGCCTTGGGGGAGAGGACGGGGGACTATGCGTGGGGTGGGTGCCTCTTTGCCGCGCTCCTGGCGCTGTTTGCCCCACGCTCCTGGCTGCATACCATAAGGTCGCGAATATAAGCTGCACTTCAACTTTTCACGGTCAGAATTGGGGGGGAAAGTGATGCTTATATTCAGGCCAATACAGTATATGGGCAGAACTGACTTCTGTGGTTGGGAAGAGCTGTAACCAACGGTAAGAGCAGAAGATCCCAGAGCCCCTCTGCTTCAGTCAGTGCCAGTCAGTGTAGCAGGCAGTACTGAACTAGATATACCAATGGTCTGACTCAGTATAAAGCAGCTTTCTATGGTCCTGGTGAATAGAATCTTGGACTGAAATCCCCTCTTAGTCTTCAGGCTCACTGAGTGACCTTGGACTGGCATCTCTCAGACTTAATTTACTTTAGAGGGGTGGTGTAGTCTTCTAAGAGTGGATAAAAATCAATGATTTTTTTTTTAAAAAAATTGGTTGTTGTTTTTTAATTTAAATCGGATTTTTTAAAATTTAAATTGGATTTTTAAAATAAAATGCTTTTGGAGGAAAAAATCTTTTTAGTTTTCTATTTAAGTTATGTTATAGTCCAAAGGCTATTCATCAGGAAATAAGGATTTAAGTTTTTCATGTGTGCTAAAATTCAGGGTTTTTTAAAAATTGTTTATCCCCATCAGGTAACAAACATGGATACATATGCTATAATGTTATTCTTTCAGTTAAATAAATTGTTTAAATTGTTATTAAGGAAATGATTGTTTTTCTCCTTTCAATAAAGTATAGCAGAAAAGTTGCCCAAATATAAACTGTTATTAAACCTCACAATAATTTCATAATTGTCTATGTATTTCTAATAGTATAACCAAATCAGTAATTTTTGATATAACTGTAAAAACCACACTGAAAATTTATTCTTCCAGAAATGAAACCTTCATCCAGTTGTAAATATTAAGGTTATACTAGCAGGAATGAGTCTTTCTGTTAAAAAAAGAGATTTAAATCAAATCTTACTGACTGGTGATTTAAATCATGATTTAAATCATGGTTTGAATTGATTTGATTTAAATCAAATCCACCCAGATCTTCCCTGACTTCCTTGGAGGAAGAGGGAGATCCAAATGTAATAAGCAAACTCCATGGGTTGTACCTTGTGCTGCAGGTACAGAGTTCAAATTGTGCATCTGGATTTCCCCTTCTCCTCCTCTCCACTGAAGGGTCCTCCAACTCTCTGGAGCAAATGCGCAGCGAGAAGGGGGAAGTTCTGTTGTACACATGGAAATCTGCTGCACTAGCGGAACAGCAATGCTGTATTTTTGACCCAACCCTGTATTTTCACAGCACTTAAAAAAATAATAATATTAGTTTTCTATTAAAAACATCCAATTAATAACAAATCAAATCCAATCATAATCCAAATCAAGAAAAAACACCAAATTACAATCCGAATTATTAGATTTCAGATGGACTTCCCATATTCTGGACCTCTGAAGCAGTCATCTCACACAATTATATTTTCTGCTTTCTTCTTGTTCTCATATTTTCAACATTCTGATCTTAAACTCTCAAAGTCCTCAGTCCCTAGTTGATTGTCTCATCATGTTAAACAGCCACGTATCCTGTCATCTGCCGAGTACAGTTTTGAGGGTGTGTGTGTGTGTGTGTGTGTGTATATATATATATATATCCTTCTGTCCATATTTTTTTCCTTCTGTGTTTTCACAACACTTATTAATTGCATTGGTGCTTTCCCACTGTTGCTTAATTTATAATCACTAGGCATTGGGCTCTTTCTAGTGGGATTGGCCAAGGCATGCAAATATATTTGTACATTTTCCAGTTTAGTGCACAACTAATTGTTGCTGGCCAAATTTCACCTATTGTACAAAACAGCCCGAAAATTACCTTCATTCATGAAGGTAATTTTGGGGATTCTGCAGGGAGAGTAAAGTACCTTAAGAAATCTGAAAATGTTTTTTCTTTGAGTGTTTACTCTTTGAAGAGAAGGCACTAAAATCATTCCTAATAGCCCACCCCAAAGTGCAGGGAACATATAGTAAAAACCAAGGGGGCAGTGGCGTAGCGTGGGGGGTGCAGGGGGGGGCCGGCCGCACCGGGCGCAACATCTGGGGTTAGGGCAAATCCACAGGTTAGGGGGCGCAAATCCACGGGTTAGGGGGCGCAAATTACTTGCCTTGCCCCGGGTGCTGACAATCCACGCTACGCCACTGCAAGGGGGAAATGAGGGACCATTTCCAAATGCGTTTAGAATTGAGAGTATGGGACAATGTGAAACGTTTAACCGTTTTTGTCATCTTCCGGTTCTCCTCCCCCAGCTCTGTTTTGTGATGTTCTGGACTCCAAACGTGTCTGAGAAGATTCTGGTTGATATCATTGGAGTGGATTTTGCCTTTGCGGAGCTCTGTGTCATTCCACTTCGTATCTTCTCCTTCTTCCCAGTTCCAGGTATGGGAAAAGGGGAGGGAGGGAGGGAGGGAGGGAACCATCCGTCAGATTATACATTAATCCTGTGCATTTTCATTTCCTTCTCCCTGACCTGTGTAAGTGTCTAGCCTGGTTCAACTAAAGAGACTCTAGTGATGGCACCATAATTTATATCAGTGGAGGCTGGGTGCTTTTTTATATATGGCGCTGTGGTCTAAACCACTGAGCCTAGGGCTTGCTGATTGGAAGGTTGGCGGTTCGAATCCCCGCGACGGGGTGAGCTCCCGTTGCTCGGTCCCAGCTCCTGCCAACCTAGCAGTTCGAAAGCACACCAGTGCAAGTAGATAAAAAGGTGGGAAGGTAAACGGCATTTGCCTTCCTCCAGTGGGAAGGTAAACAGCGTTTCCGTGTGCTGCTCTGGTTCGCCAAAAACGGCTTAGTCATGCTGGCCACATGACCCGGAAAAACTGTCTGCGGACAAACGTTGGCTCCCTCAGCCTGTAAAGCAAGATGAGCGCTGCAACCCCAGAGTCGTTCGCGACTGGACTTAACTGCCAGGGGTCCTTTACCTTTACCTTTAGTGCAATGTCACCAAGAGGCAGCACTTGGGCCTGGTTAATGGAAACAGCAGAGAAAGTGGCAAGCCTCTCTGTATTGTTCTGGCCCAGAGGTGTAGCGTGGGGTGTGCTGTGGGGGCCGTGGCCCTGGGTGCAATTTTGAGAAGGGCCTGACCTGGCAGCAGCAGCTCTTCTGATCCAGCGGAACAGGGCAGCTCTCCTCAGCCGCAGCGTCTCTGTCGCCAGGTCAGGTCTGACCTGGTAGCTGAGAGTGGGTGGCACCTTTCTCCTCACCTCTCCTACACTGAACTGTGGCACATGGGAGGGCGCCTTCTGCACCCCACACCCCTTAGGGGGCGCCCCATCCCAGACTGAACGGGCATATGCTTCGCCGATGTTCTGGCCACAGGTGGGCAATTGCATCATTGAATGCATTCAGGTCCTGAATACCTGAAGGAGCGTCTCCACCCCCATCGTTCAGCCCGGACACTGAGATCCAGTGCCGAGGGCCTTCTGGTGGTTCCATCATTGCAAAAAGTGAAGCTACAGGGAACCAGGCAGAGGGCCTTCTCGGTAGTGGCGTCCACCCTGTGGAACACCCTCCCTTCAGATGTGAAGGAAATAAGCTGCTATCCTATCTTTAAAAGACATCTGAAGGCAGCCCTGTTTAGGGAAGTTTTTAATATTTAATGCTGTATTGTTTTTCACATTTGATTGGGAGCCGCCCAGAGTGGCTGGGGAAATGCAGCCAGATGGGCGGGGTATAAATAATAAATAAATTATTATTATTATTGTTATTGTTATTGTTGTTTTTATTGTTGTTGTTGTTGTTATTATTATTAAAGGGTTTCCCGCATGTCAAAATCTAGCACATTCAAGAGATTTTTGGCTAGAACCTTTCTCATGTTTTTGTTTTCTATGTGCAGATATAAAACGAATAGAAGTAAAAACAAAATGTTCAGTTTTTTATCGGCAAGTGAGAGTGCTGTGGTACCTCGGGTTAAGAACTTAATTTGTTCCGGAGGTCTGTTCTTAACCTGAAACCATTCTTAACCTGAGGTACCACTTTAGCTAATGGGGCCTCCTGCTGCCGCTGCACAGCCGTCACGCAATTTCTGTTCTCATCCTAAAGTAAAGTTCTTAACCTAAGGTACTATTTCTGGGTTACCGGAGTCTGTAACCTGAAGCATCTGTAACCCGAGGTACCACTGCATTCTAATTGTTTTGTCCAGCAGGGCTTTCCCCACCCATTATACTTCTCACAGGCAGGACTGCGATTATTAAGTGGCATCTTTTAATTGCGTACCTGCTGTCCTCATATCTGAAATGTTGGTGGTTTAATTGCATGGACTATCTGCTGCTTTTAATAACAGCCCATGGGGAGCTGTTATTAAACGTCCATCCATATTAAGCTTGAACTTCCATCATGCAAACTACGGATATTGTCGTGAACTTGTCAGCAAATGATCTCTGAGGGCTGCAGGCGGTAGCACTGAGAGCTTGGGCCAGTGCAATGCGTTGGATTGGTTCCACAACCACGGACCACACTGGACTATGGTTCCTGTGCCTCACCCCTCCATATCAGCAAGTGCCAATGACCCACTGTGTTAGGAAGCCAGGGGAGCGATGGTGCTGTCCCTCTGCCAGCTGCTACTGGCCACAGGAGACCAATTGGTTTATCCAGAGAAAGTCAGAGATTCTGCTACAGGCAGGATGCGCAGCCAAACTCTCCCTGCAAGTATCTGATTGTTCTTCCCACATTCTTTTTACAGTCACAGTAAGAGCACATTTGACAGGATGGCTGATGACATTAAAAAAGACTTTTGTGCTGGCCCCCAGCTCAGTACTGCGGATCATTGTCCTCATCACCAGTCTGATTGTGTTGCCTTACTTGGGGTAAGTTCGTCTGGTTCCCCTTTTTTCAGCCCCTGGATAGCACATCACCCAGAACATAAGAGGCCCACGAAATCTCCCATGCATGAAATAAAACCACAGTATCATCCACCCACATGAAATTGCTGCACTGGTAGGTAGAAGAATGGCAGGTGAAGTTGACAGATTATGCCAAAATGGCAAAAATGACTGGGAGTATCAGAAATCATGAAGACCAAAATTTTAATCAGGGATGGGGAAAATTTATAATTTCTCTTAAAAACCATTGTAAACTGCTAAAATCATAAGTAGGATTGGACTAACGCTTGTAGTTTAATGTTGAATTTTGGATATAATGGAGATGTAAAAGTTTTGGGTTATTATAAAAGATACAGGAGGAAATGGTTAACAAAAGGGAGGAATGGAAGTCCAGGAGATTCTTTGGAATCTGGTTTTTTTGTTGGTTGTTGGATAATTGACTGTAAAACTTTAAACTGAAAAACTGAATATATTTTTTTAAAAAAGAGATTGCTGCAGTTCTGTTGCAATGCACACCGATGCCAATTTGTCCAGTGCCATCATCTCTGAATTTATTCATTAATGAGATATCTAACATGACAGTTGGCCCTTTATCTTTCTACGCATCCTCATCTGTGTGGTGCAGCATGCTATATTATTCTATTATACTATAACTAAACCTAAACTTCTGCTCTACATAAATTTTGCTACACCACCGAAATGAACCACTGTTCAGCCACGGGCCTAAAAACTGGTAGCTGCAGCCTTCCACCCAATCCAGTCCTTTGCAGTTGGCACCATTAAGATACACCTTTACAAAAATAACCCCAGAACTATTCTTATTAGGTTTATTCACAACAGACATTCCAAAAGATAATAAAAGATTTTGTCTGTACGCAATAACGACCGCCAGTATAGTGATTGCAAAATATTGCAAAAGCAACATAAACCCAACGAAAGAAGAATGGTTATTAAAATTAAGCGAATACCTCGAACTGGTGAAATTAACAGAAATAGTAAGAAACCAACCAAATGAAAAAATCAGGAGAGAATGGGGTGTCTTTACAAATTATATGAAGAAAGTCGGTTGCCAAAATTATAATTGGCTCAGTCTGACTAAAAATTCCACAGGTAAACAAATAGTCTCTCCATTAATGAAAAACAATTACAGACAACTAAAGATATGAGATCATATAAACAGTATAGTGGTCAAAGGAAGTCAACTTTTTCTATTTTTCTATTTTTCTATTTTCCTTTTGACTTTTTTATTTTATTTCTCTTTATTCCCCTTCCCCCTTTTTCTTTTCAGTATGTATCATTTTCTTATTTTCTGTATTTTTTCTTCTTATAGGTAGCTTATTATTATTTGGTAATGTATTATTTGTATAACTGTACTCTTTTTTGACATGTATGTAATATTTATATAGAAAATTTTAAAATATTGTGGAAAACCATTTGTTTGCTACACCACTGAAATGAACCACCGTTCAGCTACGGGCCTAAAAACTGGTAGCTGCAGCCTTCCACCCAATCCAGTCCTTTGCAGTTGGCACCATTCCCAGTTGTTTCCACAAAGCTATCGGCTGATCAGTTCACCTGTGTCTGGTTTCCAGGGTCAGCTCTGCCTCTCTTGCCTTGCCCCTTCTTCTTTTAGCCTTTACTTCTCAGCTCTCATTCAAAAGCTCTCAACAGAAAACTGCCTCATACCAGATCAGGCAGCTCTCTTTGTCCACCTCGCCTGCCATTATCTGTTCTGGCTGATGGTGATTTTTCCAAGGTCTCTCTTGGCAGAGAGTGGGGTTTCTCATCACCTGCAACTGATCCTTTGAACGGGAGATGCGTGGAAAATATGTTCTCTTCTATTGAGCTATATAGCCTGTCCTCAAGTTCACCTGGAATTTATTTTCTTCTTCTTCAAAGAGATTTTCCCTCTCATTCAAAGATTTCATTTCGTTGGCCCGGACTTAGTGTATCATGGTGAATGTATCCATGCACAGAAATATCAGCCCCCAACCATTTTGCTCTATGGAGGGGGCACCATTAGTTGTTTTTGCTTGTACACTCTTGACAGCAGGAAGAATGAATCTGACACACGGCCCTCAAGATTCTTGAGCTGACAACATGACAGTGCCCTGATGATCCTTCAGAGAATACGCATATCTTGCCCTGTGTCCATCATTTCCTTCTTCTATTCACCTGCATGCTATTTGTGCGGGCAATGGGATGTGGGTGGCCCTGTGGTCTAAACCACTGAACCTCTTGGGCTTGCTGATCAGAAGGTCGGCAGTTCGAATCCCCGCGACTGGGTGAGCTCCCGTTGCTCTGTCCCAGCTCCTGCCAACCTAGCAGTCCGAAAGCATGCCAGTGCAAGTAGATAAATGGGTACCGCTGCGGCGGGAAGGGAAACAGTGTTTCCGTGTGCTCTGGTTACCGTCACGGTGTTTCGTTGTGCCAGAAGCAGTTGAGTCATGCTGGCCACATGACCCGGAAAGCTGTCTGTGGACAAACGCTGGCTCCCTCGGCCTGAAAGCGAGATGAGTACTGCAACCCCATAGTCACCTTTGTAAGGACTTAACTGTCCAGGGGTCCTTTACCTTTTTTTCAAAAAAACCTATTTTTGCAGGATGAGGAGATCACCACTACAGAGGATGGCATTGTTAATGAGTTGATTTTAATACCAGCACTTTGCTCTGCTGTCTGTGATATATTTGCTGAAAGGGATCTGCTTTTCATATTAGAGAAAACAAAGCTAACATCCGTGTTTTGCATAAGAGAAAACAGCTTCTTTTCCATTTTCTAACAATTTATTATTATTCTTCATTAAATTTGTATACCACCCTTCATCCGGAGATCCTAGGGTAATCCGCAACAGAATTTAGAGTGCGTTCCTTAGTTGTAGTACGATGATTTGGGCTTTCTAGGAAACTCTTGACAGGATTACTTTAAACGTCAGAAAAAGATTATTAACACCCACCTTGCACTTTAGCTAGAACACTGGCCTGTTTGAAGGCATGCTTTTGCTGCAAGATTGATTCTCTTTTTTGGTTACTAAATAATAAAAATCATCATTCACCTAGCTGCAGCTGCCAAGGTATTGTACGATCATTTCAAAGCAATGCAGTCGTGAAATTCAGCCTCGTCCCCTCTGCTTCTTTTCCCTTGATGTTCCTTGGCTTTAGCCCAAAGGCTTAGCCCTTTCTCCCCCATGTCTTCCTCAAGTAGCAAGCAAATCTTCTGATCACTGTTCACTCTTCTCCGTGTCCCTCGCTTCTTCAAGTCCCTGCTCCTCTTTTGCTGCCTATTCTGCCCCTTCATCCACTCAGGTTCCCGAACTTACCTGTGCTGCTTCTCGCAATTCAAGCTCCCTTCCTAGCTGAAGCCCTTTCCTGCTTAACTCTGAAGCCACACGGATATCATTGGCACATAGCCTCTCCTGTCTTTATGTCTAGTGTAATTTTTTTCTCCCTGCCATGCCCTTGTTTCAGCTTCGTGCAGTAGCTAGCGATGGTTATAGTTGCAGGTTGACAGCTACCAGTCAACATTCTGTGCCACTGGAGCCAGTGACTAAGAGGAAGGAATTGTTACAGACGACAAGGCAGCTATTGTTAGCCTCTTACACTGCAAGAGACAACTGTGTTTAAAATGTCTGTAATGCCTATCCTTTATCATTTTAATTCTACCCTTCCTTATAGTAGCACAGTGACCATGGATTAAGTATATATGTGAGAGAGATGATAATGAAAGTTGGTGTATTTTTTCTTCTCCTCGTGCGATTAGGGTTCATGGAGCCACCTTGGGAGTAGGATCACTTCTGGCGGGCTTTGTAGGAGAATCTACCATGGTTGCAATAGCAGCTTGTTACGTCTATCAGAAACAGGTAAGAAACTGCTGTCGTAGCTCTCACTGAGATGACCGTTTTTGAAATTAGCTTGAGATGGAGGGAACTGAACATGCCCTTGAAACACAGTTTGGATGTTCTGTTCCCCTATTTTCAACAAATGGGGGTGGACCACTTACCGTCACTTATTGTACTGCATTAGGTAGCCGTGGAACCTTGTTTTCCTCTTTCAACACTGTATAAACAAAGCAGATTCGAGTTCATCAGAACTTCCTGGAAAGCCCATGTGACTACTGTCAGCCAGTGTTCCTCAAACTTGGATCTCCAGCTCTTTGTTGGACTACAAATACCATCTTCCCTGACCACTGGTCCTGTTCACTACGGATGATGGGAGTTGTAGTCCAACAACAACTGGGAACCCAAATTTGAGAAACTGTAAACTGACATACAGAGATCTTTGTGCTGCTATGAGTGCACACATGGTTTTGTCCTTTACAATTCTTTTTACAAAAGCGAGGGGATGACGCAGCACTGAACAATATAAGCCTTTCCCCACTGAGCCCAAAGTCAGCCTCTTATTGGTGACTACAGCCTAGGATCCTGTTTTGTGGAGGATAGGAAAAGGGCACGATTGGGGGGACTCCCGCTTGATTAACATCATGAGTAGTTTCCAGTGAGAATTAGGCCTGAGCACTTGGGGATTATTTGGTTCCCTTGATTTTAAAAGCCAAGCAGACTGGCAAGGCCGCCTTCCCACAACGCTCTTGTCTCTCCCCACTAGAAAAAGAAGAGGAACGACAATGAGACGGCAACAGAAGGCGAGGACTCTGCAATGACTGACATGCCTCACACAGAGGAAATGACGGACATTGTCGAAATGAGAGAGAACGAATAGCAAATGACAGGTGACTGTTCTCTGCAGGGACAACTGGAAGCATATTTCTCTCTCTGTTTCTCTCTCTCGCATACTTCATTGTTTCTTTGTAATAAAGAAGCCTTGATTCCAAAGGTTTCCGATAACGAATTCCCTAGCATACCAAGTATGCAGGCATGGATGAGGGACTGAAAGGAACAGTCTCTGCTTCCCTTCCCTCTCCCTTCGACTGAAATTCTTCTCTCACCACATGCAAACTCAAGAGAACGTGGCCGCTACACGGTAGTTGGGATCTCCCTTCTTTCGACGGTCTCCATTTCTCAACCAAAGTCGGCTTATTCGTGGATTCTGCTGCCGTCCTTTCTGCCTCTGCCAGTGCTTCCCACACACTTCCTTTTTAAAATAATAATAATAATAATAATGGAAGGTTTGAAATGCAGCCTTTGGGACGGGGGAGACACACATCGTTAGCTTTATTTTATTTGCTTGAAAATGACTTTGATCTGTTGACCTGTACCACGGTGGGTTCTTCACTATGGTTTTCTCATTGTTCCGTGTAATCTGTTGTATACCGCTGCAAAGCAGAATTTTGAGGCGGGGGTCAAGAAAATGATAGGTGGCATACATTAAATAGACCATGATAAACACAGGACAATACTTTTGTTTAGAGTTTATGATAAGATGCAAAATAATCTTTCTGTTCTCTGGTTTCTCAGTTGTTAACTGTGCTACACTAACCTTATAACTGTCTGTTTTTTTTTAAAAAAAATCAACTATGGACATTTAAATCAGACGCTTTATATAGAATATTAGGGTCCAGTCTAAAATCCTTTCTTCACGAGACTTTGGCTTCCATGCTCAGTGGTGTGCGGGATACTGTTGTTTAAGGTTTGAGGCAAGCAATTGTTTCCCAAAAGGAAGGTGACGAAAAATGGCAAAGGGGGGAAATAACCCACAGCCAATACTTAGAAACCAAAGTTGTAATCCAGTGTTTTGAAAATATGGCTGTTTGTACTGTCTATTCAAAAAAATATACACATGCTAACATATACAGAGAATATCATGGTATATCCCTTTAACGGAGGTAACTCTGTATAGGGTTGTCGCTTCCAACGTTTTACCAGCACTGCGTGGAAAAAAGCCTACTGCATTGAAAGAAGGCAGGCATTTTGAAATGCTGTGTTTGGTGTCTCTGGCCAAAGGAATTAGTATTTCATCTGTCACCCATTAATCTGGTTGGGCTGGGAATGTCTACATGGTACTCTGGTGACTGAATGAGCTTATGCTTGATCCGTCACAGATACAGGTCACAAAAGCCCAGGATTTCAGCCTTCATGTGGCAGGGCTGACTGTTAGAACCAGCAAAGGATATCAGATTTATGCAACCAGCTTCCTGCTGTTGGTGCGGAAATGTGGTGGGGAATGTACCTGTTCTCCTTGGGACCTTCCTGCGTTTCTGGGTGTTGAATCGGAAACGCCAACACTTTCCAAGCCGGTGTGTGCATGCGTAGACAGGGCAAAGTGGGTCTCCCAGGTGCCCGTCTAGGAACTTACTTTTGACCACATGACATGATGTAATCATAATCCGAGAGGAAATGTCTTGAAATGTTCCATTTCAAGGTTTCTTTAGCCAAATTATATTTTTCTATAAGGTGTAGAGCAGTAAAATGACTTTATTTAATTGTGCTCAAAGCCATTTTCTAGATTTAGGGTGGGGGCAGGTAGCTTAGAACAGATGAAATCTTACAATTGCGATCCTTTATCAATATATGTGTATATATACATATGAATGTGTATAAATATATATATTGTACATTATTGTGTAATTTATTTTAGGCTGCCACATGTTTCTTATTTTTCCAAAGCTCAGTAAAAAAAAGAGAGAAAAATTCTAACGCAAAGCGAAGTTTGATTGTGTGCTGAAACTTAACCATTAAGAAGCGTACTTTTTTTGGTAAATGTTGCATTTCTGCAAAATGGATAATTCGGTTTGGCACGTGCACACAAACACACATGTGCAAACGCAATAAAGATGTCAGGGTCACTTTCACAACCAGCAAGAATTCTACAAACCTGTTTGGGAATATGGATCAACAACTTGGAGACCCCAGAGATTGAGCCAGCCAGCCTGAAGAGATCACCAGCCAGCCTTCAGTTGCTGAACCAATGGCAAGAGAGGTGTGTGCAGAATTAATGGGATTCCTCAGCACCTTCCTGTGTGAAATGGAAAATAATCCTAGCCTGCCACTCTTCAGAGTGTCTCAACTGAAATAGTTTGCTGATGAATGATGACAGTGCTGTTCAACAACAGGTTCTTTTTGCTTGCCACGAAAATATACTGGATAAAAATCAATACTGCGTAGTTTATATTCTGTCTTCACATACATGTGGCTCATGTATGTATCATATATCTGTGTGCGTGTCTGTAAGCACTCACACAAATGTTGGCAAATGTTACCGATTTTTCTCGGCCAGGACAATACTGATTTCTCTAGCATGATCAGACTCAAAATTTGCATCTCTTTGGAAATAAAACGAGAAGAGTATATTTCTTGTGACAGTCCCTCCGATATCGTTAACAAATGTATGCTGTAATATTATTTATTTGGGTCTAGAGCCGGATAAATATTAAAGATCTAATATTTCAGTGCTGAAATACTTATTTAGCTAGATGTTTGGCTAAATGGCAACTTTTTAATTATCTGTGTGGCTGGAATATTTAAGATTTATTTTTTTTACCTGAGACTGTAACTTCAAATGCAGTCATCTTTAAGGAAAAGGTCCTTAATTCCAAGAAAGAAAGAAAATACTATTGACTATAACAAGTACAGCTCAAAGTACACCAGTTTGACAACTTATATTGAGCAACGTGTGGCTTGCAAATCATGTGTTGCTTCTATTTTTCAGTAGGTTATTCGTGTTCTGGCCTGGTGTAGGTTCAACTAGGGGATGTGTACCTTTCTCTGAACTCAAAAGCCAAATGTTTGTGAAGTTATGAAATCCCTGCAGTTCAACCCTTCAACTTCCACTCTGCAAACCATTATGTCTGCGCTATTGATTGACATATAGGCATTTTCTAGCTCAAGGCCCTTATTAGTATTTTATTTCTACACATTGCTGTAAAACAGAGAACAATACATATGATGTGGCCATGCCAAAGACACACATTGCTTTTAAAATTGCCCTTGATCCTTTTTGAAAAGGCCATTGTTTGTTTCTACTATTCTAGTTGGGCCTCACATCTCCCGTTCATGGCTGAACTTCATTGGTTCAAAATTTAATTCCAGTCAATCTGTAATAGAAGCATCCTTCAAACATTACTAGCAGACATAGGTAGTACTGTAAAGTTGTACCTTGGATCCCAAACGCCTTGGTACTCAAGACATATTGGCTCCTGAACGCCGCAAACCCGGAAGTGAGTGTTCCGGTTTTCAAATGTTATTTGGAACCCGAACATCCGACGGGGCTTCCAATTGGCTGCAGGAGTTTCCTGCAGCCAATCAGAAGCCGCACTTTGGTTTCCAAACATTTTGGAAGTCGAAGAGACTTCCGGAATGGATTCCGTCCAAGGTACAACTGTACACAATTGTTTATTTTTGAAAATGTGTAGCAGTTTGATGGGACAAGAGCCCAACTCAACGAAAGCTGGTTTGCAGATTGCTCAGAGACTTAGTATATCTCCGTAGCAGAATACAGAGGAAGGAACTTAAGGATAAATTACTGTTTGTGGCTTTGTAAGTTAATGAGCAGGTGAAGCTGGGAAGTCAGATCTCAAACAGATTGGTCATGCTTCCGCCGCTTTCCGGCTGTTGCTCCTTGCACAGGATCTCCTCTTGGCCATCATGAAATGTTTTTGAGAAGCATAGGAGCCTGCTCTCACATGGGGAATCCTGAAAAGTCACAATGCATTTGTCAAAGTCATCTCTTTTGTTGGTCTCAGTCCCTGTGGAGATGTGCTTGAGAACCTTGAGTCTTCTGAACTCCCAAGATGGACATCCATCAATGTTCAGGGACATGCTTCTGCCCATCATATATGTATGTGAATACAAAGGCAAGGAAGGTATTTTGAGAGGGATTTTGTGTGTTGGCCAAGGCTCCCCTTGACACCCACCCAAACATCTGCTGGTGCTTCGCTTCCAGTTATGGAGCCCAGCTTTGAAGGGGAAAACCACAATAAATTCATGGCTGAGAATGGCATTTGCAAGTAGAATGGAAAGGAGCAGGGCAGGATTGTTCCCTCACCTCTGGTCTTCTAAATACTCCTGCAAATGGCCCCCATTTTAGTTGGGTACCCCATGTTTGCTTCGTGCTATGTATCTCTGCCCCTAGACCTGAAGTGCAGTTCCAATGAGGCTTATTACGGACAAGCAGAAAGTTTACTGCACCTGAGGAATTGACCTGAAAATTAAGAGGGAGAATAAATGAATGACTCCCAACACATGGCTTACAACATATTCATTCTCAGAAACTTACCAGCATCCACCATTTTCAGAAGTGAATAAATAAACGCACAAGACATTGGAGGGGAAAGTCACATGCAGCTGCTTCTACAGATATTCTAACACTCAAATAAATAGATATAAAAGATTGCTTCAGAATGATTTCTCCACCTTCATCATAAATTTAAAGGGTGGTTTGTTTCATGTCACAGATAGGTTTATGTTCTGTCTTCTGTTACTTCACTTGCCGTGCAGGAATTTACCTGAAAGGTCCTTTTTTTTTTTTTTGGCATTCGATGGCTTTCCTCATGAAAAAAATAAAAATGTTCTTGACTAAACGTCGATTCATGCAGTGATTTAAGAACTTTTAAGGATCTTTTCTCTGGGTAGGTGTTTTCAGTTTCAAATCCTGATTCTATATTTGCCGCCTCAGTGAGTTTTTCCTGCCTACACTTGAATCGAACCTTACTTGCAGCCCATCAGAAATAGGCCACAAGCAGTGAGGGGGAAAGAAACCCCCAAATTCTTATTGACTCGGGGCAGAAAACACTAAAAGCTTCTAAATAATGAATCTGCATCTATGTGATCCGAGTATCCCATCAGCACAACCGTTTAGTTCAATAGTTGAGGACAGAAGGTGCATGTTTTTAAAAGGCGACTGTCCCCTGAGGATCTTGACAATTGGACGCGTTTTTCCACCCACCAATCAAAGCCTTTCTTTAAGAATTAGAAATAAGAAGCAATTAAGATTTCTGGAAGGGAAAATTGCAATGGTTGGTGATAGACAGCTAGTAATGGATTGCATGAAAGATGGCATCGGAAAGGCAAAATAACCCAAAAACACCTTTGAAGCTGTAAAGCAATGAATTTTTCATTTTGTTGCAAGATGTATGGATGTATCACCATCCGGTGAGGGGCGCTCTTATTCAAATTGGGAGGAAAAGGTTGCTTCAGATCTGATTTATTAAGTTTCAAGTTAATAGTGCCTCAAGTATGCAGCCCATTGTCCAGTGTTTGCATTTTAATATCTTTTAAAAGGCCAGTCACTAATAAAGGGTCACAGCCGAGTTACAACTCATTTTATATTAATTCAACCGATGAGACTCAGTTGGAAGACATGGTCTAATTTGGTTGTGCTCTCAAAGCCCTGTGATGGAGCGAAGGTTATTTTCAGAGTGTCAGTGTGTGACTTTTGTGAAATATTTTTGCTGTCCTTAAAGTTATGTTTTTTTATATATATAAAAATAATCTATTATCCAGGGCAGAAATGGCTAAAAACCTCTAAATAATAAATAGGCCTCTACATAGGGGTCAGTATACGTTCAACGTGACATTTTAGTTCAGTGGTGACTGTCACAATAAATATTTCAAGACCTACGCAGAGAAACGAAGGCGCAATCTGTCGAGATTTCATCGGGCCTTAAGGCAGAGATGCTGCTTCAGGATGACTTGTTATTCAGATGACTAGATGAAAGCACACACTGCTTTAACATTTCGCCCACCTAGCCAAAAAAGGGGCCTGAATGTCAAATTGTCAGTGGTTCACTGCTTTGAAGACCAGGCCGCACTCTGCTTGAAAGCTATGCCGATATACTAAGATATCCTCTTGCATAAATTCAGGCAAAGCAGGGGGTTCTCAGTGGAGTCACTGTGCTATTTTCCTTAGCTGTTGCTCCAACCAAGCCGTACTAGAAGTTGCAGAGTACAGTGGTACCTCAGGTTAAGTACTTAATTCGTTCCGGAGGTCCGTACTTAACCTGAAACACTTCTTAACCTGAAGCACCACTTTAGCTAATGGGGCTTCCTGCTGCCGCCGTGCCGCCAGAGCACAATTTCTGTTCTCACCCTGAAGCAAAGTTCTTAACCTGAAGCACTATTTCTGGGTTAGCGGAGTCTGCAACCTGAAGCGCATGCAACCCGAGGTACCACTGTAATGCGGATTTATAAAGGCCTATTTTATATTGGCAAATGCAGAGATCACACCTTTGCCGCCTTTTAACGATTGGACTGTTTAGTTGGGGTCAGTTTAGTCAGCTTTTAAACACTTTGGTGGCTTAGCTATCTCATGCCTTGGAGGGAAGAGAAATGATGGAGATAATACATATTAAGTAATTTTAAATTAAGCTTCAAGTCTCAAGGGGAAAGAAATTTAACCCACATTCTGCCTTATTTGTAAAGTGCTCCGTTTAAAATCTAGAGATTCGTATCCTGCTCCAAGTGGTCTCTCCTCCCAAGTTGCTAGCAAAGTCCACACATATACAGTCACAAACACATAGCTTTGCTAAAGCCAGTACTTGCTAGGCTTAGAAAATACAATACCCATGAGCCTGGCTCTCCAGATGTTTTTGGCCTACAACTCCCATCATCCCTACCTAACAGGACCAGTGGTCAGGGATGATGGGAACTGTAGTCTCAAAACATCTGGAGGGCCGAGTTTGCCTCCCCTTGAGGGAATTGTGGTTGACAGCCTTCATTCTGCAAGCATACAGACAATGGTGGATTCAGGTAGGTAACCGTGTTGGTCTGACGCAGACGAAATAAAGAAATAAAAATTAAAAATTGTCCAGTAGCACCTTAGAGACCAGGTAAGTTAGTTCTGGGTATAAGCTTTTGTGTGCATGCACACTTCTTCAGATATACTGAAACAGAAGTCACCAGACCCTTCTATATAGTGGAAGAAAACTATCTTAGCTGGACAATTTTTTCATTTTCATTTATTTAGACAATGGTGGAGTTAAAGTATTTGTTTTTAACATGCACGCATGAGGGAAATATTGGTAGAACCGAGCATCAAATGCAATTGTTCCATCTCATGGTTAACTGGAATTACAATTCTTGTTCCTCTTTCAGCAACAAACACTTCTCTGCGTATAACTTTTTCCTATAAAGAAGGGGAACGACAGAGTACAATAAATTCACGCTTCTGTACTACAGCAATTAAACCAGAAACGCATTCGCTGCCCATCTATCATGAACAAGCCAGCACTAATGGTAGAACGAAGATTGCTTTGATAATGGCCTTTACAGGGGGGAAAAGAGATCTGCTTTCAATCTCGCCACGCTATTCAACAACTAAGGTCCACGACCAGCCACAGACTCATGTTCTCTTGGCTTGTGATATATGGAGCAGCCCTAGCAACGGCTGCAGCATCTTAAATCAGTGGCATATGAATCAGGATTACTACTTTGTCACATTAAATAGCAAGGGTGACATGAAGAAAGGCTTTGGCTTTACATCAACCAGCCCCCCAAATTCAGTAAAATTTACTGTTATGGAAGGAGTCACTTTCAGAGAGAAAGCGTTTCCATTAACACAGTCACGATGAACATACCAAAACTCCAGTAGCTGATAACTGAGTTACGTACACATCTGTCCGATGAGTCTATTGCATTATAAAGTGACAACTATACCACCATTTATGAGATAGGATTGTAGAGTTGGAAGGGACACCGAGGGTCATCTAGTCCAACCCTCTGCGGTGCAGGAAACTACCGTATTATTCGCTCAATAAGATGCACCAGACCACAAGACTCACCTAGTTTTTGGAGGAGGAAAACAAGGGGAAAAAAATATTCTCAATCTCAGAAGCCAGAACAGCAAGAGGGATCGCTGCGCAGTGAAAGCAGTGATTCCTCTTGCTGTTCTGGCTTCTGGGATAGCTGCGCAGCCTGCATTCGCTCCATAAGACGCACACACATTTCCCCTTACTTTTTAGGAGGGGGAAAAGTGAGTCTTATAGAGCAAAAAATAAGGTAAACTAAATCATACATGACAGATGACCATCCAACTTTTGTTTAAAAACCTTGGAGAGTCCTCAGATTCTGTGGAGACTCTCCTTGTAATCTTCTCTCCCTCTCCTTCAGCTTAATGAAATGATTAAAGTCTACATCAAAATTCAGACATTTAACTTTTTGGATTATGATATAAAAAATGGGGGGGAGGGGTGGCTTTTGCTGCCCAGCATCCCAAGGGACTGAATCCCCCAAGTCTAGGCAGATTACAAAGCCCCCATCGTTCTGCCCGGACACTGAGGTCCAGTGCCGAGGGTCTTCTGAGAAAAATACAAAACATTAAACAAAGCCACAAAGACTTGCGAACTACCCAGCCTAAAATGAACTTATAATGTCTGGTTTCAATAGATTTTTCAAATGCTTAACTCGGTCTTTTAGATAAGTTCATGAAGATACCAACAAAAGGCTAAGATCGGTGATATTGGCAATACCGAGAGATCCTAGTAGAGTTGGAGATAGATGTTAATAAAATTGTAGGCAATGAAGTCATAGACAACAGGGTGCCGGCGTTTTGCACCTGCTTCACCCTGGCAGTCCAAGTAATCAAGAGGCCGCTGTTCGCCTTTTACTGGGGCTTGCAGGTAGCACACTCCCAAGGTAGTTTTCCAGGCTTCTTCAGTGGTCTAATCTCAAAGTCCTATACAGTGGTGCCTCGCAAGACGAAAAAAATCCGTTCCGCGAGTCTCTTCGTCTAGCGGTTTTTTCGTCTTGCGAAGCAACCCTATTAGCGGCTTAGCGCTATTAGCGGTTTAGCGGCTTAGCGGCTATTAAAGGCTTAGCGGCTTAGTGGCTAAAAGGCTATTAGCGGCTTAGAAAAAGGGGGGGGGAGTGAAAAAAAATCGCAAGACTCACAAGACGTTTTCGTCTTGCGAAGCAAGCCCATAGGGAAAATCGCCTTGCGAAGCAACTCAAAAACGGAAAACCCTTTCGTCTAGCGGGTTTTCCGTCTTGCGAGGCATTCGTCTTGCGGGGCACCACTGTACTGATATTCAATCTTATAGAGAATACTTTTTCTTGGCTTAAGCTTAAGAGACTGATTTGCTTAGACTTGAGTTAAGCATTTGGAAAATCTATTGAAACCGGACATTGTAAGTTCATTTTAGGCTGGGTAGTTCGCAAGTCTTTGTGGCTTTGTTTAATGTTTTGTATTTTTCTCAGAAGGTTGGTATAGTATGTATAATTATTGTTCAGTAAAAACAGGGCAGCTCTGGTCTCTCTCGTAGCCTTCCCGTGCCTGCAAATGTGGGGGTTAAAATAACCCTGAAGAGGATTAAGAGTAATCAGCGATAAGCTTCCTGTTCAATTTCTCCTAGAAGCTCTTAAGGTCACCGCAGCAGCTGTGTCCTGTGGACGAAAAACATACCAATGTTTCAACCAACCTCTTAGGATGCACATAATGGCTCCACTCCACACACATGGTTACACACAGCAACGTGTCAATTGCTTGGGAAAAGTGGCTTGGAGATGTGTATTCTCATCTGCATTGCAAATGCAAACTCATAAGCCACACCTACAGTGGCTGGGGCAACCCAGCCAGATGGGCGAGGTAGTAAATAATAAAATCATCATCATTATTATTATTAGTGCAAATGGGGATGCTGTCTTGAGACCGCATGTGCAAATTGATACACACAATGTGCCTCCAGATCCAGTAGGAGCATCTCTGGGCAGAAACTGCTTCTGTACTTGAATCTCCTGGGCTTGGTCACAAATATTGCAAAAGTGAGTTCGGAGTTGATTCTTTCGGTGTCTTGATTCGTATGGCAAATACTGTTTCGGAAATCGACACGTCTTGCATTTCAAGTGGGCATCATCGCTTCCCATGGAAGAGAATGGCTGCATCTTGGTTAAAAATTAACCTTTTAAATAAATTTATCCAATAGACAGGACAAACTATTTTTGCCTATTAGTGAGACAAAAATACTTGGAACTACAGTGGTACCTCGGGTTACATACGCTTCAGGTTACAGACGCTTCAGGTTACAGACTCCGCTAACCCAGAAATAGTACCTCAGGTTAAGAACTTTGCTTCAGGATGAGAACAGAAATCGTGCTCCCGTGGCGCGGCAGCAGCAGGAGGCCCCATTAGCTAAAGTAGTGCTTCAGGTTAAGAACAGTTTCAGGTTAAGAACGGACCTCCGGAACGAATCAAGTACTTAACCTGAAGTACCACTGTACATTGTATTAGGATTTTAATTCCAGAAGTTTGCACCAAAGTGTTGAAAATTTAACTGCCTTTGCCGGAAAAAAAATAAACCGGAAACTAAGAAGATTTGCTGTTAAGTTGTTTATTCCATTTACGCACCTGTTTTGTTTTGTTTTGTTTTGGTTTTTTTACAAACTAGTCTCTTCGCACACTCGAGCAGGGATATTATAATGTCTGTCATCTTCAGTTATAAGGGTTACAATTGGCCAGGCCTCTTCTGGGTCGTTGGGGTAAAGAGTGATGAATTCATCTGTGTTGTACTTATAGAGTCGATAGACCTGGATGGTGTGCTGCAGGGCATAAGCCAGGAGAAACATCTCCACCTAGGTATCGAGGGGAGAAAGTGGGGAAAAAAGTGCCTGCATTATTTTAAAAGACAAATAACCAATTTGGCCAAATGTATTCTGGACATGTATTCTGGGACGTGGGTGGCCCTGTGGTCTAAACCACAGAGCCTAGGACTTGCCGATCAGAAGGTCGGCGGTTCGACTCCCCGCAACGGGGTGAGCTCCCGTTGCTCGGTCCCTGCTCCTGCCAACCTAGCAGTTCGAAAGCATGTCAAAGTGCAAGTAGATAAATAGGTACCACTCCTGCGGGAAGGTGAACGGCATTTCTGTGCGCTACTCTGGTTCGCCAGAAGCGGCTTAGTCATGCTGGCCACATGACCCAGAAGCTGTACGCTGGCTCCCTCGGCCAATAAAGCGAGATGAGCGCCACAACCCCAGAGTCGTTCGCAACTGGACCTAATGGTCAAGGGCCCCTTTACCTTTACCTTTAATATATGAGATAGACTCATGACATGCAAAGCGAGATATGTCAAGCCTTTATTTGTTACAATTGTGATGATTATGGCGTAATTTGTTATAATTGTGGCTGATGAATATTCTGATATTCTAAATTTTTGAGTTTCACCTGTAGTTATATACTCAGAGGGAAATGCCAGTGTATGCATTGGATTTGTTTTTTCAGTAATCCATGCAGCTGGCAAGGACCTTGGAGGTCTTCTGGTCCAAGTCCTGCTTCTCAGTGCAGAATGCAACCTTCAGCATCCCTGACCAATAGCCAGCCAACCTCTGCTTAAGGAGAACGCCCAAAGGAGACTGGAAATTGCAAGACCACAGATTTCGGTTATGCATTAGGAGAAACATCAAAGTCAGAATTGTAGACTTGAGATTCTCTTGAGATTCCCTGCTACTTTGCTTGGCAGGTCCTGCTTGGGCCTATATAAAGGTTGAGTTCTGGACTGCACCAAATCAACATCTGCTTCCCCTGCTCCTAATGAACGGCAGGGAACGAATGTTAGATCCCATTTTGGTTGGACGTGAGGAACTTACTTGTTCAAGGCCTCCCGTGTGACCGAGTTGATTCAAGTGGTTTTCCATCAGTTGGGAAGGATTGCTGGATGTATCCCGGGCAAAGAGAAGCCAGGCGAAAACGGGGACCTCCTTCCCCTTCTCGTTGTCTTCGTACAAATGGATCGCCGTATTGAGCATGAGAAATTTCACAGCTTCGTAGAGTTTGTATTCGTCCTCCTCACTTCTGAAAAGCTCGTCGCAAGCCACTTGCCTCTCGGCGAAGGCCTTCATTTCACTCATACGTTTCCACTGTAAAGGCAAACACACGAATGAATGGAATTGCAAGAATAACAGCAAGAAATAAAAGTCCAGTGTGAACAACGCTAAAGAATGCGAACAGTATCCCTTCTGGCCAGCTTGGATTCAGATCTCTAAAACCATCAGTGAAAGCTTTTATCCATAAAGGTAAAGGGACCCCTGACCATTAGGTCCAGTCGTGGCCGACTCTGGGGTTGCGGCGCTCATCTTGCTTTATTGGCTGAGGGAGCCGGCGTATAGCTTCCGGGTCATGTGGCCAGCATGGCTAAGCCGCTTCTGGCGAACCAGAGCAGCGCACGAAAACACTGTTTACCTTCCCACCAGAGTGGTACCTATTTATCTACTTGCACTTTGGCGTGCTTTCTAACTGCTAGGTTGGCAGGAGCAGGGACCGAGCAACGGGAGCTCACCCCATCATGGGGATTCGAACCACCGACCTTCCAATCGGCAAGTTTAACCCACAGCGCCACCCGCGTCCCTTTTATCCATAAAGGGCGACATTAAATTGGTGAAATGTGGAACTGACAGTAAGGTGAGCTAAGAAGGCATAATTTGTCAAACCTTGCTTTTTAGTAGCATTAAACAGTCTTTAATTTCATCCACCAAGTTTTCAACTTTGCTGGTCCATTTTTGCCTGAGCTGCCATTGCGCGATCCAGCCGTATTTCTCCATCAGTTTCTCTGGGAGCTACAATTTTCAGAAGATAAAAGTTAGTCTTTATCAGAAATTTGACAAGGCAACTCATTATCTAGTGATTTGTTTTTATTTAATCAGGGCATCTAATTCCTGCTGGCCAGAAGTTCTTTGACCGGAATGGGTACTTTAGAATACTGCACAACGAGAAAATAAACTTGTGTCGTGTGCCTTTTGCTTTTGTGTTTTCTCCTCTGAATGCACAGGTATTTGTTAAAAGATAATTTGTGGCAGGCGAACAATCCTATACAAATACCTGCTAAGCAAAAGCTACCATCGTTTTGTTCTGTCAAGAGACGTGCTGGAAGTTGGTGACCTACCAACATCATGTCCTCTCTCTTCAGCCAGTCAGGAAGCTGAACAGCTTGGCTCAGGGCTTGAAACAGCGTCGCTCTGACGGCACAATAGTTATCCCCTCGCACTCTCCTTATCGAAATAAATTTCTGTGAAACTGCTTCGTAGCCCTGTGCAAAGAACAAAAAAAGTACTATTAGATGCACACACCCAAACAAAATAAATAAATCAAAAACTTCATGTGCAGGAGCACAATATGAGGCCTGATTTATAGAAGCATCACTCAAGAATTTGAAATCTCAATGGGGTTGCAGACCCTCAGATGACGAAGCACATACTGTGACTCTATCTGGAGAGATCAGGCCACAGTAACCCATGCCCTCATTGCATTTAGGCTTGACTACAACAACAATAGGGACGCGGGTGACGCTGTGGGTAAAAGCCTCAGTGCCTAGCACTTGCTGATCGAAAGGTCGGCGGTTCGAATCCCCGCGGCGGGGTGCGCTCCCGTTGCTCGGTCCCAGCGCCTGCCAACCTAGCAGTTCGAAAGCACCCCCGGGTGCAAGTAGATAAATAGGGACCGCTTACTGGCGGGAAGGTAAACAGCATTTCCGTGTGCTGCGCTGGCTTGCCAGATGCAGCTTTGTCACGCTGGCCACATGACCCGGAAGTGTCTCCGGACAGCGCTGGCCCCCGGCCTCTTAAGTGAGATGGGCGCACAACCCTAGAGTCTGTCAAGACTGGCCCGTACGGGGACTTCCGGGTTGGCGCCATCGCCGGATGGCGGACTCCCTCCGAGCTCCGGAGGGAGTCTGCTCGGCAGGGGCTGGGTCCTACCGCACCGGCGATGCGGGGACCCTTAAAAACCACGGCCACGGAGGCCGTGGACATGGAGACTCGGCTGGCACCGCTAGCGCCCTCCCGACTCGTGAAGGAGCCTTTTTAAAGGCTACGGATCGGGTGCCGGGGAGAAGCGTGGTGCTTTGAGTCCTCTGCTATCCCTGCCGAGCGAAGCCGCATGCCATCCGGCGGAGAGCGCTGACTTCTTCCATTGAGAATTCGGACTTCTTAACAACAACCCGTGAGTAATTTGGAAACCGGGTTCAAAAGGAGAAAAAAAGAAATTTTTTTCGGATTGGACACGAGCGGGGGGGGATCCAAAAAGGAAGTCAGTCCCCCTCCCTACTGTAAACCTGCCAAAACAAGGATTGGGAAACCAAGGTCCAAAAAGATTTGTATTGCTGATAAAAACTAAGAATTCCATGATGGGAAACTACAAGAACTGTGCTGGAGGAAGAATTGAGGGAGAAGGAAAATGTAACCCCCCCCCTGGGAACCGGGGTGATTGAAGAGAGAGCCTGGTGAAAAGAGTCGGAGATTTTGACAGCTGTCAAAGTAGCTGTCAAAGTCGGAAATTCAGAGAGGATTTTATTATGAGAGCTTGGCTGGTTAAATTTGTTACAATTTGCTACAACCCGTTAAAACTTGGATACAAAATGGCGAAAACATGGATAACAATCGGACTTTTGGACTAGAGAAAACAAAGTTACAACAATCCCCCTAGAGGAGCTTCGGGACATTACAAAGATGGTCGTAAGTGGAAAAATACCATTGGAATTTTACAGGACTGGTTATCTTCTGGGAAAGCTGCAAAACGGAAATAATATTTTGTCTACAGGGTGTTCAGCTAAAGAAGACAATAGAATTTTCTATTGAAGAAAGGAAGGGACTGAACGCAAGTTTTTGTTCCTGAATAACAATAATCCCTGCAGAGTTACTAAATTTCTGAATTAGAACGTTTTAGCAGTGGAACAAGAGGAAACTGGACTACAACTTGGAAAGAACAATGGGGGGAGTTTTATTAAAGATTTGAAGTTAAATGTCTTAAGAATAATTTTAAAAATAACTATAAAAAGAAAAAGCCAGCAAGGAGTTGGGGGAAATATGTGATTTATGGACTTTAAGAATTCCAGGCAGATAACATGGTTTGGTGGTCAGGGGGAAATTAAACCGGGGACGGGGGGGGGGGGGAGAACTAAAATCCAAAGGCTTGTCAACTTTTTTCTGAATTGGTTCTTTTTCATCTATTATACTTTTTATTTCTTATTTCTTATATTTCTATTGTGTGGAGTGTCCTTACCATTAAAAAAAGGGAAATTGTGGAATGAAAATGGGGGGGCCCTGGGGAGAGAACTTTTGTCTTTTATTAAGGGTATTGATGAGGAGTGTATAAATTTTAAATTCGAATAATGGTGTAAACAAATTAAGTTTTAATTAGAACTGAGAGCTTGTGGAGCCAACAATATGAAAGGGGAATATGGTAGGGGTGGGGGAAGGGGGGAGTCCCAGAAAGTGGATGTATGAAAATAAGGCTTTGAATGTACTTTAATCTTTACTTTCTGTATTTCTGAAAATCTTAATAAATATCATTTAAAAAAAAAAAAAAAGACTGGCCCGTACGGGCAGGGGTACCTTTACCTTTTTACAACAACAACAACAACAACAACAACAATAATAATAATAATAATAATTTATTATTTATACCCCGCCCATCGGACTGGGTTTCCCCAGCCACTCTGGGCGGCTTCCAACGGAACACTAAAATACAATAACCTATTAAACATTAAAAGCTTCCCTAAACAGGGCTGCATTTAGATGTCTTCTAAAAGTTTGGTAGTTGTTTTTCTCTTTGACATCTGGTGGGAGGGTGTTCCATAGAGCGGGTGCCACTACCGAGAAGGCCCTCTGCCTGGTTCCCTGTAACTTGGCTTCTCGTAGCGAGGGAACCGCCAGAAGGCCCTCGGTGCTGGACCTCAGTGTCCGGGCAGAACGATGGAGGTGGAGATGCTCCTTCAGGTATACTGGACCGAGGGCATTTAGGGCTTTAAAGGTCAGCAGCAACACTTTGAATTGTGCTCGGAAACATACTGGGAGCCAGTGTAGGTCTTTCAAGACCGGTGTTATATGGTCTCGGCTGCCGCACCCAGTCACCAGCCTAGCTGCTGCATTCTGGATTAGGTGTAGTTTCCGGGTCACCTTCAAAGGTAGCCGCACGTAGAGAGCATTGCAGTAGTCCAAGCGAGAGATAACCAGAGCATGTACCACTCTGGCGAGACACTCTACTACGATGTGTTCTACATGGCGCTGCCTTTAATGATGGCCCAGAAACACACGATGGTTCAGAATGAGGTCACTGAAACATGCTGGCTTTAATCTTTCAAGCAGAGAGGGGGAGAGGAAAAGGCTGCCAAATTCAAGAAGTTCGCTCCCAGTTCTTCCTTTTGAATTTGGCGCCGAAGCTTAACTTGTCCAGCGTTTGAGATCATGGCCCTATCGTCCAAATGGGAAAGCCCAAAACAGCATGGGTCAGATTTATTTGAAGGATACATATGCTATAATGTTATTGCTTTAGTTAAATAAGTTGTTTAAATTGTTATTAAGGAAATGATTGTTTTTCTCCTTCCAATAAAGTACAGCAGAAAAGTTGCCCAAATATAAACAGTTAACTTATTAAACCTCACAATGATTTCATAATTACTTGCCTACGTATTTCTAACAGTATAACCAAATCAGTAATTTCTGATATAACTGTAAAAACTACTCTGAAAAGTTATTATTCCAAAAATGAAACCCTCATCTGGTTGTAAATATTAAGGTTATACCAGCAAGAATGAGTCTTTCTGTAAAAAGATGATTTAAATCAAGTCTTACTGACTTAGTGATTTTAAATCAAATCCACCCTGCTACCAGGTAGGATTTTGTTGTACACAAACCTATGCACTATTGAAAGAAAATGAGATCAGACCTTCCTTATACATTTGGCCTGCGAGGTGGTTCCTCTCCATTCTTTTTGACAATAATCCATGATGCCGACTTCTGGTTCAACACTTAGCTTATTTTCTGGAAAATCTGAATTGCAATTAGGAAAAGAGAATCCATTTTAGTGGGGGAAAGTCAAAAGAAGCACAGTTCTCATCTGCATTACAAAAAAAAATAAATTATAGAAATTGCAGGCCTCTTTGGCTGCAAGACCCCTGAGCCTGGGTGAAGGGCACTCAGGAAGATTTTCAGCTTCGGTACAAACTACTTAAATTTCTTCAATCTATTCCATTTTGACATTTAATCAAGTCTTCTCTAAAGAGCTCATGCTTATTTCTGACGAGCAAAAGGAGTGTCTCACAGGTGGGTGCAGGACTGGTGGGGTGTGGGGCAAGACTTGCAGGGAAATCTTCCTTGAAAATAAATAAGTCGAGATGAAGGACTGCCCACCCACACTGCTCTTGTCCCTTTTAGGATATTCTGGTCTAATATTTGCTTCCTCCAGCGTGAAGCCTGGCTTTACATACCTAGCTTTGTTGGGATTGCGTGGAAAGGCTAATCGCAGTCTTTCTGCGATACGTGGTTTTCAACATTGTGATGTATCACCAGCTAAACATGATCATAATAAATAACAAGATGAAAAAATCATTTTTTAATAATTCCAGTAGCACCTTAAAGATCCACTAAATATAAGCTTTCAAGGTATGGGCTTTTGTGTGTAATACACACTTTGTCAGATACTCTGAAGCAGAGGAAACGAAGTGTGTATTACACACGAAAGCTCATACCTTGAAAGCTTATATTTAGTGGATCTTTAAGGTGCCACTGGAATTATTAAAAAAGATTTTTTCATTTTTCATCTTGTTATTTCTTATGACTATGACTGGTCAACACGGCTATCCACCTGAATCAGCAGCTAAACATTGCAATATATATTGATATATCACAATGTCTGAAAAAAGGATGGACCTATGCAGAGGCTGGCTTCAGTTTTCCCCACATTGTGTTTTTTTGCATAGCGCGTGCACGCGCACACACACACACATCATGATTTGTAATAGATTGGCAGGTCAAAAAATCATGAAACCAATATCACAATATGAACTTCAAACTGGTTTTAGATGAAATATCATGATTTGTTATATATTGCCAGATCAAAAGCTATGAAACCAATACAGTGGAACCTCCGTGGTCGAATGTAACCCATTCCAGAAGACCATTCGACTTCCGAAACGTTCGACAACCGAGGCCCAACAGGCGGGCAGCAAATTCGATGGAGAAAATGGAGAAACGTGCCTCAGAAGCCGTTTGACTTCTGAGGCACGTTTGAAAACGGAACCATTCACTTCCGGGTTTTCAGCGTTCAGGTTCCGAATCGTTCGGCTTCCGAGACGCTCGAAAACCGAGGTTCCACTGTATCACGATATGGACGTTCAAACCGGTACTGGGTGATATATTGATATATCGCCCAATCCTACTCTAGAAGGCAGCAATGGACTACCGCTGGGAATGAGGGTGTGTTTGGGGCGAAACTTTACAACTCATTTTGCTGCAAGGCGTTAAGGTGGGGGCAGTCAAGGCTCCGGTCCCACTGCCCCCCAAGTCCTGATGCTATAGGTTCTGTTATTTCCTCTGGGGTTGGCAGGTGGCAGGCTGCTCCCCTGAGGGCAACGCTCACAGAGGCTGCTGACCTCTACTTTACACAGAATTCAACTAATACATCATGCTCTATATGCGTAGCGCTGAAATGTACCTGAGGAGCCTGGCCCACACACAAGCAATACTTTTTCTCTCTCTATTTCTTCCGCATCACGGTACATGTCCTCCTCGCTGCAACAACATCAATACACACTTCACATAATGGCAAAGGGCTAATCCGTAGACATTTCTTTGAGTTAACTCCGGAGTGGGGAACCTTTGGCCCAGGGACAGGATGTGGCCTTTAAGACCTCACTAATTGGCCCTTGGCACCACCATTCTAGAATTATGATCATGGCTCTCGGTTGCATAAATGAGGAGAGGCAAGTACAGTATAGAAAACCCTGGATTTTGTGTGGGTGTAATGCAGAATTTTGGGTAAAGTGTGGAGTTGCACCTATTGCTCCGCCCACTTTTGGTTCTGGCCCTGCCCACCACCACCATACTGCCCCCAGGAGACTCCCTAAAAGCCAGTGTCAACCTTGGGCTGAGAAAGATTTCCCATTCCTGGAGTAAATAGCTATTAATAAGAAACAAGGTTGTTTTCTGCGATTGTGGGTTGTATCCAATGAAGTCGTCATATGAGCAGGACAATATCTGCAAGCACAACAGAACTCTTGCCTTCCCTCTCATCCTCCCCCTGAGTGTCTTCCCGCAAAAAGAAGAAGACAAACTCTGTTCCTTCAAGCCTCTGGAGGAGATTTGGGTGTGGAGGGTCAGGTGTTTCCTTAATAATTTTGTTAGCCCCAGCCACCCTGCGCAGCTTCCTATACAGTCGTACCTTGGTTCTCAAACTGAATCCGTTCTGGGAGTCCGTTCGACTCCCGAAACTGTTTGAAAACCAAGGCGCAGCTTCCAGTTGGTGCAGGAGCTTCCTGCAGTCAAACGGAAGCTGCGTCGGACCTCCGGCTTCTGAAAAACATTCGCAAACTTACTTCTGGGTTTGCGATGTTCGGGAGCTGATTTGTTCGTCAACTAAGCCATTCGAGAACCAAGGTATGACTGTACAGGGCTGCCCTCAGATGTCTTCTAAAGTTTACATAATTACTTATTTCCTTGACAACTGATGGGAGGGCGTTCCACAGGGTGGAAAATGTTCCCTCGCTTCTCGCAGTGAGGGAACTGCCAGAAGGCCCTCGGAGCTGGACCTCAGTGCTCATGGGATTCTACCTGCTCACACAATGACTTGGTTGGAGTCAACCAAATGGGCGTCGACTGTACATTCATTTGAGTAACAGTAAAAAAGAAAAGAAAAAACTTTACAAGTTGCAAATACTCCAAAAAAAAGTCAAAAGCAAGTAATAATGAAGACACACCTTTTCTTAAGATCTTAAGATCTCTAACAGTATCAGATTGTTGCCTCCCAGATTTAGAATGCATTTTGTTGGTGATGGCAAAACCTTTGGAATCATAAAAGAAGGGAAATAAAAAAAATCACATTATATTCAAAAAGCAGTCTAACAAAGCTTCTGCTACATTAAAACAAAAAACAAATCCACACATGTAAAACAGAAATCTTGTGTTCAGGTAAAGGTAAAGGTACCCCTGCCCGTATGGGCCAGTCTTGACAGACTCTAGGGTTGTGCGCCCATCTCACTCAAGAGGCCGGGGGCCAGCGCTGTCCGGAGACACTTCCGGGTCACATGGCCAGCGTGACAAGCTGCATCTGGCGAGCCAGCGCAGCACACGGAACGCCGTTTACCTTCCCGCTATAAAGCGGTCCCTATTTATCTACTTGCACCCGGGGGTGCTTTCGAACTGCTAGGTTGGCAGGCGCTGGGACCGAGCGACGGGAGCGCACCCCGCCGCGGGGATTTGAACCGCCGACCTTTCGATCGGCAAGCCTTAGGCGCTGAGGCTTTTACCCACAGCGCCACCCGCGTCCCACAGATACTTGGGAGTAACATCCTTCTGAATTCATATGGGGCTTAATTTGAAGGCAATCAGCATAAGGTTACATCACATCAAGGGCATCACATCTAGGACACATTATGGCCCGCATCCCAAGAGACTCAGGTACCCGCCTAAAGTTGTGGAATGTCCCCCAAGTGAGACACATCTGTCTCCACCATTGTTAACTTTCAGGAGGAATTCAAAAACATTCATGTTTATTCAGGCTTTTAGGTGGCTGAATTGAAATTGAAATTGGAGACAATAGTTAGAGTTGCCATATTTCAAAAAGTGAAAATTCAGACACATAAGTTCTTGAGCTATTTTAGGTAAGGTTGTTGAATTTGATGCCCTGCTAAATTTGCCTGTTTGCCCTCTGACGAAGAAATGGCCAGTCCATAATTTTAATGGTAGGTTTATTGTAGCTGTGAGAGACAGAATAACAACAGGAAAACCCCCGGAAACCCAGAAGACAAAAGTCAGAGATTGATGTGCGTTATAATGAGTGAAATAAGTATTTGATCCCCTATCTTTGTCAGGGGGCAAACGGGCAAAATTTAGCAGAGGAACAAATACTTTCCCCCCTCACTGTAGCTATTAATGATAAATTAACATGAGGCATTAAGGTAAGACGGGGAATACGCCAGAGAAATAATTTTGAGGAGATATGGAAGGTGTGTTTGGTGAATACGTACTGTTGAAATGGAAAGGGGTCAAACCATCGCAAGAGGTGTTGAAAATTTGGGAGGTTGAATAGTTGCGATGGAATGGAATAAAATAAATAAAAGTGAGATATAAATTAAGAAGAAATACAATAGATCTGGCTTCCTCAATCTTGGCTCTCCAGATGTTTTTGGCTTACAACTCCCATGATCCCTAGCTATTGGGACCAGTGGTCAGGGATGCTGGGGAATGTAGTCTCAAAACATCTGGAGGACCAAGTTTGAGGAAGCCTGGGTTAGTTCCAGTGCGGATCTTCCAGGAGCCCTTTTCTGTGAGCAGAGAGAGTTTTTCCAACTTAACACAAGAAAAGAGAACTAGCAATGTGCATCCGTATAGTTAAAGCTATGGTTTTCCCAGTAGTAATGTATGGAAGCGAGAGCTGGACCATAAAGAAGGCTGGAGGAGACTCTTGGGAGTCCCATGGACTGCAAGAAGATCAAACCTCTCCATTCTTAAGGAAATCAGTCCTGAGTGCTCACTGGAAGGACAGATCCTGAAGCTGAGGCTCCAATACTTTGGCCGCCTCATGAGAAGACTCCCTGGAAAAGACCCTGATGTTGGGAAAGATGGAGGGCACAAGGAGAAGGGGACGACAGAGGACGAGATGGTTGGACAGTGTTCTCGAAGCTACTAACATGAGTTTGACCAAACTGCGGGAGGCAGTGGAAGACAGGAGTGCCTGGCGTGCTCTGGTCCATGGGGTCACGAAGAGTCGGACACGACTAAACGACTAAACAACAACAACAATGTGCATCCACTAGCTTCTGCAATCTCTGGTCTATACTTGTGCTAAGCCCATCTGGTATTTGTAGCTCTTCTCCTGGGGCTTGTGCAACACTCCAGAGAATCATGCCACCGCGGGATTTCCTTTTGCTTCTGCGACTCTGGATCCAACCCGACAGTTTGGCTAATTCAGGTGGTGGCTGATCTGAAGGAGAGTGTCTCAACACCAGAAAGAGGTTGCTATCAAATGAATCTAACCCCAAAATTAATCTCAGAAGTACTTACTGTGGCCGGGCGAGCAAGCAGCAAGGGAGCTGGAGGAGCAGGTACATCATCGCCATCAAAATGCATGCTAAGTCATCCTACTGGGCAGGAGAAGACAGCAATCCGTGATGGACAGAGACTTGAAAAACAAAGGTAGCTTTTAGGTCCTGGTATTTGGCTTATTTGTCCAACAGCCTCGGCCTCTAAAACGACACCTCTCCTTTCAACGAAAGAAGGCTTGGACAGTTGGAAACACTGTATGCTTTTGTCAGAAGTTTGGTCGCCTCATCTGATTTGTTTCAAAGCCCTGGACAAGCTGCCAAGTACGGGGGCAATTTCCATGGGAGCTAGATCCGTTGGGATGAATGGATCCAGCGGATCTCCATTTCCCATCCTTGGCTCAGCGGTAACTACAGAGCATCTCCCCCATCCTTCCTGAGCCAGGTTCAGTGGATCTTAAAGAGAGAAGGGACTTAGGCTGGATCCCAAACCCGTTCAAACTCAGTCATATGTCCTGGCAACCTAGCATAAATTAAGCCAGCAACGCAGTACAGTGGTATCTTGTTTCTCAAACGCCTTGGTACTCAAACAACTTGGAAGCCAAACACTGCAAACCCAGAAGTAAATGTTCTGGTTCGCGAACATTTTTCGGAAGCTGAACATACTGTTTTGAATGTTACGCTTCCGATTTGAGTGTTACGCTGAGGTCTGTCTGCTTTTGCTACTTATTTTGCGTTTTTGTGGCTTTTTTGTTTTGTTTTTGTGACTGTGTGGTACCCAGTTCAGCTACTGATTGTGTGACTGCAGTACATTGTTTATTGCTTTCATTTTATGGATCAATGGTCTCGTTAAAATAGTAAAATTCATGTTAAAGTGCTGTTTTAAGGGTTATTTTTTAAAGTCTGGAACGGATTACAGTGGTACCTCAGGTTAAGTACTTAATTCGTTCCGGAGGTCCATTCTTAACCTGAAACTGTTCTTAACCTGAGGTACCACTTTAGCTAATGGGGCCTCCTGCTGCTGCCGCGCCGCTGGAGCACGATTTCTGTTCTCATCCTGAAGCAAAGTTCTTAACCTGAAGCACTATTTCTGGGTTAGCGGAGTCTGTAACCTGAAGCGTATGTAACCTGAAGCGTATGTAACCCAAGGTACCACTGTAATCCATTTTGCATTACTATCTGTGGGAAAGCGCGCCTTGGTTTTGGAGCGCTTTGGTTTTGGAACGGACTTCCGGAACGGATTAAGTTTGAGAACCAAGGCACCACCTTATTTTAAAGGCTTGTTTCCCTCTCTGCCAGGCGTAGGCAGACAAGTATCAGCTCCTCTGCTCCACTGCTGAATGGAACTAGAGTTGTGTAACTTTATGCTGGCTTTAACTTACAGCAGCTTGCTTTTCGCCAGCTTCCTGCACATAGGGCTCGACCCCTTCGTCTTTCCACACCCTGGAAGCGAAATGGGTACAACATTGCTCTAAAAAGGTGCCAATTGTTCTGCCTGGGGTACTAGGTTGTGTCATTTTAGGGGTGTGAGGCTTAATTTATGTACATTTCTTCAGTGAGGGGTATTAACAATCCATTTGAGAAAACTTGCTATTGTTTTTGTGACTGGACAATATTTAGCTTGGCAAGTCTACACTTGAACTGCTTCTGCTCAAATGGTTACTCTGTTTGCTATTCACATAAAGGTAAAGATAAAGGACCCCTGACAGTTCAGTCCAGTCATGAACGGCTCTGGGGTTGTGGCATTCATCTTGCTTTACTGGCTAAGGAAGCCGACATTTGTCCGCAGGCAGTTTTTCCGGGTCATGTGGCCAGCATGACTAAGCCGCTTCTGTTGAAACCAGAGCAGCGCACGGAAACGCCTTTAACTTTCCTCGCCAGAGCAATACCTATTTAGCATCTCAAATGCCTGACTGGATTCTACATGGGCAGAAGTTTTCGTTACATCAGATTTCTAACCTCTGCGGTAATATTGGCCACCAAACAACGGAAAATACTTAAGCCCTCTTTTAGTTGTTTTACATTTTAATATAGCACTTTATCTTTTACTAGGAACATTTGAGAGGTTTTGTACATAGGCTTTTAAGGTTTGGCCTAGAAAGAGAGGCTGGGTAATCAGAACGTCTTATCTCCCAAACAAAGGATCAAATCAGAATTTCAGGTTGGCTTCTTCATCCTGCAGTTACTTATTTTCTACAGGCACCAGAACACTTACCATGGTGATTTGCAAGGTGAAATCAGTATCAACACACCAAACAGGAAGATTTGCTGAAAATAAATGGTTTTACCCATTGGTCCCCCAATACAAAGAAACACTTTGAAAGAACAGATGAACTGAGGTTTAAATTGTGATCAGGATTTGAAAGCAAAGCTTGAAATGGCCTAGCAATTCTAGATTAAAGCAGCAACCGGGTTAGCCTTAACCATGGTTAGTGCTGGTGCAGAAGTAAATATCAAAGGGTAGTTAAGGCAGACCATGCAAAAGAGAAGATTTGTGCTAGACAGGGAAGGGAAAAGCCCATGTTTTTCCAAGCAAACTTTCTATTCGCAAAACACAGTTTGCAAGGACCACATTTTGCATTTGTCTGAAGAACGAACCCATCGCACATGGAAACTTGCTCATTCTTCCAATAAAATAACTTCTATTACCTATTTAGCATCTGGAAAAATATGGTAAAGTCACAGGTCTGAAAAGGCTTCTTCAGCAAAACTTTAATGACAAAAACTCACTAGTCTACAGATGATTCCATTGGGGAAGTGATGAGCGAGGCAGGTAGGTTTTCTTTACTTCTGTGAGAATTATCTTGGTGGGGTCGAGATACTTTTGAGACCTCTGTCTGGGTCCTCTTTGTACAATTGTCGCCATCTTCTTTGACGGTCAACGCAGAGCTCCCTTTGTAGCTCATGCTGGAACTTACGGAAGACATTTTGTCATGAGGAGTGCATTTTTCCTTTTTGTTTTTAGAAAACTGTATACCAAAAATACTTTTTTTCCGCTTCTCTTCTGCGGTAACGGAAAGACCAGTTGCCTTCCTCGCCATTGGCTGTGACATCCCAGGGCTATGAGAAAAATATATGAAAAGCCTCTGTGAGGCTTAAAAGCTTATTCACTCTTACACAGTTCAAATAGTCCTAATGAGACACGAAGCAACATGGGATATGGTGTCTGAATAATGGATCGAGCACGCTTAATTTGCAGAGCATCATTTCACATAATTAACTGAACTTGCATGTGGTCTTAACTCCCAGGTTTACGACCAGATGTAGACACAGCATTTAGTCTGCAATATTCTTATAATGAAATCAGTACTCATTTGTAAGGTAAAGGTACCCCTGCCCATACGGGCCAGTCTTGCCAGACTCTAGGGTTGTGCGCTCATCTCACTCTATAGGCCGGGAGCCAGCGCTGTCCGGAGACACTTCCGGGTCACGTGGCCAGTGTGACAAGCTGCATCTGGCGAGCCAGAGCCGCACACGGAACGCCGTTTACCTTCCCGCTGGTAAGCGGTCCCTATTTATCTACTTGCACCCGGGGGTGCTTTCGAACTGCTAGGTTGGCAGGTGCTGGGACCGAACGAGGGGAGCGCACCCCGCCGCGGGGATTCGAACCGCCGACCTGACGATCGGCAAGTCCTAGGCGCTGAGGTTTTACCCACAGCGCCACCCGCGTCCCCTCAACTCATTTGTATCAGCTCCTTAAAGTAAAAAAACCAGACAATGTAAACCGTAATTAATGTGGGCTTGTTTTTCACATATATTCCCTTTTCTCTTCTCTTTCGGCATATTCAAAATTAACTCACTAACTACAAGTGGTAGAAGTTTGCTTCCTGAAGCAAAGAAAACGGGCATCTTCAATATTCCAGGAAGAGCCGTTTCTTCGCAAGTTACAGAGCAGAAAACCCAAGCTTGTCATTGAGCATAAACCCAAGAGGGATTTGCAACCAGTCTTGGCTGCATGAGAATTGTCCTTGCACAATAAGCGTGCTGATCACATTTTTACAGAAAGCGCCCAGCCAATAATCTCAGTATTTTAGAAACCAAACCTCCACTCACCCCATATTTTTTAATTAATTGATCCTAGGAATTTTACCACCCTCCTCAAATGTTCACATTCTCTCTGTGCCTACAAAACAACTTTGCATCATCTCTCCTTGAAAGTTAATCAACAGTCAAGGGAACAATGGCTGCATCTGCTTGGTACATTTAAAGCCATTATCATACCACTTTTAATTGCCCTACTCTCCTGAGAGCTGTAGTTTGTTAAATGTCCTGAAAGTTGTTAGGAGACCCCTATTTAACTAACAGAGCTACAATTGGCACAGTGGTTTAGCAGTAAATCTCTCTTTGGACTCACAGCTGTCCACGGAGGCGCAGGTTAATTCTTTGTCCAGGGCGGCTGTCTACCAGCTCCACCTGGTACGCAGGCTAAGACCCTACCTGCCCGCAGACTGTCTCACCAGAGTGGTACATGCTCTGGTTATCTCTCACTTGGACTACTGCAATGCGCTCTATGTAGGGCTACCTTTGAAGGTGACCTGGAAACTGCAATTACAGTGGTGCCTCGCAAGACGAAAATAATCCGTTCCGCGAGTCTCTTCGTCTAGCGGTTTTTTTGTCTTGCAAAGCAACCCTATTAGCGGCTTAGCGGATTAGCGCTATTAGCGGTTTAGCGGCTATTAAAGGCTTAGCGGCTAAAAGGCTATTAGCGGCTTAGTGGCTTAGAAAAGGAGGGGGGGGGAGCGAAAAAAAATCGCAAGACTCGCAAGACGTTTTCGTCTTGCGAAGCAAGCCCATAGGGAAAATCGTCTTGCGAAGCAACTCAAAAACGGAAAACCCTTTCGTCTAGCGGGTTTTTCGTCTTGCGAGGCATTCGTCTTGCGGGGCACCACTGTAATTCAGAATGCGGCAGCTAGACTGGTGACTGGGAGTGGTCGCCGGGACCACATAACACTGGTCCTGAGATCTGCATTGGCTCCCAGTACATTTCTGAGCACAATTCAAAGTGTTGGTGCTGACCTTTAAAGCCCTAAATGACCTCGGTCCTGTATACCTGAAGGAGCGTCTCCACCCCCATCATTCAGCCCGGACACTGAGATCCATCGCTGAGGGCCTTCTGGCAGTTCCCTCACTGCGAGAAGTGAGTTTACAGGGAACCAGGCAGAGGGCTTTCTCGGTAGTGGTGCCCGCCTTGTGGAACGCCCACCCTTCAGATGTGAAGGAAATAAGCAGCTATCTTATCTTTAAAAGGCATCTGAAGGCAGCCCTGTTTAGGGAAGTTTTTAATATTTAATGCTGGATTGTTTTTAACACTTGATTGGAAGCCGCCCAGAGTGGCTGGGGAAACTCAGCCAGATGGGCGATGTATAAATAATAAATTATTATTCCTAGGGAAAGCTGACAACTGTAGCTCCTTCCCAATATTTTATATATGGTGAAGTAAGCACTCCTGTGTAGGAATTGGTGTTTCTCCAAACATGCATGTAATTGTATGTAATGAGGCTGACATATGTGCTAATTTAATTACAAAAGACCATCAGAACAATGTCTCACATCTTGCCTGTGCACAGCAAAACAGACGGCATGCGCACAAGTGATTTTTTTAATAGGAAATTTATCATACACAAAGCAGAATAGTTTACTCTTGCTGGGTGCAACACAACCAGAAATCAAATGATCGAGATTATTTGCAGTTTCGCTATTTATGAAGTGCATGTGTGCTTTGTGGGAGCCAGTCAGACAAACAGGACTTTATTCTCTCTGCACCGGCATTTTACAGAGAGAAGGGGAAGGAATTCAACTACGAAGCTTGTATGTGAACTATTCAAAATGTTCGTGTGTGTGTAGGGGCAGCTGGCAAAGGGAACAGATATGTCTATTCCTCATCTCTGAATCTTACCACCTTTTACTATGACAAATAATGCAGCTTAGATGTTACCCAAAGCGTTAACACACAAATTGAATTGATCAAACAGAAACATAAGCAAATCCTTGGCTTTATTTTTAAACCCTATTAATCCGCGGTTAACGAAAGCGCTTACCTTTCTTGGGTGGCCTGGCTGCTACTTAGCTTAAATCGCTTAGTATTGTCTGTAAGAGTTGCAATGCCGGGGCTGGTGCAAACCTGCCTTTCCAGAACTGGTTTTGGCCCAGTCGGTTTGTTCTCATCTCCCTCAGCAGCAGCGAGGACAGTCTTTCTCCCATCCGGAGGCCTGCAAAGCTGTCGGTCCTTATCTGCGCTCATCTCTGCAGGGCAGAAAAGCCTCTTTGAAGTTGCAAGCCACCACTTTAGAGGAAGGGGAATCAGGAAAAGAGAGAGAGATCCATCAAAATCCGCAACCAGAAAGTGGAGGAGTACCAAGATGAATGGAAGAAATTTAAGGATTATTTAGTTAAATATGCTGAGATAATATAAGTAGAATTACTTGTGAGTACCAGATTGGCCTAGGAGTTAAGTATGTTAAATTGCATAACACTATGGATAGAAGTAAATATGAAAAGAAAGAAAGATGTTAATTGACCAAGTTACTTTTATTTGAAAACAGTACAGTGGTGCCTCGCAAGACGAAATTAATTCGTTCCGCAAGTTTTTTCTTCTTGCGAGTTTTTCGTCTTGCGAAGCACGGTTTCCCATAGGAATGCATTGAAAATCAATTAATGCGTTCCTAGGGAAACCGCCTTCAGACCAGGTCCGGGGACAGTCTGTCCCCCGACCTCTTCTGAAGGCTGGGGGGGGGGGGGAACAAGGGCTTCTGAAGGCTGGGGGGGCTGGGGGGGAACAAGGGCTTTGCTGCCGACCCCCAGCATTTTAAAATCTCACCGCGACACGGGGAGATTTTAAAATGCTGGGGGTCAGCAGCGAACGCTTCGCTGATCCCGGGACGGCAGGCAGATCTGCACCGCCATCCAGAGCGGGGCGGGACTTAGCCCCGCTCGGGATGGCAGTCCCGGGACGGCAGACAGCTCTGCGCCGGCATCCAGAGCGGGGCGGGACTTCTCTGCTGTCCCGGGGAGATTTTAAAATGCTGGGGGTCGGCAGCGAACGCTTCGCTCCCGCCCGCCAGCATTTTAAGATCGCCCGGGGCAGCGGAGAAGTCTCCGCTGTCCCGGGAAGGCAGGCGGGGGGGAGCAAAGACTTTTGCCCCCCGCCGGCCTTCAGAAGAGGTCCAGGACCTCTTCTGAAGGCCGGCTGTGGGCGAAAGTCTTTGCTCCCGACCGCCAGCAATTTAAAACAGGTCCCCGGAGATTTCCCTATGGGCTTTCGTCTTGCGAAGCAAGCCCATAGGGAAATTCGTCTTGCGAAGCGCCTCCGAAACAGAAAACCCTTTCGTCTTGCGGGTTTTCCGTCTTGCGAGGCATTCGTCTTGCGGGGTACCACTGTATTGGAAAACTGCTGCAATGAGTTATATGGAAACTCAGCTAGGGGGATCTGAGGAAGTCATATAACAATGGTAACAAAGGTGGGATTATAACAGGATAAATGTTTGTCTGTTTGTTTGCTTCTTTTTTATACTGTAATGTTTTTCTTTTTTGTTGTTTATGTTTGCTATAAATTTGGAAAACCAATTTAAAAAATTGGAAAAAAGAGAGATCCATCAGGAGGAAGGAATTTTGAGAAATCCTAGGTAATAATAATAATAATAATAATAATAAAATTTATTTATATCCCGCCCTCCCCAGCCGAAGCCGGGCTCAGGGCGGCTAACAACAATAAAATAGTGCAACATTCTAAAAACATTTCATTATAAAAATTAATTAAAATCCAATTGATGGCAACCATTAAAATAATAATAATAAATTATTGTAAAAGGTAGTCCCTTTTACAGTTTGCTTTTTAAAAAATGAGTGTAAACAAGGGCTAGGGAAGTTTGTAGTAGTAGTAGTAGTAGTAATAATAATAATAGCAATGCTGGGAGCAAGCAAGGATCAGTTTCCCAGGTAGTTCAGTCGGTAGAGCATGATACTCTCAGGGTAATATGTTCGAGCCCCGATTTGGGGAGAAAGATTCCTGCACAGCCGGGGGTTGGACTAGATGACTCAGGGGGTCCCTTCCAACTCTACAATTCTGATCACGCCTTGCATTACAAGCCACAGCATTTGCCACTGTCTCAGAGGCTAGACTTGGAGGGGGAAACACAACCCCATACCCTCCAACATTTCTCCGATGAAAATAGGGACACGTCCCATTCTATAATAATTTGACTACAGTGGTACCTCGGGTTAAATACGCTTCAGGTTACATATGCTTCAGGTTACATATGCTTCAGGTTACAGACTCCGCTAACCCAGAAATAGTACCTCGGGTTAAGAACTTTGCTTCAGGATGAGAACAGAAATTGTGTGGTAGCAGCGGGAGGCCCCATTAGCTAAAGTGGTACCTCAGGTTAAGAACAGTTTCAGGGTAGGAACGGACCTCTGGAACGAATTAAGTGCGTAACCAGAGGTACCACTGGATTTATACCCTGTACATCTTACTGGGTTGCCCCAGCCACTCTGGGCAGCTTCCAACATATGTAAAAACATAATTAAACATTTTTTAAAAAACACTTCCCTATGCAAGATTGCCTTCAGAAGGCTTGGAGGGGGTCGGATAACTCCATAAAGGTAAAGGGACCCCTGACCCCTGACCATTAGGTCCAGTCGTGACTGACTCTGGGGTTGCGGCGCTCATCTCGCTTTATTGGCCGAGGGAGCCGGCGTACAGCTTCCGGGTCATGTGGCCAGCATGACTAAGTCACTTCTGGCGAACCAGAGCAGCGCACAAAAACGCCGTTTACCTTCCCACCAGAGTGGTACCTATTTATCTACTTGAACTTTGATGTGCTTTCGAACTGCTAGGTTGGCAGGAGCAACGGGAGCTCACCCCGCCGCGGGGATTCGAATTGCCGACCTTCTGATCGGCAAGTCCTAGGCTCAGTGGTTTAACCCACAGCGCCACCCATGTTCCATGGATAACTCCATACCCTCCAACATTTCTCCAATGAAAATAAGGACATCTTAAGCAGGGCTTTTTTTCAGCCGGAACACTCCGGGACTTTGTTCCGGAACCTGCCCTGAGGGTTCCATCACCTCTCTGTGCCCATAATCATCCAGATGCTGTGGGCAGGCGGCGCATTTTCTGGGTGGGGAGATTTGGATGGAGTTGGCATGTCACACGCTTTTTTCAGCGATTCTCTTCTCTTCCAAAAGAAGCTCTATAAGGGAGGCGCAACGCGATGTGTGTTTTTCGCGACTCGCTAAAAAATAGCCTAACCCCTTTGATGGCTCCCTTAAAAAATAGCCCAACCCCTTTGATGGCTCCCTAAAAAATAGCCCAACCCCTTTGATGGCTCCCTAAAAAATAGCCCAGCCCCTTTGATGGCTCCCTAAAAAATAGCCCAGCCCCTTTGATGGCTCCCTAAAAAATAGCCCAGCCCCTTTGATGGCTCCCTAAAAAATAGCCCAACCACTTTGATGGCTCCCTAAAAAATAGCCCAACCCCTTTGATGGCTCCCTAAAAAATAGCCCAACCACTTTGGCATCCTCTTGAAAGAAGCTCAACGACTTAGGGTTGTCCGTCCCAAAAAACGGCGGTGGGAGTTCCTGCACCCCCTTTTTCTAGGTGGAGGGGGGGGGGGAGAACTGATCTTAACTGGGATCAAATCAGAAACCGGGACGTTTTCTCTAAATTAGGGACGTCCTAGAAAATTAGGGACACTTGGGAAAGGTCTGCAATCCTAAGCGAACCCAGCGGGGGTTGCTTCCAGGAAAGCGAGTTCGGGGCTGGGGCGGTCCGCAATCCTGATCAGGCACGCTTCTCCTTTGTGGTTTTACTCGGGAGTAAGCCTCGGCGGAATCAAGCAGCCGCGTGTCGGGAGAGGGAGCCCCTGGAAGAGCCGAGATTGCCCGGCCGGGGTTCTACTGGGGCGGCGGCGGCGATGCGCTTTCCGCCCAGCAGCCCTTTGAAAACCTCCGGGCAGATGCGCGCGGACAGGATCGGGCGCAAGGCGCGGGGCGGGGCAATCGGATCTCTCGCCTTTTGCAGGGCGCAGCGGAAATAATAATAATAATAATAAGATTTGAAATTACCTCGGTCGCAGCAGTGGTTTCATCATTCAATGTCCGGCTCTACTTTAAATATATATCTATATCTATAGACTGCTCCCTTTGCTTCCGCGTTTCCTCTATAAACTTACAACCTACAGACTCACACGTGCCGAGCTAATTTCCGGGTACACCTACGAAACCAAGTTCCGGGTTGCATTGCATTGCATTGCTAAAAACTATAAATATCCAAGTAGTTGACTTCACCCCCTTCATGGTCTCCTGAGACAGTCGGATGCAGACAACAATGATATATATATTATTATATCGTGTAGAATGCATGTATTATTTTATATCATATTGCACATGATTAAAAAATTGTATTACTGTAGATCAACATGCTGTTCTATTATATAGAATTATATATATGATATACTGTAATTTATATCTTCTTCTTCGGCGATCGCTCGTAGCCGAGTAAGATTGCCTTCCATGAATAAGGTCTTAATATTACATTACTGCATATATAATGTATATAATATATATCTATATGTGTGTGTGTATTACGCCAGGGGAAAATGCAGGGTATGAATAAATGAACAAATGTGTAACAATAAAAAATAATAATAATAATAATAATAATAATAATAATAATAATAATAATAATAATAATAATTTAAAAAGAAAAACGAACCAAGAAGTTCCATCTCAGGCAGCACCGGTTGCTGTTCTCTACTTTTCGTACCTCTTTGGTGCTTCTTCCCCCTACTTCTCCCCGCCCCCGCCCCTTGGCCTTAAGCGCCAAAGCCGCAATTAATAGCTCTCCCACAATGCTTTGCGGGAGGAAGGGAAGGGGGTGGCCTCTGCCCTTGCCCAAGATGGCAGCTCCCTGTATCTTTGGGGTCGGCTCTCCTCGCTGCCTTTGCAGAAGCGATTGAGGTCCTTAGTTAGCCGCGTTATTTTATTTAATTATTATCTATTTTTTTATTTTATACCTGCAGAGGGAGAGAGAGGGCTGCGTCAGGGGCGCCGCGCCTGCTTGCAACGGCGTGTTTTGGCAAATATTTATTTTCTTTCCGAGCGGGCAGGACACCCGCCGTTCCATAGCAGGGATATTGCAGCGAGGCTGCAGTCTTACGCACGCTTCAGTTGGGACAAGAAACAAACAAGCGCAAAGGTGTCCCTTAAATAACCTGACATTTCAGCATGTTGCAAGCTTCCTTGTCCCTGGAGGGTCCTCTTTGCAAAGAGTAGGACTTCTGCAGGAAGCGGGTGCACCCTGAGCCGCCACCCGGCTTGCGCAAAAGGCCCAATAAAACCTGTGGCGCATGGTATGCAGTCGGGCTGGTCGCTCGTGGCAGAGGGAAAAACCCATAATATCTGGGGCAGGGCACAGACCTTGAGAGGAAGGCTTGCGATTTGCAGGGGAGAAGTGTTTTCTCAGCCCTGTCTACCCACAGTAGGGCTGCTAAGAGCGTTGACTCGATGGATATTGTAGTTAGGAAAGGTTCGGAAAATGGCAGCCAAACACACACACCTCAACCTCAACGGGAAACTGTAAAAGCAGATAGATGTGAAGTACACAACTCCCAGTCTAGTACAGAAGACAGGCATGTTGTTGCTGTTGTTAGACTTTATATACCATCCTATACTCGGGTCTTGGGGCGGTTCACAGAATAAAATCAAGATGGGTTAAACCACAGAGCCTAGGACTTCCCAATCAGAAGGCTGGCGGTTCGAATCCCTGCGACAGGGTGAGCTCCCGTTGCTCGGTCCCTGCTCCTGCCAACCTAGCAGTTAGAAAGCACAAAGTGCAAGTAGATAAATAGGTACCGCTCTGGTGGGAAGGTAAACAGCGTTTCTCTGCGCTGCTCTGGTTCGCCAGAAGCGGCTTAGTCATGCTGGCCACATGACCCAGAAGCTGTACGCCGGCTCCCTCGGCCAATAAAGCAAGATGAGCGCCGCAACCCCAGAGTCCGTCATGACTGGACCTAATGATCAGGGGTCCCTTTACCTTTACCTTTTATAGAACCAAAAAATACATAATAAAAACAACAACCTAATAACCCCCCCCCCCCCCCAATATGTGGCCAAATTAAAAGTGGAGGAAGAAAAAGCTTGCATTTCTGCCCATCAGCTGTGCAGGAGAAAACTCCGCAATAAGCGTTGATTCAGTCCCGCTCTGTGTTCCCCTTCGCCTGCCAAAGAGCCGGATCACACAGGACTCCAGCTGCTTCTCTTTCTGCGTGGTATGGAGAAAGTGACTAGAGACAATTTTTCTCCCTCGCTCATGACACTGAAGCTGAATGTTGGAAGATTCAAGACAGACAGAAGATAGTGCGCAGTTAAAACAATGGCATTCACTTCCACAAGTGAGGGCCGCCAACCTCAATGGCTTTAGAAGAGGATTAGACAAATTGATGGAGGATAAGGCTAAATTTTACCTCCAGTATTGGAGACACTATCCCCTGGCTTGTCATGCCTAAGATATCATTTTTAGGACCCACCCTCTTCTCTTGACTGTAACTTGTTTTAATTTGCTTTAACATATTTTCAAAGTAGATGTGGGCGGCGCTGTGGGTTAAACCACAGAGCCTCGGATTTGCTGATCAGAAGGTCGGCGGTTCGAATCCCCGCGATGGGGTGAGCTCCCGTTGCTCGGTCCCTGCTCCTGCCAACCTAGCAGTTCAAAAGCACGTCAAAGTGCAAATAGATAAATAGGTACCGCTCCGGTGGGAAGGTAAACGGTGTTTCCGTGTGCTGCTCTGGTTCGCCAGAAGTGGCTTAGTCATGCTGGCCACATGACCCGGAAGCTGTATGCCAGCTCTCTTGCCCAATAAAGCGAGATGAGCGCCGCAACCCCAAAGTCGGTCACGACTGGACCTAATGGTCCGGGGTCCCTTTACCTTTTAAGGCTAAATTTTACCTCCAGTATTGGAGACACTATCCCCTGGCTTGTCATGCCTAAGATATATCATTTTTAGGACCCACCCTCTTCTCTTGACTGTAACTTGTTTTAATTTGCTTTAACGTATTTTCAAATTGCTGTAACCTGGATGGGAAAGCTTATGGTGAAGGGTGGGTAACACGGTGAGGTAATAATAGTAATAATTCACCATTCATTAATATTGTATATTAATGTGTTGTGCAGGGATACCCCCATTGCACCACAGTTTTAGGGTGCTGGGGGAGAAGGTGAAGAAAATGAGGTAATTGAATTAAAGGATAAACTGTGGCAAGATCAGCAACACTGTCATTGAGACAACAGGTGGTTGTCAATCTTAGCATCAGGCAGACCTGAAGAAGTGGAGCATGAGACTGCCAGCACCTTGGCCCCAGGCATGGGACTGGCCAGGGTTAGTGGCTACGACCTGCTTGAGAAAAAGCCTACTCATGTGTAGGAAGGTGGCATGGTACAGGAAATGGGTGTGGCTTGAGCTGCCTGTAAGAGTCCAGCAAAGAGAAGTTTCTCTTGTCTCCCTCTCAGAGCAAGCTGGGAGATGGGGAAGGGCAATTGGCTGGGAGTAGACTTCCGAAGCAAAAGAAGCTGTGTTGTATAAGTCTGTGACCTGCTTTAGTATTTGTGCAGCTGCAAGAGCTCGGTTTTGAACTTGGTGTTGGAATCACAAACAGATTTCTGGCCAGTACTGTATATACAATTCAGTACAGGCAACTTCCAATTTATGCTGGGGTTACGTTCCAAGGCAGCATACATTTAAGTGAAATCACCTACAGTGGTACCTTGGTTTACGAACTTAATCCGTTCCGGAAGTCCATTCTTAAACCAAAGCATTCTTAAACCAAGGCGTGCTTTCCCATAGCAGTGGGAGACTCAAATTACACTCAACAGGAAGCAGAACGTGTTCTGCTTCTAAGGCAAAGTTCACAAACCAAAACACCTGCTTCTGGGTTTGCAGCGTTCTTAATCCAAGTTGTTCATAAACTAAGCTGTTCTTAAACCAAGGTACCACTGTATATTTGAAATGCCATTGAAAAAGCTTGCAAGCACCCGGTTCTGACTTGGCCCCGCCCTGTTCCTCCCCTTTTGTGACATTTTAAAGGCCATATTTGTGATGATATTTGGTTTCTTTTTTGTGGGGGTATTGTTTCTATTATTTTCAAAGAGGCTTGTGTAGGTCAATCGCCCCCCTCTTGTGGCTACCCCTCGAGTTACAGCATTTAAACTGGTTAACTTTTGTCAAGAGATGAGACCCGCAAACCTCTCTGAGCCTTACGTTTGGGGACTGGTACAAGCCTACCTCAATAAGAGGCAAGTTTTTAAAGCCCCTAGGTTATAGTTGTTGTTTAACTTGGATTATAATACTGTACAAGCCACAGAGGAACTGATGGCATCCTTTGGCTTACCACCACTCATCCAATCGCCCCAAACATCCCCCTTATGTTTACTTATGTTGGGAGTAGCATTGCTGCCATTGCAGTTGTACTGAGGAAAACAAGAAGTCCAAAAACCATTCCACTTTTCAACTTGGGGCACTGAGATTGAGGGTGACGAAGGTTTTGAATCAAATGTGCGCACTAGTCAGTATGTGCCCTCCTCAGCTGACTTCTCTGGTTTCTAGAGAGTGCAAGGGAAAAAAGCAGTTGACAGAGCGGCAAAGATTATATCAAACCACCTCTACATTCCTAAAATTAGCTTTGACTTTACAATGGTACCTCGGGTTACAGAAGTTTCAGGTTACAGACACTTCAGGTTACAGACTCCGCTAACCCAGAAATAGTACCTCGGGTTAAGAACTTTGCTTCAGGATGAGAACAGAAATCGTGCTCCGGCGGCGCTTCAGTATGAGAACAGCGGGAGACCCCATTAGCTAAAGTGGTATCTCAGGTTAAGAACAGTTTCAGGTTAAGAATGGACCTCCAGAACGAATTAAGTTCTTAACCCGAGGTACCACTGTATTTAGGAAGTCTATTTATGTTTATCTTGCATGTCAAAAACCCAGTGATTCAGGTATAAAACAGCTGAATGGAAACCAGGCCTTAGGAAGAAAGGTTGAAGGAGCTGGGTTTGTTTAGCCTGGAAAAGAGGAGACACAGAGGAGATATGATAGCCATCTTCAAATATTTCAAGGGCTGTCACATGGAAGATGGAGCGAGCGGAGGGTAGGACTCGAACCAATGGCTTCAAGTTACAAGAAAGGAGATTCCGACTAAACATCAGGAAAAGCTTTCTGACATTAAGAGTAGTTCAACAGTGGAAAGGTCTCCCCTGGGAGGTTGTGGACTTTTTCCTTGGAGGATTTTTTTTTAATTTAAATTGATTTTTACAAATAATTTCCAAAAATCATATAACATACTTTCTTATCTTATACAATATTTTGGACTTCCATCAACTGCATCTGAAGATTTTTCAGTCTTTATCACTTAATCTGCATTTCGTTATTTTCAATATTAAATTTAATACTCCTTCACTAATAATCCTTATCATAGTTTTCTCTGCAATATTTTGCATAATCCTCCTTACAAAACTTCTTGCAATCCTACTAATGTAATCTGTTGATTACAATTGCTTTTCAAATAAATCATATATTTACTCCAGTCCTCTGAGAATCTCTGATCCAGCAGGTTTCGAATCCTTCCTGTCATCTTATCCAATTCTGCATAGTCCATTAATTTCGTCTGCCATTCTTCTTTCGTCGGTAGTTCTTCTTGTTTCCATTTCTGTGCCAACAATACTCTTGCTGCCGTTGCTGCATATAAAAACAGTTTACTGTCCTGTCTGTTAATGTCCTCACTTACAGTGCCAAGTAAAAATGCTTCTGGTTTTTTAAAATAAATGTATACTTCAACATCTTTTTCATCTCATCATATATCATTTCCCAGAAGCTTTTCACTTTCTTACATTCCCACCACATGTGATAAAATGATCCTTCCTTTTCTTTACATTTCCAACATTTATTACTTGTTTTATACATTTTAGCTAATTTCACTGGTGTAATATACCATCTATACATCATTTTCATCACATTCTCTTTTAAGGCATTGCATGCTGTAAATTTTATTCCTTCTTTCCAAAGTTTTTCACAATCTTTTAACTGTATGTTGTACCCCAAATCCTTGGCCCAGTGTATCATAACTCTGACTTCTCCTCAGATCGTATAAATCTTTCGCCTTTCCTTGGAAGTTTTTAAGTGGAGGATGGATGGCCATCTGTCATGGATGCTTTAGCTGAGATTCCTGCATTGCGGGGATTGGACTAGATGACCCTTGGGTCCCTTCCAATTCTGTGATTCTATGAATGTACTATTGAAATGGAAAGTGGTTGGGATTCAGACCATCAATATGGAAACTCCAGATGCACACCCTAAATTTCATTGTCCTCTGCTATCAAACACGGGAAACAATACGGTTTAAGCCCCCTTTTTGCAATTAAAGTATAAACACTGGAAATGGTAACACAAGAGTTGTATTCTCCAGGTGGTCTTTGTCCTCTTTTTTTGACTATCAGATTTCAAAAATGGAGATCCTCACACAAAGCCCATGCTCTCCTCCAAGCCACATCTTTAATAACAACCCAGAGTCAAGCAGAGATTTCCTCTTCCAAGAAATTCAATTTAATTAAATTCCATCTTGAGAGAACCCACCGGTATATGTCTAGACAACCGCTGTGATTCTTTCTAAATTACTTTCACATAATATCATGGGGAAAGCAGGACTGAGCAAACATGATTGTCTTATTATGTGTTTTAAAATAAGCTTTTCCCTGGAGGGAGTTTAGTACTGCAGTATTCATTCATAATCCAAACTCATCGAATTGCCTGGTGTCCTCCTTCATAAATGTCACCACAAGGTGACCTAGTAAGAACTTTCTGAGTCCACTCTTCCAATTTGCATCTAAGATTTTATTCCATTTATCACTACAAAGACTATTCCTGGCCAGCGTTGGGTTTCTACGTCTACAGGCTTGTGGTGGAGAGAAATATGGCAAGTGCTTCTCCATCACTTCATGTGTAAGAGTGATTGGTGAGGTAGCTACCTAAAACTCAGTCTCACAGTATCTGCAATGTTAATCACAGCTAGCTGAGAGTAAACCACATTGAACTCAAGACAGAGGGCCTTCTCGGTAGTGGCGCCCGCCCTGCGGAACGTCCTCCCTTCAGATGTCAAGGAAATAAACAACTATCTGACTTTTAGAAAACATCTGAAGGCAACCCTGTATCAGGAGATTTTTAATGCCTAATGTTCTGCCATTTTTAATGTGCTGTAAGCCACCCATAGGGACGCGGGTGGTGCTGTGGGTTAAACCACAGAGCCTAGGACTTGCCGATCAGAAGGTCGGCAGTTCGAATCCCCGCAACAGGGTGAGTTCCTGTCGCTCGGTCCCTGCTCCTGCCAACCTAGCAGTTCAAAAGCACGTCAAAGTACAAGTAGATAAATAGGTACCGCTCCAGCGGGAAGGTAAACGGCGTTTCTGTGCACTGCTCTGGTTCACCAGAAGCGGCTTAGTCATGCTGGCCACATGACCCGGAAGCTGTACGCTGGCTCCCTTGGCCAGTAAAGCGAGATGAGCACCGCAACCCCAGAGTTGGCCACAACTGGACCTAATGGTCAGGGGTCCCTTTACCTTTACCTTTTAAGCCACCCATAGGGGCTGGGGAAACCCAGCCAGATGGGTGGGGTATAAATAAAATCATTATTATTATTGGTATTACTTCTGAGTAGCTATGCATAGGATTGCACTGTAAGCCTTAGGCAAACCTCTGTCTTTCAGTCTTAGCTTCCATATGGGAATTATAATACCTGCTTTAGGTGTTGTTTGCAAGGTTTAGTGAGAGAATACAGTGGTACCTCAGAAGTGGAATGGAATCTGTTCCAGAAGTCCGTTTGACTTCCAAAACATTCGGAAACCAAGGCACTGCTTCCGATTGGCTGCAGGAAGCTCCTGCAGCCAATAGGAAGCCACGGAAGCCATGTCAGATGTCCGGGTTCCAAAGAATGTTCGCAAACCAGAACACTCACTACTGGGTTTGCGGCGTTCAGGAGCCAAAATATTCAAGTTGCAAGGCGTTCGTCAACCAAGGTACGTCTATGTGCAAAGTGCTTTTAATAATAATAATAATAATAATAATAATAATAATAATAATAATAATTTATTTGTATCCCACCCTCCCCAGCCAAAGCCGGGCTCAGAGCAGCTAGCAACAGTAAAATAATACAGCATTCTAAAATCAATTCATTATAAAATCAGTTCAGTTTTACCACTTTAAAGCACTATTTATTGTAAATATTAAGCATTGTTTTTACTTGGATCTGACACTTGGTTTACTCCCCTGTGTGGTTTTCATATTTCCACAGTTTTATATTAATTGAAGGTCAAAACTACACATTGCCCTGGATCAAACATAACACTAAGCCATCATCACATACATCAATAAACCTTGGACCCCTGCATTCTCCTCCACTCCTCCAGACATTTTCTATTAACTACAGTTTATCATTACCCCCATGCTGCTCTTCCAGTCCATGCTGCCCTCCTTCCCCAGTACTAGCCCACCTTGTGGCAAAGATGGAAGCCCTTGTTCACCAGAAGGTGTATCATGGGATCAACATAGTCTAGAACCAGCCTTTAACTTAGATAAGCACCTAGTGTTTGTGAGGGAGCAGAATGTGCCTTTACGGTGCCTAGGTAGCAAAAGGGATGTAAACTATTTAGAGATTTTCCTTGCAATCCCGCAGTATATAAATTTTGTTAAATAAATGAAATAATGTGGGAGAGACCTAATCCTTCTCCTTTCCATGGATTCTCTGCAACCCAGAGGGACATGTTTAAGATATTAGAGGCCAGCTGAAAAGTGGGGAAGGAGTTCTGGGCAGCAAAGACACATGGACCAGGAAGTGTGTTCCTTTTGTCATTAAATTTGCCCTGCCCCCCCTTCATTCACGATTGAAGCAGGCCCAATAATGTATGCCCAAGACATAAAATGGTCTGCCACCTGTAGTTCCAGCCTAAGTCTCATTGGAATGTGCTTGCTTTCATATAGTGTATTTGGAAACGTGTAACACTGCAATACCTCTTGCTGAAACCTTTGTGTAATTTTATCTATCTGCTTCATGAATCAACATAAGGTAAAGGTAAAGAGACCCCTAACCATTAGGTCCAGTCGTGACCGACTCTAGGGTTGCGGCTCTCATCTCGCTTTATTGACCAAGGGAGCCGGCGTACAGCTTCCGGGTCATGTGGCCAGCATGACTAAGCTGCTTCTGGCGAATCAGAGCAGCACATGGAAACGCCGTTTACCTTCCCGCTGGAGCGGTACCTATTTATCTACTTGTACTTTGATATGCTTTCGAACTGCTAGGTTGGCAGGAGCAGGGATTGAGCAATGGGAGCTCACCCCATCGCGGGGATTCGAACCGCCAACCTTCTCATCAGCAAGTCCTAGGCTCTGTGGTTGAACCCACAATGCCAGCTGCGTCCCATGAATGAAAAACTCAATAGGTTTTTCCACAGTGGTGCTGTATCCTTGCGCGTGGAACATCATATCAGATACATGGAAACAAATGACAGTATTCTGGGACAATTTCTTTTGCGATCACTCGTAGGCAAGTAAGATTGTCTTCCATAAACATGGTTTTAACAGTGAGTCTGTAAGTGACTGTGGAGGCCAATTCTAGATCCATGTGTCCTTCCACAGTGGGGACATAGGTTTCTGGGTGGGAGTTGATCATGGTGTGGATTTGCCAAGCGTGCCTTCCTCTTGGCACATTTCTCCCTTTCATCCTGAGTTTGAGCATCTTCAAAGCCCATGACACCTTTGGTAAAGGCTGTTCTCCAACTGGAGCACTCGCAGGCCAGTGTTTCCCAGTTGTCAGTGTTTATACTATATTTTTTCACAGTTTCTCGTGAGTTTGTGTGTGACTTATACCTTAAGCTTTAAAGATGAGCTACAACCCACTGTTCTGCTGTTCCAAGAGAGGCGAGTGAAAGCGGGATGTATTTTATTGCGTGGTTTTGCCACAAGATGTCACTAAATACTGGGTTTGTTTGTTTGTTATATGGTTGTAGCTGTCAATGAGTTGTTATGGGCATATAAAATGTAGGTAGGGTATTTTGAGACTGAGAGATGGATGAGAAACAGGCAAGACTTTAGGAAGAGCATGCTTCCTACAATACCACACCTGATTCATTCTGCATTGTGAGACCTAAGGCAAAATCAAACAAATGAGCCATCATTTAAAATTTCCCACCATACCCACAATGGGTATAGTGGGGAAAAGGGAATGGTGTCTCCCAGGGACTTTTAAAAAGCAAAGCTCACAGGGAAAGTCTAACTAGCAAGAGTCACAACTGTTGCTGTATTTACTTTAACTTCTGGCCATGGGGGGGGGGGGGCCATCGGGCTGAAATTTTTTTCCCACCCCTTTACATCCACATGCTTCTTTCTGTGGCACAGTGGTTAAAAGGTTAAGAGTAGGATCTGAGAGACCGGGGTTCAAATCCCTACTCAGCCATGAAGCGAAGAGTTTTGGATTTGATATCCCGTTTTATCACTACCCGAAGGAGTCTCAAAGCGGCTAACATTCTCCTTTCCCTTCCTCCCCCACAACAAACACTCTGTGAGGTGAGAGAGGCTGAGAGACTTCAAAGAAGTGTGACTAGCTCAAAGTCAGCCAGCAGCTGCATGTGGAGGAGCGGAGACGCGAACCCGGTTCCCCAGATTACGAGTCTATCGCTCTTAACCATTACACCATACTGGCTCTCCAGTGGCTCTCTACATCACACTGGCCCAAGGTCAGTGGGTGACCTTGGGCCAGTCACTGCTTATCAGCCTAACCTACCTCACAGGGTTGTTGTGGGGAGAACCATCTATGCCACTTTGGGGGGGGGGGGGAGGTGGGATATCAATGAAATAAAGAAATACTTATCACCACCCCAGATCCTGTGCATTTCGGCACTGGCGTTGCATTTTAAAGACGTTCTGTCCTTTTAAGCGTGGTTGCCATTTGAAGAAGCATTCAGAAAACATCCAAAACTTATTACCTGCTCCCATTATGTTTTTAAAAGAGCTAACTCCAGGATGCTGATTGCTTTAAAGTAAAACAACAACAAAAAACTTCACTGCAGTGTCGTTTTGCCAAAAGCTTGTGCAGGCTCGGTGAATTCCACCAGGGAATATTGGAAATAAAATTTTAGTAGGCTGTGCTGTTTCTTTTGGGAAAGTTCCAAGCTAAAGTTCTTTTTCTTCTTCTTTTTTTGCTCAGTGGAAGCTGTTGCAGATCTGTCTGAAAGCCGTTGCATGGATTATTCTGGAGCCTACCCGCAGTATCTGTGGGGAAGGGAGGGGGGCAAAATATTGTCACATACCTTTGAACGACTTTGGGAAGGTTGTCTTGCTGCTGCCAAAACCTTATTTTGACAAGTTCAGCTTCATGGGATTCTCGCTAGCTCTCTGGGGACCTTTTGAAAGCAGCAGAATCCAATTGTGAAGTATTTCTCCAGAATACTATTTAGGGAAATTGACAACTTCCTGATCTGTTCTTAGGTTCTCTTCATATACTGCACAAAGATTCTAAACGTGCTAAGCTGAATGTGCTTAGAACATCCCTTGAGAGCTTCTCGCTCAACTTGGGAGGTCCTGAAGTGGAGCAAGGATGTTGGGGCCCTACCGTTAGGCAAAGTGAGGCAGCTGCCTCAGGCGAAAGATTCTGAGTGGCAGGAAGTGGACAGAGCAGCGTTGGCCACACACCCTGTTGTACACTCCCTAAGCTAGTCTACTTGCCCTCGAGGGCAATGGAGGATGCTATCCAATCACTAGTGTTGAAGTAAGATTCAGCCAGCCTGGTTGACTTGTATACATGGAATGAAGGAGGCGCCATTTTGTCCTTCACTTCAGGCAGCAGAATGCTTTGGAGCCACGTCCCACCCCTTCCCACTTTTTGCCCCGAAGAAGTGTGCATGCACACAAAAGCTCATACCAATAACAAACTTAGTTGGTCTCTAAGGGGGATGCGGGTGGCGCTGTGGGTTAAACCACAGAGCCTAGGACTTGCCGATCAGAAGGTTGGCGGTTCGAATCCCCGCAACGAGGTGAGCTCCCATTGCTCGGTCCCAGCTCCTGCCAACCTAGCAGTTTGAAAGCATCTCAAAGTGCAAGTAGATAAATAGTACCTATAGTACTCCGGTAGGAAGATAAACGGTATTTCCGTGCGCTGCTCTGGTTTGCCAGAAGCGGTTTAGTCATGCTGGCCACATGACCCAGAAGCTGTATGCCGGCTCCCTCGGCCAATAAAGCGAGATGAGCGCCGCAACCCCAAGGTTGGTCACGACTGGACCTAATGGTCAGGGGTCCCTTTACCTTTACCTTTAAGGTGCTACTTGAGTGCTCACTGGAAGGACAGATCGTGAAGCTGAGGCTCCAATACTTTGGCCACCTCATGAGAAGACAAGACTCCCTGGAAAAGACCCTGATGTTGGGAAAGATGGAGGGCACAAGGAGAAGGGGACAACAGAGGACGAGATGGTTGGACAGTGTTCTCGAAGCTACCAGTATGAGTTTGACCAAACTGCGGGAGGCAGTGGAAGACAGGAGTGCCTGGCGTGCTCTGGTCCATGGGGTCACGAAGAGTTGGACACAACTAAATGACTAAACAACAACAAAGGTGCTACTGGAAGGATTTTTTTTCCCGACTACAGCAGACCAACGAGGGACGCGGGTGGCGCTGTGGGTAAAAGCCTCAGCGCCTAGGGCTTGCCAATCGAAAGGTCGGTGGTTTGAATCCCCGCGGCAGGGTGCGCTCCCGTTGTTCGGTCCCAGCGCCTGCCAACCTAGCAGTTCGAAAGCACTCCCGGGTGCAAGTAGATAAATAGGGACCGCTTACTAGCGGGAAGGTAAACAGCGTTTCCGTGTGCAGCTCTGGCTCGCCAGAGCAGTGATGTCACGCTGGCCACGTGACCCGGAAGTGTCTCCGGACAGCGCTGGCCCCCGGCCTCTTGAGTGAGATGGGCGCACAACCCCAGAGTCTGTCAAGACTGGCCCGTACGGGCAGGGGTACCTTTACCTTTACTTTACAGCAGACCAACACGCCTACCTACCTGTAAAGCGAAACACCAGCGAGTCAGGACTGGTAGCAGCTTCTTGAAGTGGGGCTACTTATTTGCAAGCCAGATTTGTCTTGCGTTGTGCATGAAGCATGTCTCATAGCAAACACATATCATTCCACTAAGTAAGTTTCCTTTAAAGAACTCGATTGAAGACTAACCATGAGAAATGCCTTTGTTCCCATATCTCTCTTTGAGCCAATCTCAATGAATCCGAGCCTATATATTATCTCTATGAATCTGGCTATCTACAGAAAGCGTTAATAAGATCCATCTCTTACTTTAGCATTTGAACAAAAAACTGATCACATCTATGGCGATGTTAGTTCTCCTACTAACCATAGTGAAACGCTATCACCGCCAGTTAGGAAGCATTTTGAGTTGTTAATAACCCAATTTTTGTTCATTATCGAGGTAGCTTTCAACTGCTAGTGGTGTGAGATATTTTTAGTATTTTGCTCAGACAGCAGATTGTGAGTGATAAAACACTTGTTTTCTTTAAAAAGCAAAAGAAGTTTTTCATTGACTGTCTCTGATTTAAGGGACTACAACTCACATCAGCCTCAGTCAGCATGGTCAATGGATGATGAGATTTGTAGTCCAACATCTGGAGGAAACTCCATTGGCTACCACTGGGAAAATAAGCCCAAAGGTCATCTAAGCTCTTTGGTCACCTGACAATGACCTAATGTGCTCTGCAGTAAGCCAATGCTTATCCTTGTTATTTTAAGATGTATCTAGAGTTAAAACTATTTAACTCTGTCCCTTTTTCATTGTCCAATATTTGCTGGACGCTCAGCAAACTTGTCTCACTTAGATGGAAAATGGTTTTCCTTTTTACTCCTCTGAAGCCTATTTTTAGACTTGCCAGAAGCCTATTCCGCATGGTCCTCAAGCTTTCAAAGTGCACATCGATCTTAATTTTTTAGCAATTTCCTCCAGCAAAAGCAAGTTATAATTAACAGTCTCCTCAGTTTCGTTGCCAAGAAATTCTGGCCACGGTCTTGCGTTTCCTCCTAAGTGCTGCCCTCCCCTCAAATAAATACATACTTCTGCACCTTGTTCACACATTATTTTGTTTCCTTAACATCTCACAATTACTGCCTTTGAAGGGCTGAAAAAGAGAGGGGAAGCCTTTTTCCTATGAAGGGACAATTGGAGTCTGCAACCGATGGTGGTGGAGTCAGTCGCATTGTGGGATTGCTACCGCATCTCTCTCTTTGACACTCCATCTTGGGGGGTTACATGAAATTAGACACACAGGGGTGTAGCAGGGGGCCCATAGCCCTGGGCACACAATTTTGAGGGTGCCGTGAATGTAGGGAACACTGCTGAGGGTCATTGGGCCACAGAGCATAGCTTGTTTACCCTGTTGGAAAGAAGATAAAGTCCCTACCAGAGAAGAACGGCAGATTAAGTTGATGGATTATGCCGAAATGGCTAAAATGACCGGAAGAATCAAAAACCAGGAAGGCCAAAATTTTAATAAGGAATGGGGGAATGAAGGAATGGGAGAACAGCACAGAGTCCAATGAAGCACAGCCCACTAATGCAAGAGGGAAACATTGGTGTGACTCGTGTGTGCAGGCGCTGATGTGCACAGGCTCTGAGGTTGTGTGACTTACTTGCCTAAGGCAGCAAGTCGGTTCATCACAGCTAAGCTGAGATTTGAACCCAAGACTTCCCAGCGCATGATCAACTCTTAACCACTGTGCTATGGAAAATCTTTGTTTGATAGGTGCCATTAACATTGTTTCTAAGAGTTCCATAGCAGATAGTTTGAGGCAGTATTTATGTTTGATCAATAGCTTGGATATATTCATATATTTTCTACCTTGGTTAACTGCTTTTTCTTTTACCATTTGCTTCATTTTTGTCTGCTTTGGCACCGTAATTCCAGCTCTCTGAGCTATCCCTCTTTTGTTTGCTTAACATGCTTTCTTTTTGCCCTTTTGTTTTTCCTGGATGTTCCCGCCATGTTAGTGAATGTAATTTTTCCATTTATAGAAATCCTGTTAGTTGTTGAGTCTAGGAACCACTCACCATTCAGCTATTGCCATAAAAGTAGTCTCTCTCCCTCTTTCTTTTTCAGGAAAACCCAGACAGTTGGGTTCGGGCAGGGAGCGATCCACTTGGCAAAATACGTCAAATTGATTTTATGGATAGATTTACCATTTAAGTCACACCAGGGATGATAACATCTGTCCGAGGAAGAAGCCAACTTGCTTACTAAGGGAAACAAAATATTGTTGCTCTTAACTTTTTACTCCGAGTTGTGTAAGACAAACTGACATTAACAACGGCTTACTGTAACAGCAACAACTGCCACTAAGTTAAGGTAAAGGTAAAGGTAAAGGGACCCCTGACCATTAGATCCAGTCGTGACCGACTCTGGGGTTGCGGCGCTCATCTCGCTTTATTGGCCGAGGGAGCCAGCGTAGAGCTTCCGGGTCATGTGGCCAGCATGACTAAGCTGCTTCTGGTGAACCAGAGCAGTGCACGGAAACGCCATTTACCTTCCCACCGGAGCGGTACCTATTTATCTACTTGCACTTTGACGTGCTTTTGAACTGCTAGGTTGGCAGGAGCTGGGGCCGAGCAACGGGAGCTCACCCCGTTGCGGGGAGTCGAACCGCCGACCTTCTGATTGGCAAGTCCTAGGCTCTGTGGTTTAACCCACAGCGCCACCCGCGTCCCTGCCACTAAGTTAATGCAGTTCAAAATATACCGTATTTTTCGCTCTATAAGACACACTTTTTTCTTCCTAAAAAGTAAGGGGAAATGTCTGTGCATCTTATGGAGCGAATGTGTGGTCCCTGGAGCCAAATTGCCCAGGGGCAAAAAGCAGATCATGCTTTTTTTTTTTTTTTTTGAAAGAGGGAAGTGCGTGTTGAAACAAAGCCGCTGATCGTTTGTCATAAGATCTCAGGGCGGTTCACAGAATTCAATACAGGATAAAAGCAAGTAAATAGTTAAAAACAAAACAGCAAAACAATAACTCCCTCCTTCCTACAGACACATTTAAAAGGCTGTAGAATATTAATCGGCCCAAGGCCTGGTCGATGAGGAACATTTTCACCTGCGTGTTGTGACGCCAGGCTGTTTTGTGCAAAGCAACTCCTTTTTTGCTTGTGAACCTTGAGTGGCAGGTTGTTGGGGGCTTTCTTTTGCAATCCATAACATGACAAGCTGCTGGCACAGCCCTGCTTGCCTTGCAAACGTTTTTAATGGCTTTTCAGTTGGAACAATTTCCATCCGTGCAAGTAAACGCTGTTTCTAAGCATTACCTTTTACTTTCCCAACCCCTTGCCTGCCTGCTCTGCTCTATCATGAGCTGGGGTTCCCCTGCATCGTAAACACCAGCACCGATTTGGCGCTGGAGGAAATTGCTGATTAAAAGTCCATTTCCAAGGGCCAAGGGTGTGCTGCTCAGTCAGTCTAGACTCCTAACTTGCCTCAATTAAAAGTTAATTTCTTCACAATGTGAATAGAAGGCCGTAATCCTGTCCACTTTACAACTTGACGTAAATCTGAACTGATGCCTCTACCTTCTGAAGTCAAAGCGAGGTCACAGAGATCATTATGCTGGCAGCCGACATTGGCTAATCTTTTAGGCTTAATGGGTAATCAGTGGTTAGAATTCAATTTAACAAGAGAGGTCCCTCCCCTTAACTTTTGCCACCATTATCCATAGCACAGCCTTTTGTATATTTACAGAAATATATTCTGTGGAATGAAACACTTTGCGTGTCGAGGTCCCCAGGGCCACCCCAATAATTCACACATCACACCAATATTTTTGTTTAAGGTTTTTGGTGTAATTTTGGCAACAACTTTATTAAAATACAAAAATGTGAGTGGTTGCTTAGGCATTGGTTGCGACTGACATTCCGCACGCCTGTGAAAGTCAGAAAAGGGGAATACACTTGGGGGTAGCGATGGAGCAGGGAACCTGCCCTCAGCCCACCCCAAATGCAGCCAGGAGCTCTTGCAGTGGCCCATGCCCCCTTGACAGGGTGGACAAGCAATAGTTAGCCCCCAATTCCTTTAACGGAATCCCTTGCAGCAGCAGCCTTAGAGGGGCAGGCACAGCCAATCCATGCCCCTCAACCAACCAAACCATACACCAATGACGAGCCGCAACCTTACAAGTTGTGATGATTTGCTACCCAGTAGGCAAAAACCAAATGGCCCCAGCCAATCAGCCAGAGGGACAAAATTCCTACCGGGCCCCCGCTCCAAGAGCAGACGACTCCATGACAGGCATAGCAAGGTCAATGCGAACAACCCTAATTCTAGGGAGGGGGAGACGGGCAATCCGATGCATGGGCGAAAAGAGGAAGCCCTAGCCTCGTGCAAGGAATTTTAGCATTTCTGGCTGTCAATCAACAAATGGCAACATTAACTTCTTCCCAACAACAAGGGAAGCCCTAATCGCATCAGTGGCCAACGATCAATTAGCCTGCCCCCAACTTTGGAGTGTCCTGGCGGCCCCCACCGCAACACGTGCTCTCCATGAAGGAGAACATGCTTTACAGAAATATATTCTGTGGAATGAAACACTTCCCCACAGGAATGAGAGAATGGATGGAGAGAAAGCTACACAAGGGAGAGAAGGAAGCCAGTAGGGTTCACAAGCACCTGTTGCCACTGTGTGAAGCCCCATGACGTTTGGGAACCCAATGCATAAAACCAGTCTGTTTATTTCTGGGTGAAAGGAGACAAAGGTCCAAGGGTGAAAGGAGGGTAGACATACCAAGATAAAGGACTCAGCTACATTAGTAAAGAAACAGTGATTTGAATGCGCTATAAACATGGAACACCAGATGGCACCAGAGAGCAGGAAATTTTAAAATGCAGTTTTCCATAGAGATTTTTTTCTTTTGTTAAATAATAAAAATAAAAATAAAAATAAAAATATATTATTTATACCACGCCCATCTGGCTGGGCTTCCAACACTCTGGGTGGCTTCCAACAAAATATTAAAATACAGTAATCCATCAAACATTAAAAGCTTCCCTAAAACAATCTAATTTCTGATTTATTTATCGCATGGTCCCCCCCCCCCCGGCCGTGTTTAGATCCACCGAAGACTGTAACACATAAGGTTCTTGAAGCCTTAACTCCAGATTTCGAAACTTTTGCTATTTATGTACAAAGTGGGACCTGTGAACCCACAAGCCAAATCCAAAACAGAAAATGTGGATTTTCAGGTGCGGTGCAGATGAGCCTGAAAAAGAGGAGTGGCTAAATTATTAGGAGAGCTTAATCAGAGGCTTGTTCCTAGTGGTGCTAGAAGAAATTGTAGGTAGTTGATTTCTAAGGCGGGAAGTGTCTCCTCACTGAGTTCTAGTAACTTGGGACCTCAGCCTGCAATTTCCCTGAACGGGTGGAAATGGAAACATATATCCTGTTCTGCCACAAGAGTACAAAACACAGATATGACATATTTGCCTAATTTGTTATTACTTGGTGTGATGGAAGGCACTAAAGTCTTTTCATTTTTCAAACTGCATCTGTTTAGCCACCTTAAAGCTTGTTCATTCTTCGGCTTGCAATTTGAATTCCAGCCTTCTGTTATTCTCATTGCTAAAATTAGGCAGCAGTGGATTTAGTCCAGAATTACCATTGGACTTTTATTTCTCAATCTTGCTGTAGTGTGGACATCTCCCTTGGGCAGGGCTCTGCGCTTAAAGAGGTAACAAACTATTTTGTTAGGAACCATAGACAATATGTCTGGCTTCTTACATGAATCAAGAAAGGGGAGATTTTAATTGCAGATGTCTTCCAGATGATCCTAATTTAAACAAAACATGTGCATGGAACAAAAGGACTTAAAAAAAACTAGAATGAGTGGTTGGTGGCAGTGAGATTTTATGCACTCCTTCACACACATCAGCTTTGCTTTGTATGTGTTATGCAGTACTAAAACTGTCTCTTTTCCTTTTCTTACCAAATCGTCGTTATTTATATGCACATTCATTTCTGCAAGGTCTTCAATTCAGTGATAACCTTTCCTTGGCTTATTACGCATATGAATCTGTACTTCAAATTCTGCTTCCTGGAATGCAAAGTGAGGTCCAATAAGCCTGGAGGCAGATGAGCAGCCTGAGGAGTGAAAGGAAGGAGAGCTCTGTGTTTATCCGAGTTTATCAAAAAGCAGCAAGCCAGTTCAAAGTTAATCTAATCAGCATGTTATTGAATTAAAGGCTAAACGGGTATTTCAGGGCTTAGCTAGACATGAAAGTAGCATGACCTGCATCTTAAAATGTGGGTTGCACCGCTGTAAAGGCAGGGAAGGGGTAATTTAAAATGGAGTGGCCAGCTGCTAGACTCTGGCCCTTCTTCTGGTGGGGTTCATAAAGAAAGTAGGCCACCGGAAAATGGTAGCATTGTGTAATATTTGGGTTTATTTGCAAATACTGTATACAAGCAGAGAATAGATGGATGCAAGCAGTTTCATCATCATCATCATCATCACCATCATCATCTTCATCATTTATTTATTTATTTATACCCTGCCCATCTGGCTGGGCCTTCTCAGCCACTCTGGGTGGCTCCAAGCAGAATATTAAAAACATGATAAAACATCAAACAATAAAAACTTCCCTAAACAGGGCTGCCTTCAGATGTCTTCTAAAAGTCAGATGGTTGTTTATTTCCTTGGTATCTGATGGGAGGGTGTTCCACGGGGTGGCGCCACTACTGAGAAGGCCCTCTGTCTTGAGTTCAATGTGGTTTACTCTCAGCTAGCTGTGAATAGCAGTGCAGGGCAGCGTCACTACCAAGAAGGCCCTCTGCCTAGATCCCTGTAACTTCACTTCTTGCAGTGAGGGAACCAGCAGAAGGCCCACGGTCCTAGACCTCATTGTCCGGCCTGAATGATGGAGGTAGAGACGCTCCTTCAGGTATACTGGGCCAAGGCCGTTTAGGGCTTTCAAGGTCAGCACCAACACTTTGAATTGTGCTGGAAAACGTACTGGGAGCCACTGTAGGTCTTTCAGGACTGATGTTATATGGTCTCAGCAGCGACTCCCAGTCACCAGTCTAGCTGCCATATTCTGGATTAGTTGCAGTTTCTGGGTCACCATCGAAGGTAGCCCTTCGTAGAGTGCATTGCAGTAGCCAAGTGGGAGATAACCAGAGCATGCACCACTCTGGCGAGACAGGCTGCAGGCAGGTAGGGTCTCAGCCTGTGTACCAGATGGAGCTGGTACACAGCTGCCCTGGACACAGAATTGACCTGCACCTCCATGGACAGCTGTGAGCATACTTGTAATACCAACAAAATCCATTGCCTCACATCAGATTTCCAGAGAAGCACCCCAACCTGCAAATGTCTTTCACTTTCCAAAGTTCAAACCTTATTCTCTGCAGTTGTAGATGAAACAAGAAAGAGGCTGGTTGGTGCTGAAGGATAAACTTTTAAAAATATATCAGAAATGGCAAAAGGCAAACAGTTGCAGTGATTTTCCGGTGTAACTCAATACTTATATTTTCAGCTAGTGAAGTTGGTGTTAAAGCATTAGTCCTAATAGAAGGGAAATGCTGGCAAAACCACCACCATATCAGGATGGAAATAGCACAGCTTCTTTCTGCAGGTGGAGTTAATTTTATTATTGTGATTTTTCACTAACAGATTAAACATCTATCCCAAGCCAGATACATACACTTAAATGTTTATTAAAATTCATCATGCTGATCAATTTTCATGATGATTAAGAAAGAATAAAATTGCAGACTGCTACAATATGTGGAGAGAATTCAACATTGAGAAAATTAGAGGCCAAAAGAACAGTAGTGGAGAGATTCTTCCATCCCTATTAGCAGGGCTGCGAAGGACCTTTGTCTGTGAGAGAGGCTTCAAGATCTTCCCTGTCAGTCACAGAGTACTAGGTTAAATAGATTTGACTGATAAGAAAGCTTCATGTGCAGTTCTGGAGTTTGAGATCAAAAACAGTTTTATTCCAAAACACTCCAGGGCTCTTGTCTGATCCCTGTGAGAGCTGTTACGGGAATTCAGAGCACATTCCTTATGCTTTGTGAATTATACAATTCAAAAGTGTAATGAAGAAAGATTATATATATATATATATATATATATATATAATGGAGAGAGGGAGTTTTCTAGCAATCCCTAAGGGATTCTTAGTTAGGGAAGTTCCATAATTGTACAAAAGCCCCATGACTATATTTCAACACACCCTTTGCTTTTCAAACATGGAACTCAGTTGGGCTTTGAGGTATTTCAAAATGTGGTGGGAAGGTTTATAGGAGACAAGTGTGTCACATTTTGAAAAGCTCTTAGCTATGTGTTTGTGTTGGCTTAAAATTCAGCGTTACATTTTACAGTGGCAATATCTGCTCAGTTTTATGGTACGTTATAAAGGCAGAGTTAACCACGATAAATCTAGATGAGGCTATAAAATTCAATGTGACTGTAACTTAAAGACATGGAATGGGAGGAAGCATAACATTTGACACATGGTCTCTTCCTAATGCATGTTTGCACTGGGAAGTGAGTATGAATAGTCAGAGAATACCCTGCTCATATGCAATGGCGATTCATTCTAGTACCGACGTGCTCCTGTGATGTTGTTGCCAGTCAGACTAGCTTTGGTCAGAACATCCCCCATCTTGGCTGGGGACGATGCGCTCTGCAGTTCAACTACAGCCTCAGGCATGCTCTCTAAAAAATGGTTTGCAGGTATAGAAATTGAGAAGCAGGAAAGGGAGCCAAACAAGCCATTGTTTACTGCAGCCTGCATTGCTGTGTTTCTGGCTAAGATGGATCAGCTGCCTGCACTGTTCCAGGTGGTCCAGCCACCAGAAACAGAGACATCATCACCACCACCACCACCATAGTTATACCCCACCCATCTGGCTGGGTTTCCCCAGCCACCCTGCCCGGCTCCCAACAGAATATTAAAAACACAATAAAACATCAAACATTAAAAACTTCCCTAAACAGGGCTGCCTTCAGATGTCTTCTAAAAGTCAGATAGTTGTTTATTTCCTTGACATCTGATGGGAGGGCGTTCCACAGGGCGGGTGCCACTACTGAGAAGGCCCTCTGCCTAGTTGCCTGTAATCTCACTTCTCAGAGTGAGGGAACAGCCAGAAGGCCCTCAGCGCTGGACCTCAGTGTCCGGGCAGAACAATGGGGGTGGAGACACTCCTTTAGGTATACTGACAAGACCCCCTCTTGGCCTCACTGATGTGCTGCAAATGAAAGCCATGCAATGCATTTGGCACCAGTTTGTGCAGGAGTTGCCGGAAGGAGGGGTACAAGGCGCTATCCAACTGTCTTCAGGACTCTTGATTTGTGTGGATTTACTCCTTAGCCTTTCCTTCTCCTGAAGATATTCTTGCAAGGCAGTGGAGGTTTAGGGTCAGAGTTTTCCTTCTCCTTGATGGAAGACCTTTGCAGGTTGGTGAGCCTCATCTGCCTCTCACTTCTCTCTATGGCACATGCAGAAACCACCTTCTTCACCGTTGGACCCACTATTAGTCTCATCCGCGCAATCCGTCAGAACCAGTTTTTGCAGCAAGGGAAGTCCCTAACTCACTACAGGTTTGCTTGAGACCCATCGGCTACGCTCACGTGGTTTAACTGGGAGGTTAAAGCCATTCCCAGGATGTGGCTGCTGTCACATGCTGGCAGCCACAGGTGAGAGCTGAGTGCAGGGTGGGGGACCAAAGGTGGACAAACAACCCCAGAAGGAGCATGACATGTCCCCCACCAGAGGAACTATCTCTCCTCGAAAGATTCCATCAACGGTGTCTCCAAAAATTTTTACACATCACTTGGCAAAACAGGCGAACTAATGCAACGTTCACCAGTGTCAAAGCGATCATTCTTCATGTAAAATCTTATAAATTAAGTGTTGATTACTAAAAAAAAAAAAAAAAAAAGTGAGAGCCAGTATGGTGTAGTGGTTAAGAGCAGTGGACTCGTAATCTGGTGAATCGGGTTCACTTCCCCGCTACTCCACATGCAGCTGCTGGGTGACCTTGGGCTAGTCACACTTCTCTGAAGTCTCTCAGCCTCACTTACCTCACAGAGTGTTTGTTGTGGGGGAGGAAGGGAAAGGAGAATGTTAGCCACTTTGAGACTCCTTAGGGTAGTGATAAAGCAGGATATCAAATCCAAACTCCTCCTCCTCCTCTTCTTCTTCTTCAACATCAACTTCGTTGGATTGGTCATGTTGTGTGGATGCCTGATTATCTTCTTCCATAGCAACTACCCTATTCTGAACTTAAAAATGGAAAGCGTAATGCTGGCAGTCAACAAAAGAGGTTTAAAGACTCTCTCAAGGCAAATCTCTAAAAATGTAGTATAAACACCAACAACTGGGAAACACTGGCCTGCAAGCACTCCAATTGGAGAACAGCGTTTACCAAAGGTGTCATGGGCTTTGAAGATGCTCAAACTCAGGACAAAAGGGAGAAACGCGCTAAGAAGAAGGCACATTTGGCAAACCCTTACCACGATCAACTCCCATCCAGAAACCTATCTCCTCACTGTTGAAGGACATGTGGATCCAGAATTGGCCTCCAAAGTCACTTATGGACTCACTGTTAGAACCGTGTTTATGGAAGACAATCTTACTTGGCTACGAGTGATCACCAAAGAAGAAGAAGACTATCTCTCCCCTAACACCCCGTACATGTCTACTGAAAAGTAAATCTGACTTGTGGGTATAGCAGGGGTGGGGAACCCATAGCATTCCAGATGTTATTGGACTGAGGTTACCATGAGCTCTAGCCAGCATGGCCACTGGTCAGGGATGTCTTTCTCCCTGGGGTACAGGATACCAGCTAGAATCCACTCCATTTCCCCCCCTAAACCTGTTTTGGATGCCTGCCTTCTCAGTAGAGGCCAGAGCTTCAGGTTCACCCCTCTTTCCCCAAAAGAGCCAAGAGGACAATCTCAAACCCCAGAAGCCCTGCTCCTCTGATTGCAGGCAAGGTGGTGTTGGCTGTGCCTATAGCTGAGGATCAAGGTGCTCTGCATGGGCTCAACAGCAAGATAATCCACAGAAGATAATCTACATGCACATTTTAACAGGGCTCAATTTATATGAAGTCATTAGAAAACTACTGAAGCAACCTGATTGCGGGCAACAGCTGTCAGATTTATGTAGACACAGCTGTACGTCTCTTCGAACTGAACGAGCACAAAATTGTTCTTGCAAGATAAACCAGATTATCTTTAAGTGAGGAGAAAGCTGTTAAGTGAATGATATATAAATGGATGTGAATCATTTGGCAGCCGCCAAGATGAACACCTGACGTACCCTCTAGGCTGTGGTGTAGCTAATAGCTAAATATGCTTCTGCTATGAACACTGATATCTAGGAGATGCTTCCTACCGCCTTCCCCTTGCCCCTGAGTTGAATCAAATAGCATTTGAAGCATGGATTTGTTATTCAGACACTATGTACACACCATACATTTAAAGCATATGCTCCCACAAAGAATTCTGGGAACTGTAGTCTACCCCTAACAAAGCTACAATTCTTAGCACCCGTAATGTATGGTTACCAGATTTTTTTCAATGAATCTGGGGACACTTTTTTTTTTTTTTGGAAGCTGAGTAGCAACAGGGAGTCAGTAGTGGGGATGGTGAGGCAAAAGACCCTGGGCCCAAGCACACATGCAGATTGTATAAAGGTGCAAAGCCCCTCTTTTGCACCCTGTGAAACATAAATAAGGTAAGGTAAAGGTACCCCTGCCCGTACGGGCCAGTCTTGACAGACTCTGGGGTTGTGCGCCCATCTCACTCAAGAGGCCGGGGGCCAGCGCTGTCCGGAGACACTTCCGGGTCACGTGGCCAGTGTGACAAAGCTGCATCTGGCAAGCCAGCGCAGCACACGGAACGCCGTTTACCTTCCCGCCGGTAAGCGGTCCCTATTTATCTACTTGCACCTGGGGGTGCTTTCGAACTGCTAGGTTGGCAGGCGCTGGGACCGAACAACGGGAGCGCACCCCGCCGCGGGGATTCGAACCGCCGACCTTTCTTTTTTTTTTTTTAATATATATTTATTAAGATTTTTCAATACAAAAACATATTATAAAAAACAGCATTAGTTATTTAACATCTTTCCATTATTACTTTGGACTCCCCCACACCTCCCGCAGACACTTGCATCATTATATAATTGTTTTCAAGCAAATTATCATTTTGTCCAAGATCTTAATTTTGTTCATTGACATATGATTAGTCTTAAATCTAATTTAGTGGTAGGCAATTGTTTCTATTCTGACATCCCGGTCAACATTCAGTCAAATTACAATACTTTTGTAAATAGGTCTTAAATTTCTTCCAATCTTCTTCCATCCTTTCTTCTCCCAGGTCTCGAATTCTGCCGGTCATCTCAGCAAGTTGCATATAGTCCATCAGCTGCATCTGCCATTCTTCCAGAGTGGGTAGATTTTGAGTCTTCCAATTCTTAGCGATCAGTATCCTTGCTGCCGCTGTTTGAACCGCCGACCTTTCGATCGGCAAGTCCTAGGCGCTGAGGCTTTTACCCACAGCGCCACCCGCGTCCCGTGAAACATAAATATGCAGTTTTTTTAAAAAACTGGGCAACGGCATGCTGCCTGCCCATGACTCCCAAGGCTTCCCTGATCTCCTACCCCTTCCCCCCTTTGTTTTGACAGATCAGGGGAGGCTCGGGAGTCGCGGGCAGGCGGCCGTTGCCCAGTTTTTTAAAAACTCTGAGCATTTATGTTTCACAGGGTGCGAAAGAAGGGCTTTGCACCTTGCCTGGCAGAGAAACCGTGTGCCTTGCACCCCTCCTGGGCAATGGACACCCGCCCGCGACTCCTAGGCCTCCCCCAATCTGTCAAAACAAAGGGGGCAGGAGATCTGTCCCACCGGACATCCTGGGTTCACCTTTGGCAGTGGCGACGGCAGCGAGCAGCTCCTGAAGCCAGCCAGAGCCAACTGCGCTACCGGGCTGGCTCCAGGCTGCTGAGGCTGCCACTGCCACGTTTCCTGGGGACAGATTTGCAAATCTGGGGACATTCTGGGGACGGAATTTGTCCGGGGAGAGATTTGCAAACCCGGGGACTGCCCTCGGGAACCAGGGATGTCTGGTAACCCTACCTTAATGTCCTGATCCCCTGGCCTACCTAGCAGACAGACAGTGTGCCGAGACAAGTTCCAAGTCCAGAAGCCAATCCACACAAGCCAAGTCCAAAAACCAGGAAACGCAGTCCGGGGTCAGTCCAGGTAAGCCAAGATAGGAGTTCAGCAGTCAGGTACGGTCCAGAGTCAGTCTTGAAGCAGAAACCCATGAAGGTCCAAGGAGAATCCCAGGTGAGGTCCCTCAACATGGGCAGTTGGCCAAACACAGCACCTCAGCTCTGCTGCCTTCATACACTCGGACTGCCATACATCCGGGTTTTCCCATCCGGGAGTCGGACTGTCAAAATGGCGTCTGGGCAGATTTTTGCCGAGTGATCAAAATGTCTGGGGAAACCCGGACTTATGGCAACTTGGCCATTATCCAAAATCCAAAAGAAGCCCAAAGACTTATGTTTTTGGGGAGATGTTCAACAACTTTGACCCCCCCCCCCAAAAAAAGGTCAACCAGAGAAAAATGGCAAATGAAATTAGTGGACTACGCTGATATGGCTAAAATGACCAGAAGAGTCAGAAATCAGGAAGACCAAAATTTTAATAAGGAATGGGGAAAATGTATAACTTATCTTCAGACCATTGTAAACAGTTAAAATTGTTAGTAGGATTGGAATATCCCTTGCAGTTTAAGGTTGAATTCTGGACATAATGGAAGAGGCAAAGTATTTGGAGCATCATAAAAGATGCGGGAGGAAATGATAACTAATAGGATCCACAAAGGGGAGGATGGAAGTCCAGGAGATTCCTTGGAATCTTGTTTTTATGATTTATGTTTGCTTTTTCAACTTGAGGCAAGTTGAAAAACCAAATAAATGGTTTAAAAAAAGGTTTAAAAGGTCAACAACCTTGTTCGGATTTTCACTTCTGGGGATATGGCAACCCTATACTGCGTCTGCTGATTGGAGTTTGGATTTGGATTTGATATCCCGCCTTTCACTCCCCTTCAGGAGTCTCAAAGCAGCTAACAATCTCCTTTCCCTTCCTCCCCCACAACAAACACTCTGTGAGGTGAGTGGGGCTGAGAGACTTCAGAGAAGTGTGACTGGCCCAAGGTCACCCAGCAGCTGCATGTGGAGGAGCGGAGACGCGAACCCGGTTCCCCAGATTACGTGACTACCGCTCTTAACCACTACACCACACTGGCTCTGATTGCAGCACCTGGGCTTGATGTGGCCTGGGACCCTCACCTGCTCTCAGCTTGCCCCAGCTGATGAATCACATGCCTCCTTGCTCACCTGGCCAACTAGTGATCTAGGCTCCAGGCCCTCTGCTTCCTGGAGTGCCCCATCCACTGTTCCCTACGTCTTAGGACCTGCCATGTTCGTGGGCAAGGAGGCCTCTCTGGTTCTGGCGAGGGGTCCTGCTGCCCAGCTCCCTGTGCCCTAGCCCCTGTCCCCTCATCATCCTCTGTCACACTGTAAGTACTATCTCCACCAACCTCTCCTTCCCCCTCCCCAGATTGTTGCTGCGTGACCCGCTCTCAGCCGCCCCCCCTCGCTGGGATCCTCTTCCTCCTCCCTGAAATCATGACACTTAACAGACGACAGTTTCCAAGATTCTTTTAGGACTGTGTGTGCTTCCCATGCACTTTAAATAATGGTTTGTACACAGCCGTATAATCGTAGGAATGTGTAGCTCAGATTTTGAGAATATACACATTCTCATGTTTTGGACAGTACCGTTTCTTAAAGCACGCCAGATAGCCACAGTTAGCTCATATTGAAAGTATTAATCTAAGAGTTGTACATTGTTTCTAACTCCTGCCCATTCTTTTCTGAGTAAAAGAAAGTTTCCTGAGACTCACTGTGTGGTGTAGGATGGTAACTCTGCCTCTAGATAAAAGGCACATACCATATTATTGCCCCTTTCTTCCCCCATTAATTTTCTTGCTGCCATTAAAAAGTTTACAGCCCCATTCATTTTGGTGGGGTTCTAAAAACATAACAAAAAAATGATCTGTGGAGTCGTTCGCCAGATCAAGAACTCAAATGCACTATTCTCCTACTTCCCAGGATCCTTAAAAAGGCAAAATGCCAGTTTAAAACGTTAATGCGACTCAGTTTAGACCTGTTTTCCCCCACAACTTAAGCCAGCCCAGTAAACACACGTCTTTGTGTAGATGTCAGCCAATATTGTTAAGGCCTGCATGTTTTAGTCTAAAGCTATTGCGTCTAAACACTAAAAGGATCCCTGGCAGGGGGTATATATTAGCAGAGGGTTTTGTTGTTAATTTATGGTTTGAGACAGCTCTTCGTGGAAAGCAACCGACTGGGTTTGCTGCATTTTAAGAAGGAGTCTTATTATTTGGTATTAGTGTTAAATTGCCCATTTTCATCTTCGCTAGTACTCAGTAGGCAGACGTAATTTTAGGCTTAATGATTCTCACATGCAATTTTACTAGGATGGAAATTTTAAAAAAGTAAAACAGGAGTATTCATTGTCTGTATGGGAATGAATTTCCAAACCCGAGGGATTGTGAGACTCTTCACTTGGTTATTCCTTTTGCCTCTTTCCTGCGTTACTCACATTCACAAGTGGCGGTACAAGCGAGGTTCAAACATGCTTTTTAGTGTGGATTTAAAGAGTAAAAATGTCAGGCAAACATTCACGAGGCTCTGCTTAAAGGTGTGTAAAGTTATCCCTAAGAGAGAGACCTGCTGATATAGAATCCATAAAAAGACATCTGTAGAATAATTGTGGAATAATACTTTGTTTCTTACAATAAAGGTACCCCTGACCATTAGGTCGAGTCACGGACGACTCTGGGGTTGCACGCTCATCTCGCTCTGTAGGCCAAGGGAGCCGGCGTTTGTCTGCAGACAGCTTCCAGGTCATGTGGCCAGAATGACTAAGCCGCTTCTGGCGAACCGGAGCAGCGCACGGAAATGCCATTTACCTTCCCACTGGAGCGGTACCTATTTATCTACTTGCACTGGCGTGCTTTCAAACTGCTAGGTGGGCAGGAGCTGGGACCGAACAACAGGAGCTCTTCCTGTCACGGGGATTTGAACCACCGACCTTCCAATCAGCAAGCCCTAGGCTCTGTGGTTTAGACCACAGCGCCACCTGTGTCCCTTACTTCTTACAATAAGCATTTTTTAAATAACAATTTTTTAAAAAATTGCCAGGTCCCCAAATTCCAAGACCATGATGATGATGATCCATGGCTGCATGCTCTCAGCCAAACCTCATAGTGTTGAGAGGCTCATAAATGCAAGCAGTTGTGCTGAAAAGTAGAAGCAGAGCCCGACTCTCTGTAGAAACGGAAAACCTCTGTCGTTACATCCATTATAATATGCCTGCCTTTGTCTGAGTGGGACTCCAGCCCAGCTGTTTTGCATTGGCTGTAGAAGGAGAAACATAGAGTGCAGGATAGGACAAGGGCTCAGGAGCAGGGGTACTTTGAGGGTATTTCCAAGGAGGTGATGAAGCGTTAGTTGCCTGAAGGCAAAATAGGAGAGATTCTGGCCCAAAATTAGGAGGTATTTTAATATGACTGGGCAGTGTAAGTATGGGAACTGCATACAGTCTGCCATAATATAATTGGTGTGCATACTGTTCCTGATATTGCCTGTTATTTCTGTGCTTAATATGCCTGACATGTCTAGTCCCCCCCCCCCCCGCTTTTTCATCAGCTTTCCCCATCAGCGGCGCAATTTGTGTCCAACTGCACCCTAAAAAAAATCCCTGAGAGGTGTGTACAAGCATTCACAACTGTGTTGTATGTTGTATTCTGGCCATAATATTCAGACATTACACTACGCCACATCCCATCATCGTCATCATGGTTAATTAACATTTTTCGACTGCTTTCAAGTGTTCAGGGAAGTTTTTAATGTTTAATGCTGTATTGTGTTTTTGATATTCGATTGGGAGCCGCCCAGAGTGGCTGGGGAGGCTCAGCCAGATGGGTGGGGTATTAATAATAATAATAATAATAATAATAATAATAATAATTATTATTATTATTATACCCCGCCCTCCCCGGCCAGAGCCGGGCTCAGGGTGGCTAACACCAGTAAAATTACAGTAAAAACATAATAGAAAAAGAAAAAAAAACCAATTTAAAAAACAGGTTAAAATGCAATTTAAAATGCAGCCTCATTTTAAAAGTAGCCCATAGATCAAAACCATAAGGGGAGGGAAACAAAAGGGTCAGATTGAGTCCAAACCAAACAGTTCTGTCTTGCAGGCCCTGTGGAAAGATGTCAAGTCCCGCAGGGCCCTAGTCTCTTGTGACAGAGCGTTCCACCAGGTCGGGGCCAGTACTGAAAAGGCCCTGGCCCTAGTTGAGACCAATCTAACCACCTTGCGACCTGGGACCTCCAATATGTTGTCATTTGTGGACCTTAAGGTCCTCTGCGGGGCATACCAGGAGAGGCGGTCCCGTAGGTACGTGGATATAATAATATATTATTATTATTATTTATCAAACCACTTCATATGCATTATTTAGTTGGAATGCTTACAATAACCCCCCAAAATGAGTCTTATTCAGCATTTTGCAGATGGAGGGAGGGGACCTCAGGCGGAAAGAAAGTTGCCAGCTGTTGAGTTCATGGCAAAAGCAAGATTTGAATCAGGGACTTCTTGGTTTGTAGTTCAGTCCCTTAAGCTAAACTAAAAAGTGGGTATTTCTGCTGTTTTTTATGTTCAAAATGATAGAATCATAAAATTGTACAGTTGGAAGGGACTGTGAGGGTCACCTAGTCCAGCCCTCTGTAATGCAGGAGTATTTTTGCCCAGCACAAGGCTCGAACCCACAAGCCTGAGATTAAGAGTCTCCTTCTCTACTGACCGAAGCAATTCAGTGGTTTAAAATGGTAGATTCCTTTTCATGCATTAGAACATTCTTTGCATTGTTCCAATGCATTAACATGCTGAACAAATAGGCACATTGTTTTGTAAACGATCACCAGATGTGCTTAATAATATATACTTTTCAATAGGCATTGAGCCTGCATCTACACCGTTCCTGCTAAAGATAGGAAGAGATGGAAATAGACAAGCACTGGGAGAGCATGTCTTCTCTATAGGCATACACATCCCAAAATCCTTTGGAACAAACTATGGCAGCTTGAGAAAGTAAGGTAGGCAAGCCCTGTGTGCTTGACTGGCCTAGCTCAGGAACGACAAGATGCTAGTTTCGGGAGCAGATTCTGTGTATACAAAGCTTTTATTAGACATAAATAGAAGCCCAATCCAAAAATCATCTGTTGTACTTAAATCCATTGAGATAAATGGGACAGGTTTAGCGTGGCTTAAATAGGTTCATTCGGCTGATCACCGAAGAATTGATGCTTTTGAATTATGGTGCTGGAGGAGACTCTTGAGAGTCCCATGGACTGCAAGAAGATCAAACCTATCCATTCTTAAAGAAAGCAGCTCTGAGTGCTCACTGGAAGGACAGATCCTGAAGCTGAGGCTCCAATACTTTGGCCACCTCATGAGAAAAGAAGGCTCCCTGGAAAAGACCCTGATGTTGGGAAAGATGGAGGGCACAAGGAGAAGGGGACGACAGAGGACGGAATGGTTGGATAGTGTTCTCGAAGCTACCAGCATGAGTTTGACCAAACTGCGGGAGGCAGTGGAAGACAGGAGGGCCTGGCGTGCTCTAGTCCATGGGGTCACGAAGAGTCGGACACGACTAAACGACTAAACAACAAATAGGTTCATTAATCTCAACAAGACTTCAGTGCAATTTTTTACTGAATTCACTAACTTTTACTGAATTTAGGTCAGTGTTTGCTCACCCAGATTGGCTTATGAGAACAAAAAATCAAAATGGAAGCATCCTTTCCAAGGTCAATTAAGAAGACAGCAGCAGCAAATACAAACAAACAAACAAACCAACAAACCAAGGCAGTAAACATATGCCAGGGCTATACCATTTCTTACTCATATAATTGAATAATCCTCCATACAAAATAATTCCCTTCACATAGAAAGGTTCTTTCCTAGCTTACTAGGGGCGCAATTTTTAATATTTTTATTTCAATGGAAGAGCATTTCACTATGGACTCAGCTATACAGCTGCAAATAAAAGCTGTGCTGTAACGTGCAATGTACAAATGTTGCACTAGATGGCGACAGTGAGCTATGCCAAATTCAATGTATTTTTCAAAACGTTTCCCCAGCGTTTTTTATATGTGTGTAGATTCCACCTATGTGAGTGCTCAATTGTTGACTGAAGTGGTAAAGGTTGTTTGACCCACCAGGTCAGCCATGTTGAGATGGTGTTGCCTGGAATAGTATCTTCTGGGAGCTCCCCATAACACAAAACAAAATTAATGGGAATATTATACAATATATTGACAATCATTTATTTATGCATTTATTAAAAATTATTGTACAGTATGTATGTTTTTATGTACTTATTAAGATTTTATACATCCTTTCAAGCTGACTTAAAAGAAACATTAAACTGCATTTTGTAAGAAACCACAGCAAACAATATTAACATATAAAAAGGTGTCAAAAACAGGGCAGTTGTCATCCAGGATGGGGAATCCAACTGGAGCAGACTTTGTGTTTTTTGCCTATATTTCTCTCTCCTCTACAATACTTCCCAGAGGACTGCTGTTGCAGGGAGGCGGGTAGTCAAACTGGAGCAGGCTCTGAGGTGGTCTTTGTCTGTATCCATTTCTCTTCTCACTGGATAGTTGGAGGTAAAACGAACGTGTGGTAGATATGTTTGCTATACTGATGTCATATCAAAGTTGACTTTTCCGTGGCTTTGAAAGTGCTCATGTGAAAATGCTCTATTGTATACCCAAGTCACAACTAGGGATGGAATTTCTCGATTTCTCATTTTTCCAGTCTTAAATTCTGCTCTCCACATTTCTGCATCAACTTTTTATAATTATTTTTAAATCCTCATGAAAATTCGCCAGCATTTTTGTGTGAATTTCTCCTAATAAACACATTTTTAATGCAGTTCTGGCTATGTACACATGGTTGCTAGTAATTTCTCCTAATATAATTCAGTTTTGGATGTTATTTTCACAAATATAGTTATTCTGAAGCACATTTGCCCCTAACATGTATTTTAGTAAACACTGGTTGAAGGACTGCATCACAAAATTCAGATAAGTGCGAATTTTGAAGGCTGGTTATGTTCCATTTGTCATATTTTTTTAACCAAGTGTGAAAGAATTGGCTTTAAATTCTCCCCACACCTAGTCATGACTTGTCATGTTCTGGTTCAACCCAATTTCCCCAAGCTGTTTTCAAGACACAGTGTGTTGCAACACTCACTCAGCATCTCAGAACCTACTGAAAAATGTCAGCTAAAGCAGACTTCAAAACAGGCTTTTCCATTACTGAATTGAAATGCAATTCTGTGCCCTTTATCAGTTCCATTAGAAACACATGAATACACATAGGCCAGTAACTGTAAATCTGCCTGGGAAGATCTCTTAGAAAATGCACTTTTTCTCCTCACATCTTATTCTTTCTCTTGCCCAGGTTTCCTGCGCAGCCGGTATACCTGCTGAATGATGACGACCTTGCAAAGTACAATTATTACAGCATCGACCCAGCCTAACATTTTCAGAATCTAATCTCCTTAGAGCCCAGCAGGCAGTTCCCTTTGTAGGCTGAGCTGTGGCAAGCTGCTGGGCAGCAAAGGTGATTTAAATCACACAATCAAAGGGAAGCATAATCCGCCCCATATGTTGAGGCTGCAATCCATGCAGACAGGAACGTGGGGAGAGAAGGCCTGAATCAGCAGTAGGGAAGACTGAAACCTATCCAAAACAGATTGTCTTAAGAACTGAGGAGAACGTCGAAGACTGCGGATGAAGGGAGACTGTGGAGAAAAGGGGGTGGGTGGGTGAAGGTGTAGAATTTCGTAGACCAGCGGTTGTACCGTGAGAAAGGGAGACACAATGAGAGGGATGCAATCTGGAGCATTTTGCTTTCAATATGTTCTGACAGTTGTAAAGTTTCTCAGAAAGGAAGACAAGGGATTTTGAAGTTGCACCGGGCGCTGTGCAAAATGTGACATCCCCTTTTCTCCTCTATACAGTTTGCCCCCCCCATAAGAACAGATGTTTTGGTTCAATATTTCAGGCTTTTGGTTTGTGTGATTGCAGAGGGTGAACTGCAAGTGCCCAAATGTTGTTGTTGTTGTTTAGTCGTTTAGTTATGTCCGACTCTTCGTGACACCGTGGACCAGAGCACGCCAGGCACTCCTGTCTTCCACTGCCTCCCGCAGTTTGGTCAATCTCATGCTGGTAGCTTCGAGAACACTGACCAACCATCTCGTCCTCTGTTGTCCCCTTCTCCTTGTGCCCTCCATCTTTCCCAACATCAGGGTCTTTTCCAGGGAGTCTTCTCTTCTCATGAGGTGGCCAAAGTATTGGAGCCTGTGCTGGTCCCGGGGGGAAGCTTACTGTTACTGTAGTCAAAGTTCAGTCCTGAGTCACTAGCCTGGTAATAGTTCACAAGGTGCGAGGCGAGGTCCGAAGCAGGGAGCCGTGCGGGGACAGGGGCACTCGAAGATCAGAAGCAGGAAGCCGGGCGGGGAACAGGAACACTGGAGGAACAGGACTGGATGCTGGCCGAAACAGCTCTTCAATGACGACGTTGCTCCCGCAACCTGGGACCGGGCTGACTGGCCTTTATCTTCTCTGAGGCCAGGGGCGGTCCCGGCCCCCAGGAGCCCCGCCTCTCCTGGCCTTAAGGCGAGCACTCCTCCTGGGAGAAACCAGTTCCCTTCGCCTCTCTGCCCTAAGCCTCTGCAGTTCAGGAGAGGCTGAAGGGTTACTGGGCCCAGGGGGAGACTCACCTGTAGGCACTGAGTCCTCAACCACCTCTGGAGCCAGAATGGATTCACCTGATGCCTGCTCCTGAGGATCCGGCACAGGTGCAGGCTCCTCAGAATCAAGGCCTTGCCCCAGTTCAGCCGGCCCTGGAGGCGGGGACTCCTGTGCCGGCTGGGATTCCTCCGATTCACTTTCTGAATCGGATTCCCAGGCCATCACAGAGCCTCAGCTTCAGGATCTGTCCTTCCAGTGAGCATTCAGGGCTGATTTCCTTCAGAATGGAGAGGTTTGATCTTCTTTCAGTCCATGGGACTCTCAAGAGTCTCCTCCAGCACCATAATTCAAAAGCATCAATTCTTCGGCAATCAGCCTTCTTTATGGTCCAGCTCTCACTTCCATACATCACTACTGGGAAAACCATAGCTTTAACTATACCGACCTTTGTCGGCAAGGTGATGTCTCTGCTTTTTAAGATGCTGTCTAGGTTTGTCATTGCTTTTCTCCCAAGAAGCAGGCTTCTTTTAATTTTGTGGCTGCTGTCACCATCTGCAGTGATCATGGAGCCCAAGAAAGTAAAATCTCTCACTTCCTCCATTTCTTCCCCTTCTATTTGCCAGGAGGTGATGGGACCAGTGGCCATGATCTTCGTTTTTTTGATGTTGAGCTTCAGACCATATTTTGCGCTCTCCTCTTTCACCCTCGTTAAAAGGTTCTTTAATTCCTCCTCACTTTCTGCCATCAAAGTGCCCAACTAGGAAGGCACTAATGTGAGCAATTTTCTCGTAATTGTCTCATGCGGAGCTAATTTGTCATGTCCCAGATCTTCCTCGCTCTTGCCTCTTGTGTACCCAACAAACTAGTTCAGCGTGCCCACAATTCTAGACACAGCTACTCGAGAGTAAGCCTAATCAGAGGTGTAGAGAAAGAGCGGTTTGACCCAAAAGTCATGAAACTGACCCAGTAATGTGAGGAGAAATGGGTTCGATCATTTGGCTCCTCCTTGTATGAATATAGAGTGATGATCTAAATACTATTATATATATAGTACATTAACTGATTTACCCCATGAAAAATAATACAGTGGTACCTCGGTTTACATACGCTTCAGGTTACAGACTCCATTAACCCAGAAATATTACCTCGGGTCAAGAACTTTGTTTCAGGATGAGAACAGAAATTGTGCTCCGGCGGCGCGGCGGCAGCAGGAGGCCCCATTAGCTAAGGTGGTGCTTCAGGTTAAGAACAGACCTCCGGAACAAATTAACCCGAGGTACCACTATACATACATTATCCCAGTGTTTCCCAACCTTGTGCCTCCAGATGTTTTTGGCCTACAACTCCCATCATCCCTGACTAGCAAGACCAGTGGCAAGGGATGATGGGAATTGTAGGCCAAAAACAGCTGGAGGCACAAGGTTGGGAAACACTGCATTATCCTATATATAAGACATCATTATGTCTTCCCACTCCACGCACAGATAAAATGTTCCGCTGAATCATTTCACCAAGTTATCAGCTTGTTTACTTGGAACTGAGGCAAATCCCATTGAACTCAGTGGGGATTACCTGTGATCTGACATGTATAGATTTGACGGGCAGCTTAGACCCCACACCTAACACGATGAAATCAGGTGTAGGGTGGTTGGCTATGGCCTCATGAAAGTGGCCTCAAGGACCAAATTTGGGGGACCGGTAGGTCAAGTTTGGCTTGCTGTCCAGACGTTCCCCACCCCTGGCTTGGAGACGATTCAGAAAGGTCCCCGTCTTATTCATTCACAATAAATAATCACCATAATTTTATTATTCATATGTCTGTGTTGCCCCAGCCACTCTGGGTGGCTCCCAACAAAATATTAAAAACATAATTAAACGTAGTTAAACGATTAAAATTAGTTTTTTCCTTTTACTAATTTGGAGACGCGTCTAATAGTTTCTGCGTAAAATGGACACACAATCAACAAAGAACACCAATTTCCCAGTTGGTAATATTATATGCTTTATCTTTTCATTAACACTTTCTTCTCTTTTTTTTACTACAGTGGTACCTCAGGTTACATACACTTCAGGTTACATATTCTTCAGGTTACAGACTCCGCTAACCCAGAAATAGTACCTCAGGTTAAGAACTTTGCTTCAGGATGAGAACAGAAATCATGCTCCGGCAGTGGTGCGAGGCCCCATTAGCTAAAGTGGTGCTTCAGGTTAAGAACAGTTTCAGGTTCAGAACGGACCACCGGAACGAATTAAGTACTTAACCCGAGGTACCACTGTATTTGATGTGCACTTGTCATCATTAATAAACCCTCTGTTTCCTGCACAAACAATCTGCAGCATGGTATCTATTTTCCTTCCTGCAAAATTCTGAAACATCTATTTCATTGCTCTTATCTGGAATGTCTATTTCATTGGTCTATTTAGTACAGTACAGTGGTACCTCGGGTTAAGTACTTAATTCGTTCTGGAGGTCTGTTCTTAACCTGAAACTGTTCTCAACCTGAAGCACCACTTTAGCTAATGGGGCCTCCTGCTTTCACCGCGCCGCCGGAGAACGATTTCTGTTCTCATCCTGAAGCAAAGTTCTTAACCCGAGATACTATTTCTGGGTTAGCGGAGTCTGTAACCTGAAGCATATGTAACCTGAAGCGTACGTAACCTGAGGTACCACTGCATAGTCTATGCTGATTGACAAACTTTAAGGTCTCAAGCAGAAGTCTCCTTCCCAGGCTGTTTTCCTGAGACCCGTTTAACTGGAGATGCTGAGAACCAAAATTGGGACACCCATCCGTCTATGGCTGTTTGAGCATCCATAGTGATGAGCGGCTAAAGAAATAACTGATCGTATACAATAGTTTGCATTTTCTAATACTTGAGACAATGACCACTTGTAATTAGCTTTACATTTTTAAGGGTCATGTTAACGGAACAGCAGTGGAGTTTTAAAAAAAATGTTTGTTAAACTGCCTGATCTTTGCATTTAAAATAACCATCAACTGAGAGAGCTGTAGTAGAATTGATCAAGGATTAATGATAACCCAAATTCGTCTCATGGATCTCGCATTGCTCGTGGATAATTCCGTCGTATACGTCTCACTCTAGATCTGAAGATTGCAGATATCGTTGGCTCCATTGACCTCCTTTTATCATAAATATTCTATAAACAGGTGTTCCTTTACATTGGAAACAGGAACCCTGTCTTGACTCCCATTCTGCCCCAGCAAAGTTCGTTGGAAGTGATGGAGACTGCCGTAATGAAACTAGCACGATAGTGTATTTGTGCTATAGACGGCACATCTGTTATCATTTTAAGAAGGATTTTCTGCTTGTCTTCTCAGTTACACCAGGATAGGGGTGGGGAGTAAATGTTGTCCTACTTAAACAAGAACCTAGATAAAACTCACATGGTGGAACATTCCATTGGCAAAGTGGTAAATCTTCAAGGTATACTTCATCTAAAGTTACTTTCTCCTTGGTGCCCTCCTTGAGAAGACATCCTAAAAGTAAGTTAATCTGATGTGGAGAATTTGGAGAATGAACCAGAAGAGTAGTGACAGGGAGCGAGCCACATTTTACAGAAATGAGTAAAACATATTCTGGTTCCAGGCTTTTTTTTTGGGAAGTTTTGTTCTGCTGCAACCAAAGTGATGGAAAGAAGGGTTGGGGATGGGAGATACAGTAGATGATCATGAGGAACAGTATATTTTGTGGAGAGAGTAGTGAGAACAGCAGGGAGCAAATCGTCATAGTGGTACCTTGGTTCTCAAACGCTTTGGTACTCAAACAACTTGGGACACAAACACTGCAAATCCGGAAGTAAATGTTCCGGTTTGCAAACTTTTTTCAAAAGCTGAACATGCTTTGTTTTGAGTGTTACACTTCCGATTTGAGTGTTACGCTGAGGTCTGTCTGCTTTTGCTATTTATTTTGCATTTTTGTTTTTGCAGCTCTTTTTGTATAATTTTTGTGACTGTGTGGAACCCAGTTCAGCTACTGATTGATTGATTGTGTGACTGCAGTACATTGTTTATTGCTTTCATTTTATGGATCAATGGTCTTGTTAAAATAGTAAAATTCATGTTAAATTGCTGTTTTAGGGGTTGTTTTTAAAAGTCTGGAACGGATTAATCCATTTTGCATTACTTTCTATGGGAAAGCGCGCCTTGGTTTTGGAATGCTTGGGTTTTGGAACGGACTTCTGGAACAGTTTGAAAACCAAGGTGCCACTGTAATTGCATCGGAGGACCAACTCTCTGCCCATGTGCAGAGAGGTAAAAGAAATGTCAAGTATATTGTCAGGAGTTTCTCCCCTACAGCTTCAAGAGGTAGAAATTTGTTCTCCAAAAGCACAGAAGGAATATTGATGTGCCCAGCATGATTATGATGAAGCTACCAGAAAGCTGGACTCTCCACTCTGCTAAACAGTCACGGCCATCAGCATTTGAAAAATCCCAATTTTTAAAAGACGAATATCGGTTATTTAAATAAATTAATGAAAAGTGTGTGTGTGTGTACACACACACACACACACACACACTGGAAAAGGGAACTCTTGCAAAAGTTGCATTTTTCTTCTAACAATGAAATCCTGTAGAGTGGTACCTCAGTTTACAAACTTAATCTGTTCCGGAAGTCCATTCTCAAACCAAAGCTGTTCTTAAACTGAGGCGCGCTTTTCCTAATGAGGCCTCCCGCTGCCGGTGCCCTTCCACCGTTCGGCTTCTCTTCTTAGACCGAGGTAAAGTTCGCTAACCGGGAAGCTACTTCCGGTTTTGCGGAGTTCTTATACCAAATAGTTCGCAAACAGGGCTGTTCTTAAACCGAGGTACCACTGTATATAAAATGCCCAAGACTCTGGGTGCTTCCAGTTGTAGGGTGCTCCTTCCAGCTGCAATCCATTGAAATGAATGGGGTTTGGGCAGGAGCACAGAAAATGTTATTTTCCAGAGTGGGTTTCTCAGCTTGTAAATTTGCTGGCTCCTGTTCCAAAGCTGTTTTGTTCGAGTTTGGAGTAGTTGATTTTTTGCCTCACGCACTTCATTTGGGAAAGCTTCAAAGCTTCAGTGTCAGGACTGATTTATATAGTTGGGTGTATTCTAGAATTATTTGTCAATAGCAGGAAAGACACCCTGCAACCATTTAGCCTCAGGGAGATGTTCTTTTATATCTGCTGATGGCTAATGCGTACATAACGGCATAGAGTTGCATGTGGACTGCAATGTTTGGATATATTGTTGCTCTCTGGTTTTTATTAAGAATTTTCTAACAACTACTTATTTTGGGCTAATATCTTCTCTGAAAATCAGGAAAGATTACTTTTTGGAAAGAAGACAGTGGTTTGGCAAGGGAATGTATACCTGATGCCAAAGGCTTGCCGAAATGCAGTATTATTGCCAATTAGTGTAGTCTGAGTACCACAACTGTTTGCGTTTTATGAGAAAATGAACCAAGAATGAAACTGATTATGGCTGCATACTTACTCGTGAGCAAGCACCATTGGTTTGTTTCCCCTAAATTTTAGAACGGGACCCAACATGTGGAAATATGGTTTACCGAGAGGTTTCAACAAAGTTATTCATACAATGGTTGCCTGCAAACCTCAGGAAGTTATTCTGAAAGAACTGGTTGTATTAGTCAAACCTGAGTACTTCTGCTTTCTAAATAATTGGTCTCCATTTTGATTATACCCAGATTTAGTCTTTCACATTATCTGCTGAGCATTTTCCCAGGAGAGTTTTAACCTGGGACCTTCAGCATGAAAAGCATGAGTTGTACCACAATTTCAACCTCAAATTGTATTATTGTCACAGGGGAGGGTTTTCCTCAACCTCTCTTTTCCAGAAGTTCAGAGTTGTTACATTCAATTTTCCTGAGCGAACGCTAAATCCCTGACAGAAAACCACTTTTGTCTGTTAAAGTATATTCTATGCAGTAACCCAAAGATCTGCTTCTAACTTGTCTTACTAAGGTTACTAAACATGGTCCACAAACATATCAGCTTTACAGGTAGCCATGATAGCCGCTATCATGGCAGCTACACTCCCCTTCCACCTGGATGTGACAAACATTCACGTAAAGGCAATCCTGTTTTCCTTTCTCCAATCTAGAATAATGCAATACAGGAAGTGTTTCCCTCACTCTGAGTTGGCTACTTTTGCCCTTAAAGACAGGCAAGCCAGAAAATCACATCTCATTGGCTTTTTGGAATTGTGATGTCATTCCATTCACAGTGTGATCCCTGATTGGCTGGGATCACATTGTGATGACGCGGGTGGCGCTGTGGGTTAAACCACAGAACCTAGGACTTGCCAATCAGAGGTGAGCTCCCGTTGCTCGGTCCCTGCTCCTGCCAACCTAGCAGTTGGAAAGCACGTCAAAGTGCAAGTAGATAAATAGGTACCGCTCCGATGGGAAAGTAAACAGCATTTCCATGCGCTGCTCTGGTTTGCCAGAAGCGGCTTAGTCATGCTGGCCACATGACCCGGAAGCTGTACGCTGGCTCCCTCAGCCAATAAAGCGAGATGAGCGCTGCAACCCCAGAGTCGGTCACGACTGGACCTAATGATTAGGGGTCCCTTTACCTTTTACCACTAGGCAACAGGAAATAGTATCAAAGCAACTTCCCAGAGAAGTTACAACCAGCAGGTAAAGAAACATAAAAAGCTCTCCCCCCCCCCTGAAGAGGTAGGTGAAATAATAGTTTGGTCCCTCCCACAGCCCACTTTTCATGTGTGGGAACACTTGGTGCAATGTTTCATAGAGAAATAAAAGTACCTGCCCACTGAAATGGGAGCCTCTGGTACTCCAGCACCATCTTCTGGCCATAGAGGAGGCAGCAGATTATTAAAGAAGGTTTGACCCAGAACCAGGAAGGAAGAGGAGAGGCGAACCTCATCCAGGGCTGTCTTTAGCATATGTGGTGCTGAGGTGGAAAAAACTGCCTAGAGCCCCCATTTTTTTGGGGGGGGAGGCCAAAGTTGTTGAGCTTTTTAGGGGGGCAGCTCAGAAGCTCAGAGTTGTTGAGCACCTGTTTGGTGTTTTGCAACTTTCTGACTAGTTGCAGGACCTTAGCCAGACCTAGCAGAGTACACGCAGAATCCACAGAAGCAATTGGAAACTTGGCTGCAGACAGGGTAGATGAATCAGGAACCAGGAACTTGTAGTTAGGTGTTTATTATATACAGTGGACTATTTACAGGAACAGAACACGGATCTTTTGCTAGCTCTCTCTGACATGACTCACAACTCCTCCACTGACACAGAACTACTGAACTATGAACACTGAAATAACACATTCCAGTTAGTAGGCCATTAATTATCACTCCCTTGAGAGAGCTTGACCAATCAGGGAGTTGTCTCCACGTCTCTGTTATCACCAGGCAGAATTACTCCTTCAGATTGCTTTCTGGCTATCTGCCAAACCTTAATTGACTCTGTGTGAGTAGCTGCACGTACACAGTTTCCCAACAGGCTACACAACTCTCTCCCATGCCTCTGCAGGTAGAGGGAGGAGAGCAATCCCCACAGAGGCTTGGCAGGGAAGCTGTGCGCCTCATGTGAGCAGCATGCATGCGCTGGGCGAGCCTCTTGACGGCCCGCCAATCCCAGGTGCACAGGAGGGCGGAGTTGGCTGGCTGCCTCAGCGCCCACAGCAGAAAAGCCTGCGGCGCTCCAACAGGCTCTGCTCTGCTCAGCGGCAGCTGTCGGCTGACCTGGCTCTTCAATCCCCGGACTCCAAATCTCCACCCCGGACTCTCAGCCTGGCACCCCTGAGAGCCCGGCGCCCGGGTGCCCCGCACCCGTAGTGCCTATGGGTAAGACAGCCCTGACTTCATCTCCTCCAATATGAAGATAAAATATACAGGCCTCCATTGATTTCCATGGCCACCACTTTCATGCGCTGCTTGTCAGTATGGACGGCTTCTAATAACTGGATGCTAGACTAGACAGACCATTAGGCTCAAGTTACATCTTATACCAAGTACTCTCTGTGGTTTCCCCCCTGCACTTTTTTTTAAAGCTTCTTTTTTTTTTAATTACTTTTTTATTTAAAATTAAAACAAAACGTATTATCCAAAACCATATCATCCTTATCACCCCCCATTTTCCATCCCTCCCCTCCCTTCCCCCACAGAATCCACCCCCCCCACCCCCCGACTTCCCTCAGTTCCAGACTTTGATTTCTCTAAAAATGCTTTTTTCAGCATGTTACACAGTTGTATAGATCCTCAAACTATTTAGCTGATAAATATCAATAAAAAGTTTGTGGATGTTTATTCAAAAACAGCCAAGGAGTCCAGTTCGCTTTGTTGCATCTTCAAATACTTTGTAAAGGGTTCCCATTCATCTTTAAAGCTTCAATCAGCCTGGATTAGCTACAAAATGGTTAGAAGAATGGTGGCCAGAGAAAGGCAGAATCTTTTTCCTCCAAGGTGTTTCCAACTCAAGATTACCCTGCCAAAGATGCTTTTTTGGCCCACAGGGGAAAGTTAAAGGATCCTCGGATAGTTTATCAAACTCAGCTTGGCAATAAGGTTACGAGCTACAGAACAACCAGGCACTACAGGATTAAGCAGCCCTTTTAAAAAATGCAAGGTGCGGACAATGTTTCTCTCCCTCTCTCATACTGAGCCTCTTGGGCTTGCCGATCGGAAGGTCAGCGGTTCGAATCCCCACAATGGGGTGAGCTCCTGTTGCTCTGCCCCAGCTCCTGCCAACCTAGCAGTTCGAAAGCATGCCAGTGCAAGTAGATAAATAGGTACCACTGCAGCAGGAAGGTAAATGGTGTTTCCGTGTGCTCTGGCTTCCGTCACGGTGTCCCTCAAGTCCTGACAGAGGGCATCTGGTTGGCAACCGTGAGAACAGAGTGCAGGACTCAATGGGCCTTTGGCCAGACCCAGTAGGCTCATCTTATGTTCTTAGTATAATAAAAAGGTTATAAAAGTCCAAGAATAATATATGCAACCAGCAGCTACTAAACCCAACCATTAAAAAGCCTAAGAGAAGTAGAAGGTTTTTCTGGAGAGGAGCTATGCCAAAAAGACTTTGGGTCTGTTCCCTTAAACCATTATTTATATTGCCCTTTGTAATCCCACTAAACTGGCCCTAGGGTGAACTTGGCTGGTTAGTTTTTAAGCAACACTGTCTGCAGCACCGAAATGCTTTGCCTTTCTTGAGAATCCCAAAACGTTTCAAGGATTATACTGTATTCAAAATAATACTGCTTTGCTTTATATTTTATTTATTTCTGAATTATAATAACAGTAGCTGTTGGCGGTATGTGGACATCTGTGTTTGAATGTTGACTATCAGTTGCCCTTTTCCAGGTTTCTCTGCAAAAGTAGCGTTCTGATTTCAGTTACAAGGGCATAGTTAGTACCTTGGTGTTTTGATTTTTTTTCTTCTGGCACTGGTGTTTCAGATACAAATGGTAAGCTATTAGTCTGTCAGAGGAACATTCCTTTTAGTCAACCTCAGAGTCAAGAATGAACAGAAAAGTTCAGGTTATTAGCTTTTGCCAAATGTGCTTGTACATGTGCTACATGAACTACAGGAACAACATAGCTACAATGTTAGCTAAATGATCCAAAGCAAGCAGACTACATTCCTCCTGTTGTAGCTACATTAAATATAAAGTATGTGTACGATCCAGTGGCAATACTTGTAACAGAAATCTGGTGTTCTAGGACTGTTGGGAAATCTCATACCAGTGGATAGCACCTTTACCTTAAGCTAGGAAGGGGAGAACGTATGGCTCTTTCAGATAATGGATTCCTGCTCCCACAACTATCATAGAATCATAGAATCATAGAGTTGGAATAGACCACAAGGGCCATCGAGTCCAAGCAGGAAACACCATCAGAGCACTCCTGACATATGGTTGTCAAGCCTCTGCTTAAAGACCTCCAAAGAAGGAGACTCCACCGCACTCCTTGGCAGCAAATTCCACTGTTGAACAGCTCTTACTGTCAGGAAGTTCTTCCTAATGTTTAGGTGGAATCTTCTTTCTTGTAGTTTGGATCCATTGCTCCGTGTCCGCTTCTCTGGAGCAGCAGAAAACAACCTTTCTCCCTCCTCTGTATGACATCCTTTTATATATTTGAACATGGCTATCATATCACCCCTTAACCTCCTCTTCAGCTGACATCCATGATGGAAATCAATCCATTAACATTTGGGTGGCCAATTGTTCCCCATCTTTGACATAAGCGATGGACTCCAAAACAATTCCTTGCTCTAGTTGAACGTTCATCGATCTGAATCAGAATTAGAAGAATCTTTATTTGCATCAGCCACTAACCATAACAATAAAATAAAATGTACCGAAGATAGAGGCAAAAACGTAACTATAGAAAATACATTTGGGGGTTTTACATCAAGAATCAAATAGTAGATCTTATTCTAATTGCCCCCACTAAAAACCTTGCAGTTTTTGCTGTCACCTGATCATCAGGATCTGCTAAAAGATAGGACACGGTAGCAATGGTTGAGTGACCAAGTATGGACCAAGTAGAGGGGTAAGAACCTCACTCCTCAAATCTTTATAAAGAGTGCAAGCCAGAAGTACATGAGCCACTGACTCAATACTGCCATCTCCACAGGGATATAACCGTTTTTCCAGCATAATTTTTTGAAATTGATCCTCAAGTACAGCCGAAGGCAGTATATTCAATCCTGCGAAAGTGAAAGTGCACCTGTATTTTGGAATTGTTAAATTTTGCAAAGAGGGTGCCCAAGTGTCAAAACGACTAGGTGGAAAATCATCATACTATGGACAAAATTTCCTTATTGTGGCCAAATTATTCTGTCGCTCGATATCATATAAGCACTGTCCAATTAAATTATTTGCTTTACTGAAGCCCAGTGTTAACAACTGTTGTGGTGATTAACCAGAAAAGTAAAGTAATTCTCTGTATTCTCAGCTTCTGTTCAATGCAGCTCCTTTTTTTGTTTTTTGCTTTTGTATCTCGTCTATCATCCAAGGAGCTTAAGGTGATCTACATGGCTCTCCCCCTTCCCATATTATACTCACAAGGCTGGGATGAGAGATGGCGACTGGCCCAAGGTCACCTAGTGGTGACCTTGGCCAACTGGGGCCAACTGGGGATTTGACCCTTGGCCTCTCCCAGATCACAGTCCAATTCCCTAACCACTCCCCCCCCCAAATTTTTTTATTGCTTTTCCAAATTTATAACAAATATAACATACTAAAAAGAGAAAGAAAAAAGAAATAGAAAAACATACAAATAAGCACATATTCCTTCTAGAATCCAATTTAGTCTTCATTGTTAGGTGACCTCCTCGAATCCCCCCTAACTGAATTTCATTGTATCCCCTTGTAACAGTTTTCCAATATCCTCTTTCTAATAAAATTAACTTCTTCAAATTACTATCTTCCTTGCTTTTCATAATATTCTCAAATCATAATGTTATACAATTCATCATACTTTACTCCTAGGCCAATTTGGTACTTACAAGTAGTTCTACTTATCTTATATTACAATATCTAGCTAAATAATCTTTAAATTTCTTCCAATCTTCTTGGTGTTCCTCTTCTTTCTGATTGCAGATTCTTCCAATCAGGTCAGCCAGCTCCAAAAAGTCCAACATCTTCATCTGCCATTCTTCTACTGTTGGTATTTCTCGTGATTTCCAATTTTTAGCCAGTAAGATTCTTGCTGCAGTGGTGGCATACAAAAACAATCTAACATCCTTTTTGAGCAATTCCTATTATTCCAAGTAGAAAGGTTTCTTAATAAATGTATATTTCAACATTTTTTTCAATTCATTATAAATCTTTTCCCAGAAGTCTTTTACCTTAGGGCATGTCCACCACATATGATAAAAGGTACCTTCTTTTTCTTTACACTTCCAACATAAATTATCAATCGTATGATAAATCTTTGCTAATTTTACTGGGGTTAAGTACCATCTATACATCATTTTCACAATGTTTTCTTTTAACACAGTGCAGGCAGTAAACTTAACCCCTTTCTTCCACAACCTTTCCCAATCTTCCATCATTATATTATGTCCAAAATCTCTTGCCCAATCTATCATCACGATTCCCTAACCACTGTAACACACTGGATTCTCACACGGAAAACCCAGCAGCTAAATAGCAGAGCTACTCTGTGTCCTAGAATTCCAATGGCAAGCTGTTCCCACCCACACCAGTCCTGGTTAGACCACTATGAGCTACTGTACACGGCTCAAGTTAATTCCACCTGAGAGTGGCAATTTTCGTTTTCTAGCCAAGGCCATTCGTGACATACAATACAGAGCAACAGGGGCCCACAACTGGGGTGGAAATGAGGGAGCAACATCCAAAACCAACAAAGAATGTCGAGATCTGGGACCTGTGTGCTAGGCTGGTCAGTAATGGAAAAGGAAATTAAATTGCTTAACAACACGCTTTGAAAACATCGAGGCACCTTGCTTGGTCTCTCTCCTGTTTTGTGCATCTGCAATGAAAGCTTGCAGATACTGAGACCTGAAATCCTTTCCACAATTTGCATGCCTCGTAAGATCAGCTGACGTGAAAAGACTCTGAACAGGGCTCTGTTTTTGCATTGTTTTAAGTCTTACGTAAACCTAGAGGAGGCCCAGAAAGGGCAGACTCTGCTCAGTTTCAGGGCCTGTCCTTCATTTCTCCCACCCTGCTTGGGGTAATGCAGATGAGAAATCCATCTCTAATTAAAAGCAAACAAAACAAAAAAATGTAGCTTTCCCCCCCACTCACATTCTTTGCATACATTTTAAGCAGAGCTATGTTGTTTTCTTTGAACTCGACCAAACTTTATCCAGAGAGATTCGGCTGAGGAGGAACGCTGAGACGTTAATGAGAAGTAACGTTTAATTTTTCCTCTGCGAAAAGCAAAATGTTGTGCTAAATTTTAACGATTGGAGCGTGAGAAACAAAAAAAGAGCAAAGCCTTGTGTTTTCCTGAGAACACAAAGTCCCTCCCAAAAAGTTCTTTTTGCAGAAGTTCAGCTGGCTGAATTATGATCCACTCTCAAGGTGGTCCCCTTGTTGGGAACACTGGGTGGGGTGTGTTACGTATGAGGGCATAATTGCATATTTGTAGCATTGTTTTAGGGTGGGGTGGGAATCTTCCGATCCTGCAGTTCCGGGTGGGAGGAAGCGCATGTTCATAAGAAATACAGGGGAAATACTGTCAGGATATTTGAAGGGATGACTGTCATGAGTCCCAAGGTGTCACCAGGCTCAGGACTGAAGTGGCAGGTTGAGATGGAGGAGGAGGGTATGGTGATGGGGTACTGAAATTTGGGGGAAGAGGCAGAAGGAAGTGGATATTTTCACCTCCCAGGATGCAGCTGCCCTGGCTGGGGAAGCAGGACTCCCGTCTCTGCTCTTCCCTCATGAATCTGCAGGGGGCATTACCCATAGTTGGTAGAGGAAGAACCAGAATCAGAAAGGGTAAAAACTGTGGTCATGGTTTGAGTGGGGACCATGGCGATGAGACTGCAGAATGCAAGTGGGAGTGGCCACCAAGACCATATAACACCGGTCCTGAAAGACCTACATTGGCTCCCAGTACGTTTCCGAGCACAATTCAAAGTGTTGGTGTTGACCTTCAAAGCCCTAAATGGTCTCGGCCCAGTATACCTGAAGGAGCGTCTCCCCCACCCTTGTTCTGCCCAGACACTGAGGTCCAGCCTTTTCTGGTGGTTCCCTTGCTGCAAAAAGTGAGGTTACAGGGAACCAGGCAGAGGGCCTTCTCGGTAGTGGCGCCCGCCCTGTGGAACACCCTCCCATCAGATGTCAAGGAAATAAACAACTCTCTGACTTTTAGAAGACATCTGAAGGCATCCCTGTTAAGGGAAGTTTTTAGTGTTTGATGTTTTATTCTGTTTTTAATCTGTTGGGAGCCGCCCAGAGTAGCTGAGGAGGCCTGGCCAGATGGCTGGGGTATAAATAATAAAATGATGATAATTCATTATTTTTACCCCAGCCACTCTGGGCGGCTTCCAACAGAAGGTTAAAAATACATTGAAACATCAGTCATTATAAATATCCTTGATGTCTTCTAGAAGTCGGATAGTTGTTTATTTCCTCGACATCTGATGGGCGGGTGTTCCACAGGGCGGGTGCCACTACCGAGAAGGCCCTCTGCCTGGTTCCCTGTAACCTCACTTTTCGCAGTGAGGGAACTGCCAGAAGGCCTTCAGCGCTGGACCTCAGTGTCAAGGTTGAACGAAGGGGGTGGAGACGCTTCTTCAGGTATACTGGGCTGAGGCCATTTAGGGCTTTAAAGGTCAGCACCAACACTTCGTTGTTGTTGTTTTTTTTATTAATATTAAGTTTTTATTGTTAAAATGGTTCATCATTAATACACATATACAAGCATACAAACATACATTTCATACAATCCTTAAAAGTGTTCAAACATACTTACATTCAATCCCACAAATAGTTCCTTTCCCCATCACCATCCACCACCCCTCACCCCACCTTTGTGTTTGACTTCCAATCTACTCAATTACAATTTCTTTCCACTTCTATTACTTTCTTTCACACACCTTTAGCCTAATTTCATACTTCTTTATCTATTACACATTGTCATCCATCTTATTTGATATTTCAATATTTGAAACGGAACTTGTTTATTCTAATAGGAGTTCTGATTTTTCGATATGATTTTGCAAGTATCTTTTAAACACCTTCCAGTCCCTATCTCTCTTTTCTTTTGAAATCCTTCCAATTTCTTCCATTGTTTTGGATATATTGTAATACTCCAATAATTTGGCAAGCCACTCTGTTTTTGTCGGTATTATACCACTTTTCCAGTTTTTCGCAATCAACAGCCTTGCTGCTACTGTTGCATATAAGTATAAGGTCTTATCTTCTTCCTTTAGGCTTCCTGGTACTATTCCCAATAGAAAACCTTCTGGTGTTTTCCTAAATGAGTATCTAAACATTTTTTTCATCTCATTATATATTATTTCCCAAAATTGTTTGATGTTTAAACAATTCCACCATATATGTATCATCGTACCTTTTCCCATGTTGCATCGCCAGCAGACATCGCTACAGTTTTTATTCATTTTTGCTATTCTTTCAGGTGTTAAATACCATCTATGTTGCATTTTAAGGTAATTTTCTTTCAGTATATAACACATAGTGAATTTCATATCTTCTTTCCACAATTTTTCCCATTGTTCAAACATAATATTTTTCCCAATATCTCGCGCCCATTTGATCATTGATGCTTTAACTAATTCATCCTTTGTTTCCCACTCTAAAATCAGATCATACAATTTAGATATATTTTTTGATTTTTCTTGTATTAAGTATTTATCGAATTTTGATATTTCCTTTTCAAATCCTGACTTTTTGTCTTTTGCTAATCTATACTTAATTTGAATATATTGGAACCAATCACTAATATGAGCTTTAATTTCTGTGTAATCCTTTAATTCCAATTCTCCGTTTTCTTCCTTTAATACAGTTTTATAGGTAGCCCAATTTTCTTTCATATTTAATTTTTTCACTGCGACAATTTCTGCTGGCGATGCCCACCAGGGAGTTTTCGGTTCTAGGAGTCTTTTATATTTCTCCCATATTTTATATATAGATTTTCTGATTATATGCCCTAGGAAGCCTTTATGTACTCTCACTTTTTCATCTATTAAATAGGCATGCCATCCAAATCTCGTCTCTACTCCCTCTAAATCCAATACATCCGAGTCATCTAATTTGATCCATTCCTTTAGCCAGGTCAGACCCACCGCATCGTGATATAACTCCATATCTGGGAGACCAAATCCTCCTCTCTCCTTCTTATCTATCATTATTTTGTGTTTTATTTTTGGCTTTTTCCCTGACCATATGAATTTAGCCAAATCTCTTTTCCAGTTATTAAAACATTTATCTCCTCCTAGTATTGGGATACTTTGAAATAAAAACATCATCCTTGGTAATATGTTCATCTTTATTACCGATATTTTCCCTAGTAAGGAAAGATTTAATTTTCCCCATACTTGCAAGTCATTTTTTATTTCATTCCATGTTTTCCCATAGTTCTCATTACTTAGATCTATAGTGTTTGTTGTTAAATTTATTCCAAGATACCTTATTTTCTTTTTAATTTCCAATCCTGTAATTTCTTGTAATTTCACTTTATCTTTTTCTTCCATATTTTTCACTAGTATTTTGGTTTTTCCATAGTTTAATTTGAATCCTGCTAATCTACCATATTCGTTTATGCATTCCAATATTCTAGGTGTACATTGTAGGGGATTTTCTGTTGTGATCATAACATCATCTGCAAAGGCTCTTAACTTATATCTTTTTTCACCAACTGCTATTCCTCTTATTTGGTTGTCCTGCCTTATTTTCTTTAATAGAACCTCTAATACTATTATAAATAACATTGGGGATAGGGGGCATCCTTGTCTTGTACCTTTAAAGATGTTGATTTCTTCTCCAAACTCTCCATTAATAATAATTTTTGCTTTCTGTTGGTTATATATTGCATTTATACCTTTTTGGAATTTTTCACCTAGACACAATTCTTTTAATAGTTTTTTCATAAATTCCCACGAGATTTTGTCGAAAGCCTTCTCCGCATCGATTGAAATCAGGGCTGCTTGTTTGTCTCTTCTTACTTGTAGATATTCTATTATGTCTATTATATTTCTGATATTATCCTTTATTTGTCTACCTTCCACAAATCCAGCCTGATTTTTATGTACTATTTTTCCTATAATTTTCTTCAACCTATTAGCCAATAATCCTGCATAAATTTTATAATCGCAATTTAACAATGAAATGGGTCTATAATTTGAGACAGATTCCAAATCCGTACCTTGTTTTGGCAGGAGCGTTATATACCCTTGAGTCCAAGAGTCTGGAATATTCCCCTTCTCTACAGCTTCCTCTATTACTTCTTTTAGTGGGTCGATTAATTCATTTAACATTTCTTTGTAGTATTCTGCTGGTATGCCATCTGGACCTGGGGATTTCCCTATTTTTAATTTTTGAATTGATTCCTTAATTTCTACAGTTGATATGGGGTCATTTAATAATTTATGGTCTTCTTCTGTTATCTCTATTAATTTATTTTTCTTTATATATTCCTCTATTTCTTCTATTGGCGCTTCATCTTTTTGATATAATTTTTTGTAATATTTTTCAAATTCTTTTTTAATTTCTGTCATATCCCTTATTGTCCTCTCTTCTACTTTTATTTTATTTATTAATTTTTCATTTCTTTGTTTCTTTAGTTGCCAGGCAAGGATCTTGCCCGGCTTATTTGCCCATTCAAAATTTTTATATTTCCAAAATTTGATTTGTTCTACCTCGTATTCTATAATTTTATTATATTCTACTCTCAGTAATTTAATTTCTTGATCTAATCTCTCTTTATTTTTGCTTGCATAAGCCAATTTTTCCTTCCTTTTAATTTCTTCTAAAAGCCCCCTTTTCTTTTTTTCTTTATTCTTATATGCTATTGAGTTTTGTTGTATGAAATACACCAACACTTTGAATTGTGCTCGGAAACATACCAGGAGCCAATGTAGGTCCTTCAATAATAATAAATTATTATATTATAAATTATAAATTATAAATATTATAAATTATCATTATTATTATTATTAAAGTTTAGCCTTTGACAAGTTCATTCCCATTTATTTGTGCCCTCATAGCTTGTCTCTGTCCATGGTAGTTCATGTGCCCTGTGCCAGCGTAACATCAAGCAATATCCTAAACTGGTGTTTTTATTCAACCTACTTCTCTAGGACCCTTTCCGTAATTTTGTGTGGACCTCAAAACACCTATGTGCTGCCATTGTTCCAGAAGATTCTCTGGCACGTTCTAGAGCAGGGTTTCCCAAACTTGGGTCTCCAGCTGTTGTTACACTACAATCCCAACAATTCTCCACCTGTTTTTGGATTACAATTATCCCTAGCTAGCAGTCTGCCTGCCTGCCTGTCTAATCTGTTGTAGCTGTTTTTCTTGCCCTACCATGATAGACATGATGGCTAGGCTTATTCTGATGCCGTTTTGGATCCCAGTCTTGTACTCATCTTTTCACACCCAACATTTATTTTTATTTTTTAAAAATATTTTCTTATAAATTTTACATAAAGATTATACATAAGAATTCCAACCAAAAAAAAAACAAAACAGAAACAGAAAAAAGGTTATCTCAAACCTTCAGACCTCCCTCCCTCCCTGGGTTCCATTTCTAAATTTTATTCCTGCATTTTTTACTGTAATCTATCTATTATATATCCATCAGATCCAAAGTTCATGTTAATTTAGATCCAAAGTTCATGTTACTTTACAAGTGTCATTGTATTACCACCAATGATTTCAGCTGTTTACAGTGGTCTCTCAGATATGTCAAAAAGTTATTTCAGTCTTTCACAAATACTTGGCCTTCCTGGTTTCTGATCTTTGCCATCAATCTTACCCTTTTGGCATATTCCACCAGCTCGGTCTGCCACTCTTCTCTGGTCGGTACTTTTTCTTCTTTCCATCTCTGGGCTAAGAGCATTTAGCCACTGCTGTGGGGAGCTTACAAAGTGACTGCTATTGTTGTTGACTCATCATTTTGTCATCGAAAAGCTGAAAGGCTTTGTTTGGGCTTTGGTAGCCAAAAACCACGTGACCCCATCTGACTCTGAGTAGACACCCAAGGTCTGTGGCATCCAGATTTCCACATCATCAGTCCCCCATTTGTAGTATAGAATCTGTCAGTTCACTGTTTTGGAAGAGAAATCTTCTCCTTTGAGATATTCTGTTAAGTGCACTCCAGTCTCTGAGTGGGGATTACCAAGGAGCAGGTCATAGAAATGTTTTGTTATGGTTATCAGCTCAACTTTTATTATTTCCTGCTTGGATTAAAGTAGCATTTACCGATTTTTGTCAGGAGCAAGCCAGCAGGAAATCACACCGAGTAAGTTGGAGTTAACTCTTTATTAGCCAAAACAGGATCTTCACAGGAGTATCAGGCCTAATGAGCATAGCTACTCTTCTCCGACAATGACAAACCTAGACAGCATCTTAAAAAGTAGAGACATCACCTTGCCAACAAAGGTCCGTATAGTTAAAGCTATGGTTTTCCCAATAGTGATGTATGGAAGTGAGAGCTGGACCATAAAGAAGGCTGATCGCTGAAGAATTGATGCTTTTGAATTATGGTGCTGGAGGAGACTCTTGAGAGTCCCATGGACTGCAAGAAGAACAAACCTATCCATTCTTAAGGAAATCAGCCCTGAGTGCTCACTGGAAGGACAGATCCTGAAGCTGAGGCTCCAATACTTTGGCTACCTCATGAGAAGAGAAGACTCCCTGGAAAAGACCCTGATGTTGGGAAAGATGGAAGGCACAAGGAGAAGGGGACAACAGAGGGCGAGATGGTTGGAAAGTGTTCTCAAAGCTACCAGCATGAGTTCGACCAAACTGTGGGAGGCAGTGGAAGACAGGAGTGCCTGGTGTGCTCTGGTCCATGGGGTCACAAAGAGTCGGACACAACTAAACGACTAAACAACAACAACAACTCTTCTCCGACAGATCTTGCTCCTGTGAAGCAGTTGCTGAGACTCCCCACAGCTGCTTAAGTTTTCCCCAAGCAATCTGAGACTGCGCCTGCATGAAGCCAACTTCTCCTCCACCTTCTTCATGCCTCTCCTGGTTCTGGGAGACCAAGGGGGAGGGGAGCTTGTTGCAGCAGGAGGCGGAGACCCCTGTGCCTCTTCACCTCATCTCTGCCTCTTGGCCTGCCTTCTCTCCTGCTTCAGCTTCTGCCTCTGAGTCTGGACTGCTCTCTGTCACAGACTCCCCCAGCTCACTATACCTTGTTACCTCTTCAGCTTCTGACACCCTCTCCTCCCAGTCTTCTTCCTTGGACCACTCATTTTCATGACTCTACCAATCCTCTGGCTCTGAGCCTTCTTCCCTTTGGGGGGGGGGTTTCCCCGGCTGGTTCCTCCCACCATTCCTTTGCATCCAAGCAGTCTGTGACACTTCTTTCTTTCTCCCCCCACCCCAGATGATCTTTATTGACATTTGTTCTTGCTCTCCCGAGCTGACTTCCCTCCTTCCTTCTTCTGGCTTTTTTGTGTCCTCTTTGACTTGTCGCATTGTCTTTGTCCATTTCCCACAAGATAGTTCTTCTTCATTTTTTCCATTAAATGTCCGTAAACAAATAAATCTTTCTATATATACAAATTCTTGCTGTCTGTCTATATTCATTTACAAATATTGTACAATAATAATCCTAATGTACATTTTTAATTCATTTTGATATTATTATCCAGTAAATTTCTTGTATTTTCCCGTTATGAGATATTATTTTAATTCTACTGGTTTCCCTATTTCACATCATCTTCTCTCTATATAACATAAAATTTCCCCATTCTTTTTGATATGTTTCATCCCCCTAACGTCGACTTTTTGCTGTTAATTAGGCTATTTCTGCATACTCCATAACCTTGTAATGCCATTCTTCTATTGTAGGCAATTTTTGCTGTTTCCATACCTGACACTTCTTTCAATGCTACAAAAGGATGAAATGCCTATGGGTTGTGATATAGAGCCCATCTGCTGTGATGAGTAAAAGAGAGGATTCTGAGATATGGAGATACAGCTGGGAAGGTGACGAGACTAAGGGGAAACCGAATGGAATCCCTGTTAGCAGCTCTGACTTTCTTCAGCATAATTCATTTCATCTGTAATATAAGTAAAGCTTATATTTTTCCATGCCCCTTCCTTTTCACCTCTGCCTCACAATAGGTGGAGCATCCCGTAGTGTGAGGGAGTATCCTCGATTTCTCAGGAAGAACATATTAGTTGCTCTGCTGAATGTGTACCTTCTCATTTTCCCATGGCGTAGCTCACTTTAGAGCAGAGGGCTTCTTTTGCTCTCCTACTGAGAGAGCCGCATTGAACTTCGCCGCGATGAAAAGATGATTAATGAATCGCTAAAACAGCATGCAACACCCTATTTACTGGGGGGAGGGGAGGGTGGAACCGCACAGGAAAATGTGACATTCAAGAATTGTGGTCAAATGGTGTGTGAAATTGTTAACAAATTGCTTTCATTAAGCTTTCCAAATTGGGCGTTTTCTCCAGGATGTCAGCCCTGCATCCGTACGTGTAGATTCCTGTTAGAAAGGGCTTCTGTGTGTGAGTGGTGTGTGTGTGTGTGTGTGTGTGTGTGTGTGTGTGCGCGCGCGCACGTGAGTGAGTGTGTGTGTTTTGGTTGAGTATACAACCACTTACGCTTCCATCCTAAACAGTGTAAGAAGTTGTTACACAACAGTTATTACATTTTGTCTATGTCAGTGCCGGGCCATAGCGATATTTGGAAGCATTTAAGGAAGCTGGCAAACCTGGTAACATTTGTGAGGGAATTGAAATCAGCAGTGCCAACCTATGCATGTCTTCTCCTCAGAAACAAAATAAAAAAATTCCTTCCAGTAGCACCTTAGAGACCAACTAAGTTTGTTATCGGTATGAGCTTTCGTGTGCATGCACACTTCTCCTCAGAAGTTAGTCCTGTTGGATTCAATGGGAGCTTACTCCCTACTCGCAGATAGGAGAGAATGAGATCTCAGCCTTGCAGTCTCCTTGGCGATAAATTCTACTGAGACTCTTCCAATTATATAAGAGTAAGATTGCAGTTTGCAGGAACTACACACTGAGCCAGTGAAAAGGACAACCATGCGTTTTATTCTATCTTCCCCCGCTGTGATATCCAGGATACTTTACTTGACTGCCAATTCACATGGTGGTGATGTCAAGACATAGGTAAGTTGTCTTGAACGTTATGGGGTGAGGAAGGAATGAAATTGGTGGCTGCTGTTCTCCACAGCAACCATGCATTTTATGCAATGTGTCGTTTTGACCTAAAAATTCCTGATCTGAGCCCCATCCTTATTACTTCCTTTTGGCACTTAGTGCAAGAGGCCGCTTTTCCGCCACTTGAAATCAGCTCAACCTTTCCCCCTGTGCCTTGTATCTTTTCAGATATCATCCTCTGCCTGCTTCATTTCAGCCTCCTGCTTACGTTTTATTAAATACAACTGGAAAGCGAGCTTTCCATTAGGGAAGCTTAATTGTTGCAAAACAGCAAACTGGTGAACTCCCATCTCTCCCCCAAGTAATTTATTAATTCCCCTGTCCATTTAAGTCACAAAAACCCTAGAACGGATTTGCAAAATAAGGGAGAGAGGGGGACATATGCAAGTGATTTTAATGCATATACTGGAGAAAGTTCGTCCGGATGCCAGGAATGAAGCAATGCTGCTATACTGTCCAGAAGCAACAGCCTGATTTTAATTAAGCCAGAAATTAGTCTTCTATTACAGCACTTGTAAACTATGGGAAATTGTTAAACACATACTAATTGGGCTGGCGTTACATCACGCCCCATGTGTAGAATGCCCTTCTGGCGAGGCCCAGAATGAATCACAGGGCATAGAAGATGTCTCAGGCTTGTTGCGGAGGAGAAAACAAAAGGTCGCTTTCCGCTCTGTGCAGATCTGCTGCGCTTACAATGTGCATTGATTGTATCAGATGCGTTGTCTTGCCAGCTGCTTTCTTCACAGCCCAAAATGATGGCTATGATCTGCTCCATCTTGTATACAGAGCGAAAGAAAGGTTGATGTGCTATTCTTATACTCCTAGTCGCATACTTGGGAGATTTGGACTCACAGCTGTCCATGGAGGGGCAGGTTAATTCTGTGTCCAGGGCGGCTGTCTACCAGCTCCACCTGGTACGCAGGCTGAGACCCCACCTGCCTGTGGACTGTCTCGCCAGAGTGGTGCATGCTTTTGTTATCTCCTGCTTGGACTACTGCAATGCGCTCTACGTGGGGCTACCTTTGAAGGTGAGCCGGAAACTGCAATTAATCCAGAATGCGGCAGGTAGACTGGTGACTGGGAGTGGCCGCCGGGACAACATAACACCGGTCGTGAGAAATCTGCATTGGCTCCCAGTACGTTTCCGAGCACAATTCAAAGTGTTGGTGCTGACCTTTAAAGCCCTAAACGGCCTCAGCCCAGTATACCTGAAGGAGCATCTCCACCCCCATCGTTCAGCTCGGACACTGAGGTCCAGCGCCGAGGGCCTTCTGGCAGTTCCCTCATTGCGAGACGTGAGGTTACAGGGAACCAGGCAGAGGGCCTTCTCGGTAGTGGCACCCACCCTGTGGAACACCCTCCTTTCAGATGTGAAGGAAATAAGCAGCTATCCTATCTTTAAAAGACATCTGAAGGCAGCCCTGTTCAGGCAAGTTTTTAATATTTAATGCTGTACTGTTTTTAACACTTGATTGGGAGCTGCCCAGAGTGGCTGGGGAAACTCAGTCAGATGGGCGGGGTATAAATATATTATTATTATTATTATTATTATTATTATTATCTTAGCACATTTCATCAAACGGGGGCTTTGCAAGTTGGGAGGGGGAGTGGGGAGTGACCATGGGAAAGGAAGCCCAGGTTAGGGGCTAAACTTTGGTCGTGTTTTATTTCTTTAAAGGAGAAAATGGCAACTACTAGTTTGCCTGTAGGAATCAATTTGACAGAAGCAGCAATTTTCTCCTTTACAGGAGTGTATTAATATGCTGCAGCAACCAATGTTTTGGCAAAAATCCTGCCATTAAGAGATTGGTCCCTTTATTACAACCTGTCACAATCTGGTGAGCTTTTGTTGAATTACGGTGTGATGTTTCCCCATCAGGTATACTCAGTGCTGTTTTTCTAGAAAAAGAGGAGCCAGAACTCACCCTGAACGCCTCACTTGTTCTCTTATCATGGCAATGTCTCTCACCAGAGAGGTGCCCGGACTGAGTTCTGGTGAGTTCTGGCTGAAAAGAAGCCCTGGCTTTACTACTTACCAATTTCATTTCTCAAAACTTTATTGCATACCCTCCAACATTTCTCCGACAAAAGTGGGGACATCCTTTTTTATTATTTTTTTTAATGGTATTTATTAGAAGTTTAATAAGTACAAAAAAGGAAGGGGAAAAAAGGACAATAAAAAGTTACAATACATCAAAAATAAAAAGAAAAACAGAAAACAATACAACAAAACAATAAGAAAAACAAAAACACTTAAAAACACATCCAATATTTCCGTATCTTTACCTTTCATTTACTTGTTTCATCGACCTCCTCACACCTCCCTTTTTTGTATTCTAGTTCAATTAGCTATTTCAGCAAATCCTTTCCATCTTTCTCAATTTTTGTTCTATAATATATCTTAACACAATCTGACCTTAAATTTTACACTTTGGCCCATTAACAATCTATTTTTACTTAGTTCTTTATAACATTTCTGCTAAAACCATGTAGCTTCATTCCAGCATCCTTCTAACATTCATTAATTTTACAGTATTTCTGTAAATATACTTTGAATTTTTTCCAATCTTCTTCCACCGACTCTTCTCCCTGGTCTCGGATTCTGCCAGTCATTTCCGCCAATTCCATGTAGTCCATCAGCTTCATCTGCCATTCTTCCCGGGTGGGTCGATCTTGTGTCTTCCAGTGCTTTGCGATGAGTATTCTTGCTGCTCAAAAAAGTGGGGACATCCTATTGTCATGCATACAAGATTCCAATAAGGTTCAGTATAATAAAATCACTTGGGGAAATCAGCATCTAACCCTGAAGTTAATGTTCTGTAACATTCACGAATCTTGCCTATTTAAGAGTTCTGGAGAACTTAACGCTTGCCACTATATCTGACATTTTGGGTTGGCCTAATAAAGCTATTGCCCAACTGTGAATTTTGGAGGGTTTACAGACAAATGTGACCACCGTTGCTTTTTATGGGTTTTGGCTTTTTGTCGTTGTTGTTGTTCAGAAGGAGTGGAGGGAGAAGGAACCCCCACCTTGAGTGAGGCTGAAAAAGGAGGAGAATCTGTAACTGATTTGCCTGTTGTGGAATTCTCATAATTTCCCAGAATTATTCTTTGGACAGATGTACCGTTTCCAAGCAAAGGCTTGTAAAATGCATAGTATGGACAGAGTTCCTCCCCTTTATATATGTCAGACATAACCAGCTGTCTGAGAATATGCATCCCTATCTTGTATGTACACTGTTCCATGTGTGTGTGCTTGTATAGGAATTTCCGAGAGGCACAAACTGGCATATGTTTTCTTTTTGTTGCTTTGTGATTTCCCCTCTCACATAGGGTTGCCATATTCCAAAAAGTAAAAACCAGGACACCCCAAACACCTGAACATCCCAAAATTATTCAGCTGTTTTTAAGGAAATCACCAAGATTGCTGAGCTTTTTTAAGGAGAGACCAAAAATTGTTGAGCTTTTTTTTGAAGAAAACACAAACAACAAAACCGCAATGGCAGCCCAAGAATAGGGGTCTCTCTCTCTCTCTCTCTCTCTCTCTCTCTCTCTCTCTCTCGTTAGCATGCCCAAGCAGGGCTGGATTTAGGTTTGATGAGGCCCTAAGCTACTGAAGGTACTGGGGCCCTTTATATGTCCAGCTGTCCTTTGCCAACAACAAATTGTCACTGTTTTTTGTGTTGAATATATGCTAGACGGTAATTTATGGACCTAATAGGTATCTAAAGCCATTTGCACCTGTTGCCATGCAACCAGTCCATGCAGAATGTAAGCACCCTATATATAAAGGTAAAGGTACCCCTGACCGTTAGGTCCAGTCGCAAATGACTCTGGGGTTGCGGCGCTCATCTCACTTTATTGGCCGAGGGCCAAGGCCAGCATGACTAAGCCACTTCTGGCGAACCGGAACAGTGCGTGGAAACGCCGTTACCTTCCCGCCAGAGCGGTACCTATTTATCTACTTGCACTTTGACGTGCTTTCGAACTGCTAGGTGGGCAGGAGCAGGGACTGAACAATGGGAGCTCACCCCGTCACGGGGATTCAAACTGCCAACCTTCTGATCGGCAAGCCCTAGGCTTTGTAGTTTAGACCGCAGCACCACACACACACACACACACACACACACACACACACACAGTATATATATGAGCAAACTAGTGATATTTTAGGGAGCAGGCTAGCAGGCGGGGCCCATTAGTTACATCATAGGAGCCTACACAACACAAAACACTGTTGCTGTATGTAGGTTTTATTTTATTGGTTTTTTATCTTTTATTTTGGAAATGTACATCCAGGTTTTTTTTCCTTTAATTTTTTTTGGGGTCCCCAAGAGAGTGGGGTCCTAAGCTATAACTTGTTTAGCTTATATGTAAATCCGGCACTGTGCCCAGGGAAGGAGAGAGATACTTACGTATTTTTTGCACAATCCCCAGGACCACCTTAAGCCATCCCCTCTGGGCCCCTTCTGTGCAAACACTTTTGCCGGTGTGGACTAGGAGTGTCTTTCCTGCCACCTTTCCCAAGCCTGCCTGATTTTGAGAAGGCAGTGTAAGATCTCTTGCAGTGCTAACGCAGCCCTGCCACTGTATTCCCAGAGACGCCGGGCTTCCAGGCACAGGGGAGCTGGGTGCTATGGGCCTGGCTCTCAGCAGGAAAAGAAGCGACCACTTGCTTCCACTTCCAGGGCACAGCTTTTTGCACTCTCAAACCTCTGGACATTTGGGTGTTTTTTAAAAATCCTGTCCATCCCCCCCCCCCCGATGCTATTTTTGTCCTTCGAATCCCAGACGTGTCCCGGAAAATTCGGATGTATGGCAATCCTACCATTGTATACCACTGCCCTCAGATTTAACAGCCTGACTACTTAGATTCCCCAAGAGCTTCTTTCCACCAATGGAAAATGTTTCTAAAACTCCAAATTATAAACAAACGCTGTTTGTTCAATGGCAGTACAGTGGTACCTCAGGTTACATACGCTTCAGCTTACATAGACTTCAGGTTACAGACTCCGCTAACCCAGAAATAGTGCTTCAGGTTAAGAACTTTGCTTCAGGATGAGAACAGAAATCATGCTCTGGCGGCGCGGCAGCAGCAGGAGGCCCCATTATCTAAAGTGGTGCTTCAGGTTAAGAACAGTTTCAGGTTAAGAATGGATCTCCGGAACGAATTAAGTGCTTAACCCGAGGTACCACTGTACAGTGGAACCTTGTGTTACGGACGGGATCCGTTCCGGAGGCCCGTCCGTAACACAGAACTGACGCAAGCCGAAGTACCAATCTGTGCATGCGCGCAGTGCGATTTAGCGCTTCTGCGCATGTGCAAGTGGCAAAACCTGGAAGTAAGCCATTCCAGTACTTCAGGGTTGCCGCAGGACGCAACACGAAAACACGTAACCTGAAGTGGATGCAACGTGAGGTATGACTGTATGCACATTTTAAATAACAATTGAGAGAGGAAGGTGGGAGGGACAATCTACATGCTACAAGATCTGTCAACCATATTCATTTCACATACGCAATGTGCTCATTTTGGGATTTTTCAGGAAGCTAGCTCAGTCTAAATAATCAAAACTTCCTGGAGAATGTGCTTACTGTCCATACTCATGTCACTCATGCTGAGCAAATTTTTAATCAACCTGATTAGGTTGGAGAAAATTTATCTCTTTTTTAAAGAATGATTTTACACAGAGAGTGGCACTTAAAAGTTTCTGAAGTCCATAACTTTTTTGAAGTGATTCCTGATGAGATCCAAGCATAGGTCATTTGGGGAACCCTCCTGCCAAACTGGATGAAGATCTCTCCAGAGGTATCTGAATCAGTGCAGTTTGAAATATTTTGGTCCAGCATCTTGATTCAAAATGGCACCTGGCATCCAATCATAGATAAATTAAGCTGGAGTTGAAAAATTAGTTATTTGTTTGCATGTCAAGACCCCGAACCCTCCCCATTTGTAGAATAACGAAACACGCAGACACCAGTATTTTGGGTTAATGGGATAATTAAGGCCACAACTTTATTGGTTACAGAATGTGAGTGGTATTGGCTTAGGCACCGGAATTGAACTGACTATATCTGACTCCTGCCTGCCATGCAGGTAGTCTAGTAAGGGTCAACCACCAGTAGGGGGAGCCCTGTTGATGTACATCAACTGAGAGCTCCCCCTGGGTCCCTGATGGGGTGGTGGTATGGCCCTAGCCCATACCCAGGCTTCAGACAAGATCCACACCCCTGGATCCCTTTTACGGAATACCCTTAAAGAGGAGGGGCAGGTGAAGGGCACAACCTCCCCTCCCACAAACCAGGTTTTACCAGTGCCTAACCACCAAACCTTACAAAAGTTGTGACGATTGCTACGAGGCAGGCAAAAACCACATGGCTGGTGCCAATTTGCCAAGTGGGGAAATTCCTACCTAGCCCCCTCAACAGGCGACCAACCATAGCAAGGTCCATAGCAAGGCCAAGATGGCGAACACATAAAAATAGGGCGGGAAGGCGGGAGAGCCAATGAAAGAGAAGGTAAGGAGAGGGAGCCGGCCGGCCGTGTGGCAGCTTAAATAAGGCAAGCCACGCCCCCTAGTCAACCGGATTGGTCGTCCGGGGGTGTGACACTGCCGGGACTCCCTATGACATAGGTGCCATTGCCACGCCCCCCGCTGTACACGGGGAGAGTGCATCGTCTGCTTGCAACACTGCCCCCATGGAGGGGGAGCGACTTTATGGGAATACTTTGTAAAATTGGTAAAGGTAAAGGGACCCTGACCATTAGGTCCAGTCGTGGCCGACTCTGGGGTTGTGGCGCTCATCTCGCTTTATTGCCCGAGGGAGCCGGCATACAGGGCATGTGGCCAGCATGACTAAGCCGCTTCTGGCGAACCAGAGCAGCGCATGGAAACACCGTTTACCTTCCCACTGGAGTGGTACCTATTTATCTACTTGCACTTCGTGCTTTCAAACTGCTAGGCTGGGTAGGAGCAGGGACCGAGCAACAGGAGCTCACCCCATCGCGGGGATTCAAACCGCTGACCTTCTGATCGGCAAGTCTTAGGCTCTGTGATTTAACCCACAGCGCCACCCGCGTCCCTTCTGAAAATTGGTAAATAAATGTAAATACAACTGAAAGGAGAACAAATGCATCAACTAGCAGATTTAGTTCAAGTGTAATAATAATATAATAATTTATTATTTCTACCCCGCCCATCTGGCTGGGTTTCCCCAGCCACTCTGGGCAGCTTCCAACAAAACACTAAAATACAATAACCTATTAAACATTAAAAACCTCCCTAAACAGGGCTGCCTTCAGATGTCTTCTAAAATTTTGGTAGTTATTTTTCTCTTTGACATCTGGTGGGAGGGTGTTCCACAGGGCGGGTGCCACTACCAAGAAGGCCCTCTGCCTGGTTCCCTGTAACTTGGCTTCTCGCAGCAAGGGAACCGCCAGAAGGCCCTCTGTGCTGGACCTCAGTGTCCGGGCAGAACGATGTAGATAATGTAGATAAAGGCATGGCTGCATACAGTATATGTGCCCTTAATGCATAAATGGTTTACTATTCTTTGTGGCAAGTGCCTAGCTGGACCCACTGCAGTCTGGACAATCCAGGTTCTGTAACCTCTGAAAGTCAGCATTTACTATTATACCTAACTCCAGAGACAAAGGTCAGTGGAGCAGCTATCAAACACATGCTTTAGAACTTTGCCATTTTCTTTTGGATTCCTTGAGGTATTGCTGTGCCCAAAAGCAATCAACACGCTCATTTGGAATTATGAAATATGAACAGCTATTTGGAAATGTAGTCATCTTGGTAGTGTCCAAAAGAAGAAGTAATCAGAATATTATATTTGGCTTGTAGATTGAAAGACGAGGAAAACATAATGGATGGGTAAATCCTCACCGCTGTTCAAATATGAATGAGTGAACATTACACTGACATTACAGTAATTCATCATTCTTTAAGTATTAGAGCAAGATATTGGAAATATTATTAAAAATAACAATCTCATGGACCTTCTACTGTTAAGTGGCAACATACCAAAATACATTCATATCAGGGAATTGTGCAATTGAGACAAGAAGTGATCATGCCATTCTTTCAAGATTTTCAGAATAGACCTTTTAAAGTAATCAATTAAAACTTGAAGGAAGTTATGCCAACTGACAGAATTTGAGGACATCTCTTTAAAATGGCTTGATGAAAATCAAACTTTTTTAAGAACTGGGAAGCTGATCAGCCATTCAACAACTGCTAGGGGAATTTTTTTTAAAAGTGTGATAGTGTTGATGGCAATGAAATTTTATTGGTGACTCACTTGGGCCTAAATGCATTTTTTAATATTAAAAACCAAGCACACCAGAAGAGTGACATGCATACCTCATAAACTAATTATTCCCATGGAGCTCTTTCTCCTAGCTTACAGTATTTTAAATTTTTTTTTGAATCTGAACAGAGTGTATGTGTGTATATTAAACAGGCTGTGTGACCATATTTTTTTATATATTTTTTGGCATGGTGGGTGAGGGGTCATTTAAAGACCTCTTGCAGATTCCCGCAAAGGAATCACTGTTTTGGTTAACAATCTTGTTCTAGTTGGTTTACATTATAAATGCATTCACAGAAGTTCAGGGACGCGGACTTATAAAAAATATTGGGGGGGCCCGGGAAAGCTCATGAATAATAAATAAGCTCATGAATATGCAAATAAAGTGGCGCCGCCTCCTCGTGAGCGAATAGGGGAGAGCGTGCTGCGCCTATTAATCAGCTCCAAAGGAAATTGGGTGGAGCTTTTGCTCGGGAGGGAGGGCAGGAGGCATGCAGCCCGCCCCCCCTGTGCATTTTGGGCTGGGGGAGGGGTGGCGATGGCGCTCTGCTGGAGGGGCGCCGGAGATTATTGGGGGGGCGGAGCCCCCCAAACGAATTTTTGAGGGGGCTCGGGCCCCCTCAAGCCCCATGGAGTCGGCGCCTATGCAGAAGTTCATAGTTGGATGGTGAACAATTCTCTTGTAAAATGATGCCTAATTTGCCCCTTGTTCAGTTATACAATTGACTAACAGTAGCAAGATCACTGCAGATGGTGACAGCAAGCACGAAATTAAAATATGCCTGCTTCTTGGGAGAAAAGCAATGACAAACCTAGACAGCATCCTAAAAAGCAGAGGCATCACCTTGCCAACAAAGGTCTGTATAGTAAAAGCTATGGTTTTCCCAGTAGTGATGTACGGAAGTAAGAGCTGGACCATAAAGAAGGCTGATCGCCAAAGAATTGATGCTTTTGAATTATGGTGCTGGAGGAGACTCTTGAGAGTCTCATGGACTGCAAGAAGATCAAACCTCTCCATTCTTAAGGAAATCAGCCCTGAGTGCTCACTAGAAGGACAGATCCTGAAGCTGAGGCTCCAATACTTTGGCCACCTCATGAGAAGAGAAGACTCCCTGGAAAAGACCCTGATGTTGGGAAAGATGGAGGGCACAAGGAGAACGGGACGACAGAGGACGAGATGGTTGGACAGTGTTCTCGAAGCTACCAGCATGAGTTTGACCAAACTGCGGGAGACAGTGGAAGACAGAAGTGCCTGGCATGCTCTGGTTTTGCCCTGTCTGCATATTCCATAAGTTTTTGCACCCATTCTTCCTTTGCTGGGACTTCTGCTTCTTTCCATTTTGGGCCAAGTAACATTCTTGCTGCAATAGTTCATGGATTCAAGTCAGGTTTCGTTCCCATTCATGGTGTGCTAGAATGCACAATCCCTGGTGGTTGGATACACCAGTTTTTCTCCAGCATGGCGTTGTCAGTTTGGTTCATACAGGTCGTATACAGACTCCTGTTTACTCTGCATCCAATGCATTTCTGCTGCTGCTGTTTTGGGAATTAGTGTACATAAAAGGTAAAGGTACCCCTGCCCGTACGGGCCAGTCTTGACAGACTCTGGGGTTGTGCGCCCATCTCACTCAAGAGGCCGGGGGCCAGCACTGTCCGGAGACACTTCTGGGTCACGTGGCCAGCGTGACATCGCTGCTCTGGCGAGCCAGAGCCGCACACGGAAACGCCGTTTACCTTCCCGCTAGTAAGCGGTCCCTATTTATCTACTTGCACCCGGGAGTGCTTTCGAACTGCTAGGTTGGCAGGCGCTGGGACCGAACAATGGGAGTGCACCCCGCTGCGGGGATTCGAACCGCCGACCGTTCGATCGGCAAGCAACCATGCCTATCCTGTTATGAAGTGCTGTATTTTGAGAGTCCCCCCCCCCCCAAACAAGCTTCAATCCAAATTCAGGCAAAGAATGACCTCCCTGGCAATGCGTCCACAGCCTCAGTTATAAGGTCCAGGAGGCTCTATAGCACTGAGATTTGCAAAAAGGGGAAAATTCACTGGTTGTGGCTTATCCTGAGTGTGATAGAGAAAGCCCTGCTGAAATTCTCCTCCTTACAGTATGAACCAAGAGTGCTCCCTCCCCATAAAATACTGTTGGGAAGTATGGACATAGGACTTGGAACCTTCAGTTAACCTTCATAAGAGCACGTTGTGAACAAGTCATCTTATTCCCCCTTTGTGGGGTTGGGAAACTCAAAATTACAGACGTGAACTTTAAAAGGCCTCTCTTTGGGGGAGATCAGCAAACCTGGGTCCTGTAAGATAAGCCAGACATTTATTGTTTCACTGAATTTATTTGATTAAGTGACTGCAGACACAGGTACTAAGCATGAATTGTGACTTCTGTAGCATCTTCTTTTTATGTTTAAAGAAGTGTCGTGTTGCCAGGGCCTTGGGGAGAGGGACAAGGAGACCATGGAAGCAAAAATGGAACTCAAATATCTAAATTAAAAGCAGAAATTTGTACTGGACCACCAGCTTGGCTATCAAAGCAAATTTTTGTTTAAATTAGTGATTGGGAATTTTGCCCTAAATTGTTATAAACTTGGCTCCTAGGCACCCGCATATTTTTCCTCCAGCTCTCTCCCAAAGAATTTGGCCGTTTAATTTATCAAGGGGCTTATTAATGGAGTTTATTGTGTGCTTGCAATTCCTTAGACCCCTCTGAGGATGTTCGGTGCCCCCCTCCCAGGAAAAGATTCAACAAAAGCGGCTAGAAGAAGCTTTAATTAAATGTCTGGTTTCAATGGGATTACTGCCTGATTAATCCAGCCTCTGTCTGCCTGTCAATCATGCCTGTCATTATAATTGTCAACCATATAGCCGCTAACTATGTGAAAACTCAATCTGGCTGTTCTTTATTTAAATGTGTTGTTTTGGCTTTATTTATTTATTTTACATGCGTCTCAAAGAAGCGTACCTTCCAGCTCCCCGAGTTTGCCACTGCAACCTGTTTGCCGGGGAGAAGTAGACTTGCTTCAGATCCACACGCCTTCACTGGAATGTGTGCTGCAGACTGACTTTACTCAGCAGTAGACAGTCCCACTAAGTTTTAACCATAGCTGTCAACCTTCCCCTTTTTTGAGGGAAATTCCCTTATTCCAGCGCCGTTTCCCGCTGCTATCCCGGATTGTTAAATATCCCGTAGACTGTCCCCGGGGCAGGTGAGGCTGCTGATCCCTTATTTTCGAGGCTGCTGATCCCTTATTTTCAAATCTGAAAGTTGACAGCTATGGTTTTAACGGGTTTTGCTCCCAAGAAAATGTGCACAAAACCACGCCCTTTCATTAGCCCTTCTTAAAAGTTGCAAGTTCTCTGTCATTGTCTGATACTATTCAGCACACCCAATGACTGGCTATGAAGGATGCTTAGTAGAGTTCCTTCTTCACTGTCATGCAGAAAAGTTCCAAATTTAATTTTAAACCTCTGACCCTCTCTCCTTCTGTCTGATCCCTTCTTCTCCTTCTCCTTCTCCCTTCTTCCTTCTTTGGGAATCGCTTGTAGCTGAGTAAGATTGTCATCCATAAACACGGTTTTAACAATGAGTCCGTAAGTGACTGCGGAGGCCAATTGTGGATCCATAACTCCTTCCACAGTGGGGACATAGGTTTCTGGGTGGGAGTTGATCATGGTGAGGGTTTGCCAAGTGTGCCTTCATCTTAGCACGTTTCTCCCTTTCGTCCTGAGTTTGAGCATCTTCAAAGCCCATGACACCTTTGGTAAAGGCTGTGTAAGGAGTGCGTGCAGGAGCCAGGCCCTGTGACCAGTAGAGCTTCGCAGGACAGGGGCCTGAGCCTGCCTTGGCTCCAGATGTGGGGATTACCTTGTTGCCTCCAGCTGGGCAATCACTTACAGCTGCTCCAGTACCAGTTGGGTCAGGAGAGGCTGAGGTGGCCTCTGGGTCTAGTAACCCACCGACATCTCTGGAGCTGCAGAGATTGAGGTCTGAGAGGAGAGGCCTGAGCACTCGCAGGAGGAGTGTTCGCCTTCAGGTGAGACAGGGAGGTAAGTCAGGACTGGCCGTTACTCTGATTGCGGGAGCAACATTGCTGTTTGCCAGAGCCTGCCTGTGGTCCTGTGCCTGACCTTGCCTGGTTTTCTGCCTCGTGTCCTGCCTTGGCCCTGTTGGACTGACTCCTCGCGGAACCCTTGAATTTGAGACCGGACCTGGACCGCATTGCTCGGGTTACTCCTGGGCCCAGCACAGGTGTAAAGCACTGAGCCTCTTGGGCTTGCCAATCAGAAGGTCGGCGGTTTGAATCCCCGCAACGGGGTGAGCTCCCGTTGCTCGGTCCCTGCTCCTGCCAACCTAACAGTTCAAAAGCATGTCAAAGTGCAAGTAGATAAATTAGTACCACTCCAGCGGGAAGGTAAGCGGCGTTTCCATGCACTGCTCTGGTTTTGTCAGAAGCGGATTAGTCATGCTGGCCACATGACCCGGAAAAACTGTGGACAAATGCCGGCTCCCTCAGCCAGTAAAGCAAGATGAGTGCCACAACCCCAGAGTCGTTTGTGACTGGACTTAACTGTTGGGGTCCTTTACCTTTTAAAGGTCCCTTTGGCCCCCAAAATAATATATTTGAGCCCCCCCCCCCAGTTGATGAGCATTGCCATTCAGATAGTTTGTATTGTGATTGATTATGTGGGCTGGGGCTTACCTGCCCTCCCAAATATTTTATTCAAGTTGGTACCCCTGGCAGTGAGGCCGAGAGGGGAGTCTTGTTGTCTGGGCAGCCCATGACCTCCATACACACTGCCCAGGCTTGCGCCCCGGAAAGGTCACTTCGCGGTTTGACTTCACCCCCGAGGCGCACTCCATTGTCTGTCGAGACAGACGGCTGCCAACAATTCCAAACTCCATAACAAAAGAAGCCCCCTCCTCCGACGAGTTTCCTTTCAAGGAGGGAAGGGAGACATGATTGGAAACATCTTTCTGGGCGCAACGCTGTTCCTGATGCAATACCGCGGCGAAAGCCGAAAGGCTGGCCAGGAAAGGCGGGTGGGGGGGGTGCAGCGCGCTGCTGTGTCTTTAAACAGCCACGACCCTGGCTTGGTCTCTCTCAGGCTCGGGCGGTGATTGACACGGAGAGGAGGCGCCTGCTTGTAACAAAAGTCGGCGGCGTCGGAGCGCGCGGGTGCGCGCGTGTTTGGAGAAGCAATCTAGTTAACAAGTGGCCGCGATTCACCGCCAGGGGGAAGAGGAGGAGGAGAGAAAAGACAAGAGCCGAGCCTGGAAAAAAAGAGAGGCTGGAGCGCTTGCAAAGGGCTCTGCCACTCCCCGCCCAGCTCTGCAGGAAGGAGCGCGTCTCGGTCTCTCTCCTTGCTTTGGGCTTGACAATCTCACCTTCCTTGCGCTCTGATCGCCTGGTGGATTACATCTGGAGCTACTGCCCCTTACTTCCTCGGTGTCCCCTCCTCTTTCCTTGGGGAGGCTCAGGTTTTTTTTAACCCCCTTCTCTCTCTTTTTGGAGGAGTCTTAAGTTTGTTTCGATCGTCGCAAAAGGCTGAAGGGCGGCGGAGGGGAGAAAGCAACTGGAGAGGAAAGGCTAGAGAAAGTCCCCTGCGCTCCGCCGCGCCTCTTCTTCGCGGTGGCCTTTTAAAAACAACCAGCGCCGCATCTTCTCTTTGTCTCCTTCCTCCCCAGCCCAAACATTTATCTGTGGTTCGACATGGTGGGTGTAGCGGGGAGGAGGAGGACGAGGACGAGAGTATGAAGGCGGCAGGATGGGAGCGAACAATGGCAAGCAGTACGGCAGTGATGGTAAGTCCGCTTTGGCCAGGGCGGGCGCAACGGCGCGGCGCGTCCCGAGGTGCCTTGGAGAGGGGGCTGTAGGCGCGCGCGCAGGGCGGGCGGGCACTGCTCTGCCAGCCTCTCCGAAGCGTCCGGAGAATTTGCAGACGTTCCCCGAGCGGCAGGAGTCTGCCCGCCTCTCCCCGCTGCCTCCCCACCGCAGCGAAGGCACTGCAAAGTTGCAACCCCTTTTCCGGGAAAATCTGGATGTCAGTTTGGGGAAAAGCTCAAGGCAGGCTTGGGTAGTTCCTTCCTTGGCTTTCTCTCCCCGCACCCGCGACCCAATCTTCCTGCACATTTACGTAGAAGCTAATCCCACGGAGTTCAGAGTTAGTCCCAACTCCTAGGGGCCGAGGTGCTTTGCCCCTCCCCAATAAAATATTTGAGGGAGTTGCCCCCCCCCCACAGTTGATGGGCATTGCCATTCAAATGATGTGCATGTGCAGCATCATGTGATCGATTATGCGGGGCGGGGCTTACCTGCCCCCCCAATATTTTATTCAAGTTGGCACCCCGGTCACTTTATGTGTGCATAGGAGGGGCTAGTCTTGACTGCGGAGTGGGGGCTTAGGATGGGAGGGGCACAGCGGATGCGTATCTGGTTTGTTGGGAAAAGCAAGGAGATGCTTACGGCTGTGTATGAGAAAGTTGTTTGGTATAGGATTCTAGAACTGTAGAGTTGGAAAGGATCTCCTAGGGGTCATGTAGTCCAACCCCCTGCAACGTAGGAATCTTTTGCCCCACATATAGGTGGCGTGCCAGTTACAGTATTTTTCATGCACAGCAGAGTGATCTGCCTCCTGTAGCAGGATTGTCTTGGTGGGTTGACAAAGGGAGATTACTAATACAAGACTGTATGCTGAACGCAGGAAGATTGCGCCACCTTAAAAATGCACCCCAAGTCTGCATTCACACTTAAGATCTCCAACAGCAGTAGTTCACTCCTGCAAGTATCTTTAGCAGCCCCTTCGCTTTTGTACTAGATTTGTGGAGAGTAAAGTGAGTTGGCAGGGTGGACAGCACAGAAGTGGCACACACTGTTGTTCGAGTTTACTGCTCTTGGAGAATGTGCCCACACCCAAACTTAGCAGCTCCCCTTTCCCCCCTCCCATAATCCTTTCCTAAAATTCTTATTTAGACTAGCGCAGTTATTTTAGTGCAACCAAGCCACACTTTGCATATAATTAGTTGTTGGTCTTTCCTGCCATTGTGTCTGTGTGTTTTGAGATATTCTGTCTGTAGGCTGTAACCCTTTCCGGGTCTCCTGTCTGTTTGAAATTCCTCAGTGGCATGCAAGCAGAGATTCCACCTCAGTACTGTAGCTCCTTAGGGAACGTTGCTTCTGCTGCCTGCTACATCAGTCAAAAGAGCCTGGAGATGTGGCAGTTCCTTTACTTTTACAATATCAGGGTTAGCAACAAGGAGGCATTTATTTCTCTGAATGTTGAGGTATGAAAATATGCTATTTGAAAAAAAGAACCTCCATAGTACGTGCTCTGGGAATGAAAAGCTGCCGTGTCCAAACACTACTGTTGCCTGGTTATTTATCCTATGTGTTTTTGCTTGTGAGTGAATTCAGTGGGTTCAGTCAAATGTCTTTCCACATAAGCAGGCAGAAGTGTGCAGCTCATGTTTCGGGCTGCCTTTGAAGGTGACCCGGAAACTACAACTAATCCAGAATGCAGCAGCTAGACTGGTAACTGGGAGTGGCCACCAAGTCCCGCAATTTATATGTCAATTTAGCCAGTTCTGCCTTTTCTGAAATGTTTGCTAACTTTCTAACTAGAGTGGTGATTCTCCGATCTTTCCTGTATGGATGCTCTTAATTCTTTGCCAGACAAGTAATCTGAATGAGTCTAGAACAGTGGTTCCCAACTGGTGGTTCGTGGACCCCACAGGGTCTGCATAACACACCCAGGGGGTCCATGGCCATATGTGTCAACTTTCCAGGACATCCTCTTTAGGGGGACCGTGCTGTCACCCCAGAGATATCAACATTTTCAAAAGTAGGGGGTTCATGTCTTGGCTTTTGAACTAAGTCCACAGTGCTTAGTTTAATCAGGAACCATTGGTCTAAAATGTATTTGGTATGGGTCCCTTCAGTAGCTGTCCATGAAGGCACAGATCACTTCTGTGTCCAGGGCAGCTGTCTACCAGCTCCATCTGGTACACAGGCTGAGACCCTACCTACCCACAGACTGTCTCACCAAAGTGGTGCATGCTCTAGTTATCTCCCGCTTGGACTACTGCAATGCGCTCTGTGTGGGGCTACCTTTGATGGTAACCTGGAAACTACAACTAATCCAGAATGCAGCAGCCAGACTGGTGACTGGGAGTAGCCACCAAGACCATATAACACTGGTCCTGAAAGACCTCCATTGGCTCCTGGTACGTTTCCGAGCACAATTCAAAGTGTTGGCGCTGACCTTTAAAACCCTAAACGGCCTCGGCCCAGTATACCTGAAGGAGCGTCTCCACCTCCATTGTTCAGCCCGGACACTGAGGTCCAGCTCCAAGGGCCTTCTGCTGGTTCCCTCACTGCGAGAAGTGAAGCTACAGGGAACCAGGCAGAGGGCCTTCTGAGGTGGACGCTCTCTCATCAGATGTCAAGGAAATAAACAACTCTCTGACTTTTATAAGACATCTGAAAGCATCTCATCCCTGTTTAGGGAAGTTTTTAATGTTTGATGTTTTATTCTGTTTTTAATATTCTGTTGGGAGCCTCCCAGAGTGGCTGGGCAAAACCAGAAAGATGGGTGGGGTATTATTATTATTATTATTATTATTAATAGCAGCAGCTCTGGGTGGGATGCACCAATGTATGTGGAGGTGCTTCAAACATTCATTAGGCCTTGTGAATGTGGGCGCACAGATATCTCAGAGGTACAGGAATTTTCTCACCAGTATCCAAATAGCATCCCTGCGTACTGGACTCAATATTTCCTTCTTAAATAACAGTAGCATTAATCACTTTAAAAATGTATTTAAAGTACATAATTTGTTCTTTAGTCATTTTGTCGTTTCTGACTCTTCGTGACCCCATGGACCAGAGCACTCCAGGAACTCCTGTCTTCCACTGCCTCCCGCAGTTTGGTCAAACTCATGTTTGTAGCTTCAAGAGCACTGTCCAACCATCTCGTCCTCTGTCGTCCACTTCTCCTTGTGCCCTCCATCTTTCCCAACATCAGGGTCTTTTCCAGGGAGTCTTCTCTTCTCATGAGGTGGCCAAAGTATTGGAGCCTCAGCTTCAGGATCTGTCCTTCCAGTGAGCACTCAGGGCTGATTTCCTTCAGAATGGATAGGCTTGATCTTCTTGCAGTCCATGAGACTCTCAAGAGTCTCCTCCAGCACCAGAATTCAAAAGCATCAATTCTTCGGCGATCAGCCTTCTTTATGGTCCAGCTCTCACTTCCATACATCACTACTGGGAAAACCATTTTTTTAACTATACAGACCTTTGTCGGCAAGGTGACGTCTCTGCTTTTTAAGATGCTGTCTAGGTTTGTCATTGCTTTTCTCCCAAGAAGCAGGCGTCTTTTAATTTCGTGGCTGCTGTCACCATCTGCAGTGATCATGGAGCCCAAGAAAGTAAAATCTCTCACTGCCTCCATTTCTTCCCCTTCTATTTGCCAGGAGGTGATGGGCCCAGTGGCTTAGTTTTTTTGATGAAGTACATAATAGTTTTGTATTTGGATGGGGCTCTTAGCTTTAGCTTTTCTATCTGCAATTTGAATGTGGCCAGACAATGTGAATTTGGACCAGTCTGCCATGTGTTTTCTCCCGCTCTGTCACGAACTCTTAATGCTCATTTAATACTGGCAAGAAATTCTTCTGTTTAATATAGAGGAATTCCCAAACAAACTTACTCAGTACAAAAAAAGCTGTACATATACAAAAATGAGTGAAACTTCAGATACCTTTGACCTGATGGACCTTGAGTCATGGAGGATAATGTGAGGATCTTTTTAGCTTCAAATGAACCAGGGGTAATTCAGAGTCTGGGTTGTTCCCTGTTGAAAATGTCTTGCTTTCTGCCTCACACTTTGTGAAATAAACATGGGGGGGGGGGTGCCTTGTGAATTACATTTAACGCAGCAGACACTGTCTATTCTTTTCTATGGGCTTTTGAGCAAGCACCACATATATGTAAATATATTCTTTTATAACCCTTTGTAGTTTATTCTTGATATTTCAGGGATTCCTGCCTTGTGCAGTGTAGTGTGGGGCTGCTTCCTGGCTACATGGCAAGTTTTTCAACCCCAGGGACAAAGCAAGAGAGAGGCAGAGTTTAATGTGCTCCAGCTGTTCTATATAAATGCTACCTCTGCAATTTCGCTTTACTAAAACCCTTTTTCTGAGTTTTGCATTTAGATGTATGGAGCCTAGTCTATCTCTGCTCACATGCTGTTCTCCACGGAACTGCTGAGATGGTTTAGTCCTTCTTTGTGCTTTCGTGTAAGGGATGTTTGGGAAGGTCAGATTAAATGAAACCCACAGGAACCTTTTCAACGTTGATACAAGGAACTTCAGCTACCAAAACAACAACACGCCCTTTGTTTTTCAGCATTTCCCTGCTTTTTATCTGTTTGGGTTGTAGTCAGCTTAGCTGTACCCACTGAATTTACTGAACATAACAAAGTTAGGTCTGTTGATTTCAGTGGGGCTACTTTGAGTCAAACCTAGTTGATCACTGTATTTTTTCACACTGCCAAGAAGAGCTGAACACCAATCTTCTTTGCTTTCTCTCAAGGAAAAAGGACATTCTTCACCCTTCCAGTTGGTCTCCCAGTGTGGTCAGGAAGATGCATGCGACTGCTGGACCCCAGGAAGCAAGGAGGGGGACCAGACTTCCTGCCGTGTCTTGTCTAGTGGCTGGGAAGCAGAGTTCCTGCAGAATTCTCAGACGGCTCACCTCACTGTTTCAGTTACTTCCATTTTGGCTAGGGCTGAGGCTCTTCATGGTTCCCAAAGGGCTTGCTTTTTGTTTTCTTCTTCTAGCCTGGGCCAGTTGATTCAGCAATTCAAACCCTTCATAGGAGCTTCTATGCAGGGCCCCTGCTGGCTGCTGCTATGTGTTGGGTGCTACGGGTTGGATGCGGGTGGCGCTGTGGTCTAAACCACTAAGCCTCTTGAGCTTGTCGATCAGAAGGTTGGCAGTTTGAATCCCCACAACGGGGTGAGCTCCCATTGCTCTGTCCCAGCTCCTGCCAACCTAGCAGTTCGAAAGCATGCCAGTACAAGTAGACAAAGAGGTACCACTGTAGCAGGAAGGTAAACAACGCTCCCATGTGCTCTGGCTTCCATCACGATGTTCTGTTGCGCCAGAAGTGGTTTAGTTATGCTGGCCACATGACTTGGAAAGCTGTCTGTGGACAAATGCTGGCTCCCTTGGCCTGAACGCGACATGAGCACCACAACCCCATAGTCACTTTTGACTGGACTTAACTGTGCAGGGGTCCTTTACGTTTACCTTTTACATGTTGGGGACCTTTCAGAATAGGATGGAAGTTAGTGGAGGGAGCTGAGTGTAGGAGCGAGAGGCAGAATTGATCGAAATGCCCTCCCTTACTATTAAACTGACAGAAGCCTCCACTGGGTGAAAAAAAAAAGCTTTTCTGGGTATTGAGGAGAATCCATTGGATGCAATCCAGTTTGTTCAGCTCATACATTTTTGTCCATAGATCCCTTTGGGATCAAAATGGCTCTTTAGCTAACAAGAATATGAAGGTTCCCTAGGCAAAGAAGAGAGGAATAACATATATGGGGAGAAGATGTGGTGGAGGAAAACTGAAAACAGGTAACACACATCCTTCATGGAGCATACTCCATAAATCTTTAAAGCAACATGTGTCGTTTATACTTCATGCGTGCATAGCATATTTAGAAGTGTAACTTGGAGAAGAGATGGCTTGAAGGAACGTTCTGTTTGCCATAGGGTGGACAGGCTCTGTAGGAATACACATCCTTTATTATCTCAATTATTGCATATTTCACTTGGCTGAAGTGGCACAAAAATACCGGCAATATTATTTCAGCATAGAGGAATTAAGCCCACCCGCCTTCAGTTGAATTCTGGAGAAGAGCCATGTGCTTTTATCCTGCCACAGAAACATGTTCCCTTGTCTAGGTCATTCAGAGAGGGTGGAAATGTGGAGAAAGGCATGGTTTCCTGGAAAGGAAACTTCAATCCTCCCCAGCATTTAATATTGGGACTGTCTTGATGTGTAGGAGAGCATAATAGAAATAAGCTTTGAAAAAGTTATTCTCGGCTTAGTCAAAAGCAGGGATGGGGAACCTTTGTCCTGCCAACTGGTCCACATCCCTCATACAGTGGTACCTCGGGTTACAGACGCTTCAGGTTACAGACTCCGCTAACCTGGAAGTAGTACCTCGGGTTAAGAACTTTGCTTCAGGATGAGAAGAGAAATCGTGCTACTGCAGCGCGGCGGCAGCAGGAGGTCCCATTAGCTAAAGTGGTGCTTCAGGTTAAGAACGGTTTCAGGTTAAGAACAGACCTCCAGAACGAATTAAGTTCTTAACCCAAGGTACCACTGTACCTGACTGGGGCTGTTGGGAACTGGAGTCTGCAACAGCAGTTAGACAGTGGTCTAATGTTTGCCTTCTTCTGAATAATCTCACTAAAAATAGTCTTGACATTTTGCCAGTTCAGGAAAAGACTATAGGACAGTGGTTCTTAACAAAAAGGTGTGTCATCTGGGTCTTGTTTTTTTATTTTTCTTAATGGCCAACTTTATTTTATCTTTAAGATTTGTAAAGCCAGTGTGATGCAATGAATGAAACTCTTGACTGAAGGGAGACTTGAATTCAAGTTCTGCCTTTGGCAGAGGCCAACTGCATTCACACAACATAGTGAACTGTAGTTAATGTTGTTGTTGTTTAGTCGTTTAGTCGTGTCCGACTCTTCATGACCCCATGGACCAGAGCATGCCAGGCACTCCTGTCTTCCACTGCCTCCCACAGTTTAGTCAAACTCATGCTGGTAGCTTCGAGAACACTATCCAACTATCTCGTCCTCTGTCGTCCCCTTTTCCCTGTGCCCTCCATCTTTCCCAACATCAGGTTCTTTTCCAGGGAATCTTCTCTTCTCATGAGGTGGCCAAAGTATTGGAGCCTTAGCTTCAGGATCTGTCCTTCCAGTGAGCACTCAGGGCTGATTTCCTTCAGAATGGATAGGTTTGATCTTCTTGCAGTCCATGGGACTCTCAAGAGTCTCCTCCAGCACCATAATTCAAAAGCATCAATTCTTCGGCGATCAGCCTTCTTTATGGTCCAGCTCTCACTTCCATACATCACTACTGGGAAAACCATAGCTTTAACTATACGGACCTTTGTCGGCAAGGTGATGTCTCTGCTTTTGAAGATGCTGTCTAGGTTTGTCATTGCTTTTCTCCCAAGAATCAGGCGTCTTTTAATTTCGGTGCTGCTGTCACCACCAACCATTAACTGTAGTTAATGGTGTACCACTAATGGTTTGTCGCTTCCCTAGTGTGGATGGGAGCCACAAACCACAATCTCTATCTTAGTGTTATGTCCAAACTGGAGATTATAGTATGCTTCACTCAAGCCAAGGATAAACCTTAATTTACAGTCATATTTTGTTTGCCCAAGACAGATCTCTATTTCGAGTTCAGATGCAATGAAAACAGGGACTGTGACTTTTTGCTCCTGAGCACTCTAGGAGAGGTGTGAAATGGCAGCAATCTCTGTGCTGATGGGTAAACCATTAAGGGCTTTATCAGGCTGTGTGAACTGCTTCTGCGTTATAGGAAACTTGATTGCTACTAACATCTCTATTGATTTCAGTGAGATTTAAGAATGGCTGACTTTGTAGTGAATGAATAAAACTTCATTCTCTAAAGCCATAAGCCAGCACAATATAAATACAGCAAACAAATCAATTTAAGATATTCAACAAGCATATATACAAAAAGAACACAATGCTCCTCCCTCCCCTTTCTGTTATAAATCACTCATTGCCCCTACACAGAAAGTTATATAGGTGTTAAAAATAGATTAAAACAAAATAACATCCCATCAGCCTTTTTAGAGTCTGGCGTGTATTTTCTTAGCTGCCAGAGTGAATTTTCCTGCTAGGGTGGTATGGATACATCTTTGCCTGTATGCAATGTCCATATCTGGTCCAAGAGGGGTGTGTTTGATGTGGACAGAAGAATAGGAGTAAGAGGTTTGTGCCTTGGATGTTCATATAAAGTTCAATATAGTAATGGGAGTTAGTCTTGACCTCATGTGTCTCACAAACTCAAAGTCTTTGATGGGTTGTAATGTAATCAAATTGGATGCAGGTGGCGCTGTGGGTTAAACCACAGAGCCTAGGACTTGCTGATCAGAAGGTCGGCGGTTTAATCCCTGGGACGGGGTGAGCTCCTGTTGTTCAGTCCCTGCTCCTGCCAACCTAGCAGTTTGAAAGCACATCAAAGTGCAATTAGATAAATAGGTACTGTTCTGGCGGGAAGGTAAACGGCGTTTCCGTGTGCTGCTGTGGTTCGCCAGAAGCGGCTTAGTCATGCTGGCCACATGACCCAGAAGCTGTACACCGGCTCCCTCGGCCAATAAAGCGAGATGAGAGCCGCAACCCCAGAGTCGGTCACGACTGGACCTAATGGTCAGGGGTTCCTTTACCTTACTTTAATGTAATCAAAGCTCCCATCCAAGAAAGTGGAGGGTATGTCCTAGATACATAAAAGGCTGTGAATGATTTTCTTGAAGGAGCCACAGTAAGGGTTATCAAGTAATTCTCCAGGCCAAATGCCACGTTGTATAATGGATGCCGATAGGAATAAGGCATTTGTGTGATTGAGGAGAAATCCTACCGCTTAGAATAGAGACGGTTTCTCTCTCTAAACATCTGCTTAACTACTGGAAGGAAAAGTAGAATAAAACTGCAGTATTAATCCCATAAGAATGTAGGGTAGTTCTGACAGAATTTGCCCAAGACTTTTGGGATGACATCTGCAGTACCGTCATACCTTGGACCTCGAACATCTTAGTTGCTGAACATTTCAGCTTCCAAACGATCAAAAACAATCAAAAAGTTAGTGTTCCAGTTTTCGAGTGTTCCAGTGAGCCAGTGTGGTGTAGTGGTTAAGAGCAGTGGACTCGTAATCTAGTGAACCGGGTTCGCTTCCCCACTCCTCCACATGCAGCTGCTGTGTGACCTTGGGCTAGTCACACTTCTCTGAAGTCTCTCAGCCTCACTCACCTCAAAGAGTGTTTGTTGTGGGGGAGGAAGGGAAAGGAGAATGTTAGCCGCTTTGAGACTCCTTAGGGTAGTGATAAAGCAGGATATAAAATCCAAACTCTTCAAACGATTTTCGGAAGCCAAATGTCTGGCATGGCTTCTGCGGCTTCCAATTGGCTGCAGGAGCTTCTTGCAGCCAATCAGAAGCTGCACTTTGGTTTCCAAATGTTTTGGAAGTTGAACGGACTGTTCAACTTCCAAGACTGTATCTGAAAGCTTTTTTTGGGGGGGGGGTGTACAGTGGCTGTTGGGGAAAGAAAGGGCTGGCACATCTAGTGTATCCTTCCAAGCAAGAAAGAAACAGGAAGTCCTTGGCCAGGCTTGAGCTTGAAACAGGAAATTCCTGTCTACTACCACATAAATGTACCCCCGTTATTGTCGTCATTCAAGTGATATTTGTTTCTCCGTGGTTTGTAAGATAAAATGTAAAGCCCTATACTGCCTAGGACCCTCGTACCTACGGGACCGCCTCTCCTGGTATGTCCCACAGAGAAACTTACGGTCTTCAAATAAAAACATCTTGAAGGTCCCAGGCCACAGAGAAGTTAGGCTGGCCTCAACTAGAGCCAGGGCTTTTTCGGCCGTGGCCCCAATCTGGTGGAACGCTCTGTCACAAGAGACCAGGGCCCTGTGGGACTTGACATCATTCCGCAGGGCCTGCAAAACAGAGCTGTTCCACCAAGCCTTTGGCCAGGGCACAGCCTGACTCCCTCCCTCGGCAATCTTCGCAGAGCTCTGGCCCAATGGTTGCCAGTGGCTTGAATTAATTAATTTTATAATGAATGATTTTAGAGTGTTGTTTATGCTGTACTTCTGTACTGTTTTATTGTTGTTAGCCGCCCTGAGCCCGGCTTCGACTGGGGAGGGCGGGATATAAATAAAATTTATTATTATTATTATTATTATTATTATTATTATTATTATTATTATGTTCGCTCACTGGAAGTTAGCACACTAACAACTTCTTCCCTGCTTTCTGGTCTTTTGAATCAACCTCTTACTGTCCTGGATAAAGAGTGATATTAGGGACACTTCCTTATCTTATGCTTTGATAGAGCACTGAATATGTTTTTCCTAATTTTGAGTGCAAGTGAGATGCAGTTCCGCTAAGGGCTGCTTCTAATGCTACTAATGTCAACAAGGAGAGCAGGGAGAAGGATACTTTGTAGTGTCTTGGGCAACTTGCAGATTGGCCTCAAGAAAACATCCCAGACTCCTTCTGTGCTCCACCCCAGACTGGCTGTGTCCATGTCCAATATGAGGAATGAAGTGGCAACAAATTAAAAGGAGACGTCCTTAAGGAGCATGAGTTGCTGCTATATCAGAATTGAGTATCCTATCCCAGATTACAGACTGGGTCCTCTCGCCTTTGGAAGAATGTGTTTCTGTGATATTTGAGCAGGGTCCAAAGTATTTGAGGGATATATTTTGACAACGTGAGCATTGGAAACAAAGCGCCTTTTCTGGAGTTAGCGTGGGACGCTTATAATAGAATAGGTGGGCGTATCCTCATTCCTTTTATTTGTAGGCTGCTTTCCCACAAAAATTCATGCTCAAAGCGGTTTGCAACTAGGAAAACAGGAATGCATTTGAAATAAAAACCGCAGAAACAATTTTGTAACAACGCCATAACAACGTAGCAAAACAGTAGCAAATATAGTAATAATAACAAATATAGTAACAATGCAACGCTTTCATACTGTCTTGGATGGGTCTGCATGCACAAGGTTCCAATTTCAACCTCTGCTATCTCCAGTTAGGACAGGCACCCCCAACCTTCAGCCCTCCAGATGTTTTGGACTACAATCCCCATCATCCCTGACCACTGGTCCTGTTAGCTAGGGAGCATGGGAGTTGTAGGCCAAACATTTGGAGGGCCATAGGCTGGGTTAGGACCTCTATTAGCAAGTGGGGGGGGAGCCTTCTCTGCCTGATCTCCTGTAGAGTCACTCCCAGTACAACTGGACCATACAAGTTTCATGGGCTTATGGCTTGAGAAGCTTCACATGTGCATGAAAGTGCTAAACAAGCCCTTCCAAGCACCTTTAATGTGCTTTGTTGGTCATGTTGTGTGGATGCCTGATTATCGTCTTCCAAAGCAACTACTCTATTCCAAACTTAAAAATGGAAAGCGTAATGGTCAACAAAAGAGGTTTAAAGACTCTCTCAAGGCCAATCTAAAAAATGCAGTATAAACATGGACAACTGGGAAACACTGGCCTGGAAGCGCTCCAATTGGAGAACAGCCTTTACCAAAGGTGTCATGGACTTTGAAGACATTCAAACTCAGGACAAAACGTGCTAAGTGGAAGGCACGGTTGGCAAACCCTCTCTATGATCAACTCCCACCCAGAAACCTATGTCACCACTGTGGAAGGACGTGTGGATCCAGAATTGACCTCCACAGTCACTTACGGACTCACTGTTAAGACCGTGTTTATGGAAGACAATCTTACTCGGCTACGAGTGATTGCCAAAGAAGAAAGAAGAATGTGTGTGTTTTCTATTTAGTTGAGCAATTTTTTCTTTTCTTCTGGAGCCCATCTTTTCAGCACCATCTTTTAAAGTTGCGCACGCTCCTCTCCTCTTTCCGTTTTTTGAGCAGAGGACTTGCAGAAGGCTACAACCAGGTGGTTGGCTTTTAATAGTCCCCTAGCTTAAGTAACGGTTGTTATATGTTAATTGGTTTAAAGGGGACTGCTCTACCCACAGTGTGTATAAAAAGCTGCGCACTTGAGCAAGGCAGGACTTGTGGGTGGGTGTGATAGAGCAATGAGCTGCTAGAAGTCCCAGTGTGATGCTAAAGTTACTGAGAGTTTTTACTCAAATGGGGAGGAGGAGGCAACAAAAAGTTTTTTATGTAACCGTAAGGGGTAGTAGTTTTCTTAAACCCCTTAAACTATATTCTGAGAGGTATATCCATCCAGCATGCTCAGCATGTCAAATCACAGGGCTATGTTCAGATGATCATATCTCGGCTGCATGAGCCATGATAGAAATGAGTTCTGCTTTGGTTACAAGAGCCTCTTTTCTCCTCCCTCTGTGATACGTCTGAACGATGTGCAAAAGTCTTCTAGTAACTATAAGTTTCCGTTTTTATCAGAACCAGAAAGCTATGGTTACAAGCATTGACACAACACAGTGGTTTGGTTCGCACATCACGTGAATTTGCTGGGTCCTGGTGAGAGCACGCCTTGGGCAACCATCCATCAAACCTTGTGTACAGATTGTGGTTAAGTAGGAAAGGTCTTAACCATGATCCTGGGTTCATATGACATGTTAAGCCAGACTCTGGCTGAGCTGATGTGCTCTGCTGACCTGAAAAGCCCAGGGCGGAGCAAAGCAGCTGCAGTTTCCTCTCTGGGAGCCATGGTTTGGTGCCAAAATTTAAGACTTCCAAATTTCATGCAGGCATCCCAAAAATGGAGAAGAGAAAGGACCACATGCATGACAAAAGGCTTAGTCATATCTCATCACATTAAGCCAAAACAGGTTTTTAAAATTCTGCTGATGTTGGCTGCTTGGACTGACTGGTTTTCTGGTTCTTTAGCTTGTAAACTATGAATTAAATTCATCATCCCTGCAAGAGTGCTTCCTGGGACTCTAAGCACCATCCCATGTGTATACAGTTCATGTGTGACACCCTCTTAACATGGAAAGGATAGGGACACTCCCTCTTCTACTATGAGAAGGATCGTTTCACAGTAATTGAGGTAGCCACTTTTATTGCAGCCCTAATACAAGAAATGGCATGCGGGTGTTGCTGTGGGTTAAACCACAGAGCCTGGGACTTGCCGATCAGAAGGTTGGCGGTTCGAATCCCTGCGACGGGATGAGCTCCCGTTGCTCGGTCCCTGCTCCTGCCAACCTAGCAGTTTGAAAGCACGTCAAGTGCAAGTAGATAAATAGGCACCGCTCCTGCGGGAAGGAAAACGGCATTTCCATGCACTGCTCTGGTTCGCCAGGAGTGGCTTAGTCATGCTGGCCACATGACCCGGAAGCTGTACGCTGGCTCCCTCGGCCAATAAAGCGAGATGAGCGCCGCAACCCCAGAGTCGGCCACGACTGGACCTAATGGTCAGGGGTCCCTTTACCTTTAACACAAGAAATAGAAGTGAGGGAAGATGGGATTGTCAGCCTGAGAAGGTAGCGCATCTAGGAGATTGAAAACTCTGACCCTAAACCTCTGCTGCCTTGTGGGATATATTCGGGAGAAGAAAAAGGCTAAGGAGTGGAGTCCTTAAGATGGTTTAATGGCACCTTGTATGCCTCCTTCCGGCAACTCCTGCAGCCAAGCTGGTTCCAAATGTGTTGCTCTGCTTTCCCTTGGACCACATCAGTGAGGCCAAGAGGGGGGCCTTGTTGTCTGGCCAGCCCATGACCTCCATACACACTGCCCAGGTCTGCACTAGTGCAGCGGTTTGACTTCACCCTTGGAAGTGGACTCCATTGTCTCTCGAGACAGAAGGATGCCAACAATCATTTTAAAAATAATAATAATAATAATAATAATAATAATAATAAAAAAAAAAATTTATTTATATCCCGCCCTCCCCAGCCGAAGCCGGGCTCAGGGCGGCTAACAACACTAAAACAGTACAACATTATAAATACATTCTAAAAATTAATTAAAATACAAATTGATGGCAACCATAGACTAAAACTTTGTAGAGATTGCCAAAGGAGGGAGTCAGGCTGCGCCCTGACCAAAGGCCTGGTGGAACAGCTCTGTCTTACAGGCCCTGCGAAAAGATGTCAAGTCCTGCAGGGCCCTTGTCTCTTGCGACAGGGCATTCCACCAGGTTGGAGCCGCAGTCGAAAAAGCTCTGGCTCTAGTTGAGGCCAGCCTAACCTCTCTGTGGCCTGGGACCTTCAAGATGTTTTTATTTGAAGACCGTAAGTTCCTCTGTGGGGCATACCAGGAGAGGCGGTCCCGTAGGTACGAGGGTCCTATGCCGTATAGGGCTTTAAAGGTTAAAACCAGCACCTTAAACCTGATCCTGTACTCCACCGGGAGCCAGTGCAGCTGGTATAGCACCGGATGAATGTGATCTCGCAGCGAAGACCCCGTAAGGAGTCTCGCTGCGGCATTCTGCACCCGCTGGAGTTTCTGGGTCAGTCTCAAGGGCAGCCCCACGTAGAGCGAGTTACAATAATCCAGTCTGGAGGTGACCGTCGCGTGGATCACAGTGGCTAGGTCAGGGCGAGAGAGGTAAGGAGCCAACTGCTTAGCTTGGCGGAGATGAAAAAATGCCGCCTTTGTTATAGCTGCAATCTGCGCCTCCATGGAGAGGGAGGTATCGAAGATTACACCCAAACTCTTAACGGACGGTGCTGGCACTAATTGCACCCCCGCAAGAGAAGGGAGTTGCCCCCTCAATCTCATATCGTCCCGTCCCAGCCAGAGGACCTCTGTCTTCGAAGGATTTAACTTCAACCGGCTCCCATGTAACCATCCAGCCACAGCTTCCAAGCATCTGATCAGTGTGTCTGGGGCCGAGTCAGGATGGCCATCCATCAACAGATAGAGTTGGGTGTCATCAGCATACTGATGGCAGCCCAGCCCAAAACTCCGGACAAGCTGGGCAAGGGGGCGCATAAAGATGTTAAAAAGCATCGGGGAGAGAATCGCACCCTGAGGCACTCCACACACCAAGGAGTGGCGGGATGACAATTCCCCCCCAAGCGCCACCCTCTGTCCCCGACCAGAGAGAAACGAGCGCAGCCATTGAAGGGCTGTGCCCTGGATCCCCACGTCGGCAATACAATAATGCAGCAGGATCAATACAACAGCAATAAGGTACAAATGACATTCAATAATGAATGAATCAGCACTGTATCTAGATCATTTGTTGTGGGCTTCACCTCCCCCTATGTGACCCACACACCCTTTAAATCTGCTTTGGAGGGTTGGGGAAAACTCTAAAACCTGGGGTGTGGAGGAAGTCCTGTTGTACGAGTGAACCTCATTCCATGCATGCATACTTAGTGCTGCATTGAATTCTTTATATCTATATCTATCATTTTTATTAAATTTCTGTTTTACATTTTAGAAAATTCACTTAACCAACCTTAAAATATCAGTGACTTCCCTTCCTCTCTTTCCATGGTTCATTTTGCACAACATAAATCCCTGCATATTTTTTACATAAACTAAACCATTCGGTATTCCATTATTGCATCCATCAAAACTTATTTACACTGTTGGATTTATCTTAATGCTGCCCGCGTTTTCAAATATACACAATTTCCCTCCATATATTCAATAAACACTTCCCAGTCTTCTTTAAATGTGCGTTCTTCTTGTTCTCTCATTTTATATGATAGATCCACAAGCTGCACATATTCCATCAGTTTAAGTTGCCATTCTTCTTTAGTTGGGACCTCTCTCGTTTTCCATTTTTGGGCTAACAAAATATGAGCCACAGTTGTGACATACATAAATAACCTGCGTTGAATTCCACCTGATACCTTTGCAAGTTTGCTCTCAGATGGCTTCCTGTTTGTCTTCCAAAAGTCAATATGGGGCCTCCCTGCACCCGATGGACCTTTAGACTAGACTACCTGCCTTGTAAGTTTGTGACTCATGCTCCAGTCTTGGATTTCTTGCAGGTGCAGGAGCTCTGATAATGCACATTGACTTCACAGCTTTTTAAGGGTGTTTCTATTCAATTTGAAGCTGCAAAGAGGTCTGTGGACATGAAAGGATTTAATGTGCATTTGACTCCTCTGTTGGAGTGAAACAAATCTGGAGGGAGACATCGATGCCATTGAGTTTTGCGGCCTTCGACGTACAGGAAGTTCAATTAAAAGGAAGGAATTGTTTTGAAAGCTACTCTAAAAATTGCAAATGGCTCTGGAATGCAAACCATGATGCAGGCGGTTGAGAAAACAGATTTGGTGGAATCTAAACGGGTACAAATAGACTACAAGCTTTCAGTTCCTGGAAGGCAAGTCTTCTGTAACTCAGTCAGCACTCTAGCAGAAAGAATCCAGATTTGGCAAGTCACAGAAGTCCACCTGGGCCTAAGGGGACCCATGATTCTTTTGGACCTCCATGTGTCTTGATGGTGAAACAGTTCATAGCTTAGATTTAAACAGTAGCATGCAAAAGACGGGGGGAGTTAAATCTGGGCATTCGGCCACAGTAAACGGGATGCAAGTTCCTTCATGTTTGAATCTGGGCTACAATAAAATAAATACTGTCACAAATGAGGCATAAAATGAAGCTTGCTGGTTATGTCTCAGTGAAAACTATGTATGCATGCTTTTCAATATAATAAATAAAATACCTTGGTTGTGGGCGAAAGCTTCAGCTATGCTCCTGTGTGGTACGGTGACATATATTTTAGAAATATTAAGCCTGCACTTGACCTGGGAGTTTGCATTCAACATGTTTGTCTACTTTTTAAACTTACAAATGAGTATATTTTTTGTGAGGGTGGGGGGTTTGAAAGCCCACAAAGTACCTTACTGATTTAATAGTGGCGTCCATTCACAGGACACCACCGAGTTTCACAACCAAGGCGTTAGGTGGAAACTAGCTGTTAAATCGCTGTTTTTGTAGGTGCTGTCATTGTGGGTTGCACTTTTGCAGAGTTGTAAGCAAAACTAGGCATGTTGTGGCCCCAGGGAGCTTACAATCAGAAATAAATGTATGGTTTCAGTGACCTTCGGCATGGCATTTCAATGTACAACTCCCTAGGCACAAACGGAGGAATAGCGCCGTGACCCAACCACTAAGCTACACTGACCTGTATACAGTGAAAATATTCTATAGCGCAGAGGCCAGCAGGGAGAGAAGTCACTGCATCTTACACACTCCTACTCTCCCTCTGCGGCACAATAAAACATTTATTATTATTATTTATTGAATTTATATCATCTATTTGCACAAAACATAATTAATTTGTGTAATTTAGTGCTAGGAGATACTAGCAGTGGCCTTTAGCTTAGGCACCTTTTAAAAGCAGACTACACAAGTTGGGGGACACTGGTGATGCTGTGGTCTAAACCACTGAGCCTCTTGGGCTTGCTGATCAGAAGGTTGGCGGTTTGAATCCCCACGGTGGAGTGAGCTCCTGTTGCTCTGTCCCAGCTCCTGCCAACCTAGCAGTTTGAAAGCACACCAGTGCAAGAAGATACAGTGGTACCTCGGGTTACAGATGCTTCAGATTACAGACTCCGCTAACCCAGAAATAGTACCTTGGGTTAAGAACTTTTCTTCAGGATGAGAACAGAAATCGCACGGCAGTGGCGGCAGGAGGCCCCATGAGCTAAAGTGGTACCTCAGGTTGAGAACAGTTTCAGGTTAAGAACGGACCTCCAGAACGAATTAAGTTCTTAACCCGAGGTACCACTGTAAATAGGTACCGCTGTGGTGGGAAGATAAACGGCATTTCCGTGTGCTCTGGTGTTCTGTTGCACCAGAAGCCGGTTAGCCATGCTGGCCACATGACCTGGAAAGCTGTCTGTGGACAAACACTGGCTCGCTCAACCTGAAAGCAAGATGAGTGCCGCAACCCCATAGTCACCTTTGACTGGACTTAACCGTCCAGGGGTCCTTTACCTTTACATTTTTACCTTGGGCAAATGAATGGAGAATGGATCTCTCAATTGCCAGTAGTCATGATGGCTGCCTGTTTGGCACTTGTCTTCAACTGGCGGGTCAGGACATCATAGCATAGGGTTTTCCGAACTTGGGTCTCCAACTGTTTTTATACTACAATTTCCATCATCCATGACCACTGGTCCTGCTAGCTAGGGATGATGGGAGTTGTAGTCCCAAAACAGCTGGAGACCCAGGTTTCAGAAAGCATGCATTGGTGGGTCACAGCCTGGTCCAAAGTGGGTCATAACAGGAGCACTGCCAGCATGCAAACGTACGGGAGAAGATTAAGAAAAGGGTCTTCAGATGTCTCCTGGGTTTGACAAGGTTGAAGATACATACTGTAGTTTCAGAGGCCTGGTTGATGGAAGCATGTCTTTTGCCATTATGGAAAAGAGGACTTTGCAGCAGGGTTAATCATTACGTCTAATGCAATAGGGCTCTTTCATTCTTTTATGCTTCTTACTTGTTTCTCTCCCCTTTGTTGTTGTTGTTTAGTCATTTAGTCGTGTCCGATTCTTTGTGACCCCATGGACCAGAGCACGTTAAGGTTCTCTCCCCTACACACACACAAATAGAAACCAGAATTCAAGACATTGCTGTCTGGCAGAGAAGCAGCGTTAGAACGGTCTTTCTTGCATACCAGATCTAAGCTCTTATGGCTTCCTAGAGGCTACCCTAACCCATAATAACCACGTTCTCCATTGACCCCCTCCTGCAAGCACAGATCTCGAAGCGTCCAAATTCAGCGATTCATGACAAGCAATAGAAATTCCTATTCCCACAGTAAATACAATGCAGCTGGAGCAATGATTTACAATGCTGTCCTAGACATGTTGACCCAGTTCAATGGGGCTTACCCCCAGATAAGTGCTCGTAAGATTGCAGCCTTAATTCATAAATATATTGGGAAAGATAAAGCCCAGTTGGGAGAGGGATCTGGAAATTCTATTCATGCTATGATTTCACAGATTTTCCCGTTGAATTTTGGACAGCCCAGTGACGCTTCCTTCCTCTTGACTGCTTTATTGGAGTTCTTCTGCATGAGCATCTTCATGTGTTTTCAATAAATAGCTCTAAATTAAGGCTGAGCTTTGTGAAACCTTTTGCAGCAATGGTTTCTGTCTGCATGGTGTGTCGAGTTCATTTTACCCTGAAATAGCCCATCTAAATGTTGCATGAGGACTGCGAGGCCATTGCTTATATGGTACAGTGGTACCTTGGGTTACATACACTTCAGGTTACATACGCTTCAGGTTACAGACTCCGCTAACCCAGAAATAGTACCTCAGGTTAAGAACTTTGCTTCAGGATGAGAACAGAAATTGTGTGGTGGCGGCGCAGCGGCAGCGGGAGGCCCCATTAGCTAAAGTGGTACCTCAGGTTAAGAACAGTTTCAGGTTAAGAACAGACCTCCGGAACAAATTAAGTACTTAACTCGAGGTACCACTGTATAACTGCAATGGTTTCCTCATTTGTATGATTATAGGTAAAAGTGAGGTTTTTGAGCTGGAGAAGGCAGAAAGTGAGGGAAGCAAGTGTCCTTTTTTATGATCAAAAACAAAACTGCACAGCATTTGCCAAACAGCAGGATTTATCTGTTTTGCTTTCCTCAAGCAGGGAGTAAAGCCCACCAGGTTTCCATTTCAACTTTCCTAAAACTTTACCTTCTGTTTATTTTATTTATGTACATCTGTAGTCAGCTGCCTTCGGACAGCTCAAGAAAGGTAACAGTATATTAATAGCAGACGGCTCAAGAACAATAACGAAATGCTAACATCCATGGCCATAAAAGCTTAGACCAGGCGGCTACACCCCAGTCTCCCTTAAAAGGGGCTCCTATGTGAAACAGAGCTGTTTGACAGTCCTTATCCTAAAGTGACATGTTGAATCCATATGCAATTTAATTTTTAAAAGGGTTACACCTCACATTCTGTTTTGCCAGCTAGCTGAAGGCTCTTGGCTATCGATATAGCCACAGCCATATGGCTCGGTGCATGTGTGCCAAATAGTTCTGCTACAATACTGCTACAGTCGTACCTCGAAAGTTGAACGGAATCTGTCCCGGAACTCTGTTCGACTTCCAAAATGTTCGGAAACCAAGGCACGGCTTCAGGTTGGCTGCAGAAAGCTCCTGCAGCCAATCGGAAGCTGCGGAAGCCGTGTCGGACGTTCAGCTTCCAAAGAATGTTTGCAAACCGAAACACTCACTTCTGGGTTTGCTGTGTTCGGGAGCCAAAAGGTTCAACTCGCAAGGCGTTCAACTTCTGAGGTTCAACTGTTTTGTCATGGGTTTGTGCCTCAGTGGGTTTGCGCCTACACCAGTGTGGTGCAGTGGTTAAGAGCGATAGTCTTGTAATCTGGTGAACTGGGTTCGCGTCTCTGCTCCTCCACATGCAGCTGCTGGGTGACCTTGGGCTAGTCACACTTCTCTGAAGTCTCTCAGCCCCACTCACCTCACAGAGTGTTTGTTGTGGGGGTGGAAGGGAAAGGAGAATGTTAGCTGCTTTGAGACTCCTCCGGGTAGTGATAAAGCGGGATATCGAATCCAAACTCCTCTTCTTCTTCGTCTTCATCTTCATCTTCGTCTTCTTCTTCACCACCAGGGAAGCATGTACATTCATTTCTGAGCATGACTGTGTTACTTCAGACATTGTCAATGGAACTTACTTTCAGGTAGCGTGGTTCGGAAACTTTTACATCCATTGCTGAAAGCAGTCTTTCAGTTTGCCATTTCCCATCAGCACAGATTGGATATGTTCTCTCTGGTTTGACTTGCACTGAGAAATCTTTATTTACAAAACTCGGTTAATGCATACAGATGGAAGCCGAGATGACTGACAAAGCCAACTCAAGTTGGATTTATGCTGTTACGGTAGGCAAATGGCCAGAACCTCTTGCCTCTCTGATGGAAGGCAATTAATTTATCCAGTCTGCAATATTCATATTGCAAAATGCTAGCGTGAAAGAACAGGGAGTTGGATTCTGTTTCCCCTCACAACAAATTCTTCCGTTCGTTTCTTTCAGCACCTTTTTCTATAGATGGGTTCTGTCTTGAACAACTTGGCACTACCATGTTTTGTACGCACTTCAGAATGACGACAAAAATAGGCAGCAGGGCTCTCCAACTTTTTTGAACCGGGGGCACATTTCAAATTTTGAGAGAGTGCTGGGGGCACCTGTCACAAAATGGCTGCTATGCGGTGACATAAAACAAAATGAAGCGTGTCATAACATCACCATCACTCTCATTTCACAGAAATTGCTTAGAAAGTACCTGCACATTTTGCCCCGTAACTTTCTAGGAGGGTTAGAGACTATATATATATATATATATATATATAAGCTCAGACACTGGGAACCTGCTCAGGGGCACCAATGAAAGCCATTGCTAGGTTGGTGACCTCAGAAACGGTCAAGAATTTTAGAGGACAAAGTTTACTTCTAGGCAAAAAAAGGGTGTAATGACTTGGAGATGAGGAATGAGCTGTTATGTAGGGTCTCTTATGGGGAGTTTTGTTCCAAAATTCAGATCTTCCAAAAGTGTGTAATTACAATCTAGGCCACTCTGCTATGTCTGCAGATTTTTAAAATTAATTTTTTTTAATAAAAAAAGTTAAACTCTGCACTGCACCTTAGTGTATCTATCCAGTTACGCTATCTGTGTGTTAAAAAATGATTTAAGGCTATATATAACCTTATGTTCTTTGTGTGTTGATTCTGCAGTATGTCAGTTGGCAGGGTTGTTTAGAAAGATTGAGGGTGGCTGCCAAAGAGAAGCCTTTCCTGACAAGGAGATCATGCCCTTTATTAAAAATGTAGCTTTTAATTGTAAAATCACGTGTTTGTGGCTTGCTTTTAATCTAACTTAAGTAGCCTCTCATAAGCATATTATGATTAGCAAGTTGCCCTTTTCTTCCAAAGCTGAGGAAATCCCTCTTCTCATATGTATGATCTTATTTATTTATGCTCCTAATGCCCTGTAGTTCATATTAGTTTCTATGTTATACACAACCAGCTGTCTTTAAGCTTTTGCTTCTACAAACTATCAATGTTCTTAGTGCCTTTTGTTTTTTTTAAAAATAATGGTTTTTTATTTTTTATGGAGATTTTCTACCAATATTGTATTTAGACACATGGGATAGCGCCTAAAATGTTTCTGTTCAACTAGACGTTTGGCTGATTAACATTGTGTGGCTTTTTGAATGTGTTAGTGGGTTATCATAGAAGGGTAGAGTTGGAAGGGCCCCGAAGGATCATCTAGTCCACCCCATGCAATGCAGGAATATGCAGCTGTCTCATACCAGGATCGAACCTGCAACCATGGCATTATCAGCACCATGCTCTAACCAACTGAGCTATCCAAGTTTTATTATGGGTTTGTATTCTCCTTAGGACGTCCCTATTTTCATTGGAGAAATATTGGAGGGTATGGAATTATGCAACCCCTCCCCCCCAGAGTTAAGGAGACAAGTAACTATACAACTGTTAGAAGACGTCTGAAGGCTGCCCTGTATAGGAAAGTATTTCAGAAATGTTTAATGCTTTATGATTTTTTTTATATATGTTGGAAGCTGCCCAGAGTGGCTGGGGCAGCCCACTCAGATTGATGGGGCATAAAATGATAAAATTGCTATTATTATTATGGAACAGGCAGTCCTTATTGTCATCGGAGAAATGTTGGAGGGTATGAAATTTATACAAGTACCTACTGAGAAGATCCATAAAAAGCAGCTATACCGAAAGGAATTACAGCCATACCTTGGAAGTGGGGTGGAATCTATTCTGGAAATCCGTTCAACTTCCAAAATGTTCGAAAACGTAATCACGGCCTCTGATTGGCTGCGGAAGCCTCATCAGACGTTCAGGTTCCAAAAGAACGTTCACAAACGGAACAATCACTTCCGGGTTTGCGGTGTTCGGGAGTCAAAACATCTGAGTTCCAGGGCATTTGGGATCCAAGGTACGACTGTATTGTGAAAATAACATCTCTTGGGGGTGAGGGGCAATTTTTATCCTCACCCACAGGACGCCATATTACCAAAGTCGGCCCCGGTACTTTTATAGTGATATGTACAAACCATATCTTAAGAAGTAAAAATTCTGTGCTTTGCTCAATGCCAAATTTAAATTCAGCAAATCCGCATATATTTCCTTTGCATATTTTTTTTCTACTTCTGTTAGTTGTGGGGAGGGTTCCATTAAACCGAAACCACAACCCTGATCAATTGATGTTTTTGCTTGAAGCACACACTGGCTTGTGAGATCTTATATATAATTTGCCTACACCCATTAGAGCCTATTCCCACAGCTATAAGATGAGGAAACCTCTTTTTTTTTTTTATAAAAAAAAAAAAGCTGTTCAAATATATCACCATTTTGAAATCTGTGGCTTTCTGTGATTGTGAAGAGTTGCCAAATACATAGAGGCTTGAGTGCGGTTAGTGATTTCCCAGATAATAAGAGCTCCGCAAATCCAGAACTGGAGAAATTGAGGTCTGCTAATCCTGGGCGTGCTCGGAAAGCTGTAGAGAAATCTACCAAGGCAGCAGCAGCGGCAAGCCATTTCTTTCCATGTCTTGTTGGATCCGGATCGAAGAAAGCAGTTTATCCAACCCCTCGTGACCTTGGAAAGGAAATCTCATGCATTATCAGCCAGGCTCTTAAGAGTTCACTCCAGTTGCTTTTGGCTGAATACATGGCGACCATCACCTCAGGGACTGGAAGGCTGACTTGGAGAAAGGCCCTTGTTTTTCCAAGGCTTTTATAGAGTTGAAAGGCTGCCTGACAGTAGTCTTTTATGCATACGGCATTGGGAGAAAGTTATATTGCATATTCGACAATATTTTCCGCTCAGGGTGGGGTGGGGGGCGCTAATGGAAGAGGCAGCTTTGTTGACTGATAATTGCATCCCTCCTCCCTGCCCCAAACTGGCAGCAGAGAGCAGCACACAGGCCTAGTTAGCTCTTGGCTGGCCAGTGCTGGAAGCTTGCGCGATCGTAGAGAAACAAGCAGTTTTATTCCCTTCAGCCCATAAAACTCCCTGGTAATGACTTCAGGGCTGAGTGAAGGTTTCCTTGAAACCATTGCAGCATCTAGAACACCTTGGAATATCTCCTGAGTCCAAGAAAAGACTCCATCATGGTTTGGGAGCTAAAAGAGAATGATAGAAGTTTATTTTTCCCCATCATATGGCCTTGTGGCAACTCTGAGAAGGCTTGGTGTTGTGTTCCAAGAGCTCTCAGGAAGTGGCAATGCTCTCCTCAGGACCCCAGACTTTATCTACTAGATGAGAACTTATGAGGTGAGGGAGAAGGCAATGCATAAAGGATTTCTGCCCTACTTCCCTTCCGTATTCCTGTCAGTAGCTCATAGATTCCCACTATTTCATATTGCACATTCATGGTTGCTACTGGTTCCCAGTGCTTTGAGACTCGTGGAATAATGTTCATGCAATATGGTATAGCTACTAACTGAGCTTAAAAGTGGTTGTGTGGCGAGGTGCAAGATTAGCCATCTGAAAAATGGGGTGATTGAATTGCACTGTTGGAGAAGAAGAAGAAGAAGAGTTTGGATTTGATATCCCGCTTTATCACTACCCGAAGGAGTCTCAAAGCGGCTAACATTCTCCTTTCCCTTCCTCCCCCACAACAAACACTCTGTGAGGTGAGTGGGGCTGAGAGACTTCAAAGAAGTGTGACTAGCCCAAGGTCACCCAGCAGCTGCATGTGGAGGAGCGGGGAAGCGAACCCAGTTCACCAGATTTTCAAACACTGGCAGGATTTGAGCTTGGGTGTCCCAGTATACTATTAGACTTTTCTGTCTATTAAATCATGGCTAGTGTGGTATTTAAAAAAAAAACCTGCCGAATTCCTTTGCTGCCTGTTTATTTCAGTAATGAAAAAAGCAGAGTGTTCTCTGTCGGCCAAGGTATTTTACTGTTGTGGTTTTCATATAAGATAGGGGTGGTCAGGCAATGTTCCAGGGAATCCTCAGGTACCTCAGATGCTTATTGGGCATTTGGTGAGACGATCAGGAATGAAAAACACAGATTGCCCCTCTGTTGGTAATTTACCTAGCTTTCCTTAACTCATTCAGCCAGTGGACCAAAAGACTGCTGCTGTGTTCTTGATCCATCTAGAAAAATTGTGATAGTACAGATCAACAGGTTGAGAGAAGCAGCTGCTTGGGGTGGAAGGAGATCTAGATCAGTCCATTCTCTACCTCGTGCCCCTTCATGCCAAAAACAGCAGATCAGCTTAGCTGTTTAATTGGACTATTCATGTGTAGCACATTGGGACGCGGGTGGCACTGTGGGTTAAACACAGAGCCTAGGACTTGCCGATCAGAAGGTTGGCGGTTCGAATCCCCGCGACAGGGTGAGCTCCCGTTGCTCGGTCCCTGCTCCTGCCAACCTAGCAGTTTGAAAGCACATCAGAGTGCAAGTAGATAAATAGGTACCGCTCCAGCGGGAAGGTAAGCAGTGTTTCTGTGCACTGCTCTGGTTCGCCAGAAGTGGCTTAGTCATGCTGGCCACATGACCCGGAAGCTGTCTGCGGACAAACGCCAGCTCCCTCGGCCAAAAAAGTGAGATGAGCGCCACAACCCCAGAGTCGGTCACGACTGGACCTAATGGTTAGGGGTCCCTTTACCTATGTGTAGCCCAGTCAACCTGTTGGATAGTACATATTTGCTGTATGTCATGGATCATGCTTTATCCCACCCCTACCCCCCTCAGATTTGTACAGCAAGCAGGTTGAACAATGCCATGCCAAACACACTTATACCTAGTGCGTGTGGTGCTGTGGTCTAAACACTGAGCCTCTTGGGCTTGTTGATCAGAAGGTTGGCGGTTCGAATCCCTGCGATGGGGTGAGCTCCTGAATTGGACTATTCATGTGTAGCACATTGGGATGCGGGTGGCACTGTGGGTTAAACCACAGAGCCTAGGGCTTGCCGATCAGAAGGTTGGCGGTTTGAATCCCCGCAACGGGGTGAGCTCCCGTTGCTCGGTCCCAGCTCCTGCCAACCTAGCAGTTTGAAAGCATGCCAGCGCCGGTAGATAAATAGGTACCGCTGCAGCAGGAAGGTAAACGACATTTCTGTGTACTCTGGCTTCTGGCACGGTGTCCCGTTGTGGCAGAAGCAGTTTAGTCATGCTGGCCACATGACCTGGAAAGCTGTCTGTGGACAAACGCTGGCTCCCTTTGCCTGAAAGTGAGATGAGTGCCACAACCCCAGAGTCGCCTTTGACTGTCAGTCAGTCAGTCAGTTTTATTGCACGTAGCCAAAGGCTGCCACAATGTACACAGAAAATATACTGGATTGATACAAAAGACTTAAAACATTTATACTACCAAAACATTACGTACAGAGCTATAAAAGTACCCCAATATACAAATCAAGACATTAAACAATAAAATTCATAAGCTAAAATCATTGCATGGCCACTAATATATCAAAAAACAATGTTGATTAATACAGTGTGCAGTTTATACTTGGAGTTTGGTGACAAAGATAGAGATGTAGATAGTTAGGTAAGGTAAAGGTACCCCTGCCCGTGGTTTCTCTTCAGATCGTATAAATCTTTCACCTTTTGCCAGACTCTAGGGTTGTGCGCTCATCTCACTCTATAGGCCGGGAGCCAGCGCTGTCCGCAGACACTTCCGGGTCACGTGGCCAGCGTGACAAGCTGTATCTGGCGAGCCAGTGCAGCACACGGAACGCCGTTTACCTTCCTGCTGGTAAGCGGTCCCTATTTATCTACTTGCACCCGGAGGTGCTTTCGAACTGCTAGGTTGGCAGGCGCTGGGACCGAACGACGGGAGCGCACCCCGCCGTGGGGATTCGAACCGCCGACCATGCGATCGGCAAGTCCTAGGCGCTGAGGTTTTACCCACAGCGCCACCCGCGTCCCCGATGTAGATAGTTAGGGTCAAATAAATTCATCTCCTTTGACTGGACTTAATCATCCAGGGGTGCTATACCTTTTACTTTTTATATCTGTAAGCAATGAAGTTGTGGCCTAATTTGAACCCAGGATGCTTGCCAGAGTCCTTATTTACCTGTCACTTGAGATAAGAGGCCAGCAGGTCAGGTCGCTTGGGCACACAATTTAGCTTCAAACTGATAAGTATTCAGACACCTCAACATGGTTCTAACGTTACCCTTAGAGTTTTGGTGCATGTTGACATTTCAGGCATTCATTTTATCTTTATGCCACTTTTCCACACACAAACACAAAAATCATGCTCCAAGCAGCTTAGAACAAAGAAGACAGGAAGGCATTTCAAACAAACACCACAAAAACAATTTCATAATAACAGAGCAAAACAATATCAGATATAATAGCATGCAAAAAGCCACATTTTCAGCCGTAGGCCGGTCCACCATCCCTCAGACCATGTGGTGGGCCGGACTATATATATATTTTTTTTTTGGGGGGGGGGGAGTATGAATTCCTATGCCCCACAAATAACCCAGAGATGCATTTTTCTTTGTTTTTTATCTTTTCTTTTCTTTTCTTTTTTCTTTTCTTTCATTCTTAGTTTCGTGTTTTAATCTGTAATATTTGGAACTGTTTCTTTCTTGTTTTGGCGTATTGTTATATTTTGTTGTTAATATTAATAAATATTATTTTTTAAAAAAATTAAATAAAAGCACACATTCTACTCATGTAAAAAAACCAGGCAGGCCCCACAAGTAGCCCAGAGATGCATTTTAAATAAAAGGACACATTCTACTCATGTAAAAACACGCTGATTGCCGGACTGTCCGCAGGCTGGATTGAGAAGGCGATTGGGCCACATCTGGCCCACGGGCCTTAGGTTGCCTACCCCTGTTTCAGTACTATAAAGGTAACAAGCTTACATAAACAGCATCCAAGAGCAAATATAACAAGGGAGCTTCATAGTTTCACCTTGGTCCTAGAAACATCCCTCCTATTGTGTTACACTTACGTTTTTTGTATGTGTGCCACATTTGATCTTGACCTCAGCCGTTTAATGTGCTCCTCCATCGGTTCAAAAGAGGCCCATTTGAGAGTCTAAACAAGGGTTTTAACTATCCTGTCCTTGCGCTGTTTTTCTAGTGGGAAGGGACTCCTTGTGTGGTCTCTTTCCTTCTGCCACAAATGCAAGTCAGTATCTCTCACAATTGCTCTTTGTGTAAACACAGAGTCCAACATGCGCATGCACATATGTAGAAACCAGTTAAATATTTATGCCTGAGAGATGATCTCATAGATTGTCTCTGTATGGAGGAATCCTTCTTTCTGATTTGATATGTGGACAACATCACTCCTTTTGTGTTGTTTTAAGAACTGTTTTAAACCTATGATGTAGCTTTTAAAGTACTGTTCCAAAACTCCTTATTGTGTCACTTTGGGGCTTGTTTTGCTAAATTTATCTTGTGGTTTCTAATACAGTGGTACCTCGGGTTAAGAACTTAATTTGTTCTGGAGGTCTGTTCTTAACCTGAAACTGTTCTTAACCTGAAGCACCACCTTTAGCTAATGGGGCCTCCTGCTGCTGCTGTGTCGCCGCTGCACGATTTCTGTTCTCATCCTGAAGCAAAGTTCTTAACCCAAGGTAATATTTCTGGGTTAGCGGAGTCTGTAACCTGAAGCGTATGTAACCTGAAGCGTATGTAACCCGAGGTACCACTGTATCAGAATATGTTATTAACAGCAGTGTTGCAAATGCATTTTCACAAGTTACTCGTCCCCAAAATGTTTTCCTAAACTGCCTGCCCATACATGGTTGTTTGTGGTATACTGACGGTTGGAAAAGGAGAAAATAGAAGCCCTCTTTCAAGCGACAAAATTGTAGTCCTATCTAGCTACCTGAGGTTACTTCTCACTTGTTCCAACTGTCTCGGGTAAATGGCTATTTGCAACTTGACTGTGAGATTGTCCGGCTCAACAAGTTGTCTTATTTTATTCTGACTCTCTACCCTGTCATGGCCAAATTCTGTGTTTGAGAACGTAAAAGGGCTAATAAAATCTTTGTGAGAATTCAGCTCCCCTTCCCTGCTTTCTCTCTGATGATATAGGCACGCTTTATGTGCAGCAAGATTGCTCTGTTTGATGTAATAACTAGTACAGTAATGGATCAACTTGATGAGAGATCACCAGCTCAACCATGTCTGAGGCTTGATAGAGAAGCCCAGAAACTACCTTGGCCCTACGTTGTTGTTGTTTAGTCGTTTAGTCATGTCCGACTCTTCGTGGCCCCATAGAGCAGAGCATGCCAGGCACTCCTGTCTTCCACTGCCCCCCTCGCAGTTTGGTCAAACTCAAGTTGGTAGCTTCGAGAACACTGTCCAACCATCTCGTCCTCTGTCGTCCCCTTCTCCTTGTGCCCTCCATTTTTCCCAACATCAGGGTCTTTTCCAGGGAGTCTTCTCTTCTCATGAGGTGGCCAAAGTATTGGAGTCTCAGCTTCAGGATCTGTCCTTCCAGTGAGCACTCAGGGCTGATTTCCTTCAGAATGGATAGGCTTGATCTTCATGCAGTCCATGGGACTCTCAAGAGTCTCCTCCAGCACCATAATTCAAAAGCATCAATTCTTCGGCAATCAGCCTTCTTTATGGTCCAGCCAGCTTTCACTTCCATACATCACTACTGGGAAAACCACAGCTTTAACTATACGGACCTTTGTCGGCAAGGTGATGTCTCTGCTTTTTAAGATGCTGTCTAGGTTTGTCATTGCTTTTCTCCCAAGAAGCAGGCGTCTTTTAATTTTGTGACTGCTGCCACCATCTGCAGTGATCATGGAGCCCAAGAAAGTAAAATCTCTCACTGCCTCCATTTCTTCCCCTTCTATTTGCCAGGAGGTGATGGGACCAGTGGCCATGATAGCAAATTCCAATGGGATTATTATTATTATTTCTACATTCTTTGAAGTGTTGTTCTCTATCCTTATGCTGGCTATTTGCAGTAATAAACATTGACTGACTTGACTCTATCTCGTATCACAAAATACTTCTGAATTCTGCTTTAAAGTGGCTTGACATGCATTGATTGCTATTCAAAGCACTTTGGGACACATGGGACGAGGTGTGTTTGAATGCTTGGGTCAAGGCCACTGGGGCGATTGTCTGCTTTTGTACATTTCCAGAATTTACCCAACCATTTTATTTAGGAACCCCAACCTGGGCTGAAAACTATAACCACATACATAAGGTGTTGCTTGGAAAAAACAACAACTGTTTTCTAACACTCCTGATTTTCCTTTGTAGGTAAAGGCAGCTCAAGCCTCTCATCCGACGTGAGTTCAAGTACAGATCGCACTCCAACCAAAACTCAAAAGAATGCCGCCACCAGTGAAGGTATGTCAATGGTATTCCTTGTCTCTGTCTTACTGTCCAAGTTTTTTGGGGAGGGGGGTATATTTCCCCCTTTTGATCTTCAGCTAAAAACAAAAGAGCAAAAACCAACAAACAACTGAAAAGCAGCATTAATTCTCCAGCCCATCTTTACTTTCACATTTTGTCTCTTAATGTGTGAGGGCTCATGACAGTTGGGGGGGAAAACCCATATCTTTAAGAGACATTGCAAAAAGAAGTACCGTATTTTTCGCTCTATAAGACACACCTTTTCCCTTCTTAAAAGGAAGGGGAAATGTGTGTGCGTCTTATGGAGTGAATGCTGGCTGCGCTGCTATCTCTGAAGCCAGCACAGCAAGAGGGATTGTTGCGCAGTCTCCAGAATAATATGATATTGCATAAAATGGGAACCCAGTTTAGTCCACCCTACAAGAGGTTCAAAGAAACTATGTTCGAGAGTAGCCCAATTGGGATTCCTGCTAGCTCTCCAATTGTTAGTCTTACTCAGCAGGTAGGCCTGGTGATATAGTTCCAGATTTGGGAGAGCAAAACCACCTTCCACAAAGGGAGGAGACTTGAGTGCAAAAATAAAATAAAAATCCAAGATGGGGGTGATATCGCGTGGGAATTTGCGCATGGGGGCCTTTGAAACCGCCCACACTTTCTCGGGAAGGAAGCGTCTCCGAGGTCAGTGGGATTTACTCCCGAGTAAGGGTGTGCAGAATAAGGGGGGGAAAGCTGGGTGAGGACTCAAAGGGGGCGAGGTGTAGGCGAGGGAATTAAGAGCGACATGGTGGGTGACGCTGGGGTGTGAGGGATGGGCGTCCTCTCTGGAGGGTTGTTTCCCATTATAAAGAGTACCTGAGGGGTGGCTCAACAGGACTTCAGCCAGCTGACTTCCTTTGGGACTGATAGGGGTGCATGTAAACATGCTTGTGCAGGCTGCATTTTGCAATAAACAGGTGCTTAATTGTTGGCAGGCGGAAGGCTGACCCTTTTCGGGTCATGTGGTTTGTGTTTCCCCTTTTATCTTGTGAATGTAGATGTTTACATGCGGAATAAGTATTGGAAGGGAGGAGGGTTATTGGTTTGTTCTTGCTTTCATTCTGTATTTTGTTTTTTATCTTGTATTTTTATGCTGTGAACTGCCCTGAGACCTGGACATGAAGGGCAGTATGCAAATTCAATAAATGAATAAAGAAATAGAAGGGGCTTAAGAGAGAAAGGAACTGAATGGAGAGAAAAAGCACTGAGTTCTACCCTAAAATTATATATCAACGGAAAGATCATTTAAAGAAGAATGTAAATGTGGCGTTTGCCTCCTAGGATGGGTCAAAAGGAAAGGGTTAAAATGGGTGTGATGTGATTGGCCAGTGAGAATGCAAGAGGGGAGTAAAAGATAGAGTGGGGGGTTTTGGAAGTCAGTTGAGGTTTGGGAGTTGGGAGTTGAGGTTTGGGAGGTGAAGAAGGAAGAGGGAGGATTAGGTGTGGGTTGGTAGAGTTGTATTGTGAGAGAGTGAGAGGAATTGTTAGGTGGAGTCAGATAGATACCATATTTTTCGTCCTATAGGATGCACTTTTCCCCCTCCAAAAATGAAGGGGAATTGTGTGTGCATCCTATGGGGCGAATGCAGGCTTTGCTAAAGCCTGGAGAGCGAGAGGCGTCGGTGCGCACCGACCCCTCTCGCTCTCCAGGCTTCAGGAAGCTATCCACAAGCCTTGGGAGCCCGGCGGGAGTGCCCTCCAGGCTCCCAAGGCTTGCGGGCAGCAGCCTGCAGCCCGGAGCATGGGGCGCCCTCCGGAGCGTGCCCTGTGCTTTGTGCAGATGTCTGCAAGCCTTGCGAGCCCGGTTCTGGGGGCTGGGGTCGGGGGAAGCTCGGGCTTCCCCCGCCCCCAGCCCTGCAAGCTCCCGGAGCGATGGCGAGGTTGAGCACAACCTCGCCTTCGCTCCCGGACCCCCAGCCCCGAGGCTAAAAACGAAGCCAGGACAGCTAGCGGGATCCATCCCGCTCGCTGTCATGGCTTCTTTGCTCTTTGGGGCTCGGGGGGGAATTTTTTCCCCCTTTATTCCCCCCCCCCCAAAAGTGCGCCCTACGGGCCAGTGCGCCCTATAGGGCAAAAAATACGGTAGTTGGGGATAATCAGTTTGGAGTTGTTAGGAACTAAGATTAAGAAACTGACAAGAGAAAAATAAACTGAAACTATACGCTTGTTCCTGCATTTAAAAATAAACTTGATTATTTGTTAATGTTAACAACTGTCTGGACTCCGTGTGTCCCCGTGAGAAGCGGGGTGGTGGCAGCGAAGAAAGCAATCACAGTGGTGGCACAGGGTCAATAGACGGTCAAACGTCCGGGGGCCCTGTGTGGTTGCCACAGTAATGCAATAACTTTCATGAAGGATTATTTATTACAACAGCAGTCATAAAGAAGAAACGTGAAAGACACAGGAAAAAATGAGATATTTGGGTGAAATTGCCGTGTTAGCACTTTGCGATAAATAAGTGGGTTTTGGGTTGCAGTTTGGGCACTTGGTCTCTAAAAGGTCGCCACCACTGGCATAGTGCATTGTCCTTGCTGGGTCTTCCATTTAATACAATGAGGGCTGCACTTTTATTTTCAAAGGTGGTAATGGAATTATTCTGGGAGTTGATCTGCTACACTTGAATGTTGTGTTTTCCTGGTGCTTAGAAGTCTGTGCCAAGCAAGCGATAAAGTACATAAAATGAGGCTTCTGGTTCAGTGGTGATTTGAAAGTTTGATGAATCTCACCTGGAGTTAGGAGGGAATGTGTCATTTTTGGAATGTGGATGTTTTGGTGAAAACGTGTGGTAGATGTAAAGGTCGATATCTATCTTCAAGCACAATTGGAAATATAACCACTTTATGAAGATGCTTTTTACAGGAGCAGTAAGTAAACAAACAAACCCCTGTGTTGCAATATGAGCAATATCAAAAGCAACACGATGGCCAGAAACAATAACAATGTGAAAAACTTGATTGAATAATTCAAAACATCAAAACTAACAAACTGAAGTCTCTGAAAGTCTCTGAAAATCCTTAAATGAATCACGGTGCCAGACTTTACCCGGCAGGGAGCAAGTTGTGAAGCTTTGTATAATCAGCGAATGTCCAATTCTGATGTCCAACTCTGAACTCTGCTGAATAGTGTTTCCGGATAACAACTACTGTTTCGTTGAATTCTTCATCAGCCAATTAGTTCAACACCAATCTTTTTTCGAATAGATATAATGAATAATACTCTGGAACAGTGCTCATGCTCATGTATTTTTCGCTCTATAAGACACACTTTTCCCCTCCTAAAAAGTAAGGGGAAATGTGTGTGTGTCTTATGGAGCGAATGCAGGTGGAAGGCTCTGCTCAGCGCTCCCTTTAAAGAGCCGCTGTGATCTATGAGCGGTGATCCCTCTTGCTGTCCTGGCTTCTGGAATTCAGAATATTTTTTTTCTTGTTTTCCTCCTCCAAAAACTAGGTGCGTCTTATGGTTTGGTGCGTCTTATAGAGCCAAAAATACGGTATGTAGTCAGTTAACTGGGGCCAAGAGGCATTGATGTTGGGCAGAATTGACTTACTGGCAGGAATGGGAATGCCAAACTGGTGCGTTCTTGCCCCCTAGTCTTCACCATTATGCTACGCCATGCAAGCTCTTCTTGCTTATACGGGTATACATAGACGTGCTATGGCCACAGTGATTTAGCTCCAATCCAAAGCTCATGTCCTCTGATAACATGCATGAAGTTCTGGTTGTGAAGCTGTGCCATATTCCAGGGGGATGTTAAGCCTAGTTCCAGAGGCCAGTGTTCCCCAAACTCCAGCTGTTTTTGGACTACAACTCCCATCATCCCTAGCTAGCAAGACCAGTGGTCAGGGATGATGGGAATTGTAGTCCAAAAGCAGCTGGAGATCCAAGTTTGGGAAACAGTGCCGTAGACTTTCAGCCAGCTTGGCTTCCCATCTTCTAGATAGAAATGTAGGACGCCAACTTGATTCTGTGTCAGATCTTTGGTTCATCGCAGTTAGAATTGTCTTATACTGCATGGCCTCCTTACAACTGAAACAGAATTACCTTCCCTAACAAAGCACAGCTCAGAGCTAGGCCCAATTTTGCTGTGTAGTGTGTTGCTTGAGATTTTATAGTCGAGACTGCTTCATTGCTTTATTTTATTGGTCTTTGTTTTTTTGGCACTGTTGCTGGTATTATTGTATTAAGCTGTTCCTGAGCTGCTTTGAGAGCCTTGGCTTCTGCTTAAGCAATTCAAGACCATATTAGGCTTTTGGGTTTTTTTTGGTGGCGATCCGGCAATGAAAAATGACTTTACTATTTGGTTGATTAAATTTTCGTAGATAATTCATACCGAGTGATTATAAACTCTATGTTAAAAGTATTATAGCAAGGACCACTCACTGTGTCAAAAGAATGTGTGGCGTTTTCGTCCAATTTAGTGGGCTGGGGTTGGTTAACTGTAAGAAACGACCAGAGTCTGGTCTCTCCGGCTGGTGTAAAAAATGTATTTTGTCAATGAGTAATGTAGAGTAAGCTTTGCGCATTAGCCTGTTTTGAGACTTCCGGCCAGTACCCAAGTGGCTTATTTTCTCCAGACTTGTAAAAACAAATTCAAATTCAAACTTGCAAAATAAAAAGATTTCGGGAAGGCGAATTATGGGAACTCTTTGTACTTCGTTTCCTGCCCCAGGAACCCAAAGCGTGCGCCTCTTTTATAAGGCTTTTTATACTAGTATGTTTTGGTTTCATTTGATATTCCTGTTTTGTACCAACCACTTTGGGCTTGCTTTTAAAAATATAATTCGCCTATTAAACATAACACTCAAGAGATATTAAGCTGACTCCACTCCAAACCAATTCCCTTCCTGGAAAAGTTGGGGAGGCGGGGAGCAGGAAAGGTTCAGAGGTAACAAATATCATTCTCAGCTGACTTAGATGGTAATCCATCCCTGAGATTGTATCCAGAATGAGATCAAGAGTGGCCTTTGAGCTTGGGCCAGCTCTTCTTCTCATCCTCCGCTATGGAGGAGAGTTACTAAGTGGATCCTGGACCCTGCAAGATTTAAAACAAAAGTCTAATATTCTTTGATCACCCTTGGTTTTCATCTACCTTCCTCTGCTTAAATTTGCAAGCTTCTTGGGACAAAATCTTGTTTTTAAGCCACATCGTAAAGATCCATGGATGCTGATGTCACTATAAAACTCATAACCAAAGCGAGTTCTTTGTTGCATTTGGAGGAATTAGGGCACCATTAAGCTCATCTGGATAAGCCCATGGTGCTAGACCAACACCATGACTCTAGTGAACTCTGCAAAAATGGAAATAAAGACACTATAGGAGCCGACTTTGCTTCCTCTCAACCACCACAAAAAACTCTAACAAGAAATACACAGGCGCTCTTTTCTCTTTAATCAATCAGACTTTAAAAATAACTTTGCCTATGTTTCATCTCATCTATCATAACCCCTATTTTTTTCCTGTAATATTAACACAGAATTGCCAAGAGTAATTAAACCTATAATGATTCTGATTATTTATTCAAACTACTTTGCAAAACAACAACAACCCCCTCTTTAATTTTTCTCTCTGGGTGCATAGGCATTCAACTGAAAACACTTAGAAACCTCCCTAAAGTGGGAAGCCTGACTCATCAGAGTTCATGATTGTAGAGAGGTGGTTTTTGGGGTTTTTTTTTTTTTTTTTTGCTAAGGGTATTCAGTTGTGAACACTCCTAAAAACTCTCTCCTGAACTTTTTATTAATTACATAAAGAAAAGAGAGAGTAACCTAAAATGCTGGAGGTGAGGGTCTGAAATCACAAAACCAAATTTGGATGCCTTTGGGCAGAGACTTATGTATTAATAATAATTTTGATAGCTACCTTGAAAGCAGAATTTTTTACACACCTGCATTTTGCACTGCTTTTCCGTGGCCTCCTCTTCACTTGTCTCCTCATGTTGTTTTTCTTGTTGCTTTTCCTTCCTCTTTCCATTGCTATCATCAATCCATTGGGCTCTGGCGACCACATGACTTTGCTTGGGGTCATCTGTGATGATATTGTGGCTGATTCTTGCATATAAAAGCACATGGGTGCTATAACCAGAAGTGGGGACATCTGAGGTCAGTGATAGAGAGAGTGAAGAAGACGCTGCCAAGCCCTGCATAGAAATAATGCAAATATGTCTGCAACAATTGCTGAAGATGACCAAATAAACAGGAGGAAGCAGTTTCAGATACACAGAAAAATAATGAAACAAAGTAATTAGCTTCAGCTTGGCTCTATGAATTATGTCCTATAAGTGATGTACGTCAAGTATGACATTTGGTTTGCCAGAACAGAATTCTTCTAACTCCAAAAGGCTGGGAAGTGATTAGTACAAGAACTATTCATCAGGAATCGATTCACTGATTAGTCTCCAAAGTCTTACATTGACTCACTGTATCTTTCCTAATTATACAATTTAACATTCTGACTAGTCCAAGCACTATCTGGATTTCTAATTATTCATTTGAAGAGTGGGGACACGGGTGGCGCTGTGGGTTAAACCACAGAGCCTAGGAGTTGCCGATCAGAGGGTTGGCGGTTCGAATCCCCGCGACGGGGTGAGCTCCCGTTGCTCGGTCCCTTCTCCTGCCAACCTAGCAGTTTGAAAGCACGTCAAAGTGCAAGTAGATAAATAGGTACCACACTGGCGGGAAGGTAAGCGGCGTTTCCGTGCGCTGCTCTGGTTCGCCAGAAGCGGCTTAGTCATGCTGGCCACATGACCCGGAAGCTGTACTCCAGCTCCCTCGGCCAATAAAGCAAGTTGAGTGCCGCAACCCCAGAGTCGGTCATTACTGGACCTTATGGTCAGGGGTCCCTTTACTTTACTTTAATATCACAAGGCGCCATTCAGACACGGTGCCAAATCATAGCTTGACATTATGAAGAGGAACAACCACTAGTCTTTGGTTCGTGTGCACTCTCTTTCCCTTGTGTCTGGTAACTGATAGTCTTTGCTCCTGGTTTGCAAACCAGGCTTGAGCCAGGACCTACATTAAACCCCACTATGCTTCATGGGGGCTGCTGTGAATTTTGCATATTTCCCCTTCTCTGGCGCAGCATTGCCCAACTTAGTGCAAGCACTGAGCTCACCCGAGGCAACACAAGTGTACCTTGGACAGCTCCATGCAGGGCTCGGGCCAAATACTGCATGAGAGCAGAGCTCAGATGTTGCTTCAGCAGCAGTTACTCTCAGAGCCTTTCGTAGGCACTGCAGCTAGAATCATAGAATCATAGATTTGTAGAGTTGGAAGCGACCACAAGGATCTTCTGGTCCAACCCCATGCAATACAGGAATCTTTTGCTCGACATGATGCTCGAACCCATGGCCCTGAGATTAAGAGTCTTATGCTCTCCCAAATGAGCTATCGCAGGGCCACTGTGTCTCTGTATCTCACCCTGCCTTCATTGAGAGGTTCCTCTTCACTTAAGTGGCACAACCATCTCCATGCGTCAGAACAAAAAGGGGGGCTGCAGTTGCACTGGGGCTTCTGATATGGAGGCCTCTAAGTTGTGGGTACAAGGAGGGATTTTGAAGGTGCACTTTATCATGCAGGAATGAGAGCCTACCTATAGATTGTGCTCACACGGTTCTTCCCATCTCAACTGCCTTATCTGGTGCTCGAGATTCTGATATTTTCCAAATGGATTTCCTCTTATTCTGTAAAACATGCTTTTTATGTGATATTATAAACTAGCTCAAGCTCAGTTAGCTTTGCACGAGTGAAGGAGCTTCCCTGTTGGTCATGGTACACAAAACTCCAAACGCAGGTGAGCTTCCTGCGGTTTCATGTTGAATTGTAAGCACTGGGATTTCTACATTGGGGTGTAAAGCAACAGTTTGGAATGTGCCAATAAGGAGAATTAAAGCTCGATTTAGATGGGAGGGAGGCCAAAAACTCTGAAAGGTAGAGAATGCGTCCTATTGGTTTAGAGCTGGAGAGAGAGGATTTTCCTAGTTATTTGTTCCATGGGTTCTCACTCCCATGTGTTCTGCTTTATAGTTTAACTTGGAAATGTTCTAAGATTGCTTTTGGGAGTGATGCACGTTTGCCCTCAGTTTGCATCATAGCCTCGTGTATTTACTTTTAAAAACAAAACAAAAAACAGCTACCTTAAAAAAAACTGAAAGCATGTAACATAACATGTAGTTTGGCCTCTAGTGCTGTCATTTAATCAATGTGCCTATGTGTTAGAGGAGATTTGCAGACTGAAAACTGCAGCAGACAATGCATTTGCAACTGTATGAATAACATCCAGAAATCAAAAGTGGAATAATGCCAAGTTTGTTGGTAAATTGGTGCCACTCTGAAAGCAAGATCAAAGAACTCAGAATCTCTAAAACTAGCGAGAATTTTGTAAGCACCTCTAGTTGAAACTAGGAAATTATTATTATTATTATTATTATTATTATTATTATTATTATTATTACCCCACCCATCTGACTGGGTTGCCCCAGCCACTCTGGGCAGCTTCCAACACCTATAAAAACACACTAGCATTCATTTAAAGTATGCCCTCTATAGAATATGGAAACTGTAGGTGCTGGTGATTGTAGCTGTGTGAGGAATAAACTACAGTTCCCAAGATTCCTTGTGTGTTGGGGGGGGTATGTGTGCCTTAAACCAAGACTACACCATTTAATCCTCAAGTAAAATGATCATTTTTAGAAAATAGCCCACCCTCTAAAGATGAATTCAATCTGGGAGAGGAGCATTTTCAGACACACCCTCTGAAATCTACGAAATGTGACTTTGGTCCAGAATATCAAAAGCAGCCACATGTAAACCAGGCTCTGCGTGCTGAGAATAATCTTAAACTTGGTAGATACACACATGACAACACAGGGGCTTCCATCCACCGTTCTCTACCCTTATTTTCTCGGCTTATTTTAGTTCTCCTCCAGCAGCTACTTGTCCCAAGTAAACCAACCCTCTAGAGCAGTGTTTTCCCAAACCTGGGTCTCCAGATGTTTTTGGACTACTATTCCCATCATCCCTGACCACTACATAGGGATGATGGGAGTTGTAGTCCAAAAACAGCTGGAGCTCCAAGTTTGTGAAACATTTCTCTAGCGGCTGTCCCTCAACTCTCTTGCCATTTGGAGGAGTGAGCAGCCTTGTGCACACAAAAGATGGACTGAGCTCAAATACAGTTCGTAAGATCTAAGAAGAGCAGCCAGCTAAAGTAGCAGTTTGCAGCTGCCTCCTCTCACAGCGCGATATATGATCGCTCGCTTTGCTGCCTATTGTGTGGTCAGCGCTAGCTCTGCTTTGACTCTCATTTTGAAATCTATTAGTTGTGACATAAGTCTTGAACTTAATACCTGGTGGACCAAAGGATATAGAACGGATCCCAAACCTCTTAAATAGTCTTCATACTTTTAAGCTGTGAAACTGGCTGATAGGAGAACCAGTTCTCTGTGCTGAGCCAGGATGGGCATGCTGTCCAGACTTGCGGTCGCTTTCTGTGGAGATTTCTTTTTGCAAATAATTTTTGGAGGGCAAGTGAAGAAGAGTTTGTAATTGGTTTGTGGTGAAGATATAGGCCAGTGTTCTTTGGCAAAACAAGGCCTGGAATGTGTGGTTTTTGGAGTGTTAAATAGATTATTATTTTTTCTTCACTTTCCATATAACGCCAAAACCTTTTTTTTATTATTATTATTAGCTCCGTATCGGAGCTTATGGAGCATTTGTGTAAACTCTAGGCTTCTTTCTCTGGAAAATTTACTGGAGCAAGTTAAAACCACAGAGCCAGTGTGACTCAAACTCTACATTTTATATTTATATTTTTGCACAAAACAAAACTTTGCTTGTAGTTGACTGATCTTGCATATCTTATTTGTCTTGTGAGCCGATTCCCAAGGTGCTTGTTGGGGCAATGTCTGCTACCCTTCTCAGGCCCCAAGAAAAGGAACAAGTCTTTCATTTGCTCATACTCTCCTTTCTTGTCCCCTCCCTCTCACTATGTGACAACACCTGAACTGGGTATTATTAGATCCCACAGTAAAAGAAAATGGAAAAAATCTAAGTGATGACTCCCCATGGAATGGAGAGGTAGAATATGGATGAGTTTGAGAACTGCTCTTATTGCCACAGGTACTATTTCTCTTCTGAACATAGGAGCCAACTCCTAGGGGCCAAGGTCCTTTCTCCCCCCAATAAATCACATCATGTGATCGATTATGTGGGGTGGGGCTTACCTGCTCCCCAGTATTTTATTCAAGTTGACACCCCTGGTTCTGAAAGTGGACAGGATTGTCTGCCAAAGCCTAAGGCCAATGTCCCCACTCGGAAGACTTTGGGATCTTCATGGTCTCTGAACTGAGTGCCTGGCACTTGTAACCTCAGACAGTTTTGTCAGATGTTAACCCTCACACATTGTTTTTCTGCATAAGTAAGAAGGAGTCACAAAGCAAACGAGGAAGGCCTTCGTGACAGCAACATAATTCTAAGAACACCCTCCCATCAGATGTCAAGGAGATAAACAACTATCTGACTTTTAGAAGACATCTGAAAGCAGCTTGTTTGATGTTTTATTGTGTTTTTAATATTCTGTTGGGAGCTGCCCAGAGTGGCTGGGGAAACCATCCAGATGGGCGGGGTATAAATAAATTATTATTATTATTATTATTATTATTATTATTATTATTATTATTATTATTATTTATTAGAACCCTGTGGAGTCCAGTTGACATGTTTCTTCAGAGGCAGATTTAGCAGAGCGCCATTGGTTCAGTTGCACTGGGCGCAGAGCCTGGGAGGAACTGCAACTATGATGTAGAATGGAAGATGAGAGGTGGGGGGGCTGCATTTTGGTGCTGCACAGGGCGCCACGGACATGTGAAAGCCCAAAGTCCACCACTGTTGTCAGCCATCACATTGTACACCACCCGTACAGAGCAACAAACCCCTGTGTTGCAAGCTTAACACAACAAACAACACAAGCAACACGAAGACCAGTATACTAGATAGCACTGCAATCCTTATTGCATAATATACATAATTTAATACAACAAAAACAAAATGTGTACACTTGTAAATTTTCTAATATATTTGAAATCAAATGAACACACGTCTGTCAATCTTTGAAAGTCCAAGAAGTATAATAAGTCTATAGTTGAAACAAAGTAATAGATGCTATCCTGTGGGCTAGACGGTAAAACTTTTAAGGCATTCATGGTGCCAAAGTAGTAAGTGAATAACAACATAGGACAGTGATCCCAGATAATCTTGACTGTTTCGCTGGAATCTTCTTCAGCACAACTACAAAAGAATTCAAATATGAAACAATGACCTGTGTACATGAAAAATATATAGACTTCACACATTACAACCCATATGCTACAAGACTGACAGGCGTGTATTCATTTGATTTCAAATATATTAGAGAATTTACAAGTGTACACATTTTGTTTTTGTTGTACTCAAGTTTGAGAATCTAAGACCTAGTGGGATATCCAAATTATTAGAAAACCCAAACCGTGTGTGTGTGTTATGTAGATAAATGGAACTACATGGGATGGGGAGAGTATTCAATAACCTGACACAAGCATAAAGTGGAGGAGATCTCACAGCACTGAATATCAGTGGTTTGTGTAAAAGGCCTTTTCTTTTTCTTTTTTTGGAAGCTCTTCTGAAAAAGGATGTTTGTTCGTAATTCTGTTTACTGCTTAGTCTTCAGAACACGTTGCTGCCGTTCCTTGCAGAAGGGCCGATGTGCCGCAAAGAAGTTGGCGAGCGTTGCAGTTGCAGCATGCAAGACATTTGTATAGTTTGCTTACAAGATTAGGCACTACTGTGCTTCATACTGCTCAATGTGCCCATTGTAAAGCACATTGCTCCATGGGCTGGTTCTGCCAAGAACAACATACTTAAACATTTCAATGGAGAGAAAAAGACAAATGAGCTGCAAAGAGGATCCAAATGTTAAAACTGCAAAGGCAATTGAGGCAGCTTGCTCCATTGCCTGCTGCATTAACTTTCTGGTGTTCCAGCTACCAGGCAACTTGCTCTTGTGTTTCTGTTGTTAACAGAGGGGACCAATATTCTGACGGTTTCAAGCTTATTGAGTACAGTGGTACCTCAGGTTAAGAACTTAATTCATTCTGGAGATCCATTCTTAACCTGAAACTGTTCTTAACCTGAGGTACCACTTTAGCTAATGGGGCCTCCTGCTACCACCGCACGATTTCTATTCTCATCCTGAAACAAAGTTCTTAACCCGAGGTACTATTTCTGGGTTAGCCAGTGTGGTGTAGTGGTTAAGAGCGGTAGACTCGTAATCTGGGGAACCAGGTTCGCGTCTCCGCTCCTCCAGATGCAGCTGCTGGGTGACCTTGGGCCACTCACACTTCTCTGAAGTCTCTCAGCTTCACTCACCTCACAGAGTGTTTGTTGTCGGGGAGGAAGGGAAAGGAGAATGTTAGCCGCTTTGAGACTCCTTCGAGTAGGGATAAAGCGGGATATCAAATCCAAACTCTTCTTAGCGGAGTCTGTAACCTGAAGCTTCTGTAACCTGAAGCATCTGTAACCCGAGGTACCACTGTAATAAATATCAGGTACCTGAAATGTGTGTCCCATCTTGGTACGTTACAGTGGTGACATGGGTCAAACTTTGGGTGGCTGGATGGTAAGAAGCTAATAATAATAAGTTATTTTTTATACCCTGCCCATCTGGCTAGGTTTCCCCAGCCACTCTGAGCGGCTCCCAACAGAATATTAAAAACATCAAACATTAAAATCTTCCCTAAACACGGCTGCCTTCAGATGTTTTCTAAAAGTCAGGTAGCTGTTTATTTCCTTGATGGGAATAGGGCGTTCCACAGGGTGGGCACCACTACCGAGAAGGCCCTCTGCCTGGTTCCCTGTAACCTCAATTCTCGCAGTGAGGGAACCGCCAGAAGGCCCTCGGAGCTGGACCTCAGTGTCTGGGCTGAACAATGGGGGTGAAGATGTTCCTTCAGGTATACTGGGCCAAGGGCATTTAGGGCTTTAAAGGTCAGCACCAACACTTTGAATTGTGCTCAGAAACGTGCTGGGAGCCAGTGTAGGTCTTTCAGGACTGGTGTTATATGGTCTCAGTGGCCACTCCCACTTGCATTCTACAGTCTCATCACCATGGTCTGCACTCAGACCATGACCACAGTTTTTACCCTTTCTGATTCTGGTTCTTCCTCCACCAACTGTGGGTAATGCCCCCCGCAGATTCAGGAGGGAAGAGCAGAGATGGGAGTCCTGCTTCCCCAGCCAGGGAAGCTGCATCCTGGGAGGTAAAAATACCCACTTCCTGATGATGATGATGATGATGATGATGATAAGATACTGCACCTGGGCTTGGAAGTCCAGGATGGGCAACTTGGGTTGCAAGCCTATTACTGCAAGGAAAAGAATGAAGCTGGGTTGGTTGCTCTATACGACGCACTTCTTCCCCTCCAAAAATTAAGGGGAAATGTGTGTGCATCCTATAGAGCGGATGCAAGCTCCTTGGCTTCAGCAATAGCAACCCGAAGCCTCCGAAGCGCAGAGGCAGCGCTCCCTCTGCGCTCCTGAGGCTACACGTTGCCTTCGCTGAAGCCTGGAGAGCGAGAGGGGTCGGTGCGCACCAACCCCTCTCGCTCTCCAGGCTTCATGGATAGCCGCCTGAAGCCTGCGGAGTGCAGTGCGAGTTCCCGCTGCGCTCCGCAGGCTTCGGGTTTCTTTCGCTGAAGCCGGGAGAGCAAGACTCTCCTGGCTTCAGCAGAGAGGGAGAGCTGTGCAGCGACCCTTCATCCAAGCGGGAGGAGAAATGGAAGGGGCTCCATTTCTCCTCCTGCTTGGCTGAAGGGGCGCTGAGCAGAGAGGGGGAGAATTTTTTTTCTTGTTCTGCCCCTCTAAAAACAAGGTGCATCCTATGGTTGGGTGCATCCTATAGAGCGAAAAATACGGTATTTCCCTGTATTTCTATGGGGTTTCCTGTCCAGATTAGGGCAATTGTGGGGAATCTTTGGCCCTCCAGGTGTTGCTGTGTGCTGCTTCTCCTCTGGCCAGTGACCCTGCTTGCTGGGAGATTTACTTCAGGAACATCTGGAGGGCCCAAGGTTCCCACACCTGCCCATAGGATTCAGAGATTAACTAGCAGCATCAGAGAAGAGGGGCATGAGAAGCCAACAGCAGGAGGGAGATGTTTAGGTTGAAAGAAGCAGCTGTCTAAGGAAATGATAGGAGAAGGAAAGGAAAAGGGGGGTGGGGAAAATGAGGAGAGAAAAGAGCTACGTGTTGCCAGGAGCTTTTAGATGTAAAGGGAGAAGTTCATGCTGACTTGAAAGAACCAGCCAAATCTCTGACTGCAGCCCTCCATTTGTAACTTAAGCTCCAAGATATTTCCAGTTTCCTCATTGTAAATATGCCTGCATGGAGACTGACAGAGGGGACAGAGAAGCTCCTAGGAAGCTTATCCCAAAATGTAGGCAATATTTTCCTTCCCCTGCCTCTTCCCAAAGTCAATCTGCCTTTTGATTAGACTTCATCCATGGAAAACGCAAATTGCAGTGAGCTAGGGTGATGGAGTTCTGTTAAGGGAGGTGAACAAATCTGTCTTAAAAATAAAAACGATGACATCCTGCTTTTTTCCCATGATCTGTAAATGAGGCTCATTCTTCAAGATATTGCAGTATGTCACTTACCTGACAGCTGGAGTTTATCAGCTCTGGGCTTGCTAAACTGGGATATGCTGAAGTTGGATGTCTTGCCACTGTTCTAGACCACAGCTTTCTGCCTCCTCCTGAATGTGGGATAAAGCTTTCTCCATGTCCTTCTCGTTTGCTCCTTGAAGCACCGGCCAATTTGGCTGAGCGAGGCAGACGTGAATACATCATATTACAATTCACTTGCTGCCAAGTCCTAGGCGGCTTCAGCGATGTTGTGGAAAAGTCCAAAGCAAAGAAAGAGAGAGGAAGTCACAATTAATTTAATCTTCTCCAAGGCTACACTAAAACATGTCTGCAAGGCTCAGAGACGCACAGCAGAGATGGAAAAGACCTGTTCACTCATTGAAAGCCACAATTATGCCTCATGTTCAAATGCTGGTAAGAGAGAGAGAGCAAGCAATAAGCAGTTTAAAATAAACATACAGTCGTACCTTGGTTGTTGAACGCCTTGGTACACAGCTGTTTTGGTTCCTGAATGCCACAACCCTGGAAGTGAGTGTTCCAGTTTGCGAACATTTTTTGGAAGCCGAACATCCGACGCGGCTTCCGCAGCTTCCGATTGGCTGCAGGAAGCTCCTGCAGTCAACCGGAAGCCGCGCTTTGTCTGTCAAACGTTTTCAGAAGTCAAACAGGCTTCTGGAATGGATTCCGTTTGACAACCAAGGTACGACTGTACTTCAAACCGCCGACCTTCTGATTGGCAAGTCCTAGGCTCTGTGGTTTAACCCACAGTGCCACCTGCATCCCGTGTTTTGCAATGTAGCTGCTGTCAATAAATTGCTGCCGTCAGTAATCCTCCTTGAGTGCATAGCTTTTTGATACAGTTGAGGAGGCCTGTGAATGAAGATGTTGGGATGGTGTAATCCAATAGGATCTGAAATATATCGGCCCTGCTGTCTCCTGGTTATAGTGCTGTGCTGTGGGAATATGTTACCAGAAATTGGAAAACCATTCTCGGTTTGATGTAGAGTGTAGAAATAAACAGTCTCTAGGAAAAGTAGTGAGATCTTTAAGGGCAAATAAATCAGATAAGCAAATTGAGAGTTTTTTGGCTCAGCGAAGCGAGTATAAGAACCTTTTAAGAAACAAAGAAAGAGAATTAAGTTAATAAATTTTGGAAACCTCTTGGGCAATCTGTAATTTAATAGAAATGAAAAATGCATTTGGATCTCATAAGCGCTTGGACCTAGGCAAATGAAACCAGTTATGGAGGGGTCAAATTCTTAACCGAAATTGCTGAAATTGGTCTCACATTTTGAAAACATGTTTAATGGAACTTGTCAAGAAGCCCAAGCAGTGCCTGTTGTGATGTACGAAGTAGTAAATTGGACCTGATGTTCGCATACTGGCCAGCTGAAAATGAAATGGAAGTAAGATGTCTTGCTCCCAGAGGGGACTTGTTGCCACCACATATTGTTCAAATTGATCGAGTCACTTGGTTTACTACAATAATACAATAAACTCTTTTATGATTTTATTGTCTATATTATGCCAATAAAGGCTGAATGAATGATGTTCTTATATGGGGCTGCAGATTTTCACTAAAAGGCATAATCTCGGGGGGGGGGGTTATAGTGCATGGTTTTGATAGTTGAAGTGCCTCTAAAAATTACCGTATTTTTCCGTGTATAAGACGCCCCCATATATAAGTTGACCCCTATTTCTTGAGCCCAAAATTAAGAAATAAATTTATATACTGTATATAGTTAATTGCAACATTCCATGTATAAGATGACCCCCAATTTCAAACTTTAAAAATTTGGGGGGAAATATAGTCCTATACACGAAAAAATACAGTATGCTCCAAATTGGCATATCATACTTGTTCAGCTTCGAAAATCACCTCTGGGTGCTTAGAGAACTATGTTTTCTGTCTAACTTTATGCCCACAGACAGCAGTTTTAGGAGTGAATGGCTAACAGTATCAAATTGCACTTTTCCCTACATGAGTTTTCTTCTTATTATTATTTTAGAGGTCAGCCTAATACTGTACATTGGCAGATTTCAACTCATGGACTTGTTCCAAGACTTTAGTTAGAGAGCAAAGCTAGCACAACCCAGAGGACAGAAATCTTGCCAAAGCAAATCAGAATGGAACGGCACAACTTCAACAGCATTCTGACCTCTTCGGCCCTGGAGCGTTGCCATGTTCAAGCCGGTGTCCCCGTGACACTTGGATCATCACGAAGTTTCATCTGTAAAAATACCCTTTTGTCTGATAAGGGGCAACACATTGGATAAAACAATTACGAGTGTACTGTATTGAACCAAGATCTGTGTGGTTTACATGGAAGCAGCTGAATAATTCGTTGAAAGGATGTGTAATCAGAAGTATCATCGTTAGATGGTGCAGTACACTAATGAGTGATAAGAAAGATCAGTAGTTCAGTTCACCCACAACCAGCTAAGGTCAAGAAGGCTTCAGTGGCCTGGTGAGTTCAGAAGGATGTGCATTCATTTAGTAGTATTTTTGCTACCCACCACAGTCTCCTGCAAGACATTGCAGTTGAAGAGCCACTGAGTTTAAGAAGCAGCTTTCAATGTGTATATGAAGGCTGCTTTTTTTTTTAAAACAGGAAAGATTAAAACTGTGGATGAGAAGATCAGTAAGTGCCAACAAACTTTTTTTATTGATTAATTGAATTTATATACTGCCCTATACCCGGAGGTCTCAGGGCGCTTCACAGAACAAAATCAAAATATAAAACCACAAAACATAAAAGAAAAACAACAACCCAATAACGCCCTTCAAAAAAACCCACATTTTAAAAAGGCATAGGATGTCAATCAAATCAACCAAAGACCTGGTTAAAAAGGAATGTTTTTGCTTGGCGCCTAAAGATGTGTAATGAAGGCGCCAGGCGAACTTCCCTGGGGAGAGCATTCCACAGACGGGGAGCCACTGCAGAGAAGGCCCTGTTCTCGTGTTGCCACCCTCCGGACCTCTCAAGGAGGGGGCACACGAAGGAGGGCCTCAGAAGATGATCTCAGGGTCCGGGTAGGTTCATATGGAAGAGGCAGTTCTTGAGATACTGCGGTCCTGAGCCGTTTAAAGCTTTATAGGTCAAAATCAGCACTTTGAATTGGGTCTGGAAACTTCCATGAAAGGCTCCTCACCGCTGCTGATACTTCCCTCTAATTTACAGTCGCAGGAAAGGAGTGTTCCTAGACACATTTTCTGCTCATGTAAAAACACCAGGGAGGTCCCACAAATAACCCAGAGATGCATTTTAAATAAAAGCACACATTCTACTCATGTAAAAACACGCTGATTCCCGCGGACTGTCCGCGGGCTGGATTGAGAAGGCGATTGGGCTGCATCTGGCCCCCGGGCCTTAGGTTGCCTACCCCTGCTCCACATGAACTGACCATGCGCCCTATTGCACATTCCAGAAACTTCTAGAGCACATTGGGAGGGTGGTATTCTGTGTCCAAATAATCAGGGTAGCAAGGGTTCCCAAAGTTTTAAAATAAAAACAAGCCATACTGGTCCAGGAATAGCTGAGCGGATCAACTAGATCTCTGAGAACAGCCCCTCAACTCGCTGGATCCTTTAGCATCGCTCTAGAGGCGGCTGTGCAATGGGCTCTTACAAGGGCACTGGGTAAACAAATCTAGGTACATGCTGGCTGCCCTTACTGATAGGAGACGACCTGTCTTCGTTGAATTGACATATGAAGTATGAGCTGTCCTCGGCTTTGCGTGTTCAGACCTTTAAACTTCCCCCTTAAATAAATTCAGACAAGACTCAAATTTTGGTTTGGTTTTTGGCAGAATTTAGGCCACAACTTTATTGATTACAGCAAGTGAGTGGTTGCATAGGCTCTGGTTCGACTAGCTCCCTGCACCCTTGCAGGTGGCGCTGACCCAGGGCACCAGCATAGGTCAGCCTAGGGTGAACACCTGGATAAGCGGAAAGCCGGGAGCAGGCTATCTCCGCCACCCAAATGCCCCCCTGGACTCAGGCACGGGCACAACCCCCTCACAGGGGTTGACCAAACCACCGAGTCCCTGGATTCCTTTGATGGAATACCCTTCACATAGGGATGGCGAGATCGTTCTCCCATCCTTATCACCTGAACCAGAGCCTATCCGCAACCGTACAAGTTGTGACGATTTGCTACACGGCAGGCGAAACCCAAATGGCACCAGCCAATCAGCCAAGTGAGGAAAATTCCTGCTGTGCCCCTGTCCCAACAACAGATGACACACGATGGCATAGCAAGGTCAAGTGCACAGCCCTAAATATAGGGAGAGGTGGGTGGGTGTTCCGATGCACGCACCGAAAGAGGAAGCTCTGGGTCACGTGCATAGGTATATATAGGTCCCTTGATCCATTTAGCTTGCGTCTCATTGGCCTGATTAAACCCAGCATCAAGGGACCTACCAATTGAGTGTTGCGGCTATTCAATCCACAGGGTTTGGTTGCCAGGTCTCACCGCAACACGTGCCCTCTTTAAGGGAGGACCCGATTTTCCATGTAGCCCCTCTAGATAGGAACAGTCTCTTCTGCGTTCTGCCCTGCACCTGGCAGATTTCTGACCCAATATAAAGAGGGAGCCATTTGGTTGGTGTGAGTTCCATTTCAGAGTGGTTGAACATTTCCTGCAGAAATGTCAGATGACAAATGGGTGGTTAAACAAATTTCCAGAGGTGGAGCTTTCCTTATGTAGCCCATTGTCCCTCCCCTTGGCAGGCAAAATGGGGGGAGGGGGGAGAATAATAAATTATTCAAAGTAGGCATTTTTTTCTAATTTGTATAACACAAAGGTCACAGCAGATTTCTTACTGGAACAGAATTTGGGTTACCTTGGTGGAGAATCTCAATCTTCTCCCCCACCCTGTTTTTAAGTGCCGGAGTACACACAGCCCTGACAAGTATTAAACAAAGGTAGAAGTTTACAAATGTTGCATGGTTCTCAGATTATGAAAACTCAATGTCATGTTCCAGAAATAACGCAACCCCATTTGCTTACACTTTCTGCCGCCTCCTTAGCAAAACTGTTATTTTAGTGCTTGCAAAATGTGTCTGACAGGCACTCTTACTGCCTGCCTTTTTTAGTTATTCTCAGATTGTGCAACCACTATCGGCAGTTCGCATGATGTTTTGTATTTAATTTCCTTCTCTCTCTCTCTCTCTCTCTCTCTCTCTCTCTCTCTCTCTCTCTCTCTCTTTAATATAATCAGCCAAAGAATAAAGCAGTTGGAATATATAGAAATGCATTCGAATAAGCAAGTGAAATGTCTGTTTGATGCCTCGAATGCATTGCAAAATGAGGATATCCAGACATTCACATGTACAATGTTGAAGTTTCTTTGTGTTTTCAGCCAGGAGTGCCACACTTTTCAGAACTTTTGTTAACACTGCCTTTGAAGATATTCTGCCTTCAGAATATCATACACATTCAGCCAAGCTGCCAAGACTAGAGGCAGCTGTATTGGTCAATGTGTAGCAGGATCCACTCGCTAAGTAACTGGCAAATGAGATGGGATAAGCTTGCAGTTTTGTTTTGGGGGGCTCCTCTCAGAATGAGAAACCCAGTTCTAGTCAAATGCCATTACTCCAGCATTATGAATACCTTATACAGTGGTACCTCAGGTTACATATGCTTCAGGTTACATACGCTTCAGGTTACAGACACCGCTAACCCAGAAATATTACCTCGGGTTAAGAACTTTGCTTCAGGATGAGAACAGAAATCGTGCTCTGCCGGCGCGGCGGCAGCAGGAGGCCCCATTAGCTAAAGTGGTGCTTCAGGTTAAGAACAGTTTCAGGTTAAGAACAGACCTCCGGAACAAATTAAGTACTTAACCTGAGGTACTACTGTAAAGGCAATTAGTCTCTTTTTATTAATACCGTCTTTCCCCTGGAAGAAGAGGCAGGCTAGGATTTCTGTGTATGCCATAGGATCAATCTTTTCCTAACCAGTTCTGCAGACGCAGATGCCAGAAATCGTGGGCACATGCATGCGATTTGGCCCACTGAGGGATCTCCGCTGGAGTGAACCGGCTCAGGCGAGGTAAACCTTGCCGACCCCTGCTTTACATGCAAGAGTTTCTCCAGTTCAATCCCTTACATGTCTAGTTGATCAGATGCCAGGTAGCAAGGCTGGCAGAGGCATCTGCTAGAGGTGTTGGAGAGCAGTTGCGAGTTCATCAGTGGGAAAGATGAGCCAACCATGCATGGGCCAAGCTTGATATGTTCAGCAGTGGCAGATCTGAATGCAGACCATTAGGTCCAGTTGTGACCGACTCTGGGGTTGCGGTGCTCATCTCGCCTTATTGGCCGAGGGAGCTGGCGTACAGCTTCCGGGTCATGTGGCCAGCATGACTAAGCCGCTTCTGGTGAACCAAAGCAGCGCACAGAAACGCCGTTTACCTTCCCGCCAGAATGGTACCTATTTATCTACTTGCACTTCGTGCTTTTGAATTGCTAGGTTGGCAGGAGCAGGAACCGAACAATGAGAGCACACCCCATCGTGGGGATTCAAACCACTGACTTTCTGATAGGCAAGCCCTAGGCTCAGTGGTTTAGACCACAGCGCCACCCGCGTCCTAGTGCCATGTATAAAGGTAAAGGGACCACTGACTATTAGGTCCAGTCGTGACCGACTCTGGGGTTGTGGTGCTCATCTCGCTTTATTGGCTGAGGCAGCCGGCATACAGCTTCTGGGTCATGTGGCCAGCAGGACTATACCGCTTCTGGAGAACCAGAGCAGCACTAAAAGAAAGAGGTCTTTCAAAGTAACCCAGATCAGGGGGTTTTTCTCGCTGGAACTCAGTTCCGGCACCTCTTAGTTGGGCACCATTGCCATTAAAGAGAACAAGGGAGGTGTTCACCTCTTTTTCTAGAAAAATAGCACTGACCCATATAATTTTTGCACTCTTTATCTCTCTCCATGATTAGGAGAAGCAGGATAGACCCCAACACAAGGCACGAAAGCCCACAGCCATTGGAAGATCTTCTGCAGGCACTCCCAATGTGTTTTTCATGTTTGCAGCTATTTTTTTTAATGAAAGTTTCCCAGTATAGTATGCTAAATTTCGTACCCATGCCCACATAAAGAATCCCGGAACTCACTGTCCAGAGTCAGTGTGTCTAAAACAAAGTTAACTTGAAAACTCACTCTGAAAAATGGGAGATACTGTTTAATAGGGCTTTGCCTTAATGTGCCTGCCACAGGGGAATTTTTCATAAACGCTGAAGTCATAAAAGGACAGGAAATATAATGAGTGGAAGGGAATCCAAGATTAATTATGACGCTTGGTAACCAGATGCTTTCAAAAGAGGGGTCCGCTGGGAATTTTGCTGCAGGATACATCAGATGGATTCATTTCACAACAGGAAGGAGAAAAGGTGATACGTTTTGCAAATGGGCATGACAACCCCCGTCTCAGATGACATTGTATTAAGAGAAATGAGCAATGCCTGGAATGCAAAAAGGGAAGAGACAAAAAACCTCAAATTGTAAATATGAATTCAGTATATGCAGAAAATCCTTATGACATAACATTTGATTAAGCTATTAAAGTCAGACTAATAACTCCACTCTTCTCATAGCTGGCTACAAAGAATGAGCTTTGAGTTGTTTGGAGGTGCGGCCTTCAAGGAAACACTGAATTTTGGGGGTGGCTCTTTCAGTCTGAAAGCATCATCTTCAAGTTTCCAAATTTTAAATCCAAAGTGATTTTGCAGGACCTCTGAAAGACTGCTTTAATTTGTCACTTCTTTTAAAGTAGTGTCAATTCATCCTCTGAACTTTTTGGGGGGTTGGCAAAGGAGAGATTTTCCACATTCATCTTTCTGAAAAGGTACCATAGGTTTATATTTAATTTTCTGAGCCCTATATTTCCATGTTGTCTACCTCATTTCTGGGAGGGCTTTTTGTTGCACCAGTCTGGAGCTCTTAAGTACCGCAGCATAAATCTGTTCATTTCTGTTGCCCTTTTTTGGCTTTTGGTTATGATACTTCTCTGAGAGCAGACTCGGGGTTTTTTTTGTACCTTGAGACTGCTAGTATGGAAAATTGGGTTTTCAAAATCATAGCAGGAAATTCCATAGGTGGAACTTCTGAAATGCTGCTATTTTAAGTCAAGCACAAGTGTTTTGTGTCCCTGGTCCTCCCATCTTAGCAGCCGTGTTCCCAGTAAACCATGTCAGAAAGTTCCTGTTCACTGATACCTTTGGGAACAGGAAAAACAGATCAACTGCAGTCTGCTTTGCTTCTGAACATACTCCAGCAAGTGACTAATGAGCCTAGCAGATGTTTCTACTTCCAAAGGCTTTTTGTTATGGAAGAAATGCTACTAACCAACTTGTCCTTCTTCCTATCCCAGGAGGTGCCAGGACAACAGTGAACTGACTTCTGACAATTCATTAAATACAGAGCAATAGAAGAGCACTGATACTCTGTGTCTTAAAGTTTAAATTGCATTGCACCTGAGTGGCCTATTGCATTTTATTGAAGTGCAGAGATGGTCAGAAACAGTGGGTTATGTTCAGTAAATAGTTGAGTGCTGATGAAGTGATCTATATCCTTGCAAAAGTTCCGGAGTCAGGTACAGAATCCACTATTGCTTTTGAAGTTGGCATCCTGCTCTCTGAAATGGAGTGCAGGATGACCTAGATCTCACTGTTCATGTGCAGAGGTTTGTTGCAACTCATGTAGGTATCGATCCACACAAAGTACAGAGGATTTCTGCATGTGCAGCAAGAATTAGCAGAGCATGGGGGCTTTTTGAAACTTGATGGAAACATTGCCAGATTCCGACAAGGTTTATTTAGTTCAGCAATTTGTATACCACTTAACACGATGGCTTCTAAACGGTGTCCAGTGATGTTACAGAAAATAAAATTAATTTAACGTACCCATAAAATCAGAGAAGCTTGCTCAAAATGGCTGTTGAGGTTGATTTCAACGAATGCTTGAAGTTCAGGCCCACAATACTGAGCTTGTGGATTTGGGTGGATGTGTGAAGTTACTCTCTGTCAACTTTGCCCTGAAGCTGATCTAGGAATCTGGTGCTGAATTTTGGTTTCAGTGGGATTTGCTAGCATACCTATTTAAGAATGGCAAAAGGAAGCTGCTTTGGCTAAAGTTGTCATTACATCTTAGAAGCTGTGAAGCTGGTGAAAATGTATTAAATTGAAAACTTGATGTTATTGCCAAGTTTTGTTCGTGGCTTTGCTTGTCTAAAGTTGCTGGCTTTGGTTGGTTCATATATAAGAGTCTGGTGACTTCTGTTTCAGTGTATCTGAAGAAGTGTGCATGCACACAAAAGCTTATACAGTGGTACCGCAGGTTACATACGCTTCAGGTTACAGACTCCACTAACCCAGAAATAGTGCTTCAGGTTAAAAACTTTGCTTTAGGGTGAGAACAGAAATCGGGCTCCGGTGGCGCGGCAGCAGCAGGAGGCCCCATTGGCTAAAGTGGTGCTTCAGGTTAAGAACAGTTTCAGGTTAAGTACGGACCTCCGGAACGAATTAAGTACTTAACCTGAGGTACCACTGTACCAAGAACAAACTTAGTTGGTCTCTAAGGTGCTACTGCACAATTTTTATATATATTTTGACTGCGTCAGACCAACACAGCTACCTACCTGAATCTCGGCTTTGGTTTGGTTATTCTAGGTTTACTCATGTGCCCTTGACATTACTGTCCTGAAGTCAATTCATGAACAAATGTTTGTACTTTTTTCTCCTCTGTTTTGTTTGGAAAGACTGGGATATATATATTAAGGAGGGTACAGAGGAAGAACACAGAATTGATATGTATGCAGTGCATCTCTGTACCTTTCCCTTAGCAGTTCTTAGCAGTTTTTAGCTCTCATCAACAACTAATATGTTCCTTATTAAGAGAGGTACCATCAAACAGCTTTCTCAAAAATTCTGCTTTGGTGGGAAATTTCCTACTATAAGGGTCTCCCTAGCCACCAGTAGATGCTTCCATATTGCTGTTTTATGTAGCTCCTTCTTCTTTGGCGTTCGCTCGTAGCCAAGTAAGATCTTCTTCCATGAATATGGTCTTAATAGTGTTTCTGGAGGTGACTGTGGAGACCAATTCTGGACCCACACATCTGTCCACAGTGGGGACAGGTTTCTAGACGGGAGTTGATCACAGTGAGGATTTGCCAAATGTGCCTTCCTCTTAGCACGTTTCTCCCTTTTGTCCTGAGTTCGAGCGTCTTCAAAACCCATGACACCTTTGGTAAAGGCTGCTCTCCAATTGGAGCGCTCACAGGCCAGCGTTTCCCAGTTGCCGGTGTTTATACTACATTTATTTTAATATATTTGCCTTGAGAGCGCCTTTAAACCTCTTTTGTTATCCACCGGCATTACGCTTTCCATTTTTAAGTTTGGAATAGAGTAGTTGCTTTGGAAGACGATAATCAGGCATCCACACAACAAGACCAGTCCAACGAAGTTGATGTTGAAGAATCATCACTTTGACACTGGTAATCTTTGCTTCTTCCAGTACACCGACATTAGTTTGCCTGTCTTTCCAAGTGATATGGCAATCCTCACAGAACTCTAGCCCAATGGTTGCCATTAGTCTGACTGGAATTAATTTTATAATGAAATGATTTTAGAATGTTTTATCATTTTACTGTTGCCGCTCTGAGCCCGGCTTCGGCTGGGGAGGGCGGGATATAAATAAAATTTATTATGATTATGATTATTTTGTAGAAAATGTACGTGTGAGGAAGAAGGTTAGACTGCAGTCTTGGTACTTGGTTTTCTAAGTGTAGGAAGATTATTCCATCACTGTCATAGTCCATAATAGTCCCACCTGATCTTTGTGAGACCTTAGCCATGAATAGAGGATTTTTTAGATTTTGGGATCCATCATTTAGGTCACACTCCTGCGATCCAGGTAATATCTGAGTACCGCCCAGAGCCAAAACTGAGTGAGGCGAATGCACATCCACCCAGTTCTGTTGGGTATCACAATTAACCCTTTGCTGCTAATGTTGGGATTATGTTTTATGAATTGGAGATTACTGTTCTATACCATGTGTAACACATTGCAGCTGTAGCAGTTTGTCAGGCTTATATAAGGACTACATTTCGTAATGTAAGTAAGTGTTTTGGATGCTTTTTGCAAAGAGTTTTTGTGGGGTTTTTTGTGTTTTGTTTTTGTTTTAGATTGTAGAACAGCATATATTTGAAATAAAAAAGGTAGGCCTTTTATCCAAATTCAGTGAATCCATCAAAACTCAAATCCTTTTGAGTTCTGCCTTCTTAAATGTCGCATGGGCAAATGTTGTGAAGGGATTGATAACTATTTGAACTGTTAAGAGTGGAACCCTCCCTATCAACAAGGTTTCAGCTAAAACTAATATATTATTTCTTCTATTGAAGCAGGAGAAAGAAAAGAATTTGTATTTTTTTTTAAAAAAAAAACCCTCCAAAAATGCTGGATAAGTTTTACAACCATAAATGGTAAAAACAACCCTGCTCCCCTGCCAGAAAGCCGACCGATAGCGTACGGTTTTGATTTACAGAAACAGCCCAGCAAGGGCCCTTGTCGAGAACTTTGTGCCTGTTATAAAAAAATGTGATTAGCTATAAAACAAAGAGTGATGTAGGGAGAGAATTGAAGTAACAGCTGATTGCGGATTCCTGCCTTTACCAATGCCGGGAATGAGCACCGAGAAAAGGCCAAGTGAGGGAATTCACTAGGAGGAGTGAATTAAAATATTTTTCTTTCTTTCCACAGAAATAAAATCTGGAATTCAGGGTGGGGAAAGCTACTTCATACGTTTTCTAATGCTTATTCCCTGCCATTCATCAAGAAATCTCTCCAGTTAGAGGCATCTGCTGCTTAAAATGCCTTGGAACGCATTGCCTTCTTTTTTCAGGCCATCTGGCACATGTTCTTCTGTTACAAACCCAGAGCTGCTGGGTGTGTCTGTCTATATTGACATGTTATTTGAGTACGAAAGGAGCGTTGAGTTTGGATCCTGTTTTCTCTTGGGCTCCTTTCACATATTACGTAGGTTTGCCACCAGGTGTATGCCCAGCTGGGGAGCTGTCGGAGAACATGGCTCCCTGCTAAGTGTACCTGTCTGGTAAATCTATTACTGTATTTTTCGCTATATAGGACGCACCGGACCATAGGAGGGGGAGAAGAGGGGATTTTTTTTTCTTGTTCTCCCCCTCTAAAACAAGTTGCTTTCAAGATGCATTCACCCAAAGCCTCCGGAGCACCGCGGGAGTTACCGCTGCGCTAGGGAGGCTTCAGGCGGCTACCTTGGAAGCCTGGAGAGTGAGAGGGGGTCTGTGCGCACTGACCCCTCTCTCCAGGCTTCAGTGAAGGCAACCCGAAGCCTCTGGAGCGCAGCGGGAGTTCCCGCTGGGCTCCGGAGGCTTCAGGTTCCTTTTGACCTGCTCTTTGGGGCTGGCGGGAGGCTTTCCCCCACTCCCAGCCCCAAAGAGCAGGTCGGGGAACAGCGCAAAGGCTGCACGCAGCCTTCCCGCTTTCCCCCACCGCCAGCCTCAAAGATCCCTGAAGCCTTTGGAGCGCAGCAAGACCTCGCGCTGCGCTCCAAAGGCTTCGGGTTCCTTTCATTGACCCAAAGCCTTTGGAGCGCAGCACGAGTTCCCGTTGCACTCCAAAGGCTTGAGGCTTCAGGGACAGCCTTTGTAGCCTCCACAGGGCAGTGGGGTGAAGGCACCCCACTGCCCTGTGGAGGCTTTGCGCAGCCATCCCCAAGCTAGAACAGCGAGATGGAGCGCTGCGCAGTGCTCCGTCTCCCTGTTCTGGCTTTGGGCTTAGCCGCACAGCCTGCATTCGCTCTGTAGGACGCACACACATTTCCCCTTAATTTTGGGAGGGGAAAAAGATGTGTCCTATAGAGCGAAAAATACGGTATTTATTATTTCTTTATTAAATCTGTGTACCACCTATCATCCGTACATTGTAGGGAGCTTCACAACATTAAAAAGTGTATTTGCCTGGTAAATGTCTGCTGCTTTCACAATTTAAAACATTATGTATGCACTTGGGAAATAATAATGATATGTGAACTTGCCCTGAATGTTTAGCCTCCCAAATGGCATCAGGGACTTTAATTAGCCTGTTGAAAAATGTCCACCAAATGTTACCTTTTCCTCACCAAAATCCCACCCAATCTCTTGATTTGAGTTACCCAAGCTGTCACAATCTGCCTGTGTGACTACCTTTCGTTAAGTTCCTATTGCAGCAGTGTTCTCCAAGCTTCCTTGTTTCGTATAATAATTTAATTTGCTGAAATTGTAAATGCTTGTATGCATGTCTATGTGTTCACATTTAAGTGGTTGGTAACTGAATTCTAGAGAGTTTTCTAGTAGTTATCTCATGTGATTTATGTGAAGCAAGAAGTCTGTGTTTGAGAATCCACTGTGAACACTGCTTAGTTGAATAGAGTGTTGGAGTGCTTCTTTGAAAGAACGAGAGCAAAGCTATAGGGGAAGGTAAAAGTGGAAATCTTTCATAGGAGCTTCAAGGCATGGCCTAATTGAGATACAGAAGCTGAGTGCTGAGCTCTGGAACGAAAGGAAAATACAGTTGTTTATAGGTTGGAAGAAGAGACTGTAAGCCCATGCTTGGACAAGCATGTGACTCTAAATATTATGTTTTAATTCATCTATAAGATTCTGAAAGTAAAGTTTTTGAATGTTAAAGTCTGGGCATTGGTTTAATTTCCTTTTTAAAAAAATAATAATAATTGTTATTAATTTTCTTTTCTCAAAACAAATATCCAATATCATTGTTAGACATACATTTTCCAACCCCCCCCCATTGACTTCCCTCAATTACCATTTCTGGTTTATTACACCAGATGATACATTCTGCTGTTTATATACAATATTATGTTATCACATTGTTATACTTCTTGTTCTCTGTAAATAGAATTGTAAATGTTTATGAGACCATTTCTTTCTGCTGCTTCTGCAAATATATTGTAAAGAGTTCCCATTCTTTTTCAAAGTCACTACAGTGGTACCTCGGGTTAAGTACTTAATTCGTTCCGGAGGTCCGTTCTTAATCTGAAACTGTTCTTAACCTGAAGCACCACTTTAGGTAATGGGGCCTCCTGCTTCTGCTGTGCCGCCGCTGCACGATTTCTGTTCTCATCCTGAAGCAAAGTTCTTTACCTGACGTATTATTTCTGGCTTACCTGAAGCGTATGTAACCTGAAGCGTATGTAACCCGAGGTACCACTGTATTGTCCTTTTCACACAGTTTGTCCATTAACTTTGCTAACTCTGCATAGTTCATCCACTTTTCTTGCCATTGTGCTTTTGATGGTCTTCCAATTTTGAGCTATTAAGATTCTTGAGCTATTAAGATACATGAATAATGTCCTTTTTCCTTTCGACAACTCTTGTCCTAAAATACCTAACAAAAAGGCTTCTGGGTTTTGTAAGCATTGGTTTAATTTCCAAAGAAGGATGTCAGTCATATGTACAGTATGATTTGAGTTTAGCTGTGATTTCGCTACCCTTACGTCAACATTCATAGTTTTCCCCATTCTACTACTAGCTTTCTTTTCCCACTGGTTCCGTTCTCCCTTGCTGTCTGTTATGCTTTCAGCTTTCTTTCAGAACAACGTGATCTCTCTTTTCTAGGGATTGAGGGGGTGGAATTTGATTCAGTTCTCCTTAAACCTGAATTTATCAAATCCACTCTTTCTGAAACAATGAGAACCAAAACACAGACATCCTCTGAAATTTGCGCTTATCCAGCCCACCATTATTTACGAAAACACATCTATTAGGGTGAAGTGAACGTATTAGTGAAAATATCATACCCAAATGTGTTATATCAGGAGAAATTGCCTGCTGAAATGTGTATATTAGTCAAAATTGCATACAAAAATGTGTTTATTAAGAGCAAAACACACTAAAATTGTGAAGAATTTTCAATGAGGAGGTTTTTTTGAAAGAAAATTTACAAATTGCTGCAGAAAAGTGAACCAAATTTAAGATTTATGTATCAACTAGTTGAGATTCCTGCATTGCACAGGGGGTTGGACTAGATGACCCTCGGGATCCCTTCCAACTCTGCAATTCTATGATTTGAAAAATGAGGAACCGATGCCCTCGTTTAACTCCTCAGGACTTCTCTCTAACCCCAGTGAAATTTTGAGTACATGCAACACAATTTTCTCACGTTCATCACTCCTTATCCTTTCTTATCTTTTTCTCTGCTGTTTAAAGTTTTAAATTGAGGTGGGGAATTCCCCTCATCACATTCCTTTTTAAAATTTTGTTAATTGATGGCACTGCATACATAAATCTGTCATCCACTTCTCAATTGTAAGTGCAACCTTTCCCCTTCTAACACCCCTTCCAGCTCCTTGGCTTAGCAAGCAAAAGAACTTAGAGAGAGAGAGAGAGAGAGAGAGAGAGAGAGAGAGAAGAAGCTCAACATTATTAAAACCAGAGGGGGTCCCAAATTGGCTTCCTTGGAGGTTTTTTTTGGGGGGGGGGGAGGGAGAGGACAACTAGCTATCTGTCAGTTCAGCCTAGGAAATTGTTCCTCGGGGTAAAAAGTAGGTCTGGGATTCCTTCCAACTCTTAAAATTCTGTACGTCTGAGTTAGGTGAGTTGATTTTGAGAATTTTTTCTGAGTGATTTGCCTTTTCCAGCATTCACTTCTCTCCCACTAACTGGTACAGTACACGAGTATGGACAATGTGCTCCTACAGTACATGTATGTATTGCAGGGTTTGTAAATATCTACAGTTTATTACTTATGTTCTCCCCCATCCAATTCTACATTGCTTTCAATAAACACACTCTCTTTGTTTCCCACTACAGTGGTAAAGTAAAGGTACAGGTACCCCTGACCGTTAGGTCCAGTCGTGACCGATTCTGGGGTTGCGGCGCTCATCTCGCTCTATGTTTGCCCGCAGGCAGCTTCTGGGTCATGTGGCCAGCATGACTAAGCAGCTTCTGGCGAACCAGAGCAGCGCACGGAAACGCCGTTTACCTTCCCACCGGAGCGGTACCTATTTATCTACTTGCACTTTGACGTGCTTTCAAACTGCTAGGTTGGCAGGAGCTGGGACCGAACAACAGGAGCTCACCCCGTCATGGGGATTCGAACCGCCGACCTTCTGATTGGCAAGTCCTAGGCTCTGTGGTTTAACCCACAGTGCCACCCGCGTCCCTATACTACAGGGGTACCTCAGGTTAAATACTTAATTCATTCCGGAGGTCCGTTCTTTACCGAAACTGTTCTTAAACTGAAGCACCACTTTAGCTAATGGGGTTTCCTGCTGCCGCCATGCCACCGGAGCACGATTTCTGTTCTCATCCTGAAGCAAAGTTCTTAACCTGAAGCACTATTTCTGGGTTAGCGGAGTCTGTAACCTGAAGTGTATGTAACCTGAAGCATATGTAACCCGAGGTACCACTGTATGTGAAAAAAAACAAAAGGGTAGAAGATATTTAGATTCTTGGACTTCTGCTTAAAAATGTGATTTTGTGGACATTGTCCATTCCTCAGACTCCCCTTGCATACACACTTGACCAGAGGGTGCATCTACTATGAAACTAACGAAGCTTAAGCTTCAAGGCCTCTAATCCTGGAGGTACCCCAGAAGTGACATTAGTCCACAGTGCATAAAAACTTTGCATCTAGTAGATTATGCTTGTTGTATGTTTTTCAACTATCCCAGTGTTTGAGAGTGAGTAGCGTAGTTGTTGTAAATGTAGAGTGTCACAGCAAGTTAGCTGAAGTGCACAAATTCTTTATGCATATTGTCTCTAAAAAATGACTTTGCAAGGAAGCTTTCATGTGATGAAACTGTACCTGAATAGGTTGCTAGAAAAAGCAGAAAAATAATATTTTGTAAAATGTGCTTGATGTAATAGGAGATAATCCGGTAGAGGGTTAACTAGGTTGGCAGGAGCTGGGACTGAGCAACGGGAGCTCACCCCTTCTGATCGGCAAATCCTAGGCTCTGTGATTTAACCCACAGCGCCACCCGCATCCCTCAAGGTAATCTGTACACCTACGTAAATCAACTTTAAGGATTGGATCAATCCATGTTGTTCATTAACCATGGTTAGTTCTGCACCAAACTGTGGTTTCTTGGAATACATGTGCTCTTAAAGTTAAAATAAACAAACCATGGTTAAACAATATGAAGGCGGTTAAAACCTCTCAACATAGGGTCTGCAAAGGTGCTCTGAGGCTGTGGAGGGAAAACATCATTTCAGAGACTTGAAGGCACCCTGATACAGCCATGGTTGCTGTCCTAGTTTGTAATACTACAAAAGCACAAGGACTTAAAACAAACAAACCAAGTTCTACGAGAACAGACCAAAGACCAAGAGAAAAATAAAAAAATGGTTCTGTCTTACTGTCTTTATGTTTATGGGAAGCTGATGTCTGTACATACATACACAGCTTGAAAGAAGAAAGCCATGATTTCCTAGTTTATAGAAGTCTTCAGTCAACAATCCTGTCAACAATGCTCGCGAAATGAATAACCGTCTCTTGACAGTTCAAGGAGACAAGCATGATGCTTGCTTGCTGAATGCAGATATTTCAATAAGCCCTTTGCAGCTCATTTCCTTGTATTCATTTACATAATGGAAGGCTGGGTCAGTTTTTAGAGGGCGGCTCTTTTTTTGTATTCTTCTGCAAGTTGTTTCCTTTGTGCACTGGGCACAACCTGGCAGGAGTGTCTCCTGAGCGAGTCTGTTGAAATGAGAGGGAGTTCAGCAAGATAGTCTATGGGCCAGGGGGCCTAAAAATGGGGTACTCATTGACATCTGGAGTGAATAAATATGGGAAGCTCTTTTTTTGCCCTCTTCGTAATAATAGTGTCCTTATGACACTATTAAAACTTTCATCTTCTTGGTAATCCAGTGGTGTAGCGTGAGTTGCAGGGCCCGGGGCCGCGTGGAAGGGAAACGGACGGAGTACGAATGCACATTGAGGCAGCCCCAGGTGTTGAAATTTTGCCCCAACCATTTTGCCCCCACTGCAACTGCCCCTGTAAAGGTAAAGGGACCCCTGACCATTAGGTCCAGTCGTGGCCGACTCTGGGGTTGCGGCACTCATCTCGCTTTATTGGCCGAGGGAGCTGGCATACAGCTTCAGGGTCATGTGGCCGGCATGACTAAGCCGCTTCTGGCAAACCAGAGCAGCGCACAGAAATGCCGTTTACCTTCCCGCTGGAGAGGTACCTATTTATCTACTTGCACTTTGACGTGCTTTTCAACTGCTAGGTTGGCAGAAGCAGGGACCGAGCAACGGGAGCTCACCCCATCGCGGGGATTCGAACCACCGACCTCCTGATCGGCAAGTCCTAGGCTCTGTGGTTTAACCCACAGCGCCACCTGCATCCCAACTGCCCATGTGCCCCCCCCCAAATGCTACGCCTTTGTGGTACTCTGAAAAGATGCAGAACAGACTGCGTATTCAAAATCTATATAATACAAGGGTGGAAATCTTATGTTTTAGATTTCACCTGTAATGAAATTGTTCACGGAACTGTCTGTCTTATTCATAATATACACCTCCCCGCCCCCTCTTTAGCCTGCTTTCTGGCACTTATCAGGGATTGATCATATCTCTACTGAGGGAACATTCTTGGTGTAAAGCATTCTTGGTCTATCACTACAGCTCCTTCCAATTACATGTGGTATTTGGTACCACCTTGAGGGATTAAACTAGATACTATTTTAATAGCCCGCAGCCCTAATATTTAGCCATGGCATCTGTTAACAATGAGTGGCTCTCACTGAAAAGATACCGTAGTTGCTGGTGATGGTAAAGTTAGCCAAAACGACAAAACAACTTGACAAATAAAACATATTGTATGTGAAATAAAAATCAGAGAGGTGAGAACCTGATTTTACAGTAGGTTTTTAAAAAAATATGGTGGAAGCTTGCTACCATACCATTATCCCCAAATCTATAAATGCAGCAAAGTGGAGGTATAACATTTTCTCAAACCGTTTAGCTAATCATAAACGCAATGAGACCTTCTGACTACCTAGAATTCCTAATTAGTTAAAAATTAGAAAGGAAGCAATTTAATTCCCTCCTAATCACAATGTAATCACCTACTTGGAATTAAAAGGAGTACTTTCCATTGTGCCTTTGGGGGACTGGATATAAAAAGAATGAATTAGTGATTGAACTTATACCATTCAGAGGAACTTTCAAATTCCAGCTAGGTCTGTGGAGCCACAGAGACCTTTTTTACCCAGGCAATAATCCAGTTTGGAAATTAGCATTATCCAAACTAGACTGGGTCAACATGGTTGCCCTCTAATTTATTTATTTAACGACTGGGTTTGGTACAACATAGGACCTGTATTTACACCCTGCACATGCAAATTGTAAAATAAAAACGAGCAGGAATAAATGGATGGTGTTTAAAGTCAGCCTCCTGTGATTGAAGGAAATCAGTCACTCATACAGGATTTTGTGTTCACCTGATCCTGATAGTTGAGTCCAGCTCTGTGCTTTAGAAGTCGATAAAAAACACCTGAGGTACATTCCATCATTGTGCCTGGGGTGAGATATTATTTTTCAGGCTTTCATTATTTGAAGCCTTGTAAGTATCTTCAGGGGGGGAAATCAACTGGAGGTCGTCAACCCCAGTTTGCCCAAATTAAGCTGGTTCTTTCTTATTTCCCTTAGGTGGCTCAAATTTTTATTTTAACAGATACATGGTAGGTAATGTGATACTTTTTTCTTGGGCCGATTTCTGCAGGTTAGAGAATGAAAGCTGTTGCTAATCATTTGGATAGGGAAGACGGGCAGAACGCCGGCCTTGTGTCTTACGCAGTTGGGTTGGCTGCACTCGGATGGAATCTGATATCTTATGCATATTCTGGTGCCCAGAAAATTTAAACTTTCATTATCAAACATAGGCTTTGAATGCTCTGGGGATTTGAATGCTGCATCCCAGATAATTTTTCTCTGGTGGAAGAACAGAAAGAAGAATGATCCTCTCTCCATAATGTTTAAAGAGCCTTACATACAGTGGTACCTCGGGTTACAAACACCTCAGGTTACAAACACTTCGGGTTACAGACTCCGCTGACCCGGAAATTGTACCTCGGGTTAAGAACTTTACCTCAGGATGAGAACAGAAATCGCGTGGCCCCATTATCTAAAGTGGTACCTCAGGTTAATAATGGTTTCAGGTTAAGAACAGACCTCCAAAACGAATTAAGTTCGTAACCAGAGATACCACTGTACGTACCTCTATGAACCTATCCCCACGAACTAGGCTAAATGGTATAGGGCAATATTATGACATGTTGTTGACATCCGTCTGTCTTGAGACAGTGGGGTTTTCTTAGAGAGATGGTCAGTTTCGACACGAGTCAAAGTCGGTAGTTTCCTCTAGAGCCGGATCCTGGAAAATATTAGTGTGCTTTACAAACTGTCTAGAATATATTTTGAAACAATAGGAAAACCTGCAAAGCATGTTAATAGAAACCATAGAAAAATGAGCAAGCCTGTTAATTAGACGTGGAAGTAGAATGTGGGCACACCGCATAAATAGGCTTTTTGGTTATAATTCAGCTCAGAGGCTGTGCACATTGTGACACTTTTGCTGCCTTGAAAGAAACCATACTTTTGAGCTGAGCTGAGCTGAGCTGAGCTCTTTAAATAAAAGAGCAGTTGTACAGGGGGTTTGGACTGGGTGTCCATCAATGTGCAAATGATACCCAGCTCTACCTCTCTTTCAAATCAGAACCAGTGAAGGCAGTGAATGTCCTGTGCGAGTGCCTGGAGGCGGTTGGAGGATGGATGGTGGCTAATGGATTGAGGTTGAATCCTGACAAGACAGAAGTACTGTTCTTGGGGGACAGGGGGCGGGCTGGTGTGGAGGACTCCCTGGTCCTGAATGGAGTAACTGTGCCCTGGTCTTGTCTGCTCAATCGCCAGAACCTGCCTTTGCCTGCCAGGGAAGTCCCTAACTAGGCAAGGGTTTGAGTACCATTGGCTACCCTCACCTGGTTTAGCTGGTTAGTCGAAGCCGTTTCCCAGGTATAGATGCTGTTGTGTGCTCCTAGATGCTTCTAGGAGCCACAGGTGTGAGCTGAGTGCAGAGTGGCTACCGAAGGCGAACAAACTACCCAAGAAGAAGTACCCCCACCAGAGGTTCTCTCCTAAACATGGTCCATAAATGGAAATAATAATAATAATAATAATAATAATAATAATAATAATAATAGGCATCTAAATTACCAACAAGGATTCAGGCAAATAATTTATGGCTTAAGAGCATCTTGTGAATTGAATGTTGTGACATTTGAAGCAGGGACCTCCTATTAGGATTGGTGACCACTGCTTTCCCAGTCCCCCCCCTCCCCCATCATTCTGGGATCAAAATTTCTCGGTTGGGAACTCATCAGAAATTTTCCCATAGGAAAAGATGGAAATTGTTGCCTTGTTGTGTGAACACTCGCCTAACCATCAATTTCCTGAAAATGCATTGTGTTCAGATAGCATGAGCCGAGTGTATATATTTTAAAAACAGGACTATAGATTTACGATGCAGGCACACACACACAAAAACGAAGAAGTTAACAAAACTATCTCAAATTAAATGAGCTGCACCAGAAATATACATTTTATGTTGCCATATTTTCTCTTCTAATGCAATAGCTTGTGTAATGGGGTTGCTCGTGCGTAAGCCGGTGCAAACACCTGGCTGGGTTGCCAAAGTGAACCTTTTTCTGTCCGGACAGCCACTCACCCATGGCTGACTCAATCGCTGGCAGAATCCGTGAGTGGGCGTTTCTTAAACTTCTTCCAGCAAAGAAGTTCTTTGACGCCTAGTCTCCGCCTACCCTCTCTGCGCGGAAGCCTTCTGCGCAGGGAGGGCGTGGGCAACGGAGGACCCCTACTCTCCCCGCTGGTCCCCGGCAAGGAGTCATGGGACCGCCTCGCCACTTCCCCCAGCTGCCCCCCTTCTCCACTGGTGCTACGCTGATTCTCTTCCCCAGAAGATGGGCTGCTCCTCCCGATCCCTGGACGCTCTCTGGAATCCCTCTGGCTTTTGCTCTCCCCCTCCAGTACTGATGGCAGTTCCCTGACAGCTTGTGAGATTACAATCGAAAAATCCTTACACTCAGCAGTTATGCAGTATGTACACAACTGTGTGCGAGGATCTGTGTACATTCAACGAGTTAAGTTTAAAAGAAGTACTTTGGTTTTAAAAGTTTAACAAATCCTGGAGTATATGTGAGCCTGTATTTTTTACTCTCTCTTCTTGCATCACAGTAACATTTCTTTCCCCCATCTTGGCCTTCAAAACTGAAACCTTTCAGATGAGATCCACTAGATGTTTTGTATCATAGCTAAGTACAATTCATTGGTGGTCTTTTGGTGGTGATGGTAGGATTGGCTGCAGTGTGTGTGTGTGGCCCTTACTATTCCTGGCATTGTTTGTTCTAACAACAAACTGGACACATAAATCAGGTTCTCCCCATGCAGGCCTTTATTGGTCTGACAACAGTTAGACTTTGGGTTACTGTGTAAACATGTGTAATATATAGTGGTATGTTGTTTTCCCTCCCTGCCCATGTCCTCTGCATCTTGGTCACAAGTGGCGTGACAGAACTTCCTCAAATATTGCTGCAATATCTTTGCAGCAATGACGCAGTGCAAGACTGGCAAATGTGACGCTTTTAAATGAATGTGGTCTTGATAGGCACTCTATGTTTATTACATTTTAAATTATTGTTATTATCCTGTCCTTTTAAAAAAGAAATAAATCCCGAGGGCAGTTTCACAAACACAAACAAAGCGCAATCACTTTCTTATACAGTCGTACCTTGGTTCTCGAACGCCTTGCGACTCGAACGTTTTGGCTCCCAAACACCGCAAACCCGGACGTGAGTGTTCTGGTTTGCGGACATTTTTTGGAAGCCGAACGTCCGATGCGGCTTCCGATCAAGTGCAGGAAGCTCCCAAAGCCAATCGGAAGCCACACCTTGGTTTTAAAACATTTTCGGAAGTCGAATGAACTTTCGGAACGGATTCTGTTTGAGAACCAAGATATGACTGTACGGTGGAACACAGTGTGAGGTCTTAATATCCGGCATAAAATGTGGTGTCGATAAGCTCTGCTTTACTTTTAAAAACAAAGGGTTGCATGCATTGTTAGTCACACTAACATGTAGGCATGTTGAAATTAATTTGCACAGTTAACTTAGTTCCATGAATTTCAAGGGGGTCTACTCTGAGTAGGACTTAGTTGGATACAACCTTAATCAGAGTTATAACCTGTTGCTTCTTTATTTACTGCTCCTGTATCCCACTTTTCCTCTTAGTGACTTATGAGGTGGGCTTCTTTGTGGCAGTTTACATCAGGGCTTTCTAATGGTTCCAGAATGGGACAGTCTTCACTTCTAGGATGTGGTGTGGGCTCATGGGCAGAAGACAGTTTCGCCGATTTGGAGTTTGGCATGGAAAAACAAATCCCCATGCCCCAGGGCTCAGTTCCGGCACCTCTCAGGTGAGTGCCATTGCCATTCTGAGAGAACAAGGGAGGTGTTCATGGTGAGTTCTGACCTGGGTGCTGTATATCAGGGGTGGCCAACTCCCAAGAGACTGCGATCTATCATTATTTCATTAATGTAATGAAAGAAGATACTGATGTTATAAATATGAAATTAAGGTAAAGGTAAAGGGACCCCTGGCCATTAGGTCCAGTCGTGACCGACTCTGGGGTTGCGGCGCTCATCTCGCTTTATTGGCCGAGGGAGCCGGCATACAGCTTCCGGGTCATGTGGCCAGCATGACTAAGCCGCTTCTGGCGAACCAGAGCAGCACACGGAAACGCCGTTTACCTTCCCGCCGGAGCGGTACCTATTTATCTACTTGCACTTTGACGTGCTTTCAAACTGCTAGGTTGGCAGGAGCAGGGACCGAGCAATGGGAGCTCACCCCGTTGCGGGGATTTGAACCGCCGACCTTCTGATCAGCAAGTCCTAGGTTCTGTGGTTTAACCCACAGCGCCACCCGCATCCCTAAATATGAGATTGGGAACTGCTAAATATGTAATATGATGAAATCCAGATTGGAGGGTGTCGAGGCAGTCTTTTAGCAATGTGAATACACCAGGGAATAAGAAGAAAAAATTCTTCTTTTATTTCATGTGTTTTTATTGTTGTTAAGTTTTTATGTTGTGTCAAATGTAATGTTTTTCTTTTGTGTTTTTGTCTGTGTGTTATAAGAGAAAACTAATACATTTTTTTGGGGGGGGGGGAAGAGTGACTGCGATCTACTTACAGAATTAAAAACTGGCAGTGATCTACCAAAACCTCCTGGGGATCTACCAGTAGATCGCGATCAACCTGTTGGACATCCCTGCTGTATATAAAAAAATGGACAGGATGCAGTTCTAACCAGAGGGATTGTGTTCTGTGTTGAACAGTGATAGCCACATCTCATGGCCCCTCCTTGGCCCTGTTCCTCATTCCCTACTGCTTCTCACTGTGGTTAGTTCATTCCTGTTTTTTCTTTCTTTCTCCTGAAGTTACAGCATATCTTGTCTAAACATTCTAAAGTATACAGTAAGCCGGGCATTGGGTTCAGAATCAAGTATATAAATTAAACTAGTTTTACATACCAACAATGCATGTGTCCTTATTTGACTTGCATCTTTTCCTTGCTGTAGAATTTATTTTATAGAGCTGCAGTGGCCCCATAACGAAATAACACAAAAGCGGGGGGGGGGGGGGGCAGGGAAGGCCCTTTTCCTAAACATCTTCCCAATTTAGATTTTGACAGCATACCGAGCAAAGAGAGAAGGGAGGAATGAGAGAGGAGCAAATGCAATTGAACAAAAGCGAGCTTACTTAGAGCCGAATTTGATTAGCTAGGATAATGAGCTTTTCCACTGAAGTCCCCACTGCCCACAGTGTATTAAAAATTCTTTTTTTCCTTCCAGAGGGGATATGTTTCCCCACCCGCTTCGGGGCATTTCCAGGTGACTATTGTGAGATGCATGCAATAAAAGGAAAAAAAGGGCAGTAGTCACACAATATTTTAGGCATGAAAACCCCATCCAATTCTACATACAGTGGTACCTCGGGTTACATACGCTTCAGGTTACATACACTTCAAGTTACAGACTCCGTTAACCCAGAAATATTACCTCGGGTTAAGAACTTTGCTTCAGGATGAGAACAGAAATCGTGCAGCAGCAGTGGGAGACCCCATTAGCTAAAGTGGTGCTTCAGGTTAAGAACAGTTTCAGGTTAAGAACGGACCTCCGGAATGAATTAAGTTCTTCACCCGAGGTACCACTGTGTCCCTATTTTCCCTGCCAGTGCTGCTGCCCCTGAGCTCGGGGAGGAGGATGAGCCGGTGCTTGTCCCAAACGACTGTGAGATACCACTGTGTGTGTGTGTGTGTGTGTGTGTGTGTGTGTGTGTTTATCTATCTATCTATCTATCTATCTATCTATCTATCTATCTATCTATCTATCATCTGAGTGACCCTTTGCAATAATAAGCCCCCATGTAGAATCCCCCTTTGTTTCCCATCCTGTGGAGGTTGGTTCTGTACATTTTATTTATGGGTGTGTGTGGGAAGGTAATGTATGTCATTCAACTAAGTTAAATAAACAACACTTGTTTAAAAAGGAGTTCTAAGAGTGAGCGCTGCAGTGCAGTGCCTCCACATGTCTCTTGCATCAGGGAAGAAGGGTTAAACTGAGAAATTCGAAACTTTTCATATAACAGGGGTCAGCAAACTTTTTCAGCAGGGGGCCGGTCCACTTTTTTTTACAGAAAGACTCATTCTTGCTGGTATAATCTTAATATTTACAACCAGGTGAAGGTTTTGTTTTTGGAATAATAAATTTTCAGAGTAGTGTTTACAGTTATATCAGAAATTGCTGATTTGGTTATACTATTAGAAATACATAGGCAGATAATTATGAAAGTATTGTGAGGTTTAATAAGTTAACTGTTTATATTCGGACAACTTTTCTGCTGTGCTTTATTGGAAGGAGAAAAATAATCATTTCCTTAAAGCAATTTAAACAATTTATTTAACTAAAACAGTAACATTATAGCATATGTATCCATGTTTGTTAACTGATGCGGTTAAACAATTTAAAAAACAACAACATTAGACTTGAGTTTTAGCACACAGGAAGAACTTAAAGCAAATCCTTGAATAGCCTTTGGACTATAATGTAACTTAAATAGAAAACTATCCTTGGGGGGGTTGGGGGAAATCCTCCAAAAGCATTTTATTTTTAAGGTCCAATTTAAATTTTAAAAAATCTGATTTAAAACAAAAAAATCCAATTTAAATGTAAAAAATAATTTTTTTTTATAAATGAAATCATTGATTTTAATCCACCCTGATACTGAACAACTAGGAAGCCTATTCTTGCTGCCTAAAGACCATGACTGCCTTCATATTTCTTCTCTCTTTTTTCCTCACCTCAGTTTCAAAGAGGCAGAGTCTGAGAGTCAAGTTTCTCGAGCTGTGAGCAACCGCAGTGCGATGGCTCGGTGTGTTCTGTCATCGTTGCTGCTTTAGCTTTTAGCTGGTGGCTCGGAACAAGCTTTCAAATGATGGACAGAGAGGCATTAAAAAGAGGATTTCACGCTGCCCTGTTCCTTTCTTACAAGACAGCATGGGGGCGTGCTTCATAGTCCTGCCCTCCAAGTTACACGATACACCGTCATGCTGGGACAACATCCTCACACAGTGAGGGATTCTCTTCTCTGTGCGGCGGCAAGGAAAACAATTCTGCTTTCCTTACTCCATTCTCTGCTGCAGGGGCGTCTTACCCATAGAGACTAGTGGCGCTGGGCGCCAGGGCGCCAAGTTCTGCAGGGCGCCAGGGAAGAGGCAGAGGTTGGAAGCGGCGCCTCCTGGCATCAGTTCGCTGCCCTCGCCCACCTCCACCATGCCACGCCAAAGCAGTGACACGCCCGGAACATCAGTCTGCCATGGCCACCGCGGCACGAAGTGGGCAGCTGGGTCAGGAGGTGCTGCGTCCAGCCTCCGCCTCTTCCCCGCCAAAGGAGCCGCCCTCCAGCCACTGATCGCCTCCTCCAGCCCTTAAGATGGCCCTTCTCTGCTGCATATTGAAAAACTTTTGTCTGCTTAGCTTTTGCCTGTTCCGTTTGCTGCTTTTGTACACGACAGAAGGTGGCAGTACACCTTGCTCAGGGCCATCAGTGAAAATAGTGGGGGGGGGGGGGGCGCTGTGGTCTAAACCACTGAGCCTCTTGGGCTTGTCGATTGGAAGGTCAGCGGTTGAAATCCCCGTGACTGAATGAGCTCCCGTTGCTCTGCTCCAGCTCCTGCCAACCTAGCAGTTCGAAAGCACACCAGTGCAAGTAGATAAATAGGTACCACTGTGGTGGGAAGGTAAACAGCATTTCTGTGCACTCTGGGTTCTGTCACAGTGTCCCGTTGCACCAGAAGCGGTTTAGTCTTGCTGGCCACATGACCCGGAAAGCTGTCTGTGGACTAACGCTGGCTCCCTCGGCCTGAAAGCAAGATGAGCACCACAATTTGAACGTTGCCTTTGACTGGACTTAACTGTCCAGGGGTTCTTTACCTTTACCTTTACCTCCGCTCTCTCTCTGTAAAGCCCACATTGGCTTACCCTGAAGACGATCTGTGTAAGACTACAGTGTAAAGGCCAAAGTGATGTCTTTGAGCAAGGAAAACCAGATATGCAGCAAAGTTTAACGCAGATATAAAAGCTTTTTTTGTGGAGGGGAGTAAGAGTGTTACAATAAATCTGGATAAGGTAAGGAAATGGACCAGGTTTTACCTGCTTTAACAAAAACAAGGGAGCAATTTTTGAAATATCAGGACCTAAGTCTTCTGGAACAATGGATTCAGCTGTAAAATAAAAGCATTTCATATTCATTGTATTTGCATTATAACACTGTGACACCAGGTGGCGCTGCGGAGCTCCGTTTTTGCCAACACGATTTCTCATACACAGTTTACAACGCGTTTCCCCGAAACGCTTTTTTGCTGTGTCTGGATCCAGCCAATGTCTTCATCCTGCATCCCTATCTTTTAAAGTGATTGGCTGCTTTCAGAACTGAACACTTAGAGATCTGTGTTTATTAACAGGCTCGATTTCACTGCATTAGCGTTTAAAGAGCCATCTCTTGTTGATGAAACCATTCATGAAATGCAGCCTCCCTTCCAAAAGCCACATGCAGCTGTGGCAGAAAGTCGTTGTTCAGCATTTTTCTTATTTAATTGATACGAACATAACTATGGGGAGGGTGGAAACCAAAAGCTGCTCTGTCAGCACATCGGCAAAGGAGGAATTTTGTTAATTTAAATGACTTCTACATTTTTGAGGGGTCGGGGACATCAGCAAAGCTAATGAGGCAATTCTGGCAGAGCTGTGTCCTTGCGTTTTCTTTTCACACTGGAAGTTGCCTCCCAGCCATTGGCTGAGCTCCTGAGAAATTATGGAAGAGTCACAAATATGTTCCTTGCTGAATGGGACACATAATTCTTGGAATTTTGCACTTCATGTTTGAACCTACCCTTTGGAGCTCTCTGTTGTTGTGAATAGTCTTAAAATACAGTGGTACCTCTGGTTAAGTACTTAATTTGTTCCGGAGGTCTGTTCTTAACCTGAAACTGTTCTTAACCTGAAGCACCACTTTAGCTAATGGGGCCTCCTGCTGCTGCTGTGCCGCTGGAGCCCGATTTCTGTTCTCATCCTGAAGCAAAGATCTTAACCTGAAGGACTATTTCTGGGTTAGCGGAGTTTGTAACCTGAAGCGTATGTAACCTGAGGTACCAGTGTACTAGAATTGTAGAGTCACCTAGTCGAACCCCCAGCAGTGCATTATTCTCAACTAAAGCATCCATGACAGATGGCCATCCAACCTCTGCATAGAAAGACTTAACAACGTTAGTATGGCATAAGGCTTCCTGGGCTTTTGCCCAGTTTATCAGATGCATAAAATGTTATCCTGCGTTACAAGTGCATATGTACATCCCGGGGGGGTGGGGTGGAATTTAAAACGGAGAGGTCAAAATAAAATGGCTTAAGGACAGTTGCAGAGTGTTCAGGAAGGTCAGAAATGGCAATAGTGAAAAGCCAGTGGGGGGACATTTCAGCCTCCAAAGACTCTCTGGGAGGTCAAAGAAAGGATACAACATGAAACAGCTGAACTACAATACATCCAGAAGTTCAGTTCTGTCACTGAAGTTGGCCTGTCTTTTGGCAAAAGGTTTGGGCACTGCTAGCGAGTAGGGACGCGGGTGGCGCTGTGGTCTAAACCACTGAACCTAGGGCTTGCCGATCGGAAGGTCAGCGGTTCGAATCCCCGCAACGCAGTGAGCTCCCATTGCTCGGTCCCTGCTCCTGCCAACCCAGCAGTTCAAAAGCACGCCAGTAGATAAATAGGTACCACTCCGGCAGGAAGGTAAATGGCATTTCCGTGCGCTTCTCTGGTTCGCCAGAAGTGGCTTAATCAAGCTGGCCTGCGGACAAACGCTGGCTCTCTCAGCCAGTAAAGCGAAATGAGCACCACAACCCCAGAGTCGTTTGCGGCTGGACTTAACTGTCAGGGGTCCTTTACCTTTAGAGAGTAACTCAATGGGGATTTAGTGAAACTCATGGGTTTTCCCATTTTCCCCTGGTAGAAAACAAAAGTCCTCAAGAGTAGAGATGAAATTCATCAGAGCATTTCAAATTTAGGGGGCTGAAACTGAAAAGACCCTGCTGTAAGCTGTAAGCACAGCAGGATCTCACTATACAAATTTGCACATGACATCAAACCGTAGTTTATAACGAACAGTGATTTCGCTGGTGCATGGTGGTAAATACTCTTTGCTCCACTCTTGCTGTTGGGAAACAAACCGGAATCTGGTTTGTCGTGATTTCCAAACCTGGGTTCATGGTTTGTTTCTCTCCAAACAAAGTATGAACGGTAACCAAGGTTTGGACATCACAACACAGCACATTCCTGTCTTGCTTCCTGGCAGTGCAGCATAAGTGGGGAAGCAAGGGAACGAGAACTATTCAGTAGCATGCACCAGTGTGCTGATCGTGTGAAACCTTTGTTGTTGACTGGCTTAATGTGATGTGTGTCCTGGCCCATTGAAGGGTGCCAGGAGTCACAAACTAGAGAAGGTGCCTAAATGTACATGGCCCAACATACCCGACAAGGGGGCAAGCACCCTAGCAAATGTAAGTGGCGTATTTGGTTACCGATTTTAGCATTCCTTACAGATGACATTGACGATACATTATTGTTTCCCCATGCGATGATGTGTACTGTGTTGCACAACTATCTCCGGCACATCTGCATAAACAATGTGTGGAAGGAAGTTGGAGTTTGCATTTGAAGGTGACACAGCCCTGTAGCATCCTGGTTACAGTGTTTGATGCATGACGAAACAGACATTCGAAAAGCTATATGCTTTATGTTTGCAAAATTTAAATAGGACACGTATCCTTTAAAACAGTTGGAAGGGGGCATTTGAAAACATCTGAGCTAAAAGGACTGTAGTAGAAGCAAAATAAGTTAGGGGTTGGGGAGGTAGTTTGTACATGCAGTCTGTTGGAATGAAGTTTTGATAAATAGTGAGTTTGTTTTATGTAAATAAAAGAGCTGTCCTTATCCCAGTGTCCTCCCTGACCATTGGGCTATGCTGGCTAAGGTTTATGAGAATTTGAGTCTGAAATATCTGGAGGTCACCAAACAGAGCAAGGCAGATCTAAAATAATAATAATATATAGGGAGGATGTACAGACCACAGTTCAACAGAGGTGAAACATTTAAGAGTTTGATTACTGTGTAGATTGTTTCATTTGTAGAAAAGCCTGATACTTGCCTGAAGTTTTGCAAACAGCCTGTAGACTAGTGTGGTTACTCTTCTTTGTGCATTCAGGTATATTTAATAGGAAGAACATATGAAGCTGACTGATGCAGAGGCAGGTGAGGCATTTCCTCCAAGTGTCCTGATTTTCCAGGGACGGTCCCAGAATTACGAAAGCGATCCCAGCTTCTGATTCAATCTCAGAATACAGTGGTACCTCGGGTTACATACACTTCAGGTTACAGATGCTTCAGGTTACAGACTCTGCTAACCCAGAAATAGTACCTTGGGTTAAGAACTTTGCTTCAGGATGAGAACAGAAATTGTGCTCTGGCGGTGCAGCGGCAGCGGGAGGCCCCATTAGCTAAAGTGATGCTTCAGGTTAAGAACAGTTTCAGCTTAAGAATTGACCACCGGAACGAATTAAGTTCTTAACCCGAGGTACCACTGTGTCCCTATTTTCCGTGCCAGTGGTGCTGCCACTGAGCTCGGGGAGGAGGATGAGCCGGTGCTTGTCCCAAACAACTGTGGCAGCAGCAGTGGCAGCTGTGAGGGAGCACCCCACTGGGCAGCTCATAGCAGCTGCTGGAGGGCAGGAGAGGAGGAAGAGAAGCTGCTGAAGCCTAGCTCTGCATGATGCATTGGCTCAAGAAGTCATCATCATCATCATCATCATCATTTATTCATTTATACCCCACCCATCTGGCTGGGTTTCCCCAGCCACTCTGGGTGGCTTCCAACAAAATATTAAAATACAATAGTCCTTCAGATATTAAAAGCTTCCCTAAACAGGGATCCGCAGCTGATCTTGCCCCTTTCTAAAATTTGTTTACAGTGGTATCTCAGGATGTGAACGAGATCCGTTCCGGAGCCCCGTTCGCATCCCAAATGGAACGTAAGATGCGACTGCGCGTCTGCGGGTGCGCAGGTTGCATTTTGCCACTTCGGCGCATGCGCGTGACATCATTTTGAGCGTCTGCGCATGTGCGAGCGGCGAAACCTGGAAGTAACGCGCTCTGTTATTTCCGGGTTGCCATGGAGTGCAACCCGAACGCGCTCAACCTGAAGCACATTCAACCTCAGGTATGACTGTATTGGCATGTGTGTTTTCCTTTTGGGAGTCTACCAAATAATAAAAATTTTAAAATCGAGATTGAGGGGTTTTCTCAGGGTGATGGAGGGCATATGCGCTGTTGGTGAAGTGGTGGCGGCCCTCACCCTTCTTCTGATAGTAAATGGTCAGTGGGGTGGGGACAACAAGGGGGGGTTAAGGAGGGTCAGTTGAGGAGGGGAGTGAGAAACGTTCCTATTTTCGTATGAGGAATGTTGGAGGGCATGGGACTGGTCCAGCTAACCTAGTGTTGTCTACTTCAGGGATAGCCAATGTACTTGTTGGACTACAATTCCCATCATCCCTGCCCAATGGCCATGCAGACTGGATCTGAAGGGAGTCGTAGTCCAATGTGTGGAAGGCACCATGTTGGCTACCCCTGGTGTAGTCTTGGCAGTCTGCACCTCTCTAGGATCTCAGACAGGTGCCCCTCTCGCCCAATTCAGTTCCCTGAGATTCTTTAACTTGGATTCAATTTGGGAACTTCTGTGTGCAGAGCATATACAGTGGTATCTTGGTTGTCGAAGGGCTTGGCTCCTGAACAAATCGGCTCCCGAACGCCACACACCCGGAAGTGAGTGTTCTGATTTGCGAACGTTTTTCGGAAGCTGAATGTCGCGGCTTCCAATTGAGTGCAGGAAGCTCCTGCAGCCAATCAGAAGCCACGTCTTGGTTTTCAAACTGTTCCGGTAGTCGGACGGACTCCTGGAACGGATTAAGTTTGACAACCAAGGTACCACTGTACTCTGCAGCTGTCCATTATGGGGATTGATCCTGCAACCTGGGCGTTATCAGCACCAAGCTCTAACCAACTGAGCTATGTTCAAGTAATGTATGGCTGTTTCTGAAAACAGCAGACTCATGTTATCGTTTTCTTTTTTCTTCCAGTAACATCTCGTTATCAGTTATCCACATTGTGCTGATAAGAGCCTGTGTGTGGGTTTTGTATACAAAGGCTTCAGTTTGCTTCTGTTGTGCAGGTTTCATTTTTCCTCTTTTCCTGCATTGCTGAGAAAAGGAATCTACTTTTTTCTCTCTCCAGCTAAGAGCGTTGGAACAGAGACGACATGACAGAATAAGACAGTGTTTTCACTGCTTTACTTTCCCTGATTCACCATACGGGGTTAATCCCTGATGGAAAACAGTTGAGTGATTATAGATGATGAAGCACAAAGAGTAGTTTAACCAGCGGGATTTTGCAGGCATGAGAGAGTAATAAGAGAGTGTGCCGCACACTGCCGTCTATTGACATTCTGTGCCAGAAATAATAATTGTTTCAAATTGCACACTGTGGCTGACAAAACTTTATCTCTTTCCAGAAAGACAACATATATATTAATGTTTTTGAAGTTGGGATGAATGCTTTAATTGAGTCATTTTAATTCCCGGAGGCGAATCTTTTGGAATCCTTTGTGTATGATGTACGTGCGCGTATATTAAGAAAAATTGTAGGCTTTATCATTCAATATTTGAATTTGAAAGTTAGTTTTGGCAAGCTTAGCTTCCTATATTAATTCCATAGATGTAAAATAATAATAATAAAAATAATTTGTTTCATATGGTGGCTGCTGGTTCCGTCACCTAACCTCTCAGTACTGCTGTTCCCTCTCATGGCATCACCTTAGATGAGAAAATCCTAACTAGCCTTTTTGAGGAGAAGTTAGTGTATATTTCTTCTCTCATTCAAGAAAGTATCTTGATCCCACGCTGATGTCACGCTGCCTGGTTTCTAAACAATATAAGGCTTTGAGACTGGATCTCCTGCTTCCCACCAGGTTGCAGAAGAAGGAGACAGAACAGGCCACCTTCAGCTAAATCCCACTCCTGTGGACATTTTGGGACCAACACATTGCTATGTAAAACTAGGCCACATGGTTGCAGCTTGCGAAAGGGAGATTGTAGCTGCTTTGAGACTCCTTAAGGGGAGTAAACAAGTTCTGTATAGTTAAAGCTATGGTTTTCCCAGTAGCGATGTATGGAAGTGAGAGCTGGACCATAAAGAAGGCTGATCGCCGAAGAATTGATGCTTTTGAATTATGGTGCTGGAGGAGACTCTTGAGAGTCCCATGGACTGCAAGAAGATCAAACGTATCCATTCTGAAGGAAATCAGCCCTGAGTGCTCACTGGAAGGACAGATCCTGAAGCTGAGGCTCCAATACTTTGGCCACCTCATGAGAAGAGAAGACTCCCCGGAAAAGACCCTGATGTTGGGAAAGATGGAGGGCACAAGGAGAAGGGGACGACAGAGGACGAGATGGTTGGATAGTGTTCTCGAAGCTACAAGCATGAGTTTGACCAAACTGCGGGAGGCAGTGGAAGACAGGAGTGCCTGGCATGCTCTGGTCCATGGGGTCACGGAGAGTCGGACACAACTAAACGACTAAACAACAACAACAACAAGGGGAGTAAAAGGCGGGCTATCAAGTCCAAACTCTTCTTCTTCTCTTCTTCCCTGTCAGCAAGACACTGCCAAATGCTGCTTCCTCCCTTGTCCTGCATATCCATCCTGCTTGCATATTTATTCATCCCATCTTCCTCAGAGGAGTGCAAGATGGCATATATGGGAGTTATCCCCATTTTTCCGTATGATGTAGGTTTGCCTGGCAGATAGCCGCTTCCCCCAAGGCTAGCTAGCGAACTTTGGCTGAATGGCGAGTTGAACAGATGTCTCCCAGATGGTCTCCTTTTCAATACTGGTTTTCAGACGTGTTTAAAAGCCGCATATGATCAGGCTCCCACATATGGATGCCATTGCCCATGCCCTGATAACCTCCGGGCTGGATTACCGCAATGTGCTCTATGTGGGGCTGCCCTTGACGTCAGTCAGCTGCGGCTGTTCCAAAAGGGAGCAGCTTGACTGCTCACGGGGATGTCAACAACATGTTTCCTTGCTGTTGAAAGAATCGCACTCGTTGCCAACTAGCTGCCTGGCAAAGTTAAAGGTGCTGGTTTTGGTGTATAAGGCCCTAGACAGCCTGGGACCAGGATACTTGAAATATTATCTCACCCCTTATAAACCCAGTCAAGCACTGTGCTCTGAAAGTGAGTGCCTCCTGCATATACCATCTTGCTAGGAAGTCCCATGGGACGTGGGTGGCACTGTGGTCAAACTACTGAGCCTCTTGGGCTTGCTGATCAGAAGGTTGACAGTTCAAATCCCTGCAACGGGGTGAACTCCCATTGCTCTGTCCCAACTCCTGCCAACCTAGCAGTTTGAAAGCATGCCAGTGCAAATAGATAAATAGATACTGCTGTGGCAGGAAGGTAAATGGTGTTTCCCTGAGCTCTGGTTTTCTTCACGGTGTCCCATTGTGCCAGAAGCAGTTTAGTCATGCTGGCCACATGACCCAGAAAACTGTCTGTGGACAAACGCTGGCTCCCTTGGCCTGAAAGTGAGATGAGCGCCGCACCCCATAGACGTCCCAACCCCTGGAAAGGTAGGTACAGTAAAGGACAACTGGATGCTTAAATCCAGTCAAAGGCAACTATGGGGTTGCAGCACTCATCTTGCTTTCAGACCGAGGGAGCTGGCGTTTGTCCACAGACAGCCTTCCGGGTCATGTGGCCAGCATGACTAAACCACTTCTGGCGCAGTGGAACACTGTGACAGAAACCAGAGCGCATGGAAACACTGTTTACCTTCCTGCTGCAGTGGTACCTATTTATCTACTTGCGCTGGTATCCTTTCGAACTGCTAGGTTGGCAGGAGCTGGGACAGAGCAACGGGAGCTCACCACGTTGTACAGATTCAAACCACCGACCTTCTGATTGGCAAGCCCAAGAGGCTCAGTGGTTTAGACCACAGCGCCACCTGTGTCCCAGTTGGAAAGGTAGGAGCCAGGACCGGCAGTTATCTGCCAAACACTCTCTCTTCATGTGATTTTAAACCACATGGACTGAAGACTGATAACTGAAGCAGGGCTTATATGTTTCCCCCCCAGTAAAAAAATAATATTCTTATTCACTATCGTGTGATAGTTCTCCTCTTTGGGTTCAGGTTTGGTGACGGAGCAGGCAGGAAGCATTTTTGCGCCAACGTCTTTGGCATTAGCTGTTAAAAGTGTTATTAAGTTCTCCACACCAATATTTTCTTTAGTCTTGTTCCGCACAAGTATGGCTAGTGGCAGCGTCTGATGAGGTCAGATGTTGGCTAATGACTAGAAGCCTGTGAGGGTCCTGTTGAGCCAATAGCACCTGAGAACCCTGATGATGTCACAAGCATCTCTTTCTCAGGTGTGTAACATAAAGTGAGAGATGTCAGTCATCATCTCTGGACCCTTTGCCCACATGTCCAAGAAGACACCATTAGGAAAACTAAAGAAAGAAAACTACTTCTCTCTTTTTGGCCAGAGGATTATGGAACCGAGCACAGAATAATTTCAATTTAAGGAACGCTGCACACTCTTTTGCTGTCAGTTTTCAAACCTGTATTTGTATCTCAGCAGAGCTTAGTGTAATCAGCTGGAACAAAGGGACGTTGTATTTTGGCTGGGAATTAAGCGTTCCAAAATGGGAAGAGATTCTAGCCTAGCCAGATGGAAGCTGTACAGGAAATTCCCTTGGGATTTACACGATGTGTCAATGTGCTTTGGTCCATAACCGAAGCTGAAATGTGTGCAAATTGAAGACGTAAGTGAGCATCAACGAGACATTCTAGGGTTCGCAATGCCACTACGTGTGATTCTTTTGGCTCGCTGGGCTGTGTATCTGGGCGTGTGAATGCAGCTGTGGTTTATCGGAGGAAAGTATGTCAGCCGCAAAAAGATGTAAACCTCACACACAAAATGAAGATGGAACCAAGGAGAGGCCATAAAACTGGTAGCAATGAACAATTTAGTAGCTGCAAGCTTGGAACAGTTTTTAGCTGTTGGAGGATTGGGTTACATTTTCCTTTCTCTTTATTTGACACTCCAGCTGCTGAAATGAAACCATCTAACATGCATGCTTTAACTCCCAGGGCCCACCCCTTCCTGCTCCTTACTTATGCCATAAATATGTACATGTGTACGTTTTATGCAGCAGAAATAAAAGCAATGCGTCCCAACTGTGGCTTCTTCCAAGTCAGTTTTCTTTAAATCCTAGAATCCGATGATCTCACTTGGCTTGTGATAACCAAGCTCTTTGTGGCAAACTACAGTTCTGTCAACTGCTCATTTTCCCTTGGAAACAAGATCTCATTCTTGTATATTTAGCTCATTATGGTTCGATATAACATTCGTTGAAAGTTTGTATTAATTTTATATGGGAACCTAGACAGATGTGCAATACAAACTTTTTGGTGTCCAAGCATTGAACCAATCTTTTTTCTTTTAGTGGTGGATAAACTGACATGCAAATTAGAAATACATATGTCTTCTCCCAAGTGAGCTTTCTTACAACTTTATTAAAAACAACAGTTCAGGATTTTAAACTGATCACTAAATATGCTTCTGTTTAGAGAAGCAAAGGGATAGAGGGAGATCCCATTTGAAGAAAGCCTGAAATATTTAATAGCTTAATCAGGATAAATAAGCAATCCATCCATTTTATTCTTGTGAAAAGGTTGTACCGTTGTAAAAAGATGTGCATTTGTTTGAGTTAGAACATTTTGAGATTTTAAACAAATCCTCATTCGCTCATGTCTAAATTCATTTATTCTGCTCTATCCCAAAGTCTCATGGCAATATGAAAGTGTGTGCCGCTCAAGGGAAATATGTGATATTTATCAGGTATTACCTATTTTAAAAATACAATAATATGCAAAAAATAAAAGTAGCCATGTTGTCCCATAATAAAAATTCCAAAATCCGTATTAGGTTGGTGTCTTTATTAGACCAGCCAAAATATCATAATAGTGCACAAGCTTTCGATGCTCGAAAACTCGCCATCAAATTAGTTTAGTGGTTTCCAAAGACGGGGGGGGGGGGCGTTCTGAGAGGCAAGGGGTGGCAGCGGGGTGCTGAAGATGTACAGTGGTAACTCGCAAGACGAATGCCTCGCAAGACAAAAAACTCGCAAGACGAAAGGGTTTTTTGTTTTTTGAGCTGCTTCGCAAGACGATTTTCCCTATGGGCTTGCTTCGCAAGACGGAAACGTCTTGCAAGTTTGTTTCCTTTTTCTTAACACCGTTAATACAGTTGCGACTTGACTTCGAGGAGCAACTCATAGAACGTGGTGTGGTAGCCTTTTTTGAGGTTTTTAAAGACTTTGGTGATTTTTGAAGCTTTTCCAAAACTTGCCCGACATCGTGCTTCGCAAGACGAAAAAAATCGCAAGACGACAAAACTCGCGGAACGAATTAATTTCGTCTTGCGAGGCACCACTGTACATGATTTTAAGACTTTGAAAAGTCGGATCAAGGTCATCAGTTTTGTTGAACTGATTCAGCTAAATAGTTTTAACTGAATCTGGAATAAATGTGCAAATCATTGTTTTGCAATTAATTTTGAAATTTATTGCGTTGCTATTGTCCTTAGTGGGTTGTGCAAGCTGCTATTCTGAACAATGCTTTTGATAGGGTAGGGTAGGGGGCCGCTGGGGGTGAGTTTATGGGACCTTGGGAGCAGTCGCCCAAAAGTGTTTAGTTGGCAAACAAAGTGAAGAGGAAAAAGATGAAAGACCTTGCCTGGTTGGAGTCAGGCATTATTAGATGCATCAACAAGCGATATCGGCATTAGGGAGGTTGTTTTCTGCTGCTCCAGAGAAGCGGACACGGAGCAATGGATCCAAACTACAAGAAAGAAGATTCCACCTAAACATTAGGAAGAACTTCCTGACAGTAAGAGCTGTTCGACAGTGGAATTTGCTGCCAAGGAGTGTGGTGGAGTCTCCTTCTTTGGAGGTCTTTAAGCAGAGGCTTGAGGGACGTGGGTGGCGCTGTGGGTTAAAGCCTCAGCGCCTAGGGCTTGCCGATCGAAAGGTCGGCGGTTCGAATCCCCGCGGCGGGGTGCGCTCCCGTTGCTCGGTCCCAGCGCCTGCCAACCTAGCAGTTCGAAAGCACTCCCAGGTGCAAGTAGATAAATAGGGACCGCTTACTAGTGGGAAGGTAAACGGCGTTTCCGTGTGCGGCTCTGGCTCGCCAGAGCAGCGATGTCACGCTGGCCACGTGACCCGGAAGTGTCTCCGGACAGCGCTGGCCCCCGGCCTCTTGAGTGAGATGGGCGCACAACCCCAGAGTCTGGCAAGACTGGCCCGTTCGGGCAGGGGTACCTTTACCTTTAAGCAGAGGCTTGACAACCATATGTCAGGAGTGCTCTGATGGTGTTTCCTGCTTGGCAGGGGGTTGGACTCGATGGCCCTTGTGGTCTCTTCCAACTCTATGATTCTATGATTCTATGATTCTAAGTCCAGTGTGGTTAGCAAATCTACGCAGAATTGGAATCCTGAGTAGTCATGAGATCTTGTTTTTAAGAAGATATTGTTTCTCGAACTATTTTCCTAGCATGCTAAGTTGAAGATCATTTTGGGGAAAGTACCAAAGCAAGCAGCCTTCATTAATATTTGCTGCAGTTTCAATTGTCTGGAAGATTTAGCCTGTGTGGAAAATCTACTGAGCTCCTGTTTCAGAGAGACAGCTGGCCATTTGGCTTGACAACATTCCTCCGTGATGCTAACAAGCCTTCTGACTGTCGACTTAGTGAGTGCTATTGAATGTCCAGACTGATTATGCTGCAGATGAACAAGATCAAATATTCTCAGCTTATTTATCAACACCTTACATGCATTTTAGGGACGCGGGTGGCGCTGTGGGTAAAAGCCTCAGCGCCTAGGGCTTGCCGATCGAAAGGTCGGCGGTACGAATCCCCGCGGCGGGGTGCGCTCCCATTGCTCGGTCCCAGCGCCTGCCAACCTAGCAGTTCGAAAGCACTCCCGGGTGCAAGTAGATAAATAGGGACCGCTTACTAGCGGGAAGGTAAACGGCGTTTCCGTGTGCTGCGCTGGCTCGCCAGAGCAGCGATGTCACGCTGGCCACGTGACCCGGAAGTGTCTCCGGACAGCGCTGGCCCCCGGCCTCTTGAGTGAGATGGGCGCACAACCCTAGAGTCTGTCAAGACTGGCCCGTACGGGCAGGGGTACCTTTACCTTTACCTACATGCATTTTGGTTAACTAAAAATAAATATATAGTCCTTTCAGTGCTTCCTGAAAACATTTCGCATAGGTAAGCCTATCCAGACGCGTAGATGCTGATGTGCTTTAATCTCCGTTGCTGTTAATTGTGATTGTTTTTAAATGTTTTGAACTGTTTTGAGCTGTTTTTAACATTTCTTGTAAACTGCCTAGAAATTTTGCTACAAGCAAATGGTATATAATTTTTGTTAAATAATGAATAAATAAAATATACAGATCTGTGGGATTAAATTGGCCTCGTCACAGGAGTTAAGGGACACAAAAAAGAACATACACAAGCAATCATATCACTCAGGTGTTTTCAACCAGTGTGCCGTGGCACCCTGAGGTGCCTTGAATGATGGTCAGGGGTGCTGTGGGCAACCCTGGCCTCTGTCCCTCTTTCCTTCCCTCCCTCCTCTGATGCCCTCTTGCGTTTCTGCCTCCCAAAGGCTTGCACAACTGTTTGTTGCCGCCTTGGCTACAAGCGCCCCAGGTGAATGGTGCCTCTGGGGCTGGCCAGCGGGTGCTTCCTAGGCCTCTGTGGGGCAGTGAAAGGGGGCATCTGTAATTGGGGCTGGAGGGGGGCAGCTCAGAGACTAGGGGCAGCAGCTGCGGCTGCCCAGAGGACTCCCAAGGAGAGGGGAGAGGAGAGGAGGCTGAGGGAACACTCCACAAGGGAGGGCATTTGAAAAATGGTGAGAGGCTGCCATCTTCCGCAGGCAAAGGGTGACATAACCGGGCTCCTGAGCCCCACAGGGGTGTCTCAGAAAGAATGTACAGTGGTACCTCGGGTTAAGTACTTAATTCGTTCCAGAGGTCCGTTCTTAACCTGAAACTAACTGTTCTTAACCTGAAGCATCACTTTAGCTAGTGGGGCCTCCTGCTGCCGCCGCGCCAACGGAGCCCGATTTCTGTTCTTATCCTGAAGCAAAGTTCTTAACCTGAAGCACTATTTCTGGGTTAGCGGAGTCTGTAACCTGAAGCGTATGTAACCTGAAGCGCCTGTAACCCGAGGTACCACTGTAGTTGGTCAAGGAAGCCATGGACCCAAAAAGGTTTTCACTTCCCAATTTCAAAAACGTTCTGTAGAATTGGGGAGCTTTAAAGTGCGCTGAGTTTTAATGTCACAGATTTCGGAAAGCGTGGCAATGGATCAGGATAGTAATTGATCTGTTACATAGGAATGTGTTGGTAATGCCTCTCATTCTATGGGTATATTGAATCATTACATAGGTGAGCTTATGGAGTAGGGGAAACTTCCTTTCCACTTTATAAGTGATAAGAAGCAGAGAGAGAGAGAAGGAAAAGGGTAAAAAAAAGGTTTTCTAAGTCTGGCTAGTTAGGATAAAAAAGCAGATTTGTGCATTTATTTCATTGGTTCTCAAACCTTTACTCTGGTCTCCAACAGTGGTACCTCGGGTTAAGTACTTAATTCATTCTGAGGTCCGTTCTTAACCTGAGACTGTTCTTAACCTGAAGCACCACTTTAGCTAATGGGGTCTCCCCGCCGCTGCATGATTTCTATTCTCATCCTGAAGTAATGTTCTTAACTCGAGGTACTACTTCTGGGTTAGCGGAGTCTGTAACCTGAAGCGTATGTAACCCGAGGTACCACTGTAACAATATAATCAGAAAAAACAACTTGTCACTTAGCTGTATTGTGTTAAACTCAACATGTTGGGAAGTAAATTCAGCTTCCCCTCCATGTTCTATTGAGCGCCTCTTCATGGGTCCAAAATGAATTGCTGCGTTCACCTTAGTTTTAGAAGAGGTCATGGAAAAACAACATATAGGAGATACACCATGCAGGTCTTCACTGGCTCTGTAAGTGATTTCATTGTAGGAACTGTTCGAGGAAAACCTTTAGAAGCTTTGGAAAGACTTGAGAGGGAGACTGTCTCCTAGGAATGCCTATTTTGCTTGTGATTGTCGGCACAGATTAAGTCCTTAATTTTCCCATTTTTTGTGCACGATGGGGAGATTTAAAAGGTACAGAGACAGGAGACCTGGAAGAATGTAGTTTCTGATCATTCCTGGACACTGCTCAGCTTCCACTGATGTCTCAGATGGGGATCCACCTCACCTCACCCGCATTGTTACTTGTTTGGAGTAGCCCTGATGCAAGTGCGCACTGGGGGAATGGGATGTTATGAGAAGTAACATATTACATTGATGTTGGAAAGGGCCTGCTTCTTCAATTTCCTTTCTGCTTCTTTGGTGCGCTGCTGAGTAATCTGCAGCCTTAATTTTTTTAGCAGGTAATTTCCTTTTCTCTCTTTGAAAAATCCTTGTTTCTAACAGTCTGCGTTTGCCAAAAATATTACCGCTTCATGTCTAGGAGGGAGACGGAAAAATAACAGGGACACCGCAAGCATCCAGGATGATGGCAGACGAGTGCTGTTCACATTTGTACAAATGTAGACGCCTGAGGAGAACTGGGGACTGAATTAAGAAAGGAAAACAAGAAATGTACCAAGCCTATGTAGTGGGGTTTTCTTACAGAGATGGTCAGTTTCGACACCAGTCAAAGTCGGTAGTTTCCTCTAGAGACGGATCCTGAAAAATATTAGTGTGCTTTACAAACTGACTAGAATATATTTTGAAACAATAGAAAAACCTGCAAAGCGTGTTAATAGAAATCATAGAAAAATGAGCAAGCCTGTTGATTAGATGTGAAGGTAGAATGCGGGCACACAATGTAAGTAGAGTCAGTGTGGTGTAGTGGTTAAGAGCAGTGTGGTGGACTCGTAATCTGGTGAATCGGGTTCGCTTTCCCACTCCTCCACATGCAGCTGCTGGGTGACCTTGGGCTAGTCACACTTCTCTGAAGTCTCTCAGCCCCATTCACCTCACAGAGTGTTTGTTGTGGGGGAAGAAGGGAAAGGAGATTGTTAGCCGCTTTGAGACTCCTTTGCGTAGTGATAAAGTGGGATATCAAATCCAAACTCCTCAAACTCCTCCTCCTCCTCCTCCTCTTCTTCTTCTTCTTCTTCTTCTTCTTCTTCTTCTTCTCAGATATAATTCAGCTCTGAGCACATTTTGACAGTGGCAAATGCACTTTTTCTGCCTTGCAAGCAACCATAGTGCTGAGCTGAGCTCTTTATACAAAAGAGCAGTTGTACAGGCTTTCAGTGGGCGGAGCTTGAATGGAGAAGACCTATTCGTTGTAGGCACCTGCCTGTCTCGAGAGACAATGGAGGATTCCTCCATGGGTGAAGTCAAACTGTTGTGTTAGCAGCACCAAAGTGACCTCCCCGGGGTGTAAGCCTGAGCAGTGCGTATGGAGGTGCTCAGCTGCCCAGACGACAAGACCTCCCTCTCAGCCTTGCTGATGTGGTCCAAAGGAAAGCAGAGCAACACATTTGGCACCAGCTTGGCTGCTGGAGTTTCCAGAAGGAAGCATACAAGCCACCATCCAACCCTCTTAGGGACTCCGCTCTGGATTTGTTTAGGGTTTATTCCTTAGCCTTTTCTTCACCCGAAGATATTCTGCAAGGCAGCGGAGGTTTAGGACCAGAGTTTTCCTTCTGCTAGATGGGCTTCCTTCCCTGGTTGACAAGCCGCCATCTGCCTCTAACATCCCTCAACCGCCCGTGCAGAAACTGCCTTCTTGACCATTGGATCCACTGATGGTCTTGTCTTCTCAGTCCTCTGGAGCCTGTCTTCCCATGCAGGGGAAGTCCCTAACTCATTGAGAGTTTGAAACTCATCAGCTACACTCACCTGGTTTAGGTGGCCAGTCGAAGCCGTTTCCCTGCGTGTGGGAAACGGAGTGTATGGGTGTTAGGGGAGGGGTAGCACCTCCGGTGCCAGACACATCACGCTCTTTCTGAGATAGTCTTTCACCTTTGGTCCCCACCCTGCACCCAGCTCTACCTGTGGCACCTAGAAGCTGTCAGCATGTGACAGCGACCACAGACCTATCTGTAGGGAGCATCCATTGGCTGGTGTCTATGACATCCAGGACCCAACCTTCCACTCCCTAATCCTTGGAATGGTTGTGCAACTCTTTTAAAAACATACACGGGGTGGAGATGAAATGAGGTGAACAATGAGCATGTTAATGAATTAACATATATGGGGCTATGTGAAGCTTGGGAGGAGGCTAATGGCTGAAGAAGCTTTCAGTCTGCTGATAGGTCCATCTGTTATGCAGATTGCAAAGGTTTGGAGGGAGAGGCGGACTCAGAATGTGCACGGACATGTTTTGAGTTCCTTTTTAGAATTTTTTTTTTTTTTTGCCTTGGCTGCCAAGCAGAGATGGGAATCAACATGCACATTTGCCCTCAATAACTGTGATCTGATCTTCTCGAGAGATAGCAGGACCACCATCTGAAATCTTCAGGAGGCCCCCTCTCACTGTAAGTGATCAAGGCATGCCGGAATCATTTTCAAGATAACAGGTGGCAGCAAATGACCCAAGTCAGACACAGGAAAAGGTTTAGACAAATTAAATAAAAAGATACAAATGGCATACTTCCAGGAAATACATTCTCTTTATCCCATCAACTGACTGTTTCCCCCCCCTTTTCTTTTTCTTTTTTTGGGTACATTCGTAAAACTCCATCTGTGCTTTGTAGATTTCTATAAATAGAATTTCATAGCTTCGGATATCCTGTTCATATATATATATATAGAGAGAGAGAGAGAGAAGGAGAGAGCAAGCGTAGTGATTCTTTCCCAGTTATACAAGAAAATATAATTTGGCAAACATTGTGTTGAGGACACCTGTTCAGCAGCTTTCCCCATGCCTGGTTTGAGGCTAGAGTGTACAACCAAGGCTGAAATCTAGAAGGAGCCCTTTATCTGTGTGCACAGAAAGTGTGCACAGCGGAACCTTTTGTCACTGAATATCCCCCCCCCCCCAATAGGGTTTGGAAGCTACAGCAGTGGAAAATAGATGGACAAATATGGTTACACAAATAGAAAGCCTTTTGCAGGCATCCCTTTTCAATGCAGTCAAGGAGGTGTTTCAAAAAATAAGCAAGTACCTTTTCCCTATGCTGCACCATCAGCCAGATGGATGATGATGATGATGATGATGATGATGATTAATACCCCACCCATCTCAGGTTGGCTCCCAACAGAATATTAAAAACATGATAAAACATCAAACTTTAGAAACTTCCCTAAACAGGGCTGCCTTCAGATGTTTTCTAAGAGTTAGAGAGTTGTTTATTTCCTTGACATATGATGGGAGGGTGTTCCACAAAGTGGGTGCCACTACCAAGAAGGCCCTCTGCCTGGTTCCCTGTAACCTCACTTCTTGCAGTGAGGGAACCGCCAGAAGGCCCTCGGAGCTGGGCCTCAGTGTTTGGGCTGAACAATGAGGGTGGAGTCGCTCCTTCATGTATAATGGGGGACAGTGCAGGCTTTAGCAACCTTGCCATAAAGAAAGCACATCTTTCAGCTGATCTGAAGGTACGGAAAAAGCTCTTGGTGTCAGCGCAGATCTTGTACCACACCCGAAGGCAGGTGGGAGTTACAATATTAAAATGTTCCTCCATGTTAAAAACAAGAGCAATGACAAACTTAACAAACGCATCAGGGAAATGGTCTGGTTGAAATCCTTTCCCCATTATCCTCTTCTGTGAAAGGCAGGATATTTTCACCTAGGTCACCATTTAATTGTGCAGCCCTTCCCTGTTCTGAGGTGATAACCATCTCAGTAGGGACTAATCTGTGTGCGTTTGCTGAACCTAGCGGTTCACTCTCATTTCATTTATCCTATGTCACTGTAGGAAGTCAACCACATTTTTGTTTATGCGCCCCTATGGCCAGAAAATCTTTGTGAATCCCAGCAGGTATTCAGTATTGTCTAGACTGGCAGGTTCCCAGTTTCAGGAAAGGAAAGAACAAATGCAGAACTCAAAAAGAGCTAAGAAAAAGCTTGGTCTATACATTTATAAGGAAAAGCTACTGAGTTGCAGTGACTACTGTAATAACATGGTGAGATTTTTATTCACTTTAAATAAGGTCAGTCTTGTTTTGGCAGATCTAGACTGAAATACTAAACAGTCCAAGCTCCTTCGTTACAATGCTGTGATACATCAGACAGGCGGCAGTCAACACTCCATTGTAATGAAAGGAAAAAATATCTAAGGAGAAGTTCTCTCAATGATCATGCACTTAAGGTGGGCTTGCTGCCTATGGTCTCACAAATCTCACCAAATATATTGGAACCAGACATAACATTTGGAAATTGTTCATTAGCCAAAGAATGCTATCGTTTCACTGGTTTTTCTTTTTCTCATTCCCTTCTCTTCGTTGTGACTTTTGGCAACCCAACATGATATAATTGCAATGAGAGACTCAACAGCCTCACATTAAGGTCATATCATCTTAAGAGATTACTTGATGTGTTACCAGAAACTGAGCACACTTGGGGTAGGGGCAAACATTCTAGAGGACTGCGTCTAAAAATTGCAGCTGCATCTCAAGTTCCCCCCTTCCATTCCAGGAACATCTCGCTCGATTTACTCTGTGTCCTGACATCATTACAGGACAAGTGCTCTCCTTCCTATTACACACCATTGGTGGCTGCAGGTGGAAGTAGGGACATTATGAGGACATCAGGCTACTGTGTAAGTTAAACTAGAAACAACACTTAACATAGGGACGTGGGTGGCGCTGTGGGTTAAACCACAGAGCCTAGGACTTGCCGATCAGAAGGTCGGCGGTTCGAATCCCCGCGATGGGGTGAGCTCCTGTTGCTCGGTCCCTGCTCCTGCCAACCTAGCAGTTCGAAAGCACATCAAAGTTCAAGTAGATAAATAGGTACTGCTCTGGCGGGAAGGTAAACAGCGTTTCCATGCGCTGCTCTGGTTTGCCAGCAGTGGCTTAGTCATGCCGGCCACATGACCCGGAAGCTGTACTCCGGCTCCCTCGGCCAATAAAGCGAGATGAGCGCCGCAACCCCAGAGTCGGCCACGACTGGACCTAATGGTCCGGGGTCCCTTTACCTTTACCTTTACACTTAACATGGGGCTGCCATTTTGGCAGGCAGCCGCTTGATGTTTGTAACATGTAGTTTCACACATAAATGATAGTCAGGGGGTTTAAGTAGAGAGATCTTTTTGCAGCTCCCATCATTTCACAAGCAAAAATAGGTCCAGTAAGTCTTCATTGACGTTTTGAGTCTAAATATGGCTATGTTTTTCAAAACTCAGTATGATGAGCAAACAATTTAAAAAGTGACAATGTATTGATCACACACCTTTGAATGGTATGCTCCAGTATTGGGTATGATTATTTAGTATTCGTTCTCACTTTGCTTTTTTCAAAACGAAAAGCCAGCAGATTTCAGCCCTTGTTTTTCTGGCAATAACAGACCCCTCAAAGCACTGAGCTGTGTAGTAGCTAAAACAAGATGTTCCAAGCATGATCTTTGGATTAAATGTTCCTCATGATTGTTGCATAAGTTTAGCTGGTGTTTGCTTTGTGGGCTTTGGTGCCTGGCGGTTTGTAGCTGCTGAAATTTGTGATGTGCCCAGTCTGCTCAACTGAAGGCCGGAAGAGGCAGTTTTGTAGTGTCATTTGAGCAGTAGGAGTCCTAACTGAATGGTCAAGAAACCAGCCTCGGACTGCAGACAGACCATGGTGTTTCCTTCAAGAAAAGGCTGCTGTTTTACAGACAAAGAAGGCTGATCGCCGAAGAATTGATGCTTTTGAATTATGGTGCTGGAGAAGACTCTTGAGAGTCCCATGGACTGCAAGAAGATCAAACCTATCCATTCTGAAGGAAATCAGCCCTGAGTGCTCACTGGAAGGACAGATCGTGAAGCTGAGGCTCCAGTACTTTGGCCACCTCATGAGAAGAGAAGACTCCCTGGAGAAGACACTGATGCTGGGAAAGATGGAGGGCACAAGAAGAAGGGGGAGACAGAGGACGAGATGGCTGGATAGTGTTTTCGAGGTTACCAGCATGAGTTTGACCAAACTGCGGGAGGTAGTGGAGGACAGAGGTGCCTGGCGTGCTCTGGTCCACGGGGTCACGAAGAGTCGGACACGACTAAATGACTAAACAACAACAACGTGTTTGGGTGTCTGCCTGCTTTGCTTAACTTGCATATCTGTAAATATGCCAAAAACATCATAAGATTCCCTTACACGCAAGGGAACCAACCCTTTGAGAAGCTACCCTGGAAATTCCTATCACATGGGGAAGCATGAAACATCGGCTGCAAAACACAAGTGCCATTGTGCAGCATCATTATGGCACACAATGCCATGAGTTGCGGCAGTGCACACATTGTCAGAAGGACCTAGTATCCAGGGACGCGGGTAGTGCTGTGGTCTAAACCACTGAGCCTCTAGAGCAGCAGTTCTCAACCTGTGGGTCCCCAGAAGTTGTTGGACTACAACTCCCGTCATCCCTGAGCTCTGGCCTTGCTAGCTAGGGCTGATGGGAGTTGTAATTCAACAACATCTGGGGACCCCCAGGTTGAGAAAGGCTGCTCTAGGGCTTGCCAATTAGAAGGTCGGCAGTTCAAATCCCCATGACAGGGTGAGCTCCCGTTGCTCTGCCCCAGCTTCTGCCAACCTAGCAGTTTGAAAGCACGCCAGTGCAAGTAGATAAATAGGTACCGCTGTGGCGGGAAGGTAAACGGCATTTCCGTGCACTCTGGTTTCTGTCATGGTGTTCTGTTGCTCCAGAAGCAGTTTAGTCATGCTGGCCACATAACCCGGAAAGCTGTCTGCGGACAAACACCGGCTCCCTCGATCTGAAAGTGAGATGAGCGCTGCAACCTCATAGTCGCCTTTGACTGGACTTAACCATCCAGAGACCTGTCAGGCTTAGCGGCCACTGCATGCAAACTGGAATTTACCACTTCAGACAGCAGGTGTGGGCTCATGCTATTGAATTTCCCTCCAAACAACAAAATTCTCTGCCCACTGAAAGCCAGAGATCAGGGAGAAGTAGGGCCAGTCCAAGTCATTTTGCTGCCTGAGCCAAATGTCAAGATTGTGCCTCCACCCTACAGGAGCAGACCAGGCTGGCAGCTGAATTTTACTTCAACACTGATAGCAGGACAACATCTTCCACTGTACTTAGGGTGTTGGGAGCAGCCTGTGTCGCACCCACAGCTCTGTCTACTCTACACACCTCAATATCTGGTGGCTGTCTTGGCCACCTCACTTCTGCCTAATGGCAGGGTCGGCCCTGGGGGAAAGCATTCTGGCCTAGAATTTTCCCTGACATGCTAGCATTCCATGTGTAGGAGCTGGCTGTTTTTGTTATGAATTACCCAGCTGACATTTGAAATGTAAGTGAGGAAGGCAGGCAATGAAGACATTGGAGCCTGCTGCTCCCACAGAGCCATTTACTACCATCTGCCCTGTGGGAAGGATTCAGTGAAAGCAAAGGAGACAAGTGCCAACTGGAATGTCTCCTCCCCTTGCTGTCCTTACCCCAAGCCCCGTCAACCACCAACTGTACTGTGCAAAGACATCTGACACCTGTGTGTATGTCTTTGATAATATTTATTGTGATTTTGAATACAGATTTCAATGTTACTTGTAAGGAGCCTGGAAGGATGTTTTATCCTGAGTAGCTGCATATAGATAACTATAAGAACTAGTTTTGTTTTGTTTGTGAGCAAGCAGATAAGAACTGGATCCAACTAGTAGTACTTCCATGGCGGTTGGGCGTTGGGGCAATCCATTGTTTCGGATGGAGGGGAGGTTGTAGTCTCCACCTGCCCCTCCAAATGCTGGGGTATCCCATTAAAGGGATCCAGAGGGAGTGGTCATGTCCATGTGCCCAGGCGGGGCCAGGGCTGAAGACACTCCCCCAGACGGTGGTCCCTGCGGGGGCCACCCTATTTCATGTAAGTCTTAGGAACCCCCGCCTGGATTGACCTATGTGTCACTTCCGGTGGGCGGGCCAGAAGTATTTCAATTGCCCCATGCCCAAGCCAAACCTCTTTCATCTGTATTCAATAAATTTGTGGCTTGTTTTGATCCAAAACCAGCCTTATTGGTCTCTTATTATCTGGGTTGGGGACTGGGAAGCATGATACCTGGACCTGCAAGAACTGAATCCAGCTAGTGGTTCTTTCATTTCTGCCACCCCAGTATCCAGCCAGGTCCTTCTAGGGAATGTAGAAGCAAAATGTCGCTCCCCCAAAGTTGGAATTCATTGTCATGTTCTTTCTGAATTTGGAGAGCGCCTATGTAGCCTTCTCGATTAGTATTCCTTGACAGACTTCTCCCCTCCCTTAATTTGTCTAATCTTTTATGTAGCCAACTAAAGCAGCGGTCATCACCACATCTTGTGAAAGTGAATTCCATAAATGAGCTTGACGTAATGTGAGCTCCCACCTGCAGACTGAAGCAATAAAACCAAGGAAGAAACTTACCATGTTAGTGAGAACGTAAGCACTTTAGAATGTGCCTAATAACTTCCTGGTGGCTGCACATTTGTAGTCTAAGGCCAGTAATCGTGAACAAGCTCTTCTGGTCAACATGCCCAATGCTACCACTCTTCTGATTGAGAAACATCTTGAGATGAAAATATGTAGCACTGTTGGGTGAGGTGTGGAATGTGGTTACATGAGAAGGGCCTTTTGCTGTCATGACATGGCGCTTGTGGAATCTATGATGTGTGCTTTGCTCCAACAATGTTATCATTTTGGCAGTGAGATTTACTTGCTTGCCCAGGCATTTTCCGTGTCTTCATGAATTAATGTGTTGATGGTAGGTTAGGCTGCTCTGTGGTTTTATCTGCTCTTACTATTTAAGCTGGTTTTTACAGTTTATACATACGGAACCGGCCCACCCATGAGGCAAGGTAAAGGCGACTGCCTCAGTTGGCACAATCCACTGGGGCAGAAGATCTTTCTTCCTCCCTTGTTCCTGATGCAGATCTTTACTCACCCCTTCTTCCCTGGCAGGGAGGGCAGTGCCATTTTGGGGTTCTCCTCAGGTGCCGAAATGTATTGGGCCAGCTCTGGTTTCATGTACTTTTATGTAGCCTCTATTTTGTTTCGTGCTCTGGGATCTACTGAGATGGAGGGAGGGCTAAGAATATGTTTAATAAATAGATTAAATAAATAAGCCTTGTGGTTGCTAGGAACATTGTTTGGGAGCTACTGCTTGTACCCCCCCCCCAAAAAAAAATCTGACTAAGGCACGTGGAAGATGCCCAGTGCTATTCCTGCATTCAGTGTGACTTGCCATATCAGGTTGTTTGAAAGGACAATGAAACACACACACATATATAGGTAGTGGTTATACTCTGTATACTACATCAGTAAAGAATGTGTGTAGTCTCCAGATTTGACAGAGCATGTGGAATTTGATATTAGCTTCCTTTTATTAGTTCTCTGGTGTCATAAAAACACATCTTGGCCTCTGTTTTCAGGCTGACAAAAGTTGTTAGGAGGGTGTTGCTTTCTGAATTATCATCGTTGTCGGCATCAAATATGATTCCCTTTCTTGTCATTTTAAACCTATGATTTAATTGGGGTGGGGCGCAGCATGTCCTACGGTCAGTGTTTCCATGGCAACACTCAATTAGAAGCCCAAACCAAAGAGGGGGACTGCACAGCTGCCAAAAACACCCTGAGAAAAAGACGACGCCATGTGCAAAAACTGTTGGGCTTGCAAAAGGCAGTCAGGAATATTGCTTGTGGGTGCCCTCTTGCCAACTCTTCTTGCCAGCTCTCCCTCCCCCCCTCCGAAAACACATCTTGCACCCATTCGGTAAAAGCACCATCTGTAATGCATTCTGAAAGGATAATTGTATCTGGTGCACAACATATGTGATGTTAAAACCAAGCTTTTTTAATCCCCGTGTATTGCTTCACTCATATGTTTTCCATAATGTTATGGCAGCGGTAAAGGAGAAATTAAATTTGGAAGAGGGGGAATCTTGCGTTGTGTCCCACCCCTCTCCCATCTCAAACATTTCAAAAAGTATCCGCCATCTTTCCGTGAGTAGCCGAGCTGCAGTTACCTTTTGAGTATTGCTTTTCAAACAGTTTTTGCTTCTGAGCTCTTTAAAACATGATACGTAATTTTTCCTCACGGACAGAAAGTATCGCAGGGTCGTGGTGTTGCGAAGGCACCTGGAAGGAAAGAGCTCTTCTGATAGGGCAAAAACTGTGCTATGCTAATAGAGTAATTTAGGCTGGAGCTCTGTTCAAACTTACCTGGGAATAAGCCATATTTGACTCAGTGGGGTAGACTTCTAAGTAAACATACATAAGATAGCACTGTCAATAACTGCCTTAGTCTTCAGGGCCTCCTCTGTTACTACCTTTGACACAGGTGGCACTGTGGTCTAAACCCCCGAGCCTCTTGGGATTGCCAATTGGAAGGTTGGCAGTTCAAATCCCTGTGATGGAGTGAGTTCGCATTGCCGAACAATGGGAACTCACCCCGTCACAGGAATTTGAACCGCCAACCTTCCGATCGGCAAGCCCAAAGCTCAGGGGTTTATACCACAGTGCCACCCATGTCCCAATAATTTATGGACCTAATAGGTATTTAAAGGCATTTGCACATGCAGAATGTAGTCACCCTATATAAAGAAATGAGCAAACCAGTGATATTATTAGGGAGCAGGCGAGCAGGCGGGGCCCATTACTTCTTCTTCTTCTTCTTCTTCTTCTTCTTCTTATTATTATTATTAATAATAATACCCCGTCCATCTGGCTGGGTTTCCCCAGCCACTCTGGGCGGCTTCCAACAAAACACTAAAATATAATAACCTATTAAACATTAAAAGCTTCACTAGACAGGGCTGCCTTCAGATGTCTTCTAAAAGTCTGGTAGTTGTTGTTCTCTTTGACATCTGGTGGGAGGGCGTTCCACAGGGCAGGTGCCACCACCGAGAAGGCCCTCTGCCTGGTTCCCTGTAACTTGGCTTCTTGCAGCAAGGGAACCGCCAGAAGGCCCTCAGCACTGGACCTCAGTGTCCGGGCAGAATGATGGGGGTGGAGACGCTCATAGGAGCCTACACAACACAAAGCACTGTTGCTGAATGTAGGTTTTCTTGTTTTTTATCTTATATTTTGGAAATATACATCCAGGGTTTTTTTTCCTTTAATTTTTTTGGGGAGGCCCCAAGAAAGTGGGGCCCTAAGCTATAGCTTGTTTAGTTTATATGTAAATCCTGGAAACAGTACAGGGTTATATGGGCCAATGGGCTGGCTTCATATAAGGGCGGTTTCCATACCGTCCAACTCTTTTAAGCCTAAAACCAGGACGTACATTTTCTGGAATGCACTTCTAGGTGAATCACATGACCTTTGCCTCACACTTGCCTTGAAAAAAGCACTTTTTGGGGGAGGGGGGAGTGTGCAAGATTGCAGCACCCTAAATGGCTGCCATGATCTTGCATGAAAAAATGTAATGTCCCCCCCCCCCCCCCGGCACTTGGCAGATATGAGTTTTATATGTTCAGTATATGGACTAACTCTACTGAAAAGCACTGTGTGTGAGTTAATATTGAGCCCGTGGTATTTTGATCTGAGATGGCATTTTCACGCACGCATGTCATCACTTGGTTTTACAGTCGTATGTGTGAATCAGTAATACCTATCTCTGCCATAATTTCCCCGTCCCCCCACTCTGTATCAAAACCGCACAATCTCTCCAGTACAGTTGCCTGGAAAAACCTTAATCTTATTTATATGGAAATTTTTAAAAAATGAGATTCTCATTTTAATAACAAGAGCGGTCACAGATCTAGGAGGACTAGTCTACATTTCACATTTTTGCTGAAACCATTGGGGAAAGGAAATAGCTAATTCTGTTGATTCAGGGGTAATTCTAGTAGAATGCTGGTGTGTGATCCAAATCCTTTTGGAAGCACAATTCATAGATTCTGGATGAGAAATGGAGTTCACTGCTCAGTGAGTAATATTTGATGCACACTGGTAAGGAAAGCACGTGGAGCAATGCAAGACGAACATTCCCACTTGGCTGCCTTCGCTGGCAGCATGAATCCAGGGATATTCCAGTGTCCATGTTTCAAACTCCTTGCTTGGTAACGTGGGGAGGAACTGGGAAATTTTAATGTGCGTTGGCTCCTGCTTACATAAACTGCAGTTCCCCAAGGCTCTATATTGTTCAGGCTTGTCTTCCACCGCTATATATTTGGTATGTGCTAGCCTATAAAATGTGGCTGTTCTGCGCTCTGTGCTGCTTAGCCGACTGTGGTGGTGAGCATTGCTGATGCTGATTTAGAATGATCAACGCTGGGACAAAAACACACACACATTAAGTTGCGGCTTGACTGTGGCATGCTTGGCAGTTTTCCCTTAGGAAGCGATCGCAACTGGAGACTGCCTATGGAATGTTGAGAACATTGGAGATGGTGAAAAACTAGTGATTTTCCTAAAGGTGAGACCTCTTGGAAGATCTTGTTGGAACTGATATGTGCCGGGGTACATTTTCTGTAGAAACAGCTGAAAACCGATGTCAAGTTTCAGTTCTGAAAGCATATTGGCTTTGGGGATGATCTTTTGAGCAAGATCTGACTAATACATTAGTACTAATTTTTTTCTTTGGAGACCATCACATGGTTCTTTGCTACCCTGGCAGCAAAGCTAAAGTTATAGCTGCAATTGACTAGAGTGTAATTGAAATTAATAAGATTTTGGAACGCAGAAAGAAAGTAAATCATCAAACCATCAATTCTAGTATGCGGGGGGGGGGGGCATTTAAATTATATGATTTGGTATCTGAATGAATGGTATTAGTAATTGTATTATAATTTGGCATTGTTATAATGAGGCTATTATTGGATTATCGTAATTGAAAACTAATAAAAAATTATATACAGTATATATAAAAGTTATAGCTGCAACATTGTATTTGGGGAAAAAGAAAATGCTAACGAAACAAAAAACTAGAAGTTTGATATCCCTATGATTTGTCTTTTTACATTTCTCTTTAAAGGGATTCTAGCCATCCCAAGAGTAGTCTGTTAAGCCTGATTGACGTTTTCCTCCAGGATGGTAGTCAACTAACTTTTAATCAGAACAAACCCATTGAAATTGCTAACTTAGGTCCATTAATTTAGATGAATCTACTCAGAGTAAAAGTTAGCTGAATACAACCCCTAATTTATAATAACATAGGATGCTCAGTCAGTTACATGAGAGAGAGAGAGGTTCAGAAAACCATAATTTATGGATACTTCATATCTGCATGTTCATCACTTACTTAGTTCAGCACCCAGTAGTGAAAATCATGTGTGACTGAACTATAACAGGTGATACATGCCAGATCCAATACAGATGACAGGTGGGATAAAATCTGTAACCACAGCCCTGGAATTCAGTAAATCCTACACACAATGACATGTCACCCTGCCCAGGTAAGCAGCAACAACTCAGGTGTTGAAAGGACAAAAGTGTCCCATCATGGGGTAAAAAGGTATCCCATATGTTTACTATAAATATAAATCTGATTTTTACGAAAACATTTTCCCAGCTAAAACCTTCCTTTTGACGCAGGATAATTTGTTGTCATTGTCATACCTATTGTTTTGTATAAATTATACTCATTTAGCTTTTGGGGTTTCTGTGACTCCAACTGCATCCACAAATATTTGCAAACAACGTGTACCCTCATCGGTTGGCAAAACTTATTGGCAACTCACTTCATGAAACTTTAGATGCCCATTTTGCTCTGCTTCTAGAAATAGCGTTGCAAAATATATTGCTGTGGGATTAGCTAAGAAAAACTGATTGGCACATTGGGAAAAAATGTAAGAAATTTCCCCCAAGTTTCTTGGCCACAAATCCAGAAATGTCAGCAGCAACATTTTTGGTTTTCAAGAAAATTTTACACTTGTAAGTTTTGTGCCAAATAAAGGAAAGAGTGATTCCCCTTTCTTCAGTGTAGTGATCTCAGGCCAGAACTTCAAGGCTGAGATCATTCTTTATTATAATAAAACTAAAGACTGTGCAGACACCTGTGATCAGATGGTCTTCATACAAATTTTGAAATGCATGATCAAACAGTGCTCAATTGTTTTGCTTTTTTTTAAAAAGCAGATTATTTCATGCACTTTGCATGTTTAAATGCCTGTATTGTTCGACAGCTGATCAACTCACTATGGTTTGACTGTCACAAAATGTTGCTCTTTCCAGTAGACCCAAATCTTCAGTAGATCAAACCCTGGGTCCCAACATGGCCTAGGACTTCGAGAGAGGCAGCCCCAGAACTGGTAGAGCATGTTCCTGCTTACACCAAGTAAATGAAAAGGTGTCCTCTCTGTGGCAGATGCAATGACAAAATTCCATCAACTGTGTATTTCATGTAATCCTGTTGGCTGTCCTATTCGTCATGCAGTTATGAGATGTGGTGGTTGTGCATAGGATACACTGAGTAGTGTGTGTTATGGTTGCACGGGCTGTGAGGTTAGTGGCTGTTTTAGGTAATTCACAACTCATAGTTATTGCACTATTGTGTGAAACGGGACGCGGGTGGCACTGTGGTCTAAACCACTGAGCCTCTTGGGCTTGCCGATCAGAAGCTTGGCGATTCGAATCCCTGCGACGGGATGAGCTCCTGTTGCTCTGTCCCAGCTCCGGCCAACCTAGCAGTTTGAAAGCATGCCAGTGCAAGTAGATAAATAGGTACCACTGCGGCGGGAAGGTAAGGGCCATTTCCATGTGCTCTGGCTTCTGTTACGGTGTCCCATTGCACCAGAAGCGGTTTAGTCATGCTGGCCACATGACTCAGAAAGCTGTCTGTGGGCAAATGCCAGCTCCCTCAGCCAGAAAGTGAGATGAGCGCCACAACCCCATAATCGCCTTTGACTTTGATGGTTAAGTCCGGGGGTCCTTTACCTTCACCTTTTCAATTGTGTAGATGTTGTAATTATGCTGTATGTATACTATTGGCACAAAAAGTTTATGAGTTTAACCTGCGGAGTCAGGCTTTTGTACTTTACATTGTTGGGGTATTTTACATATAGTTGACTTAAGTACAACTACAGTGGTACCTCAGGTTAAGTACTTAATTCGTCCTCGTTCCGGAGGTCCGTTCTTAACCTGAAACTGTTCTTAACCTGAAGCACCACTTTAGCTAATGGGGCCTCCTGCTGCTGCTAAGCCACCGAAGCACAATTTCTGTTCTCATCCTGAAGCAAAGTTCTTAACCTGAAGCACTATTTCTGGGTTAGCGGAGTCTGTAACCTGAAGTGTATGTAACCCGAGGTACCACTGTATGTGGTTTTACTGGAAAAGGACAATTCAGAGTGAAGGCTTGTTTTTAAATTTTCAAATGGTGTCATGCTTAATTTCCACCAAGTATTTCAGCGGCATGTCTTTCCTGAGGGGCATTTGACCCTGATACCAGATTGATACAGCCAGTCTTTCTAACGGTGTGGGGTTACACATACTTGAACTCTGTGGTCCTCAGTGTACTTTGCTCTGCATTGAATTGTGCCTAATGCTTTCAGTGTACTCAGTTCATCGATTTGTCAAATGTAAGTGTGTGAATCAGCCCTAAGAACAAACCTCCCAAACAATCTACCTTGCTTCTGGGGGAAATCTTCTCTTTAGGAACTTCTCATCTGGTGTCTGTGTTGAAATAAAAACACAAAACAGAGGGCTTTCCCAAAGGATAAATATTTTCTTCCCTCTTCTTCGCTACAAAGCCAAAGGTTTATCACAGGGAAAAAGACCTTATGGTTCTGTCTCCTCCCTCCTTCTCAGAAACATTGCTATTGTGTTGAGAACAATGACTACTTTGTTTTAGGTCAAGATCACAGGAGCTGTACTTCAGCATACAATGGTGTGATCATCACACTCACTTGTGTCCCAAAGCTTTCCCCAAAAAGCTATGCTTGCAACCATAGATCCAGTCAGCTGACACTAGTCGAAAGAGACAAATTCAAGTAGAAACAATGAGCAAAACGGTGACTTGTAGGCACCATCATACAGACCTTTTATTCTTCCTACAAGTTTGCAAAAAAAAAAAAAAAAGAAGTGATGCATGTTTTCTTCTTCCCTTCCTGCCCTCACCCTCTTTTACAATAGACAATGTGAATTGTAAGCTCACTGTGCTCAAATGATTTATTACTTGGAATGAAGACTCGTGGGAGAAATGAAAATACAGACCTGCAAAGCTCTGACAGGTCTAAAAAGAAACATCTGCTGGGCTTTATTTCTTTTTAATATCTTTAAAATAACTCCATGTCACTATACTTTTTAAACAATAAACGAAAGATCCCATGGAATGATTTGCAGAATCTTGTTTTATCAAGACCCAGTTCTGCCCCCCCCCCAAAAAAAACACTGGCAATATATGTTTGGGACATCTATCCACAAAAGTACGTCTGTGTTCTGTTGCAGTGCTTTGGAATAGCAGTTCCCCATCATTTTTTGTGTATCACATACTCAGCAGCACATCACTCCCCACTCCGAACCATGGTTCTGTCTATTGTGCATCATTCTGATTGTTGTTGTTGTTTAGTCATTTAGTCGTGTCCGACTCTTCGTGACCCCATGGACCAGAGCACACCAGGCACTCCTGTCTTCCACTGCCTCCCGCAGTTTGGTCAAACTCATATTGGTAGCTTCGAGAACACTGTCCAACCATCTCGTCCTCCATCGTCCCCTTCTCCTTGTGCCCTCCAACTTTCCTAACATCAGGGTCTTTTCCAGGGAGTCTTCTCTTCTCATGAGGTAGCCAAAGTATTGGAGCCTCAGCTTCAGGATCTGTCCTTCCAGTGAGGACTCAGGGCTGATTTCCTTAAGAATGGATACGTTTGATCTTCTTGCAGTCCATGGGACTCTCAAGAGTCTCCTCCAGCACCATAATTCAAAAGCATCAATTTTTCGGCGATCAGCCTTCTTTATGGTCCAGCTCTCACTTCCATACATCACTACTGGGAAAACCATAGCTTTAACTATACGGACCTTTGTTGGCAAGGTGACGTCTCTGCTTTTAAAGATACTGTCTAGGTTTGTCATTGCTTTTCTCCCAAGAAGCAGGCGTCTTTTAATTTCTTGGCTGCTGTCACCATCTGCAGTGACCATGGAGCCCAAGAAAGTAAAATCTCTCACTGCCTCCATTTCTTCCCCTTCTATTTGCCAGGAGGTGATCGGACCAGTGGCCATGATCTTCGTTTTTTTGATGTTGAGCTTCAGACCATATTTTGCGCTCTCCTCTTTCACCCTCAATAAAAGGTTCTTTAATTCCTCCTCACTTTTTGCCATCAATGTTGTGTCATCTGCATATCTGAGGTTGTTGATATTTCTTCCGGCAATCTTAATTCCGGCTTGGGATTCACCCAGTCCAGCCTTTCACATGATGAATTCTGCATATAAGTTAAATAAGCAGGGAGACAAAATACAGCCTTGTCGTACTCCTTTCCCAATTTTGAACCAATCAGTTGTTCCATATCCAGTTCTAACTGTAGCTTCTTGTCCCACATAGAGATTTCTCAGGAGACAGATGAGGTGATCAGGCACTCCCATTTCCTTAAGAACTTGCCATAGTTTGCTGTGGTCGACACAGTCAAAGGCTTTTGCATAGTCAAAGGCCATAGTAATCATTCTGATTACTCCCCAATATTCCCAGTCTAAAAACCACAGGCCACATTATTTTACCCTTTCCCTGCTACAGTGTATAATTTCCTATTCAAAACCAGGCAATGCCTTTTATTTTTCATCCCCTGTTCAATTTGCCATCCAGAATGTTTCCCCATAGTTTCCTTAATAATGCAATAAACATACATTGAGTCACGGTGCTATGTTTGTTTTCTATGGGTATGTTGCTTGTTCAAGGTACTCATCGTTTTCATTATGAAAGTGCAAAATCATGAGCGGTCAGAGCATCTTTGATCTGAATGTGCAACCCACTTCCCCTTATGCTCAGACAATTTCAGATCTGCATTATTATTATTATTATTATTATTATTATTATTATTATTATTTACGAAAGGGCCACGTTGCAGTGAGTATTGGCCAAGCCTTCTGGGGACAGAGCTGACCTTACACACTTGATTAGATTGCCATTGATGTATACCAGATGAGGCATCGATGTCATTGGTTCTTTTTCAGTCTGAACAATATTGAGTAAAAAGCTGGAATTCCAAGCAACTCTGATACACTGGTTAGTTGAACTGTTGCCAGAAGTAAATGTCTAGCAGTAGTCAATTACAGGCTACAGGGGAAAGTTAACGGGAAGGAGCTGGGAATGCACAATCCTGTATTTTACTGCTGATTGTAAACCACCTTGGGAGTACTAATTTGTATTTTAAAAGCGGGGATATAAATCTCACAAACAATTAAACCCTCTGTAGAATAATTGTGGGAGACATTTTCTCCTCCCCAAATGGATCTCTGCCCTTTTCTGGCTCTCTCTTATTGGAGTTTTTGACCAATAGCAGAGGCCGCTTTAGGGTAGCACAAGCAGTGCGGTTGCACCTGGTTCCTAAACAATGTTGTAGCACCGAGCGCAAAAGGTGGGGGACCACATTTTAGCATCGCACAGGCACTGCTGAAATATGAATTCCATGTCCACCACTGCCAACAGCGGTAGGTCTCCACAGCAACTTTCTGTGCTTTTCAATTTGTGGTTTTGTGCTCCCAAAGAAGCGAGACTTGGAGGAAAGGTACCGCCATTTTCACATGAGCTAAACGTGTGCCCAGTTAAAGCTATGGTTTTCCCAGTGGCGATGTATGGAAGTGAGAGCTGGACCATAAAGAAGGCTGATCGCTGAAGAATGGATGCTTTTGAATTATGGTGCTGGAGGAGACTCTTGAGAGTCCCGTGGACTGCAAAAAGATCCAACCTATCCATTCTGAAGGAAATCAGCCCTGAGTGCTCACTGGAAGGACAGATCCTGAAGCTGAGACTCCAATACTTTGGCCACCTCATGAGAAGAGAAGACTCCCTGGAAAAGACCCTGATGTTGGGAAAGATGGAGGGCACAAGGAGAAGGGGACGACAGAGGATGAGATGGTTGGATAGTGTTCTCAATGCTACCAGCATAAGTTTGACCAAACTGCGGGAGGCAATGGAAGACAGGAGTGCCTGGTGTGCTCTGGTCCATGGGGCCACAAAGAGTCGGACACAACTAAACAACTAAACAACAACAAAACGTGTGTCCCCTGCAGTCTGAACAGGCCTTTAAGCTTTCCAGGCCTTCACAGGTCTAGACCCTGCTGTGGTGGTCATGCCGCTGTGGCCCCCTCACCACTGCCTCCCTCAACGGCACATTAACTGGAGATGGGAGCGGTGAGATTGCTCTACATGTGTGGCACATTCATCTGGGAAGGATGCCAGGCATAGGATGGCTGGGAAATAAATCTGGTTCCTCTGGGTTTTTTCAGGAGCAGATCTAGGTACTGTCCATTTTTAATGGCTTTTGACTGAAGCCAGCTGGGTGTGCAGTGGAACATCTTGAGATGAAACTGTAATAAAGAAGCATGTTTGCATACGCCATGTGAAGTGATACCTCTACCATGCCACTGTCAGCTCTCTGGGAAACTGTGGGCTGTTGCCAGCTATCTTACTCATAGATGTACTCAGGGCCGGATTTAGGTTTGATGAGGCCCTAAGCTACTGAAGGTAATGGGGCCCTTTATATAAAATGCAGGGCCTGTTACTTATATCATAGGAGCCTGCACAACACACAACACTGTTGCTGTATGTAGGTTTTATTTTATTTGTTTTTTAACTTATATTTTGGAAATGTACATCCAGTATTTTTTGGGGCCCCCAAGAGAGTGGGGCCCTAAGCTGTAGCTTGTTTAGCTTATACGTAAATCTGGCACCGGATGTACTGAATGTGGGACTGGCTTTCACAGTTAGGTGTAGCTAGGGTTGCCAAATTTCAAAAAGTGAAAATCCGGAAAGAAAATTAGACAAGCAGATTAAATGAATTTGGGTGCGCAGAAGATATTTTTTAAAAATAATTTAAGGACCCGCATAAAGAGGGGGAAGGAAGTCAAACTTTAAAATGTTAAAATGGTTGTGAAATTAATGAAATGTATAAATTTGAAAAGTATAAATAAAAAACTTGAAAGAAAAAAAGAAAAAAAAACAGACACAAAAGTTGTTGAGCTTTCTTTGGGGGAGGGGGACAAAGTTGCTGAACTTTGTTTGCAAAATCTCCAGAAAAAAATGTAGTTTTTACCTATTGAAGTTTTTCTGATATGGGCTGTCATACACTCGGGTTTTCCTGGACATTTAAGCTGCTATTCGATAATTCTGCCCAGACGCTATTTTTGACAGACGTATCCAGGCTATGTCTGGGAAATTCCAGACATATGGCAGCCCTGGGTGTAGTTGAGCAGTGATGCAGCCTTAGTCTGTATATGCTGAACAGTGTAGCTGTGGTTTGTCCTCATCAACAGCTGGGGAAACCACATATTGCTTTACTGCAGAGTCTACATTTGTATTTTCCTCTCCGCTCAACACATCAGGCATTCTTGCCACATTCCATGGCTTACAGGAACATTCCAACAATGACAGCAGCATGTTAAATTGAGTGTTGTGTCACCCATGAAAGGGGTTAATGATTACTCTGCAATCAGTGTGCAAGGAAGGCGTTGAAAAGCCATTCATAATGGGCAGCAAGAAAACCTTTGCTACTCCGCAGAATTAACTTTTTGGAAGTTGCAAAATGAGTGTTTTAAATAGTAAAACAGAAAGTTTAACAAAAATTATATACAAAAAAGGAAGTTGCCTTTCCTAGGTTGTACAGCTGAAGACACTGGCAGCATTAAGAGAAATTCAACAGTGTAAATAAGTTTTGATGGATGCAATAATGGAATAATGAATGCTGTAGTTTTTGTAAAATATACAAGGATTTATGATATGTAAAATGAACCATGGAAAAAGAAGAAGGGGAGTCACTGATATCTTAAGGATGTAAACTGAGTATTTTAAATTGTAAAACAGAAAATTTAATTAAAATTATATACAAAAGAAACGAAAGTTTTTGGCCTTTTTATTATTTTGAAATTATTTTTAACCCATAATCCCCACCCCTGCCATACGTTTTCACAGGCATTTTTGCCAATTTGCCAAAGATCCACCCAAATGCAATTTTCCAGTCCAATTTTTGGACGTATGGCAGCCCTAACTTTACAGTGCCAGCCTGTTTAGAGATCTAGGCTGCATCCGCCTGGCAGTTTATTCCGTTTTCACAACTTTACCCAGACTGTTCAGTTCAACATTGTATTTGAGCTTTCACACGATGTTCAAAGCCACTTTTGGAACTATAGTGTATTACAGCTCAAAGTATGGCGCTCATTTCCATGCTTTGTGCATCCCAAAAAATATCCATTTGCCAATAAGATAGAAATAAGTGCTACTATAGTTCTGGAAGTAGCTTCTGCACCATGTGAAAGCTCAAATAGAATGTGGAACTTCACAGGGAAACATTGTGGAAATAGATTAAGCTGCCATCCTTCCATAATCCATAGATTAAGTGCCATCCTTCCATAATCCATAGATTAAGTGCCATCCTTCTAAAAGTTACTTCCTTGTTGTGTGGTGAAAACCTGAAGAAGAAAAGGCTACTTTTTAAGGAAATAGCACCTTTCGTTCTTCCCTACCTGCCTGCTTGGGTTGGTGGCCTGGAGGCAGGCAGAAGTAGACGCTTCACAAGTACGGTAACTCAGCCTGTTAACCTGGCAGTCTTGCCCAAATTGAGGAGCCAGGCCAGAGTCAACAAGTTTAGAGGACCGAGTGGAATCTTATTGTCCTCTCTTGTCCTCTGATACTAGCATCTATCCATCAGCCATGTAATAGCAAGTTGCCATTGTGACCAGCAGTGTAGTAAATTTTGAAGTGCAGGACCTCGTCATGACAGCTCCCAAAGTCACGCTTTCGGGAAAGTCTATAGCAATCCCCCAGGGTGGCGCTGTGGGTTAAACCACAGAGCCTAGGACTTGCCGATCAGAAGGTTGGCAGTTCGAATCCCCGCGACGGGGTGAGCTCCCGTTGCTCGGTCCCTGCTCCTGCCAACCTAGCAGTTCGAAAACACGTCAAAGTGCAAGTAGATAAATAGGTAGCTCTACGGCGGAAAGGTAAACGGCGTTTCCGTGCGCTGCTCTGGTTCACCAGAAGCGGCTTAGTCATGCTGGCTACATGACCCGGAAGCTGTACGCCAGCTCCCTTGGCCAATAAAGCGAGATGAGCGCCACAACCCCAGAGTCGGTCACGACTGGACCTAATGGTCAGGGGTCCCTTTACCCTTTACCTTTATAGCAAGCCCCCAAGGAGAGTCCAAAAATACAGGCCGTTGTGTTAATTCCTAAGGGTGTATTCAGATGTGGGGATTGTTGTGTTGGTGTTCCTGATTATAATGCCAGTGATCCTATCCAGTGCTATTTTTCTAGAAGAAATTCACCATGAACATCTCCCTTGTTATTGGCTCCCATCTGTGAAGTGCCGGAATTGAGTTCCGGCTGAAAAAAGCCCTGCTGCTATCCCAGATTTAAAGGTTCTTTTCACATGGCATTATAGAACCATGGCTTTTCGATTGATGTCCCACCAAGCCATGCTGAATTTCAAATGACGGGAAAGAACTGTGTGGCAGAAGGCCGCTCCAAATTTCATCATGTAACATTACAGCATAAAACTCTCACAATTTTCTGGGTTAATCGGCTTTTTATGTTGCGTTAAAGCTAGCATAAAATGTGAAAATTAACAGGTGCGGAAATATCAGGAAGATGGAATGAAGCACTTTCTGAATGCTGCCTATATTTAAAGTGAATCACCCCCCTAAAGAGCAGTAAACATAGCATAATATCCAATTTATTAGAATCTGCTGACAGCCACAGAATAGTTTGCTGACAAGTGTAGCAGTTGGCACGGTGGATTGGACTGGGGAGGCCTGGGTCCCTATCCGTAGTGAGCCATGCGGCATAACTGCTACCTTAGTTTCTTAGAAGTAAGCCCAATTGAATGCAGTGGTACTTACTTCCGACTGTAGAGGTTCAGCTTGTAAAACACACTGTCCTTTAACAAAAGTTCTTCAGCCAGCTGAAACGCAACTTTAGCTTTTAATTAGAAATGTCAACAATCTTGCAGAGAAGTGTTACCACTTAAACTGCTAGTACAAAGTAGGGAGCCCATCAAAGGAAAGAAGTATCTAGTTTCTGCTTGGTTATTTTCCTTGTTCTCTCACTTCCTCCAAGCTGATTTGCCACAAAGAGTAACGCTCGAAAGCCTTGTTATCGCTTTATTCACTTGCCGGGGGAAAGAGAGTCTGTCAGTTTGCCCTTCACTGTGGCTGATGATGTCATTGTTCCTGCTTTGCAAAAATCTCTAGGAACTGTGCTTCTCACAATTCCTTCTTCACTGCACCACTAAGAGTGACACAGAGGGTAAAGTGCCCGACTCTTCTTGCTAGAATTCCCCGCTTGCAATCCTTTGCATTTTCTTTCTGTCTGTCTCGTTTCTGACCTTTCTTTTCCCTTCCTCTTTACTAGACCTGATAGATCTGCAACAGAACGAATGAGTGGAAAGGTTTTGGAAATGAAATGGTATTGTTATGAGTAGTGAATCTTAAGGTTTATTTATTTCTCTTTCCCAGCAAATTATAAAATCAGCGTGTGTTTATTTATAGTTTGGTGTCAAGTCACAAACCACTTTTAAAACGTAAGAAGTTCCATGACAAGGTTTTGTCCCAGAGAGAGCCAAAAACAAGATCTGGGTTGAAGTAAGCACTTTCAGCATGTTGTATGACTGGCTGGAAAACTCTTGTATTTTTATTTGGACCACTATTGTTCTCTGTTATTGGCAAGCCTCTTCCCATTTTATTTGGGATGGCAAAATACCAAATGCTGCTACACACACACACACACACACACACACAGGAATGAACTTGCCAAACTTCACACACAAACTTTGGTTGGAAATCTTTCTCTCTCCAGCGTATAAGTCCAAGTACAGTTTGGAGAAGAAATAATTTAGCACACGAGTTTTTTCCACCCTGTATCATGCATGCTTTCCTTTATTAAGTGGAGTTCAGCCCCCACCCCGGCTTATGCCTGTAGATAACAAAATACTGGTGTCTGCAGTTGCTCCACACTTAATGAGGTACGGATGGGGTCTTTACATTTTGGGCCAGGTTTTTTTCTTTTTTTAAGTTTAAATATTTTACCAGTAACTTTGGTTCCCAGAATAAAATGTTTCAAGAGCTATTAATGACATGTGAAAGTAAGAATACTGCTAGTTTTTGCAAGTTCCAAATACACTCACTGAGCGATGGGCTGATGATCCTCAGTGCTTGATAAAGGTAAAGGGACCCCTGACCATTAGGTCCAGTCGTGACCAACTCTGGGGTTGCGGCGCTCATCTCGCTTTATTGGCCGAGGGAGCTGGCATACAGCTTCTGGGTCATGTGGCCAGCATGACTAACCCGCTTCTGGCGAACCAGAGCAGTGCACAGAAATGCCGTTTACCTTCCCGCTGGAGCGGTACCTATTTATCTACTTGCACTTTGATGTGCTTTTGAACTGCTAGGTTGGCAGGAACTGGGACCAAACAACAGGAGCTCACCCTGTAGCAGGGATTCGAACCACCGACCTTCTGATCGGCAAGTCCTAGGCTCTGTGGTTTAACCCACAGCGCCACCCACGTCCCTCAGTGCTTGATAGAGCTACAGTAAAAGCCAGTGACGTAGCGTGGGTTGCCAGTGCCCCAGGGAGGGGCAAGTGTTGCGCCTCCTGGTGGACTGAGCAGCTGGGACACACACAAAGCCTGTGCAGAGAGTGAATGGAGCCCAGCTCCAACAGGTTCCTCGCCTGCTGCCTCCATCCACATGCCCACTAAACCAACCCACCCGCTGCCTTCCCTCAGCTGCCAGGGCTCTGTGCCTTTGCGTGGTTCTACTGGGAAGGATGTAATCCCCAAATACCTTGCTCAGAACTTGCTGGGAACTAATGAATGGTCTACCCAACAGAAAGCTCAGTGCCTGCTTTCTTTTTTAAACGTTTTTATTTATACTTTTCAAATTTAAACATTTCATTAGTTTTACAATCAATTTAACATTTCAAAATTTGACTCCCTTCCCCCTCTTTCTGCATTTTCTCAAACTTGTTTTTGATATCTTCTGCATATCCAAATTCGTTTAGCTTGTTCATTTAATTATCTACTCCTGTGAAACTGCAGGTTATTACAATAATCCTGCTAATGTTTTTATCTGTTTACAATTTATCTGTAAATATTCAATAAACCATTTCCATTCTTTTATAAAAGGTTTATTTTGATTTCTTATTCTTCTGGTAAGTTTTGCCATTTCTGCGTATTCTGTAAGTTTTTGTATCCATTCTTCCTTTTCTGGGACTTCTGCTTCTTTCCATTTTGCACAAGTAGCATTCTTGCTGCTGTAGTACCATACATAAATAAATTTCTATACAATTTAGGTAGTTCTGTCCCTATAATTTCCAAAAGAAAAGTTTCTGGGGTTTTTTTTTATAAAAGTTATTTTAAACATCCTTTTCAATTCATTGTATATCATTTCCCAGTAAGCTTTAACCTTACTATAAGAAATATAGTGTATGATAAAAAGAACTTTCTTTCTTATTACATTTCCAACACTTATTTTATTTAGATTTATACATCTCAATGTTAGATACCAACAATATATCATTTTCATATAATTTTCTCTTAAACCATACCATGCTGTAAATTTTATATCCATATTCAGTGCCTACTTTCTGGCGCAGATAGGGGAACAGCTTTCACCTCTTTTGCCTTTTACTGCTTCAAAAATATGCAAGACTGAACTGCCGCAGATGGCTGTATTGGTGTTGAAGGAAACTGACCGATGCAATTATATCTAATGGATTTGTGTAACTGTGAGGTTGTTTTCTTATTGGTAATGCTTTGTGGTTTTAACGAGAAAATATGAATGAATGAATGCTCTGCAGATCACTAATATTATGCACTTAGTAGGAAGATAAAGGAGGATGAAATTCAGAAAGATTCACTCAGCCTAGAAGTAATCAAAACCAGCCCAAAGCCACGGAATCATGAATTCCAATCACGTGTAGAAAACTGGCAAGCCTTCACTCCCGGGAAAATTGTTCTTCATTAAACTATTATTTATCAATTCCCTTCACATTCTAAGGCAGCTCACATACATACCGCCTCCTTGCTTGGCCTTGGCTTCAGCACGACTTTGCCCTGGAATAAACTGCATCCTTGTCTTCATTTTTGTTCATATAAATGTTCATTGTACTGCTCTCTCTTCCCCCACCTGACAAAATACCCTTCCGAGTTAGCACTGTGTCTGATGTTGGGTTTTTAGGCACATTCATAGCTGTAGAGTTTGAAATTTTTATTGCTGATTAATGTTTTTAAGAGATTTTAGGAGCCATATATATTAAAAACTTCTGCTTGTAACTGATAGCACTCTTCAGCTTGTTCTGAATTCTCTCTCTCCCTCTCTCCTTGCAGACTCACACTTTTTTATCTTAGATCTCACAAACCAGGGGATCTCAAATCCCCTGGCCATATTTCCATTGACGGTGTGACAGAGTGAAGAGTCTCAGAAATAGACTCTTGGGCTGTTTGTTTATTAAATTTCTATACCGCCCTTCATCTGAGGATCACATTGCAGTTTACAATATAAAAACACAAAACTACATAACGTAGTAATAAACAAAAAAAATACTCCACCACACACACAGTTTAAAAGGCCACAGATTGTTTAATTACTCAAAGACCTGGGAGAAGAGGAAGGTTTTTGGCTGGTGCCTAAAGATATGGATTGACAGTGCTAGGCAAGTCTCCCTGGAGAGAGCATGCCACAAGTGAGGCGCCACCACAGAAAAGACCCATTCCCGTGTTGCCAGTCTCTGGACCTCTTGAGGAGGAGGCACATGAAGAAGGGCCTCAGAGGATGATCACAAGGTAGGTTCATTTGAGGTGGGCAGTCCTTGTGGTTCACAGAAACAATACGGTAAATAGGATAACGTTGGTTCTAGGGTTAAAGGTCACAACCAAGACCTTGAATTGAGCCCATTTGCACACTTCTTGGACAGGCACAGAAACAAAAAGCAACATGGGAAAGACCAAATTTACTTCTTGTAACAAATTCAGTTATGTGTGGGTATGAACTTCTCTGGTCTAATTCGAATATGGCGGCGGGGAGCAGGCGGGGAGTGGATTAACAGCTAAATAATGCTCAAATGTAGACAGGCCCACAATGTACTCATAGCCTAGGGAGCCAGTGGTGATGTGGTCTAAACCACTGAGCCTTTTGGGCTTGCCAGTCAGAAGGTCGGCGGTTCGAATCCCCATGATGGAGTGAGCTCCCTTTGCTCTGTCCCAGCTCCTGCCAACCTAGCAGTTTGAAAGCATGCCAGTGCAGATAGATAAATAGGTACCACTGCGGCAGGAAGGTAAACGGCATTTCCGTGCATTCTGGTTTCCTTCATGGTGTTACGTTTAGCCAGAAGTGTTTTAGTCATGCTGGCCACATGACCTGGAAAGCTGTCTGTGGACAAACGCTGGCTCCCTCAGCCTGAAAACAAGATGAGCGCCACATCCTCATAGTCACCGTTGACTGGACTTAACCGTCCAGGAGTCCTTTACCTTTCACCTTTTACCATAGCCTTTGAGGTGTGTTAAAAGATTTGGGTGTTTTTGGGTGAGTACAATGAGGATATAAATAGTTAATGGCAATATATGTTGACTCAAATGGTGTTAGTATTATTTCTCAACAATTCGGCCAGAGAAAACAGCCCTGAAGGCAGTTAGCCAGTTTTTGTTCCATTTCTTCCGAATCTTTCATACTGGCAGTATGAATAGCTATCAGTGCCAAACACAATTAAGCACTTTGAGATGTGATGTATCCTCTGCAAGAAGATTTGCAACTTATGACTCAATTCAGTCCATTGCTAGAGAACGCCCAGCTGCTAACAGTGTAGACACTTACAACCTAAATGGAATTTTAACCTGTACTTTCGTGGTTTAGGCTTGGTAACTTGGCATTCTTGTGGAAATGCAGCAGTTGAATTAGGAATGATAAAAATTGAAATTCGTGGCTGTGTGCATGGTTTTCTACATCTGTCTATTCACATTGAGATATATAGATATATAATGGCTTCATTGGACCACATCCACAAAGGATAACCGCACACATGTATAAATTTTAACATAGAAAAGCATACAGATGTGGAAGTCCTCAACACAGGTTGGCTGTTAAATAAGAAAACCTGGTGATCCATAAAAAACATGCAAAGCCGAACAGAAGACTTCATTGCAATCAGGTTTAAGAACCACAGCTTTAATAAGGTGATAGCCGTTATTTCTGCCATGAATATAGTGCTTTGATAAAGAATACTTCTTCTTCCTCCATGGAAACATAATTCCTTGTTAATATATTATATAAATATACTAAGCTCCTTTATCATCTTAAATCCAGTGAGGTTCTTAGCATAATTACATGAGGCAATTGGGGGGAGTAAAGAAAAGAGAGTCCTCAGATAGTTCCTGCCTCGCAGATTCAGAAATAAGAGGCCCATTAACTGTTTCGTGTTATGTGCCCCTTCTTAGCAAGGCAGGAGACCTTCACTTTAATCTCTCTTTAATGAGAAGTACAATATAAATGAGAAACCTACTTTGTTCCGTTAGTTAACACCAAGCTTGCTGCTTATTCTAAAGGAACGTCACTTCGTGCAGCAGTCTCTTCTGAGCAAGAAACGACTGAAACAAATCTTATTCCATTTTTTTCCCATTCATTACCTCCCTAAATTTCTCAACTCCTTCACTCTTTGCCTTAGCAAATGAGCTCTATCAACTGTGTTGCTTTTTGGTTAAGAATTCCAAACCAAATGAGAACATACTTGCAATGTGGACGTAAGTTTTTCTTTTATTCGGCTAAGAAATCTCTGGATGCTCAAATATTAGGGCGTCTTTAAAGCGTTTAGAGCATTCCTCTTGTTAATTCAGCTTCTGTTTGGGGCTTGTCCCTCTGCCTTCAAGGCCGTAGCTTTTAAGGTTCATAATTGTAACTTGCACCCATTTCAGAGCTGCCCAGTATAGGGTCTTCTTTTCAGAGCATCTTCTGGAAGGCAGTCATAAAAAGTTTCAGATTAGCTACCCAGGGAGCTAATAGGGGAGAAGCAGTGGATGGCATGGTGGGATGGATCTGGGTCTCCTTCTAATGTATTTACACTGTGTTATCCTGCTCACTGCATTGCTGAGAGGTCAAGTAAGTTCCTTCAGGTCAGGTAAGTACCTGAAGGAGTGTCTCCACCCCCACTGTTCAGCCCGGACACTGAGGTCCAGCTCCGAGGGTCTTCTGGCAGTTCCCTCACTGCGAGAAGTGAGGTTACATGGAACCAGGCAGAGGGCCTTCTCGGTAGTGGCGCCCTCCCTGTGGAACACCCTCCCATCAGATGTCAAGGAAATAAACAACTACAGTGGTACCTCGCAAGACGAATGCCTCGCAAGACGAAAAACTTGCAAGACGAAAGGGTTTTGGGTTTTTTGAGTTGCTTCACAAGACGAATATCCCTATGGGCTTGCTTTGCAAGACGAAAACGTCTTGCAAGTTTGTTTCCTTTTTCTTAAAACCGTTAATACCCAGGGTGCATTGCTTGAAGAGGTGCAGTTGCACGCCGTGTGGTAGCCTTTCTTGAGGTTTTTGAAGACTTTGGTGATTTTTGAAGCTTTTCCAAAACTTCTTTTGAAACCGTGCTTCGCAAGACGAAAAATTCGCAAGATGAAAAAACTCGCAGAACGAATTAATTTCGTCTTGTGAGGCACCACTGTATCCGACTTTTAGAAGACATCTGAAGGCAACCCTGTTTAGGGAAGCTTTTAATGTTTGATGTTTTATTCTGTTTTCAATATTTTGTTGGAAGCTGCCTAGAGTGGCTGGGGAAACCCAGCCAGATAGGTGGGGTATAAATAATTTATTATTATTATTAGTAGTAGTAGTAGTAGTAGTAGTAGTAGTGGTGGTGGTGGTATTACTTCACAGCTCCACACTCTCTGCTGTTGCCGGGAAGGCAAGTGACACTCTTCAAGGGGCAATGACCTCATCAGGAAGCTAGCCTGAATTATATCGTAACGCTGGATCCAGGGGTTCAGGAAGTTAGCCTGGCTTGGTTAGCTTTTAACACTTGCTGGATTCAGGGATTCTGGCATCCACAATAAGACTATTATTGTGGAGTAAGGGACCAAGAAGACAAAAACTTCAAGAAAGAATGGGAAATTTTTATAATTTATTTAGGAGACCACCGTAGGCAGATGAAAACATTAGCAGGATTTTAATCCCACTTGTAATGGAACACATATGATGGACAATATGGATAGATATAAAATTAAGATTATGAAACAATATGCAGTTGAAAATGTTGACAATGGGACCCACAGAGGGGATGGGGGGCGGGAAGTCTCGAGATTCAGAGAAATCTCTTTATATTGTCACGTATTTGGTAGTGTTATAAATTTATATTTGTAAAATCAAATAAAAACGATCTCCCCCAAAGGCTATTATTGTGGAGTTAATGAGAGTTAGAGTCCAATGATATTGCGGGGGGCACCTTGTTCTCCCTCCTTGTCCCATTTGCTCAGATAATCCCTAGCGCACCTGGAACTCTGAGATATGGATTTTAATTTATTTTAATTTTTTTTAAATGGTCTTTAAAACTTGGTTTGTGGCTGATGGCTGTTTCGTTGCACTCGCAGTGATGAAGCCTGTACAAAAGTAAAAACTATTAAATATATCAGGAAAAAGTAGAGGACTCAGCTATACAGGTGCAAATAAAACGTTTTAAGTGTGTTTTAAGTGCAATCTACAATGTGACACTAGATGGCGATGGTGAGATTTATGGAAAATTCAATGTGTTGCTAAAAACACTTGGTTTGGTTTTTCTTAAAAAAAACCCCACACATTTTCAAAACGGTTTTTATAAGTGTGTAGATTCCACCAGAGAAAGAAAAGAACAACGTAGCAGTGAAGGGATGTTTGTTGTTGTTTTCTAGAGTAGCTGTGGTTTTAAGATGTGAATATCTCTTCAGTACCATTCTTTGCATCTTTTAAAATTAGATCTTTATTGGGAAGTAGATAACCTTGAATATGTGCACAGGGTGGAGGAGAGGTCACTGTGATGCAATTGCCATTATGTCTTCACATTGGGATTCATATATCTGAAGGAGCGTCTCCTTCCCCATCGTTCTGCCCGGACACTGAGGTCCAGCTCCAAGGGCCTTCTGGCGGTTCCCTCACTGCGAGAGGCCAAGTTACAGGGAACCAGGCAGAGGGCCTTCTCGGTAGTGGCGCCCGCCCTGTGGAACGCCCTCCCATCAGATGTCAAAGCGATAAACATCTACCTGACATTCAGAAGACATCTGAAGGCAGCCCTGTTCAGGGAAGTTTTTAATATGTGACATATTAGTATATCTTTCATCTTTGTTGGAAGCCGCCCAGAGTGGCTGGGGAAACCCAGCCAGATGGGCGGGGTACAAATAAATAATAATAATAATAATAATAATAATAATAATAATAATAATAATAATTATTATTATTATTATTATTATTATTATTATTATTATTATTATTATTATTTAAGACTGGCATAAAATGTACTGAAAGTGGTTGGAATTGTACTCTTCACTGCATTCTATCCAGGAATATGGTAATAATGAAGATGAAGATTATGATAGGTCAATAAAGTTGTGGTCCCCCCCCCCTCCAAACACAGATGCTCTCACAGTCAAACACCACCTTCGTTGTGCTCCGAAAGCCAACCATTTTTAATTGTCAGCGCAAGTCTCCCCAGGGTTAGGATGGCAGGGAATCAGATGAAACATATTTTCCCTCACACACATACACTTTCCATCTGATGAGGAAAGTATTTATTGTCATGGTAATCACAGAAAAATCCTAGGAGCCCATACCAGATGCTTTTCTCTGTGCCAGAAATGTTACTGGAGTGAAATGAACAAATAGCCAAAAATGGTTAGCAATTGTTGCCTCTTCTCTATTTGCTGTCCTGTTCCCTTATCCTGAGGAGATTGCGTTCAATTGCTCAGCTTAGATTTTTGAGTGAGACTCTGCTTCAAAGTTCTGGTGAAGTGAAAAGCTCCAGTTTTTCGTCTGTTTCTGAGGTATAAATCGCCCTCGTTATTGAAATTCATAACTGAACTTTCATTTGCTCCTTTAGTAAGTTCTCAAAAAACACGACTTGGAGACAAACGTCGAGGAATAGAATCTGCTATCTCAAAAGTCAAACCCAGACTTCTTTTTGTGTGACACTTCAGGTTTAGGTGTACAGTGGAATGTCAGGTTGCGAATGTGATCCATGCAGGAGGCACGTTCGCAACCCGCAGTGTTTGCAACCCGCAGTGCTGCATCTGCGCATGCGCAGGTCACAATTTGGCACTTCTGCACATGCACAAAGTGCGATTTAGTGTTTCTGCGTGAGCGCCAGAAGTAACCCATTCTGGTACTTATGGGTTCGGCGTGGTACGCAACCCAAAAATGCATAACTTGAAGCGCCTGTAACCCGAGGTACCGCTGTATGTTTCAAGAAATATTAGATGCACACTTGAAAAAAATGTAGGGAGTGATGCAGCCTTAATCTGTAGTTTTTCCAAATATATATATATATATACTTTTCAAGTTTCTACATTTCATTAGTTTTACAATCAAACTAACATTTCAAAATTAACCCTGGACGGTTAAGTCCAGTCAAAGGCGACTATGGGGTTGTGGCGCTCATCTCACTTTCAGGCCGAAGGAGCCAGCGTTTGTCCACAGACAGCTTTCCAGATCATGTGGCCAGCATGACTAAACCGCTTCTGGTGTAACAGAACACCGTGACGGAAACGAGAGCGCATGGAAATGCCATTCACCTTCCCGCCACAGCAGTACCTATTTATCTACTTATACTGGCGTACTTTCAAACTGCTAGGTTGGCAGGAGCTGGGACCGAGCAACGGGAGCTCCCCCCGTCGTGGGGATTCGAACCACCGACCTTCTGATCGGCAAGCCCAAGAGGCTCAGTGGTTTGGACCACAGTGCCACCCGCGTCCCCAATGTAAGCTGTGACTGTATTGTATTTTGTGGATTGCATACCTGTGACCTGCGCTGCACATGGAATCCTGTGTTTGCAACAATTAATGGTTTCATCGTCTCCAGGTTTCCTTTAGGCTGCTGCAAAGCTGCATGAAAAACAAAAGTGTGCTTTTGCTGCCGTGATCAGATCAAAAATTCTTTACATTGGCTGCTTCTAAGGTGTTGGACCGGATTTTTAAGATTTCTCTCTGGAGACACAAAACCTTTATTTGTTCAGGTTCTGACTAAATGGGAGACCACCTACTTAAACACAATGTGCATCTATACTCAGATGTGTGACCATTAGCGTGGATTACACTTTAAAGGCTATTATTGTATTTCACATCTTAGGTTTTTGGCTTACATATCACCAGCGTCCCCTGCTCTCTATATTCTTGATGTTCCTTTGAGTTATTCTTCTGCTCCTTGTCCATAATACAACATATTTCTATTTCTGAAGCCAGATAGTTTGCAAGTTTGTGGGTGCAATCCAATGCATGTTTCCCTGGAAATATGTCTCACTGAGTTCAATGAGGCTTACTCCCTAGGAAGTGCTTTCAAAATTGCAGCCTACCTTTCTCTAAGTGCTTTGCATATTACAAAATTCCACAGTGAGACAGAGCATATAGAAAGCAAGACAATGCCATATCCATTGTGTAATTCCACCATTTATTCACTTTTTAATTAAAATGAGGTGTATAAACTCCAGCCTGTTGTCTGGATATCATATATGATAGTGATATATTAAATTGCAGCCCAAAGCAACTAACCACAGAATTAAGTTGCGTACAGTGAGGGTTAAAATGGGGTTGGCTAAATTTGGATTGACATTTCAGACCAATATGATTCAAGTAAAATCAATGCAGAGAAAGGGATACCATTATGAACGTGGCCATACAAGACCAGAGGGGTGCCATCTTTGTGAAATAGAGTCGAAAAGCCCTTTTACCTAACACTTTCTCTCTCTCTCTCTCTCTCTCTCTCTCTCTCTCTCTCTCTCTCTCATATCTATATATTTGGAGGAGAGAAGCAGAATAAGTTTGTTTATTCTGTTGTGATTGTTGTACTGGTCATGTTGTGTGGATGCCTGATTATCTCCTAAAGCACCTACTCTATTCCGAACTTAAAAATGGAAAACGTAATGCTGGTGGTCAATAAAAGAGGTTTAAAGACTCTCTCAAGGCAAATCAGAAAAAAAAATGTAGTATAAACACCAACAACTGGGAAACACTGGCCTGTGAGTGCTCCAATTGGAGAACAGCCTTTACCAAAGGTGTCATGGGCTTTGAAGACGCTCGAACTCAGGACAAAAGGGAGAAACGTGCTAAGAGGAAGGCACGCTTGGCAAACCCTCACCGTGATCAACTCTCGCCTGGAAACCTATGTCCCCACTGTGGAAGGACATGTGGATCCAGAATTGGCCTCCACAGTCACTTATGAACTCACTGTTAAGACCATGTTTATGGAAGACAATCTTCTTACTCGGCTACAAGTGATTGCCAACGAAGAAGATACAGATCCACACTCAGAATCAGATATATGGCATCTACGTATTGTTTATAAATTCGCTCTTCATTTCCATTATACTTAGCTTGACAGTGTTCGACAGTGGATTGCAACCTATAAAAATGATGGACTGGTTGTAAAGCCGCTTTATGGAGACAATATCCCAGTTAATCCTTCTGTATATATTTTTGAATAGTCCAAGCATGGTATAGCCTGCAACTTTGGGACTTTATGTGGACAGTTGCTCTTCACTTTACCCAAATGATAAGCAGATCCCAGTGGCTTCAAAGAGTACGAGTGATAAAATGAAATAGAATGCACATTTCCACAAACTCGGCAGAGTACCACAGAACTTAAAACACTTAGAAATAAAATAAAATCTCAGGAATCAGCGGTGGGCTTCTTCTCCCTCCTAAACAAGCCACATGGGGAAGCGTTCAAAACATGCTTGTGTTTTCTCAGTTGCATTCCTCGGCAATGCCGTTAAAGTCTCGTTGTCAAGAATAGGCCTGACCTTTCTGCGCTGGTCAGAAAGGTCATCTGTAAAGGTCAACACGAACAATTCACTGAATAGTCTACCTCAGAGCTTGCAGCACATAAATGGACTGCTCCTTTTCTGGCATGAAATAGTGTGTGGGCAGCTTCACTATTCCTCGAAGGACTGTGCCATAAGACAAAAGCTGTGTACCCAAGAAACAATTGTGCTTGTAAGAAAATTGCAAGTTAGGTAGCTTATGTAGCTCTGTTTCAAACAGTGCTGCTTTCAACAGTTGTTATTAGCCAGTATCGTGAGATAAAGGCCCTGCAGAGAGAACAGTACACACAGAAGGGCTCAAGATACACGTTGATCTACCCACACGTAGTTGTTATCCTTGAGAAACGTAGAAAATAATAGGATATATTTATACGAAAGTCTTCAAACTTACACGACCCTTTAAAAATTAGCTGATGAAGGTGAATACATCGAAACAGGGCCCTGTCCTGGTTTCTAATCCATAATTGACTTCTGACTTCCGCTCAATGATTGAAACTAAGACCTCCACAACAAATCTGACTATGGACTAACATGAACTCATCTCTACTCATAAACTCTTATCTCTAATTCTGTAACGAATTATTGTGTTATACATATTTTTATGAGTTTGTAATCTCTGTTAGGGACGCGGGTGGCGCTGTGGGTAAAACCTCAGTGCCTAGGACTTGCCAATCGCATGGTCGGTGGTTCGAATCCCTGCGGTGGGGTGCGCTCCCATTGTTCGGTCCCAGCACCTGCCAACCTAGCAGTTCGAAAGCACCCCCGGGTGCAAGTAGATAGATAGGGACCGCTTACCAGCGGGAAGGTAAATGGCGTTCCGTGTGCTGTGCTGGCTCGCCAGATGCAGCTTGTCACGCTGGCCACGTGACCCGGAAGTGTCTGCGGACAGCGCTGGCCCCCGGCCTATAGAGTGAGATGAGCGCACAACCCTAGAGTCTGGCAAGACTGGCCCGTACGGGCAGTGGTACCTTTACCTTTACCTTAATCTCTGTTAGAGTTTGTAATCTCTATTTGAGTTTGTAATCCTTGTCAGAATACATACTTTTGAATGGATTAGTTTTTGTTACTATTGACTATTGATTTGCGAGTAGGGACCACTCCCACTATTGAAACTTACATTGGCCTGAGTTCTTGGTGTGCTTTTTTCTTGGTATATTTAATAACAGGAATCTCAACTAAAGCATCCATGACAGATGGCCATCCAACCTCTGCTTAAAAATCTCCAAGGAAGGAGTGTCCACAACCTCTCATGGTTGTCTGTTCCACTGCTGAACAGCTTTTTCCCTTTTAATATTTGTGTCTCTTTCTTTGGTTAAAAAAATAAAAAGCAAAAGCGTTTCACAGTGGAACATGGAACTTTCTGCAAAACCATCAAAGCTCACCAGTTTGGTGAAGTCCTGAGGGTGACCTGTTTACGCAGGAGCTGCTTTTGTGTGTCAGTGCACTTTCTGGGTCAGAGTGCTTATCTCCCAGGCCAAGTTGCTAAACCAAACATCCTTATCCCCTTCTTTCAGTGAAGCTGCAAACGAAAACCCTTGCAAACGCCTGAGTCAGAAACATATGTTCTCTTATAGGCTCTCCTCATAAAGCTGGCATTCCAGGTCTCATGAAAATTTGATATCTCCACATCGTTTTGTATGTGAAAAGAGATTTCCTTACATGAAACAAACATGGGTTGTGGCCAGCTCTCAATTAAAAATCCAAACAGTGAATTGTTTGCTTTAGGCAAAGAAAAGGGGTTGGGAAACACTAAAAAATATAGGAGACAGACAAATAGGCCTTTCTAAACAGAGACTAATTGCTCTTGTAAATGTAGGGTCCTCGTTATTTAGGTTTAGATACGCTTATGAGAAAAGGGTGGACAACTGAGAGATGGACTTGCATCCCATAAAAGAGCCTGACTCCATGAGAGTCTTGGTTGTTTTGTTGTCGTTTGGATGCCCGGCCAAGTTTACATTCTCCGTGATTTCACTCTTATGTATTTATAATAGCACAAAGGGAACAGCTCCAGAAACTTCAAGGGGAAGTTGGCGTGGTTGCTAGTGTAACTAAGGGTATGTACGCATTAGGGGCTTAAAACGCAGCAAGGTTTCCCCACACACATTGTGCTTCAAGTCGCATTTGCATGCTGCTGCGCACACCAGGCAGAAAGCAGGGATGGCTACACCCAGTGCTGTTCAGCTTCCCTGTGCCTCCAAGCACTGCCGCCACCTCCCCACACTCCTGAGCAGCTAGACTGGTGACTGAGAGTGGCTGCTGAGACCATATAATACCAGTCTTGAAAGACCTTCATTGGCTCCCAGCACGTTTCCGAGCCCAATTCAAAGTGTTGGTGCTGACCTTTAAAGCCCTAAACGGCCTCGTCCCAGTATACCTGAAGGAGCGTCTCCGCCCCCATCGTTCAGCCCAGACACTGAGGTCCAGCTCCGAGGGCCTTCTGGCAGTTCCCTCACTTTGAGAAGTGAGGTGACAGGGAAACAGGCAGAGGGCCTTCTCGGTAGTGGCGCCCACCCTGTGGAACGCCCTCCCTTCAGATGTCAAAGAAATAAACAACTATGTGAGTTTTAGAAGACATTTGAAGGCAGCCCTGTTTAGGGAAGTTTTTAATGTCTGATGTTATATCGTGTTTTTAATATTTTGTTGGGAGCTGCCCAGAGTGGCTGGGGAAACCCAGCCAGATGGACGGGGTATAAATAATTTTGTTGTTGTTTACTCGTTTAGTCGTGTCCGACTCTTCGTGACCCCATGGACCAGAGCACGCCAGGCACTCCTGTCTTCCACTGCCTCCTGCAGTTTGGTCAAACTCATGCTGGTAGCTTTGAGAACACTGTCCAACTATCTCATCCTCTGTCATCCCCTTCTCCTTGTGCCCTCCATCTTTCCCAACATCAGGGTCTTTTCCAGGGAGTCTTCTCTTCTCATGAGGTGGCCAAAGTATTGGTGCCTCAGCTTCAGGATCTGTCCTTCCAGTGAGCACTCAGGGCTGATTTCCTTAAGAATGGATACGTTTGATCTTCTTGCAGTCCATGGGACTCTCAAGAGTCTCCCCCAGCACCATAATTCAAAAGCATCAATTCTTCGGTGATCAGCCTTCTTTATTGTCCAGCTCTCACTTCCATACATAGATGATGATAATGATGAGCTGAAGCTGTCATCTAGACATCTGCAATGGCTATCTCAAATGCACACACCTCTGCTTAAATATTAAGTGGATGTGGCTTGCATTTGCAAACTGGATGAAAGCTGGCTTGAGGGAAAACATCAAACCAGAGTAAGATACTACAGGATAGATTTGGTTTGTGGCTAACATCATGTGCACATGGCTTCAAATGCCAATGGTGGGAGTCTACTGGAGCCAGAGTAAAATGGTAATGTGTACCAGCCTAGGAGTAAAGCAACCCCCCCCCCCCAGTAAATAGCCATACACAAATGTAAACTGAATTACATCTGGGTTCGTTTATACCATTTTCCTTGGGTGTCTGTACAGTTGATATGTTAAAGCAGTGTTTCCCAAACTTGGGTCTCCAGCTGTTTTTGGACTACAACTCCCATCATCCTAGCTAGCAAGACCAGTGGCCAGGGATGATGGGAATTGTAGTCCCAAAACAGCTGAAGACCCAAGTTTGGGAAACACCGTACTAAAGAACCAACAGCAAGAGGTCACGCCATGATCCAAGTCAAATATTGTCCCTTGTCCACTGAGGAGCAGAATTAGTATTCCTCATGAGTGAACCGGAAATATAACAGGCATTTTACTTTCATATTTCTATGTTGCGGTTGCACTTGGAATACCGTGTACAGCTTTGGTTGCTGCATCTCAAAATGGATATTGCAGAGCTGGGGAAAGTATGGAAGATGGCAACCCAATTGATCAGGAGGTTTCGCAGCTTTGGTATTGCAATGTTACCATATTTGGGGCCGGCCAGGCAGATCCCTGTACAAAACAGCTGCGCACTGCAAGGTTATATTGCTGGTCTTACTAGTGTGTTACTGGTAAGGAACCATCCTCAGGGATCATGGATTCTTAGCAGGACAATGCTTAGCTGTCTGGCAAAAGATAAACCTTACTTAGATAAACCTTAATTAGCATTTTGTTTTGCTTATGTAATTCCTGCAATAATTACAGCAATTAAGGGGGGGAAACTTAGTCTGGTCTTTTTGCAAGATTCGCTTTCACCATGTGTATTTATTTTAAGTCACACACACTGTATGTATAAACATAACTGTCCCCCTTGATATGTCTGTATCCAAGTGACTTTGCGGCAATGACAAACCCTTTACAGAGTTGCTGCGCTGGCACCGTTGAAGATGCTGATGCAAAACCAAAAATGTCTTGGCAGACTTCGCATATGCAGATTGCTGCTTTTTGTTTGTTAAACAAAGGCAACTGTGGTATTTTTAGTTCTATTCAAAATACGGGAAGCAAAAATCATTCTTGCCAAGTGGCAAGGGACAGAACTGGCGGAGGGAGAAATTAAATCCAGATTTCCACAAAAGAACTCCAAACCTTGCTCACGTTTTGTGCTCTGGTCTGACCTGTCATTCTACCATGTCATAGATATTAAGTGCAGTGCAGTTCTTGTGTCTTACGGTCACGTGGTTGAACTTTCAGAGTTCGTGTCCCCAGGCACTGGGATGTTCAACACAGCCAGAGGGTGGAGGAATCTCGGTTCTGCTACTCTCGATTGTGTGAGGGGGAAAGGTGATCCAGGGATCCAGTCACTCAACTTGCCACCACAGCTACTTGGTCAAAGAGTTATGGGTCAGGAGAACCATTGCCTCCACTCTTCAGTTCATCCATTGCTGCAATGGAAGTGAGTGGCCCAATGTCAGGCTTCTTCCCCCATGTCAGTGGATAAGAGATCGAACAAAAGGAATACCTTACCAGTTAGAATCTTTAATAATCACAGCGAGAGAACAAAGAACACATCTCCTAGAAATGGCGGTGCTCCCAATTAAGGGTCACTCCCCCCTCCATCCCTATTAATCTACATCACTCCTAAGTCTGGTAATCTGAATTTGTACCCTCTGTGATTTCTGTTCTAACACTTTCTGTGCTCTATGTGTCTTTGGAGAAGGAGGGGGGTGAATGCTGTCCAGAGACTGTGAATTTTTCAACTCTCTCTCTTCCAGTGTTTCTTCTGCTAGTAGTTCCCCATCCAGTATTTCCCAGCTTCTGCCTTCTGAACTGTGCCCCTCTGCAAACCACTGTTCCAAATCTATGCTGTCCTCCTGTTCCTGGGAAGATTCAGGATCAGGGGGAGGGGGTGACCCCCACCATTCTTCCTCAGTGCAGCCGTCCTCAGCACAGTCCCTGACACCCAAGCAAGATATGTGAAAGAAAACACTCTTCTCAGCCTTTCATGCAAGCCTGTGGTAGCTCAGTTGGGAGAGAACGAGACTCTTAATCTCAGGGTTGTGGATTTGAGCTCTGTGTTGGGTGAACAATTCCTGCATTGCAGGGACCCTTGTGGTCCCTTCCAACTCTACAATCTATGATTCTATCTCTAAGTCTATTATTTATCACTTCTGCTTCTCTGTTTCTCTTTCACAGCATTTATTTTCATTCAGTTCATTTCTGGGTTCAGCCCACAGGCAACCCAGTCAGGTTTCCCAGTTCCTCCTCCAGTTTAAAGAGACTGGAAAACAAAGCACTGCTTTTTGTTGTTGTTGTTGTTTAGTTGTTTAGTCGTGTCCGACTCTTCGTGACCCCATTGACCAGAGCATGCCAGGCACTCCTGTCTTCCACTGCCTCCCGCAGTTTGGTCAAACTCATGCTGGTAGCTTCAAGAACAGTATTCAACCATCTCTGTTGTCCCCTTCTCCTTGTGCCCTCCATCTTTCCCAACATCAGGGTCTTTTCCAGGGAGTCTTCTCTTCTCATGAGGTGGCCAAAGTATTGGAGCCTCAGCTTCACGATCTCTCCTTCCAGTGAGCACTCAGGGCTGATTTCCTTCAGAATGGATAGGTCTTACAGTCCATGGGACTCTCAAGAGTCTCCTCCAGCACCATAATTCAAAAGCATCAATTCTTTGGCGATCAGCCTTCTTTATGGTCCAGCTCTCACTTCCATACATCACTACTGGGGAAACCATAGCTTTAACTATACGGACTGCTTTTTAAGTGAGCAAATAGTACCCAACCATCAGCCACACACTGGTATCAATATGAAGCAACCTGTCTCCACCACCATATGTGCTGTACAATCTCACAGGTGCCCATTAAGAATCTGGAAGTACAGGCAAGGAGTAAATCCTGACAACCCTTTTGATGCAATTGTTCACCGACACTGTACCAACCCAGAACCTCAGGAGATCCTTAGTAAGTAAATCCATTTGAATGAGACCACATGTTACAAGGCGGCTCAGCTCTCCTCTCCCCATTGGACTGAATGAATGAAAAGTATCAAGACAGAATTTTGTCGCTGCATCTCAGTTGCTCATCGGTGGGAGGTGAAGAGTGATAGTGGTTTTGCATCAACTGCCCTTTTTTCCTGCTCTTGCTTTTTGGGGTACTTGTTTTGTGCTTTTGATAATATTATTAAAGGTATTTTGTAACTGTCGCAAGTCACCATGGGCAGGTGGTTGCAGAAAGCTGGCCTAAAAATTAAAATAATATACAATATGCACACGTGCTGCACTTCTGACCTCAATATTTGACTCCGCAGTGCATGTTTATACACAATCTCTTCTCATTATGGCACTAAATCTTCACATCTGGTACAGGGAACAAGGGCTTACACCGCTGCATAGCTGCACATTCTTCATCAAACAACCACTCCTCCTCCTTATTTCAGGGTCAACAAACAATCCTGAGAATTGGAGGGAAACTATAATTATAATCATCGTGCAAAATAGCTCCAATAATCACACAGGGGAAAGTAATGGCCTGCCTTTTCAATGTTGAGTTCCCCATAATATAAATACACACATCCCAGCATTTTAAACAAGTGTTGCAATTAAGTGCCTTGATAAAACAAGCCAGTTATCTTGTTTGGTGGAAAATAATGTTTAAAGCACACAGGGCAATTTTAAATTGCCCTCCCGCTATACTTTACCAATACCACGCTATCATTAAAGCTGTTGTTCTTTGTATGACTGTAAACTAGCAGAGACAGTGATAGGGCATGAATGCTTGGGAAATATATAAAAAGGTCTGAAGAAGGACTGGTGATTTCTCTGTTCACTTCACACCATGGTCAGAGTCAGATGCTCCCAAATCTTCTTCTTTGGCAATTACTTATAGCCGAGTAAGATTCTCTACCATGATCACAGTTTTAACAGTGATCCATAAGTGACCGTGGATGCCAATTCTGGATCCACATGTCCTTCCACAGTGGGGACATAGGTTTCTGGGTGGGAGTTGTTCATGGTGAGGGTTTGCCGAATGTGCCTTCCTCTTAGCACCTTTCTCCTTTCGTCCTGAGTTCAAGCGTCTTCAAAGTCCATGACATATTTGGTAAAGGCTGTTCTCCAACTGGAGTGCTCGCAAGCCAGTGTTTCCCAGTTGTCGGTGCTTATACTGCATTTTTTTAGATTTGCCTTGAGAGAGTCTTTAAAACTCTTTTGTTGACCACCAGCATTACGCTTTCCATTTTTAAGTTTGGAATAGAGTAGTTGCTTTGGAAGACGATAATCAGGCCTCCACACAACATGGCCTGTCCAACGAAGTTGATTTTGAAGAATCATCGCTTCAACACTGGTGATCTTTGCTTCTTCCAGTACACTGGCATTAGTTCTCCTATCTTCCCAAGTGATGTGTAAAAATCTTTGGAGACACCGTTGATGGAATCTTTCGAGGAGTTGAGGATGGCGTTTATAAGTGGTCCATGTTTCCGAAGCATATAGTAAGGTTGGTAGTACAATAGCTTTGTAAACAAGCATTTTGGTTTCCCTGCGAATGTCCCGGTCCTCAAACACTCTGCGCTTCAGTAGGGAGAAAGCTGCACTTGCAGAGTTCAGACTATGCTGGATTTCGGCATCAGTGTTGGCTCTTGTGGAAAGATAATATTGAGTAGCTGGAAAGCCCAAGAGGGGAGACTGCTGTTGTGCCACTGTGAGAACAGGATGCCAGAACAGGTGGACTGCTGGTTTGCTCCTACAAGTGTATTCTTATGTTTTTATGGTGAGGAACTCTCCTAGAAGTTGCAGCGCCTGCTCTGCATTGTACCAGCAAACATGTAGACGTCTTAGAGCAGGTGACAGTATTAAAACCTGAAAACTGCATTGTTTTATAGTTATGGTCCCCAAAGGGTGTAGTTGTGCATTATGCTGATCCCTGCGCTAGCACAAGAAACATTGTATGGTGCTGACACGAGAAGCCACCTTGTTATCTGATCTGGGATAGGAAAGGGAGTCTTAGTCATGACAAGGTAAAAGGTCAACCTTTCCTCAAATCTGCAAGTGTCTGACAGGACTGAGCGTCTCTGCCAAGAGCTGATTAAGAGGTTTTGGAGGAAGCCTCGCCCAATTGTCAACTTTTAATTTCTCTGCTCGCTTAAAGCAATGCCGGATGCTGGCGGGGGCTGGGGGATTTGTGGGTAGAGATTGAGCATGACCTTTTATTTGGCCTCTTTATTCAACCTCACAATAATTTCTGATTATTTTAACATATTAAATCGCACAAGGATTTCATAATTATGTGTCTGTGTATTTCTAATAGGTATAACCAAATCAATAATTTTTGATATAACTGTAAAAAACTACTCTGAAAATTTATTCTTTCAAAAACAAAACCTTCCTCTGGTTGTAAATATTAAGATGATACCAGCAAGAATGAGTCTTTCGTAAAAATAATTAATTAATAAATAAATCAAGTCTTACTGACTAGTGATTTAAATCGTGATTTAAATCATGATTTAAATTGATTTGATTTAAATCAAATCCACCCTGCTTACAACTGTGTCTAGAATCAATGCCAGTAAGGCTATCTTCCTTCAGTTATAAAAAAAATCCCCTGTTGAATGGCTTTGATGAGTAAGCAACGAGGGACACGGGTGGTGCTGTGGGTTAAACCACAGAGCCTGGGACATGCCGATCAGAAGGTCGGCGGTTCAACTCCCCCAACGAGGTGAGCTCCCGTTGCTCGGTCCCTTCTCCTGCCAACCTAGCAGTTCGAAAGCACGTCAAAGTGCAAGTAGATAAATAGGTACCACTCCGGCGGGAAGGTAAACGGCGTTTCCGTGCGCTGCTCTGGTTCACGAGAAGCGGCTGAGTCATGCTAGTCACATGACCTGGAAGCTGTACACTGGCTCCCTTGGCCAATAGAGTGAGATGAGCCCCACAATGCCAGAGTCGGTCTGGACCTAAAGGTCAGGGGTCCCTTTACCTATACCGTAAACACAGATAGTAAAAAGGTAAAGGTACCCCTGCCCGTACGGGCCAGTCTTGACAGACTCTAGGGTTGTGCGCCCATCTCACTCAAGAGGCCGGGGGCCAGCGCTGTCCGGAGACACTTCCGGGTCACGTGGCCAGCGTGACAAAGCTGCATCTGGCGAGCCAGCGCAGCACACGGAAACGCTGTTTACCTTCCCGCCAGTAAGCGGTCCCTATTTATCTACTTGCACCCGGGGGTGCTTTTGAACTGCTAGGTTGGCAGGCGCTGGGACCGAGCAACTGGAGCGCACCCCGCCGCGGGGATTCGAACCGCCGACCTTTCGATCGGCAAGCCCTAGGCGCTGAGGCTTTTACCCACAGCGCCACCCGCGTCCCCGTAAACACAGATATGTACTACCAACTCTTCATCCTTAGATATAAGGAAATAGGTACGAGAATTCAGCGATAGGGAAGTGTATTGTTTTTCCTAAGCATGTATTTAGAGGGTTTCCCCAGGAAACTACTGTCAGGTACACTACAGGGTGTACTGAGAAGGGAAACCCTCCCACATTTCAGTTGATCCTGTCCATTTTCCCCTCCTAGATCCACTGGTACACGGCCCCTGGTCACTTTTCCCAAAGGAAATGTGGCCCTCAGCTCTGAAATGTTGCTTAAAGGTAAAGGTACCCCTGACCATTAGGTCCAGTCGTGACCGACTCTGGGGTTGCGGCGCTCATCTCGCTTTATTGGCCGAGGGAGCCGGCATACAGTTTCCAGGTCATGTGGACAGCATGACTTAAGTTGCTTCTGGCGAACCAGAGCAGTGCACGGAAACACCGTTTACCTTCCTGCCGGAGTGGTACCTATTTATCTACTTGCACTTGGCATGCTTTTGAACTGCTAGGTTGGCAGGAGCTGGGACCAAACAACGGGAGCTCACCCTGTCCTGGGGATTCGAACCGCCGACCTTCTGATTGGCAAATCCTAGGCTCTGTGGTTTAACCCATAGCGCCACCCGCGTCCCACGTTTACAGTATAGAAATCTGTTAATAAAATGCATGTTCTGTTAGTCATTCTTGTGACTCTAACAGCTATGTTCATACTTTGCAGTATATCATAGTTTTGACAGAGCATGCAGTCCAGAGGAGGAGTTTGGAATCATCCACTACTACTTAACTGCAGCTTCCTGTGTCATCAGAACTGAGAACTATGGTTAATACTAACTATAGTTAATTTCAGAAAGTCAGATGCATAGCCCATGTTTTGCCTTACAAGTTGGTGAGGCTGATGTGTTTAGTTAGGGGAAAATCGTTGTCAATATTTACTAAAGGCTGGGAACCCCTTAGCGACTTTTTACAAGAAAATGGACTTCTTGTATCTGGGTTTGAGGATGGAAGAAAATATTGGTTTATAGAAAGTGGAATTGTTGGGTGTTATCTTGGAGTGGGTGTTTTGAATATTTTTCTACATATATAGCTGACCGACAAAGAATTGGAATTTCTTTTTTCTTTCTCTCTTTGTTTTCCTTTGTTTTGTTTTTATTTAGATTAGTTTCTTTTATCTTTGATGTAAAAAGATACTGGAAATTTTGACATTAACTTTTGTATATCTTTTTTCAAACTTTATTGGGAGAAGACTGTTGGCTTGTAAGACATTAATCATAGTTAGGGGTAACCACAGTTTATGACTCCAGGTGACACAACAAATTATAAGAAACTATAAGAAAGAAAGAAAGAAAGAAAGAAAGAAAGAAAGAAAGAAAGAAAGAAAGAGGAAGGAAGGAAGGAAGGAAGGAAGGAAGGAAGGAAGGACGGACTTACGAACTCCTGGTCCCAACAGAACACAGGAGAGCATACAAGCCCAAGGCTTGCTCTGGTTCGTTCCTGACATAAGTCATGGCCAAATCGGGGCAATATCTGATTTCGATTAGCACCATCAATCAGTTTTTTGGGGGCATCTTCTATTGCTAAGAATCCAAATCCTTCTGATGACTTCATGATATTTTAAAACATGGGCTCCTCCAAAACATGGGTCATTCTCATCTCTATGTGTTTTGGTTTCTTTCAGATTCGGACCTGAGCATGCGGACTCTCAGCACGCCCAGCCCAGCGCTAATATGTCCGCCAAACTCACACATTTTACAGAATGGCCGTGGATCTTCCACATCGTCCTCTTCAATTACCGGGGAGACCATCGCGATGGTTCACTCGCCTCCACCAACCCGCCTCACCCATCCTCTCATCCGGTCTGCCTCCCGACTTCAGAAGGAACGGGCTAACATCGACCGGCTGCCGGACCATTCAGTGATCCAGATATTCTCTTTCCTGCCTACCAACCAGCTGTGCCGCTGCGCCCGTGTGTGTCGCCGCTGGTATAATCTTGCTTGGGACCCCCATCTCTGGAGGACTATTCGCTTGATGGGCGAGACAATCAACGTGGACAGAGCCCTGAAGGTGCTGACTCGGCGACTTTGCCAGGACACGCCCAACGTCTGTCTCATGTTGGAGACGGTAATTGTTAGTGGCTGCAGGCGGCTCACAGACAGAGGACTCTATACTATTGCTCAATGCTGCCCTGAACTGAGGCAGTTAGAGGTGTCGGGTTGCTACAATATTTCCAACGAGGCGGTCTTTGATGTGGTGTCGCTGTGTCCCAACCTGGAGCACTTGGATGTGTCAGGTAATAGAAAATATATCTATGCTTAAATTTGGGTGGAGAACTTTGCTTAAGTCAGGGATGAGGAGCTTTCACCTAAGAGGCGCTGTGTCCAGGGCAGCTGTCTACCAGCTCCACCTGGTACGCAGGCTGAGACCCTACCTGCCCGCAGACTGTCTCACCAGAGTGGTCCATGCTCTACTTATCTCCTGCTTGGACTACTGCAATGCACTCTACGTGGGGCTACCTTTGAAGGTGACCCGTAAACTGCAATTAAGCCAGAATGCGGCAGCTAGACTGGTGACTGGGAGTGGCCATCGAGACCACATAACACCGGTCTTGAAAGACCTACATTGGTACCCAGTATGTTTCTGAGCACAATTCAAAGTATTGGCACTGACCTTTAAAGCCCTAAATGCCCTCGGCCCAGTATACCTGAAGAAGCATCTCCACCCCCATCAACCAGTCCGGACACTGAGATCCAATTCTGAGGGCCTTCTGACAGTTCCCTCACTTTGAAAAGTGAGGTTACAGGGAACCAGGCAGAGGGCCTTCTCGGTAGTGGCGCCTGCCCTGTGGAACGCCCTCCCATCAGATGTCAAGGAAATAAACAATGCTCTGACTTTTAGAAGACATCTAAAGGCAGCCTTGTTTAGGGAAGTTTTTAACGTTTGATGTTTTATTGTGCTTTTAATATTCTGTTGGGAGCTGCCCAGAGTGGCTGGGGAGCCCCAGCCATATGGGCAGGGTATAAATAAGTAAAGAATAGGCTTATTGTGGCCCCCAAAGTCTTCCCATCTGGCCCCCAGGGCCTCTCCTCTTCACACACACACCCCATCCTCCTCAACCTCCATGCTGGCTCCGGGGAATAAGAAGTTTAACCCAACAGCTTTTGTTCTTTTTGCTTGCTGTTTGGCAATGCACATTGCAGGCATAGGTTTCCAGATCAGGACCACCGCATTGGGGCAAAGGGCTAAAGCCCTCTTGTTGCGGATGCCAGGGTTCAGACTTGTATCTGCTCAGCGGTACCTGATATTTGCAATGGAATGCCGATTCTAGTCTCTGTGTGTAGGGAAATGAAAAAATGATGGATGAATGGGTTTGCTTGTGTGTGAATGGAATGCTTAAAAGCTAAATCCCAATATTAACTCCTTTGTGTTCTAGTTGATGCATTTTTCTTTTCTATTTTCAGATCTTTAAAAAAACCTTCAAGGCTAATCCTCATCTCTCCAAAGTGACCTTATGCTTAAATTAGTGGGGGCTTGTCTTTCATGTGTCTTTTCAATTAAAGCCATAGTTTGCAGAGGTAGAAATTGCCTCAGGTATACAAAACCAACAAAGAGTCCAGTGGCACCTTAAAGGTAAAGGTAAAGGGACCCCTAACCAGTCGTGACCGACTCTGGGGTTGCGGCGCTCATCTCGCTTTATTGGCCAAGGGAGCCGGCGTACAGCTTCTGAGTCATGTGGCCAGCATGACTAAGCCGCTTCTGGTGAACCAGAGCAGCGCACGGAAACACCGTTTACCTTCCCGCCGGAGCGGTACCTAATTGTCTACTTGCACTTTGACGATCTTTCGAACTGCTAGGTTGGCAAGAGCAGGGACCGAGCAACGGGAGCTCACCCCATCACGGGGATTTGAACCGCCGACCTTCTGATCGGCAAGTCCTAGGCTCTGTGGTTTAACCCACAGCACCACCCGTGTCCTCAGATTGGCACCTTAAAGACTAGCTATTATAATACAACTAGGGGTGTGGGATAAATTCAGTTCAGGTTGCATTTAAAGGCAGGCCTACCAGACTTCCAAAACAATACATGAACCAAAACAAAGCCATCATTTGAAATTTGCTGTTCCCAAATATTATGATGCAGTTATTCAGACAAGTAATGTGCACAAAAATGCATATACTAGTGTAAATGTACATATATTAGTGAAAATAACATACAAAAATGCATTATAATTGGGAAATTGTTTTGCAAAAATGCATAGATTAGGAAACATTGCACACCAAAATGTGCAGATCAGGAGAAATATTCATTAAAATGCTGATTTATTTTCATGGGGTCTTTTTCAAAACCCTTACTTCCCTCACTTAAAACTTCCCTAACTTCAAAATATGGAAGCTGAGAGAAGCTGCAATGGTCACTTTTGCCCATCCAAGTCTTTCGTTTCTACAGGGTTCTCTTCATTGCAGTTGCTACAACAGAATGAGATTCAATTAATTCTCAAATATTCAAAACGTTGTGCTAAACGGTGTGTGCAATACTGCCCTTTGCTGGAGAGGTTGTCTGAGCTAAGGAATGTGCACATCTTTCCGGTTCCTCTTAATGCAGCTTGGCAGACCAAGTCTCAACTGCCTGCTCTGAGCCCAGTTTATTGCCATATCAAAAGGATACGAAGAATACAGTGATGCATATCAGCATCTATAGCCTATTGAACCACACACCAGAAGTACCCAGTGAGTGTTACAGGCAAATATATTTTTTTTAAAAAAAAATTATTGATTTTAACATATAAATTATAAAATGTACCACAAAACTTATCACTTATACAATCTTTTTAGACTTCCATCAGCACCTCTGATGATCCACCGTTTTAACCAGTTCTTATGCATTTCTTAACTTTATATTGCCTTTACATCTCTTAACAGATCATCCTTCCCCTTCTCCATTTTTGCAATACTTCCAATAATACTCCTCACAAAACTTCTTGCAAACCTACAAACATCGTCTGATCTTCACAAATACTTTTCAAGTAGTCCGTACATTTACTCCAGTCTTCCGTGAATTTCTGGTCCCACCGGGTTACAGACAAATATTAATGGGATTTAAAAGTAGCTGGGGGTTTTTATTTTTTTAAAAATATTTATACTTTTCAGTTTTATACATTTCACTAATTTTACAATCATTATAACATTCAAACCTTGACTTCCTTCCCCCTCTTAAATTTATTTTTAATATTTTCTGCATATCCAAATTAACTTAATTTGCTCATTTATTCATCTGCTTTAATTATATACTTGTATAAAACTGCAGGTTATTACAATAACCCTGCCAATGTTTTTATCTGTTTGCAGTTTGTTTGTAAATAGTCCATAAACTATTTCCATTCTTTTATAAAAAGCTTATTTTGATTTCTTATTCTTCCAGTAAGTTTCGCCATTCCTGCATATTCCATAAGTTTTTGTATGTTAAAATGGTGGTAAAATTATTGAAATGTATAAAACTGAAAATCATAAATAAGATAAAGGAAAGGAAAGTAGCTGCATAAATTCACGACGAATAGCAAAAGAGATGACAATGGTGTGTTTGTGTGCATGGATGATTTAACCACTTTGGCTTACTTCCAGACATATGTGACAGGAAGCAGATAGCATTATCCAGGAGATTTGCACGTGAGAGAATGAGATTTGTCATGATCCACATTCCTTTCCACATGTTCTTGAGCAGAGTCATCCATTGCATCGCTGTTGGTGTGAGAACTCTCCTGAATGCACACAATCTGTACCTTTTATGTGAGCGAGCATTAAGGCAGAAAGAGGGAGCGTGTCAGGGAACTGACATCGGAGCTAGAGGCGAAGAGAAGGCTCTCAGATGATGCTGGAGAAGGGCCCAGCAGGGAGAGAGGCAGCTCAGTGGAGGGGGAAGCAAATCAGCGCAACACCAGGGATAAAGGGGGGCAGATGGGGGAATTGGCGAGAGGGCTCCAGGACTCTTCACTGGACACCAGCGGGGAGAGCACAGGTCCTCCGCTACCCACGCCCTCCCTGCGCAGAAGGCTTCCGCGCAGTGAGAGTAGGAGGAGACTGGGCGTCAAACATTTTTATGTTGGAAGAGGTTTAAGAAATGCCCACTGACAGATTCTGCTAGCAACTGAGGCAGCCACGGTGAGAAGGGCTGTCCAGTCAGAAAGGTTTAACAAGGCAATTTAGCCTGGAGAGGCGGCAGCTTACGCACGAGCAACCTATACGCATTACAGAGCGGATGAGTGAGTTTGGTGTCCATAATCACATGGAACTGACTGAACACGCAAGGGCAGGAGGTGTGCATCCAGCTCAGGACATGTATTGAGTACACCTGCATGTTTCCAAATGTGTGCATGTTGCTAAAGGTGCATTTTTTCTGGGAATCTATTTGTAACCATGCAGTGAGACCTGTCCTTTGCATGAACCAGGTTCACCTGGTGCCTTCATTATACACATTTAGGTACCAGGCAAAAACTCTCCTCCAAAGCCCTTTTAGAATGTGTTGGGGGCATTAATGGGTTGTTTTTGTTTTGATTATGTATACTGCGAGAAGTGAGGTTACAGGGAACCAGGCAGAGGGCCTTCTTGGTAGTGGCGCCTGCCCTGTGGAACGCCCTCCCATCAGATGTCAAGGCAATAAGCAACTATCTGACTTTTAAAAGACATCTGAAGGCAACCCTGTTTAGGGAAGTTCTTAATGTTTAATACTGTATTGTATTTTTAATATTTGGTTGGGAGCTGCCGATTATTAAATTATTATATTATTATCCTCCGAACTGCCCTGAGACCTGCAGGTATAGGGCGGTATACAAATTTATTTATAATAGTAATAATAGCCAGTAATTCTATGAATATTACTGTGACCATTTGACAGCTTGAAAGTTTCCTAAGGCCTTGTTTGAGTCATTCAGGTTCTGTTCAATTAGGTATCCTAGAAATAATATTTTCATGTCAAAACCACACAGAAGTTAGCATTCAGTTTTTCCCCCACTTTTAAGAGAGAGAGATCAGTTTTGGGCAGACTTCCTATACATGTGAGCTTGACTGCAAACCATTATCTCAAAGGCTGGCCAAAGTTCTTTCAGCTCTCTTGAAATTTGCTCCTTCCATTTCAAATCCTTTACATTTCCTCTGTGGAAAACGGCTATGAGCCTGCAGGTTTTTACATCTTTATTGTTTGGGACAGGAAAAGTGGTTTCAGCCACAGGAAAATGTCATTATATTTAAACCACAGGCAGAAAGACCTTCTATGACAAGGTGGTGGGTGAATTACCTACCTTTCTTGCAGGTGGTGCGGAGTCCCCAAATAGATGATATTCATCTGAGAAATCTTCCTGACATCTGCAGGCTACATTGGCCGTGCTCAAAGGTCATGCTGCGTCATGGAAGCACATGATGCAAAGTTGCTTGCAGCTCTCACAGCATGGATTAAGTCTTCCTTTTAACCCTCTGCCATTGCATCATAATTCCTTAGGAGAAGCAACTTGGATCATACATACCAGAGTGTAGGCAAAAGCCTATTGGTACTGGCATGAATCAGTTACATCACCTGGGCCCCTCTAAAGACCAGTGTTGATGTTGGCATCTGTCTGTCTCGAGAGACAATGGAGTCATCGTCTTCTTCTATGATTCTATGATTCTTCTTCTTTGGTGATCACTCATAGCCGAGTAAGATTGTCTTCCATGAACACAGTCTTAACAGTGAGTCCGTAAGTGACTGTGGAGGCCAATTCTGGATCCACACGTCCTTCCACAGTGGGGACATAGGTTTCCAGATGAGAGTTGATCATGGTGAGGGTTTGCCAAGTGTGCCTTCCTCTTAGCACCTTTCTCCCTTTTGTCCTAAGTTCAAGCATCTTCAAAGTCCATGACACCTTTGGTAAAGGCTGTTCTCCAATTGGAGCGCTCACAGGCCAGTGTTTCCCAGTTGTCAGTGTTTATACTACCTTTTTCTTAGACTTGCCTTGAGAAGTCTGTAAACCTCTTTTGTTGACCACCAGCATTACACTTTCCATTTTTTTAGTTCATAGAATCATAGAATCATAGAATCATAGAGTTGGAAGAGACCACAGGGGCCATCGAGTCCAACCCCCTGCCAAGCAGGAAACACCATCAGAGCACTCTTGACATATGGTTGTCAAGCCTCTGCTTAAAGACCTCCAAAGAAGGAGACTCCACCACACTCCTTGGCAGCAAATTCCACTGTCGAACAGCTCTTACTGTCAGGAAGTTCTTCCTAATGTTTAGGTGGAATCTTCTTTCTTGTAGTTTGGATCCATTGCTCCGTGTCCGCTTCTCTGGAGCAGCAGAAAACAGCCTTTCTCCCTCCTCTATGTGACATCCTTTTATATATTTGTACATGGCTATCATATCACCCCTTAACCTCCTCTTCTCCAGGCTAAACATGCCCAGCTCTATTCCAGTTCGGAATAGAGTAGTTGCTTTGGGAGACGATAATCAGGCATCTGCACAACAAGACCAGTCCAACGAATTTGATGTTGAAGAATCATTGCTTTGACATTGGAATACACCTCCGGAGGCGAAATCAAACCACTGTGTTAGCAACACTGAAGTGACCTCCCCAAGGAGCAAGCCTGGGCAGTGTGTCTGGAGGTCCTGGGCTGCCCAGACAACAAGACTCTTGACCTTGCTGAAGTGGTTCAAAGGAAAGCAGAGCAGTATGTTTGGCACCAGCTTGGCTGCAGGAGTTGATGGAAGGATGGATACATCTTAGGGACTCCACTCCAGATTTGTGTGGGGTTTACTCCATAGCATTTTCTTCTCCTGAAGATATTTTGCAACACTACCTTCCCAGGTTGATGAACCTCATCTGCTCCTCACTTCCCTCTACAGCAATGACCAATGTGCAAGCATGTGAATCATGTCTTTCCTTCCCTTATGCATATGGACCAAGGTAGTTGGTTTTGTGTAAGCCAGGGGTGGCCAAGTTCCATATACTTTGGCAGCAATTTGCCCAGGACAGAAGTGTAGTTGCCATCCAAGCTCTCAAGTGGCCAGAGTCCAGAATAAAGTTGGTTACATTGATCAGAGGCCTTTTACAAATACAGAGCGCACACATAGCATTAATTACTGACACAATCAAGATAGGTAAGCTTCCACCAAACTTACATATTACTTGCTTGTTACATACAATTAAAAACAAAAAACAAAACAGAGGTACCAAACTGTGGAATACGTCTTATTTTGTGTAACTTGAAGATGCTAACTAATTATATTCCTTGCTTGTAACTTCGAATTCTGTGTGTGTGTGTGTGTGTGTGTGTGTGTGTGTGTGTAATGTTTTACAATTTTCAATACACATTTAAACATCCTTAAAATATCAATGACTTCCCTCCTTCTCTTTCCATGGTTCATTTTACATATCATAAATCCCTGCATATTTTACATAAACTAAACCATTCAGTATTCCATTATTACATCCATCAAAACTTGTTTACACTGTTTGATTTATCTTAATGCTGCAAGCATTTTCAGCTGTACACAGTTATTTCCCATATATTCAATAAACGTTTTCCAATCTTCTCTAAACGTATGTTCTTCTTGTTCTCTTATTCTATATGTTAAGTCTGCAAGCTGTGCATATTCTGTCAGCTTAAGTTGCCATTCTTCTTTGGTTGGGACCTCACTCGTTTTCCATGTTTGGGCTAACAAAACATGGGCCGCAGTAGTAGCATACATAAATAATCTTTTTTTGACACCTGGGAATTTCCATCTGAATTATCCCCAATGAAAAGGACTCTGGCTTTTTTGGAAAAGTACTTTTAAACATTTTTTTCCCAATTCACTATGGATTATTTCCCAAAACTCTTTTACAGGTCCTGAAGCTTCCAATTTCTAGCATAGAAGACCCCGCTAAATAAGGTTATTTTATTTTCTTAAAGGAGAAGTAGTCATCGATGCAGAGCCACAAATAACCACCTTCTCTTTTCCTCCCCAAATTTAGGTTGTTCCAAAGTTACATGCATCAGCCTAACCCGTGAAGCTTCCATCAAGTTGTCTCCTTTACATGGAAAACAGATCTCTATCCGCTACCTAGACATGACGGACTGCTTTGTCCTTGAAGATGAAGGCCTGCACACCATTGCTGCCCACTGCACTCAGTTGACACACCTGTACCTGCGCCGCTGCATCCGCATCACCGACGAAGGCCTCCGTTACCTGATGATTTACTGCACGTCCATCAGGGAGCTGAGCGTGAGCGACTGCCGCTTTGTCAGCGATTTCGGCATGCGCGAGATCGCCAAGCTGGAGCTGCGCCTGCGGTACCTCAGTATCGCCCACTGCGCCCGCATCACCGACGTCGGCATGCGCTACATCGCCAAGTACTGCAGCAAGTTGCGATACCTCAACGCACGGGGCTGTGAGGGCATCACGGACCACGGAGTGGAGTACCTTGCCAAAAATTGCACAAAACTCAAGTCGCTAGACATTGGGAAATGTCCTCTGGTCTCCGACGCCGGCTTGGAGTTCCTGGCTCTGAACTGCTTCAATCTGAAGAGGCTGAGCCTGAAGTCGTGCGAAAGCATCACCGGACAAGGCCTGCAGATTGTGGCGGCCAACTGCTTTGATTTGCAGATGATGAACGTGCAGGATTGCGAGATCTCGGTGGAAGCCTTGCGGTTTGTCAAACGGCATTGCAAGCGCTGCATTATAGAGCACACCAACCCTGCCTTTTTCTGAAGCGACAGGTCTCACTTGTTGAGGGAAGCAAAGTATTAAACATGTCTGTATGTACACTTGCAAGGAATGTCTGTATACAGCAGCTGTACTTTCTGTGTGCCATAAGCAGAAAACATAGAGGCTTAGCATCATCTACATTTGGTCCCTAAGACACCTTTTAGTGGCCTTGTTCAAATCTTTAAAATGCCAGCATTTAGTATTTTAAAAACGTAATTCTCTAGCCTTTATGGTTACTGAGCTACAACATAGTTGTGTGTGTGTGTGTGTGTGTGTGTGTGTGTGTGTACAGTTTGGAAAGAGAATAACAGAAGTCCCAGTTTGATTTTGGCTTCCAATGCCCAAGTGAGTTGTGACTAAGGCTGCAGGCCTATACACACTTACCTGGGCGTAAATTCCATTGGAAACAATGAGCCTTCCTTTCAAGTAGACATGCATAGGATTGTACTGGAAATCCTACTGAAACAAATGGAAGAAGCCATGATAAGCCATCATTGCTTTCAACAAAACTCCACCACAGCTACCTTTTAGCTAAATTAGGGCCATAATATCTAGACTTAGCCCATGTTGTCATTTGAGAGGTTGTCAGGTTTGTCTGTTTTAGTTTTAGGGCGTGTGAGTTTTTTTACATTTTCGGTGCTGGAATTACAGTGAAATGAACAATGGTGTCAAGGCAGAAGTGCAATACACCCACCAACTCTGGTCATTGCGAGTCATTGTAATTATGCAACCAGCAGCAAACTAGCTTTGGCACGGGTGTGTTTTGAATGTGATGTTCAGCACTGAACAAATTGCCTGTTCCCTGCTCTTTGTGTCTGTCATGAGTCCTGTTGAGAGCTTTTCTTTGAAGAGTGTCATAAGCCACCTTCCTTTAACTCAGATTGCATCAAAGTTTTCTGTCCCCTGGAAGAAGCATCTGTGTACATGATGTAGCTCTTGCAACGCTCTTTTCTCGTTTACTCCCTGCCATCACAATTTATCTCTAAAACAATTACAGGGAAGCTGTGACTTGCCGGGAGTTATGGGAATTGGAGTCCAACAAAATCTGGAAAGCCACACGTTTCCATCCCCAACCTAAAAGGGCGTGGGTTTTCTCGGACTCAGTGCTTTCTGCTAGACTCCAAAGAAACTCTTGAACATTTCAAATCTTCACTATAGTAAATCCTTTATAGTTAGAATTCATAATCACAAACCTGCAATCTGAGCCTGTCTTCTCCTCATCCCCTCAGGATCTGTTAGCCTTGTCTCTTTTCATTTAGCCAATGGGTGGCCAGCCTATGACACAAATGCGACAGAGAACCCATAAAACTTGTCATGGCACAGTCAGTCCTTCTACTCCCATCTGAGTCTTACATTGCTGTCTGCTCTTTGATGCAATACACTAGAAGCGGGTGGCGCTGTGGTCTAAACCACTGAGCCTCTCAGGCTTGCTGATCAGAAGGTCGGCGGTTCGAATCCCAGCTTCTGCCAACCTAGCAGTTCAAAAGCACCCCAGTGCAAGTAGATAAATAGGTACCGCTGCGGCGAGAAGGTAAACGGTGTTTCCGTGCGCTCCAGCTTCCGTCACAGTGTCCTGTTACGTTAGAAGTGGTTTAGTCATGCTGGCTACACGACCTGGAAAGCTGTCTGTGGACAAATGGCAGCTCCCTTGGCCTGAAAGCGAGATGAGCGCCGCAACCCTATAGTCGCCTTTAACTGGGCTTAACCATCCAGGGGTCCTTTACCTTTTTACCTTTACAAGAAGCAAAGCTACACCCTGGTTCAACAGGCTGCATATTGTCTAAAATATCATTTGTTGGCATCCATCTGTCTCAGGAGACGATGGAGGAGTGCATCTGGGGGGGCAGTCAAACCATTGGAGCTGCGGCTGTGTAGACAAATATGGGAGAAACATGTTTCATTGCAGCTGGGGCAGATTAAGGCATTTGGTTGTGCTGTTGCAGATGCACCATGGTGTTTCTTCTCTCTGTGCTCCTCCCAGCAGCCATTCCTCCTCTGGTCACTGCTATGGATACATGACTTGACTGCCTGTCTCCAGGCAATGCTGTTTTCTGCAAGGGCAGGGTTGATGTCGCCAGCCTTTGTGTCATCTTTGCAGACATCTTTGTAGCGCAGAGTTGGTCTGAAGCCTGAAGCCAGTTCCCCATAGAAGATGTTCTTGGGGATTCCATTTTGTTGAACTTTATACCATTTTCTGTGGAACAGGCCATGTACAGAAAAGTTGAGGTTGGGCTCTCAGTAGTACAGTGGTACCTCAGGTTACATACGCTTCAGGTTACATACGCTTCAGGTTACATACGCTTCAGGTTACAGACTCCACTAACCCAGAAATAGTGCTTCAGGTTAAGAACTTTGCTTCAGGATGAGAACAGAAATCGTGCTCCAGCGGCGCAGCGGCGGCATGAGGCCCCCATTAGCTAAAGTGGTGCTTCAGGTTAAGAACAGTTTCAGGTTAAGAACGGACCTCCGGAACGAATTAAGTACTTAACCCGAGGTACCACTGTAATTCGGGAATGGCTGGCCCAAAACAACAAAGTAGGATCCTTGCTAGGTCTACACTTTCAATACGCGCATGACACTTTCCATTAATATCGAGCTCACCATGTAGTGCCTCACGAACATGAAATGAGACCAGTGGGAATAACGTCAATAGTATACATGCCCATCGTGTTTTTATTAGTCTGAAAAGATGGTATGAAGCCTTAGCTTTTTGAGGTTTAAAGGCAGTTCCTTCAGAATGCATGAATAAGAAGTGTTATGACATTTGAGAAAGGCCTTGTGACCAAAATTCCTTAACTTTCATCAGCAAAGCCAGTGCTCACCCATCCTGATTTCATCCCGATTTCTTTTTTCCACTCCTCCTCACTCCTCCTCCTGTTGCCCTCTGTGTAGGACTTGCCTTTCAAATGCTTCACTTTCTACCCATGCAGGCACTTTCTAGTTTATTCATAAATCTATAAATATCCCCATAGAGGGGAAGGGGAAATGGAGGTCAGGACAGGCTCTGCTTACAGAGTCAAGTCATGAGCATCCAGACCAGGGATTTCTGTTCTCACAAATTTCCTTTAAGTGTCTCACGTTTTCCCTCTTTAAACTGGTACAGTTTTCTGAGTGCAGCTTTATAATGCAAACAACAGCTATTAAACGTAGGCTATATTTCTGATGCCCCACGAACACCAGGGATGTGTAATAAGTCTGAGAGGAGCTCTTAGGTATAATTAAGGTGGCTCAGCCAATGGATTCTTAATTGAAAATATTTAAGAAAACTGCCTTTTCCTTGGTTTCTAAAACCTGGAAGCCTTACTGTATTGCAGATGCTTTTCCATTTGTTGTTGTTTAGTCATTTAGTCGTGTCCGACTCTCCGTGACCCCGTGGACCAGAGCACGCCAGGCACTCCTGTCTTTCACTGCCTCCCGCAGTTTGGTTTGTAGCTTCGAGAACACTGTCCCACCATCTCATCCTCTGTCGTCCCCTTCTCCTTGTGCCCTCCATCTTTCCCAACATCAGAGTCTTTTCCAGGGAGTCTTCTCTTCTCATGAGGTGGCCAAAGTATTGGAGCCTCAGCTTCACGATCTGTCCTTCCAGTGAGCTTTAGGTTATGCTTTTCCATAACCTGAAGCAAAGTTGAAACCAATTCGTTTCGATAAACCAGGGAAGACCTCAAATATGAAGGACACCAGAACTTTTGAAATATATGACCTGCTCCTTCATTGAGACAAGAAAACAGCAAATCCAACATACATAGTGAGTCTGGACGCTTGCAGTTTGCGAAGAGAAACCCTCTTTTATTACTAAAGGTTTTTAAGGCAATGGCCTTTTTTGTAATTTTCAGTGGCAAAATCCTCCTCGTAGCATCTGATAGGAGTCACGGGCATCCTATATTTGTTTCTTGCTGGCATTGGTGCCTTGTGCTGTTAAAATTACTTCCACTCGCATTTTCTATTTCTTTGTCTGGGGCAGAGAGATATTTCCCAGACAGTAAAGCAATTAGCCTGTAAGGTCATAGCCTTGGGGAACAGTGGTTTTCGATGCTGTACACTCTAGTTCAGGAAAACCCACAAAAGTCAGACCAGTTGTTATCATTTCTGCACCGTTACAGACTTAAAGGGCAAGGTCCTATATGGACACTCAGTTGCAATCTCATGTGGGCATGACAACTCAAGTGGGTGTCTTGTCAAAGGACTGCCAGAGATGCTATGTCAGTGTGTTTGAAATCATGGCTGAAGGACAGCAGCTGTTTAGGGAAATCAGGGCTCTGTCGACCTCAGAAATCACCACTCAGAGCCTAAAAAGGGGTCAGAGAATTGCTGCCTCTACATAATTGACATAGATTTTTGAGTTTTCTCAAAATCAGTAGTTTTCAGACTGTCTAGCTTTAGGGAATCCTGAGGAACCTCAGCACAACTGCCACCACAGAACGTCAATATGTTGCAGAAAACACTTTGGGTTTCTATTTCAGAGCTTTGGCTAGCTATGTTTGGGCTCACCCGTTGCGTCCCATGCTTTGCATATAACCTAAAGTCTTCTCCTGTGGATACATGTTGCAAGGGTAGGCTCCTGGATGTAAGAGAAACTGCCACCTTCATTCTAGACTACCAAATTCTTCCCAAAACACAGATACTCAGATTAACAGCAAGAAGTTGCCCTTCGAAAGCTCGATAAATTCCCTCTCCTTCTTCCTTTATGGAAGATCATTTCACAGATACTTTGTATTTTGGGAAATGCTATTCCAATTTGTGTTTGGCAAAGCATTTTTTTTGGTCCTTCGATATGAAAACCAGCCCTGGGTGATTATATCTTCAGGCGGAATCCCCCGTGGTCAGGTGACAACTGGTTTCTGAGTGGCAGCTCAGATGCTGAAAACATCTCTTATAGGGAGATGTGGGAAGGAAAACACTCTGTTTCCAGGTTTTTTTTATAATAGCTGCACTGGAGGCAGCTAGTTTGTTTTTTTTTATAATAGCTGCACTGTAATTAATCGGTGGCCCTGGTATGGAGGAAAAATCTGTATGTTAAGGAAGAAAACAAAACAATTCTTGCTCCCTATGACTCTGCAAAGTGAAGCTCTTTAAAGTCCCAGTGATTGCAATGATAGTGTTGAAGGATGTGCTTAAATCTCTGCTACTAAAATCAATGGGACAAGTGGAATAGCTTGTGGGGTGATTAGTTTTAAGTGAAATGGATTACCTTTGTGAGGGTTCCATATGTACATACATGCATAGACACATGTCCATTCTTTCAGTACAATGCTGCCCTTCCATGGGCCGACTCATAATGTCTTGCAGTTTCCTTCTACAAACTGATCATATCTATCCAACCGCATTAAAGGCCAAGTACGCCCCAGCCACCGTGTCACTCCCAGGAGAGACACATGGCTCGGGTGTGTTGCAGGCGACTGGCACTCACTGAGGGGCAGTGAGTGCCAGTTGCCATTTTGTCACCACACTCAGTGGTGACACCCAGGGCGGACCACCCCCACCGCCCCCCTTCCTCCGCCCCTGGCTGATGGGGTCATCTCAAATCAAGCTATTCTGGGGAACGCTATGATATACCAGCTAACATCCATTTAATTTCTTTCCTCTTTCCATTTAGAAGGTGACTACTTGGTAGGATGTCCTCTTATCTCTTGCCAGCTACTCTCTTCACCACCCTTAGCTCACAGTAAGTCTGTCCTGAAGGGGAAATGGTTAAGAGCTGGGCCTTTTGAACTTATAAGGTCTCTTACGCAAGATTTGAGGGTCTTTTCTTTTTTTTCCTAAAAGAAAGTTGGTATCTTGCTGGCTGCGCTAAACGGAAAAGGATAACACAACTTGGTTCCAAATGGGCTTTAATGTTTAGATTGGCATGTACTCTGTGACTCACTATAAAGCCTTAATTTACTACTACCGAGAAATAAAGCAATATATTGGTATAGCGGCTTGATTTAATCAATGTGTATACAATTGCATGGCGAAATGCATGCATGCACACTTCAGAATTACAATGCCATGTGAAGTTCTTTCTTGTGCAGAAGAAACGGGGAGATGGGAGGGAGCATGTTCCAGGTGTCTGTCAATGGGGCTGCTAGGTTCACCAGGCTTACATGGAAACCATACTTGACCATACCAGGAGTGTGCAGAAACGAAAGGTAGAGGCACAACAGAACACTGTCAATTTGCAGGACACACCCAAATACAGAGGTAAGCTACAGAGCCAGGGTCCTGCCATCTCTCCCCAATTCTGCTTTTCATTTCTTCTCTCAGTAGACCCATCTAATCCAAGGGATCTCAATATTAGAAATATTTCACAAGGTCACCAGATGTATTATACACTATTGGTCTTACTCTGCTACAAAATGACACTCAAGCCAATGTGCAGAAGGCTGATGGATCCGTCGTTTATCTTGGCTTGATTTCCAGAGGTCCCTGCGGTCTTCCCAAAATAGCTTTATCTTGGGGGAGGGGGGAATATGCAGCACAATTTTTCTGTGTACTAACTAAGGAGCTCATCTCATTGGACTTATTTCAGATTACTTTCAGGTAAACATGTATGGGGTTGTGCTATAAGATACTGCAGTAATAGAATAGATGTTTAAAAGCAGATCATGTTAATTTCACATATAAAGCTTTCTATCTTTATTGTTTATTTGACTGACGTTTCCCCAAATCCTTGATTTTCTAAACACATTGAGAAATAATTCACCATTATTATTTTTTGCAAGTAGATTCTTCTTAATGGCAAAGCGGTTTGCATACTACTGCAGTTTTGAAGCACCACCAGCAATTCCATAATTACAGGGCTTTTTCTCCCCCAAATCCCCAGAACTTCCTGTAAATGTGAATATGTAAAACTGGAAGCAGGTTGACAACGACTACATTGAACGGGATCTTCTGGAGCGAGAATTTCTTATAGACTTTGCATATTGATGGTGATACTGCTTCATTTCCTTCCCTCGGTTTTTTTGTTTGTTTTTTTTTTTTTTAAAGAATCCTTAAAACTTCATCTCATTCTTATATTTTCTAATTCAACTTTTTCTTCTTCTCTCCACTTGAATCTCCTCCATTTTAAAATTTCCCTCATCCTTCCTTACGGTCTTGTCTACTGCAGACTGTGCCCATAGAGGCAGGAACTGTGGTCGTGTTACCATTTTTATGTATAGCGCTTAGCTTTTATAAATTGTTTTAACTGAAATATTTGTACCCCACCTTACTTAAAGCCAAGGTAAATTCCATCATTCTTCAGAAACATATAAGCCCACTTCCTTATTCCCCCAAAAAAGTGAATGCAAAAGTATAACTAGATATTATAAGACAGCATGGCAGAAAGAATTTACTGACTACAGGAGCCATTCGAGTTCCAAAGACTTCTCTAAATAAAGAATATTCTAAGTATAGTCAAAGCTTGAAATCCTATGCACCTAGAAGTAAGGACCTATAGAATTTACCTCGAGTAAACATCTGGGATTTTGCTGAAAGACTAAATCTTTCAAGTGCTAGCTTATCTGATTTTCATTGTCATAAACTTTATAATATCACTGGTGGTGTTCCCCTACCACACAATCCTGACTCACAGAAACACTTCCAGAGGAACAAACTGGGAATTGTAACTCTACGTAGCACACGTTAATAAGGCTGCCATCGCTAGTATGGCAGCAAAGATAACTGGAGACTGATCATTGGCGTGGTTCCTTGAACAGCAGTAATGTCAACAGCGCCATATTGCAAGCCCTAATGGGTTGTCATATTCTCTTCCATAGCACACAGACGTCTTTCACGTCAAAACTGGTTGTTCCATGCTTTCTTGAACAAGAGCTCCATCTAAAGGAATAAAGAAAGTTCTGAAATCCCTTACACCAGGCATCTTCCTTGAACTGAGAAGTGGGGTGGTAGGGTTCTTTGTCACAACTATTCCTTAATGGTATTCTAAGAGCCACCAAAATGACAACCAGTAAGGAAGGTGAGTTCAGGCCAGAGTTGGGAGCCAGCTGTTATAGGACTCCAACCCCGATGGGAGGGTTTGATGGAGCAGGAATCCAACATTTGGAGGGTTACAAGTGCCCCCATCTTGGGTCAAGACAATGGCAAAAGGATACCAATGGCAAAAGGATGCTCATCTTTGCTTCCAGGTGTGTGTTCCTGTGTAGAACCTACCCAAGGCCATTGTCACATATCCTTGGCTATAGCGCAAGCCTCCCTTGCCCTCTATTCTTCCTTAATCCTAGGTCAATGGCTCAGTTGGTAGCATGGGAGGCTCTTAATCTCAGGGTTGTGGGTTTGAGCCTCACGTAGGGTGAAAGATTCCTGCATGGTCCCTTCCAACACTTAGGATTCTATGAGCCACTCTTCTTCAACTGCTGCAAAAGTTATGCAGCACAGGGATTGTGGATGGCTGCAGTGTTGGGGGTGGTATCAGGTCTCAACATTGGTGCAAAGACCTAGCTGTAAAAGTGCATGATCTTCAGAGAAATGGCTCATAAAATCGTGGAGCATATACCGGTACTTTCATTCATAGAGAACCTCCATTACTGGAAAGTTACCGCTAGGAATTAGGTTTTTTATTCTGCCAGGGAATAATTCAGGGTAATTTAAGCTTGCAAATTCCTCCATCAACAGAAGTTGTCTGTTTTAAGTGGGGGTTGGGGTATTCTACAGTAGTCTGAAAAGTCACTTCTGAGCAGTTTCTCGATGGGAGTGTGAATCTGTGACCCAAGCAATTTAATATTTTTGCATCTCCCAATCAAGGGCAATAATTGTTAGCAGGTTAATTCATGCTGCATTACATGATACTGAACAGTTCCCACTGGTGTAATCAAGATGGGGAATGAATCAATAACTGGAATCAAAACTGTCCTTGGGGGGGGGGGAGAACTAATGTAGAAAATTCCCCTTTCAGTCGAATCAGTTAATGGTAATGGCATTGGTGTTCTGATTAATTGCTCTTCATTTTACCATCAATCAAAACTGGAATCAATGCCACTGGGGCCAACTAGCAGCAAGACCCAGCCCAAAGAGACGTTTTAACAAGTAGTGTGTTTGTGGTTTGCATTCATACAGGTGTGGGTGTGCATCTGGATACACATCCTTATGGTTGCAGTGCTCACCTGGGACAATCCAGGCAAGACCAAGAGCCATCTAGAATGCATCCTTTTAGATATAGCTGCAGAATGTGCATCCCCATCCGAGGCCACGACCAATTCTGCACACCTAGAGCCAAATAGGTATGTTTCTCTGGGTAGGAGTTTCATGTGTTTTTACCGACCAAACACACCATTGGCTCCCTAGTTAATCTCAGCTTCTTCTAGAGGACGCGGGTGGCGCTGTGGGTTAAAGCCTCAGCGCCTAGGACTTGCCAATCGAAAGGTTGGCGGTTCGAATCCCCGTGGCGGGGTGCACTCCCGTTGCTCGGTCCCAGCGCCTGCCAACCTAGCAGTTCGAAAGCACCTCAGGGTGCAAGTAGATAAATAGGGACCGCTTACTAGCGGGAAGGTAAATGGCGTTCCGTGTGCTGTGCTGGCTCGCCAGATGCAGCTTGTCACGCTGGCCACGTGACCCGGAAGTGTCTGCGAACAGCGCTGGCTCCCGGCCTATAGAGTGAGATGGGCGCACAACCCTAGAGTCTGGCAAGACTGGCCTGTACGGGCAGGGGTACCTTTACCTTACCTTCTCTCTCCTTCTCTTGCATATTAAGCAATTTAAACCAATGCTTGACCGTTCAGCACAAAAATACTACAAACACACCACCAGTGCTACACAATTAGTAGCTGTTAAAAAGTGATCTACTTTGGAGTGCAAACTGCAATGAAGCAGCCAGCGTATATTCCCTTTTGTGAAGACCAACCTAAAATGAAAGCCTTGTTGCCATCAGCAGTCTCAATTGTAAAGCAAAAATGAGCTCATTGTGTTTGCCAGTTAGATGGCCATTTTCATCTCTTACTTAGCCCTGCAGCAGCTCCCATACCAAATAAAGGGAACATAAAAAGGACCCCCTACTATAAATCAAATTAATCCTCCCAACATACTTCGCTTCCCTATCAAAAACACAGAAGAACAGAATTTCATGTCATAGGCCTGAGCTCAAGGTCAGCCTGACAATGGTAAGTCTAATCTGAGCTGTATCTGCAGCAATGGAACCAACTAGAATCTTATAAATTTTATCCCCTGCTTTGGACTAATCGACTATACAGCCCCAGACCAGTTAATTCCCATCCAGCCTCCAGGTGTATCTTCACACATTACAGAAATAATGGATACCCTCCTATACATGATGCACTTTTAAAATGATAAGATTCCCAATATTCCCCATAAACTGAGAGCCACCCACCTCCTTTGAAATTTCTTACAAATGTTTCAGGGAGGCAGCAATGGCTTTGATTCCTTATTGTGTGTTCATATAGTAAAATAAAAAGGATACAACCCCTATATATTACAGGAAACATTAAAGATATAATGTTATATTGTATACCGGTCAATAACTGCTTCCATTAAATTGATAAAGCTGTTGTAGCATTAGTTCATTTCATGAAATTCCAGGGACTCTGGCTTTGTGAGAGTTGTAACAATCCTTGTGGTTCAAGAACCTCACAAACTATTATTCCCACACTTCCTTCGGGAAAGCCATAATTGTATTATCACATTTGTTTTTTAGTGTAGAAGTGACCTGGTTTTCTTTAAAAGTTTCATAGGGTGGCTTTATAAGGGATCTACATGCCCTACTTAAAACAAGTAGCTGTTGCATATAGTTCTTACTAATATGGTGTCTTTAAGAGGATTAAAATTCTCAAACTTCCATGCATCAGAATCTAAAGGTTTCTAAAAAGAAATTCTTTAGGAACTATAGAGGAAAGCCTTGATGTTGGAAAAAGCTGAGCTTTTTTGCACTGTAAAACTGATTTTAATTTATAAAATGTTAAATTCCTCTGGAGATTTACTGGGTAAAGCAATAATGCCCTGAGCAGAGAAGATTTGAATGAGAACATGCATCTGAATGAGGGTGTTGCATACCCTCCAACATTTCTCTGATGAAAATAAGGACATCCTATTACTTTCACGATGTGTATCCCCATCCACAGTCTGATGCAATCAGTTCATAGCTGTCAATCTTCCCTTTTTTGGCGGGAAATTCCCTTATTCCAGCGCTGTTTCCCGCTGCTTCCCCCTGCTATCCCGGATTGTTAGATATCCCGTAGACTGTCCCTGGGACAGGTGAGGCTGCTGATCCCTTATTTTCAAATCTGAAAGTTGACAGCTATGAATCAGTTCCATAGAACTACATGCAGATGGAGCTGGGTTGAAGAGGCATTATCTGTGCCACTGTAGTACACAAAACCAGCTTGGCTCACAGATATTGTCTTTGGTGTTGCAGTGGATTTCATTGTGATTCACATAAACTTAGAAGATGCATAAATACCAGCTATTTGCTTTGCTGAGTTCAAGCAAGTCTTAGCCAACCTTACTGTGCATTCTAAAGGGCATTAGTGAGCTCTTATAGATCATTTGACTGAGTCAGTGAAACACAACACTGTACCATGAACGGCGACATGCCTCTGCAGAAACAATGATCAGATATAAACGTTCTGATCCCTCTTATCTCCACAATAAAACAAACCCTTCTCTTCCTTTTTTCCACCACTCCTCATCCATTGCTGCCCAATATACATTATACTGTTTCACAATTCTCAGATAAAATATTCTGGCAGTAATTGTGCTGATGATACTTCTTGCCCTTACACCCTCAGTGAGGAAGTGCATAAAACAACTAAATAGGACTATTTGGAAACATTATATATTTTTTTGAAATTATGTCATATCATACCTAATATTAAACTACATTCATTAATAGTTTTTAGTTCATTTATAGTAATAAATGTAATAAATAAATATTTTTTTATTTATACCCCACCCTTCACGGTTCAGAAAACCAGGCTCAGGGCGGCTAACAACAAATTTAAAACACTTAATTGATGCAACAAAAAAACAGCATAAAATACAATATAAAACGTGAATAACAATAAATTCAGAATTCAAAAATCAATTTAGGGGGGAAATCCATCCAATAAACATTAGATTATCACCAGGGCTAGCTGGATAAATTAGTTCTATTTGAGCCAGCGAGTCGATCAGGGGAGAATTAGCTGTGGGATCCCAGAGTGGGTAATCTTCATAAAAAGGGGAGGGCGAGGGAAGGAAGGGGAATAAAAGATCAGGCTAAGTTCAAATTGAAAGCCAGGTGGAATAGCTGTCTTACAGGACCTGTGTAAGGAAGTTAAATCCTGCAGGGCCCTGATCTCATGGGACAGAGCATTCCACCAGGTCGGAGCCATCACTGAGAAGGCCCTGACCCTGGTGGAGGATAATCTGACTTCCTTAGAGCCTGGGACCTCTAAACTATGATTATTCATGGACCTTAAGGTCCTTTGCAGGGCATACCAGGAGAGGCGGTCCCTTAAATACGAGGGCCCTAAGCCACAAAGGGCTTTAAAGGTCAAAACGAGCACCTTAAACCTGACACGATACTTCACCGGGAGCCAGTGCAACTGGTAAAGCACTGGGTGAATATGCTCCCATGGCAGGGACCCCATGAGGAGCCTTACTGTGGCATTCTGCACCTGCTGGAGTTTCTGGGACAGTTTCAAAGGTAGCCCCACGTTGAGCAAATTACAGTAGTCAAGCCTGGAGGTGACCGTCGCATGGATCACTGTAGGAAAGGGAAGGGACCAACTGCTTAATGAGTGGTACCTCGGTTTAAGAACAGTCCTGTTTGCGAACAATTCGGTTTACGAACTCTGCAAAACCTCGGTCTAAGAATAGAAGCCGAATGGTGGAAGGGCACTGGCAGTGGGAAAGTGCACCTTGGTTTAAGAATGCTTTGGTTTAAGAATGGACTCCCGGAACAGTTTAAGTTTGTAAAGCGAGGTACCACTGTAAACTGTTCTGCTCAAATTAATGATTACTGACTGTAATTAGTTGAAAATGTTAAAATTTATTAATTCACAGTTGTTATGCACTCTTTAAAACACAGTTTTGGTAAATACAGGCTGGATTCATCCAAGCCTAATTTGAAATTTCTCCCCATACTCTTCCCACTTCAAGCACCAGGTAATATTTGGCCCTTTAAACTTGCTTAGGAGGAAAGACAGCTAATATACCTAAGCTCATTCCTGTCTGAAGTGAGAAGGCAAATTCTGAGGCTTCCCTCCTGAACAAACTCCAATAAATTTAAAGCTCCAAGACAAGAGCTGCCTAATGTTATTAAACCAGTTTAAATTTGCAATCCTGTCTGTATTTACTTGGCAATAACAGAGAAATCCTAATTATAGGAAGCCAATGTAACATACGCCGGCATAACTTATGCCACAATGTCTATTTCAAACTCTGTTTAGGAGCCTCTGGGATGGGCTACTGCAGACTAAGCCTGCAGGTAAGTGTGGGCCCAATTTTAGAGATTTGGGCTCTAGGCAAATTACCAAGCAAGCAGAATTTAGAATAGGTGTCTCTCCTTGCCTTGCCTCTGTAATGCCCCCTTCTGAGGACTTGTACCTGCTGAGCCAGGGTCAGGGACTTACACTGATGTAGCTCCAGCTCAGCTCAGATAAAGGACTGTTGTAACAGTCTCCATGAGGTGGGCAAACACCTGCAAGCTGGCCAATTTGCAGGAGAAAATTCCTCCCCGAATATGGCGACAGATTAACCTTAGCAAGGTCCTTATGCCAACTTGCTTACTCCCCCACTGAGCGGGCCTCTAACAGCCGGGAGGGGGGGGCACTGTTAGCTCTTGATGAAGATATGAAAACCTGTTAGTTGAGGATGAAGGCTACCAGAGGGCTTAATACAGAGCTTTCCAAAATTTTCATGTTGGTGACACACTTTCTAGACATGCATCATTTCACGACACAGTATTTCAGTTTTACAGTGGTACCTTGGTTCTCCAACGCCTTGGTACTCAAACAACTTGGAACCCAAACACTGCAAACCTGGTATGTGTTCTGGTTTGCGAACTTTTTTCAGAAACCGAAAATGCTCCATTTTGAGTGTTACGCTTCCAATTTGAGTACCACACTTCTATTTTGAGTGCCACACTTCTGATTTGAGTGTTATGCTTCCGATTTGAGTACCACATTTCCATTTTGAGTGCCACACTTCCAATTTGAGTGTTACGCTGAAGTCTGTCTGTTTTTGCTATTAATTTTGCATTTTTGCTTTTGTAGCTTGTTTTGTTTTTGTGACTGTGTGGAACCCAGTTCAGCTACTGATTGGTTGTGTAACTGCAGTTCATTGTTTATTGCTTTCATTTTATGGATCAGTGGTCTCATTAGATAGCAAAATTCATGTTAAATTGCTGTTTTAAGGGGTTGTTTTCAAAAGTCTGGAACAGATTAATCCCTTTTGCGTTACTTTCTATGGGAAAGCGCCCCTTGGTTTTGGAACACTTTGGTTTTGGAACAGACTTCCAGAATGGATTAAGTTTGAGAACCAAGGTACCACTGTACTAGCAAACCGGAGGAGTGGAGGAAGTGTTTGTGCAACACACCTACACACTGCAGCTGACACACTAATGTGTCACAACACACAGTTTGGAAAGCTCTGGCTTAATAAGTGGGCCTCATCCCTTGAGAATGTTCTCTGTGCTGTTTTTGGATATTTCAAATGAAGGCGCTTCACAGAGACTACTAAGATGCTACAGTATTTTTCAGGCAAAGAAAATTAATTTGGGATTTTGAAGGCAAAGTAACTAGAATTGCAGGGAAGACTGTAAATTAGCTTTTGGAATCAGTTACACAGCAATCATTTCCTGCTTTGCAGGAAAGACATCCCAAAGCAAACACACTCTTTGGACTGGCAAATTAGCCAGCCAAACATAGTCATCTGTCAGTTTTTCCGTGCAAGCAAAACAAAATAAAATATCTGGAGGGAGGAATCCTATGTGCATAAAGCTGGCATAAAACAAGCCAGTGTGAATTAATCCAGTGTAAAGTTACACCAGACCCAAACCCCATTCAGGAGTGGGGTTGGGCAGCTGCTCCTCCAAAACCTGGCAGAGGGAAAGCAAGTCTTGAAAATAGTGTTTTACAACAGGTTGCCAGGTCATGCGACCAAGCTGAATCTTCTTAAAATGCAGTCTAAGTCCCTCCTCTTTGGACCTGCCCCTGCCACACCCAAGGAACCCTACTTTGGGGGAGACTTAAACCACCCTCGGAGGGATGTGGGTGGCGCTGTGGGTTAAACCACAGAGCCTAGAACTTGCCGATCAGAAGGTCGGCGGTTTGAATCCCCGCGACGGGGTGAGCTCCCGTTGTTCGGTCCCTGCTCCTGCCAACCTAGCAGTTCAAAAGCATGAAGTGCAAGTAGATAAATAGGTACCGCTCCAGCGGGAAGGTAAACGGCGTTTCCGTGCGCTGCTCTGGTTCGCCAGAAGCGGCTTAGTCATGCTGGTCACATGACCCGGAAGCTGTATGCTGGCTCCCTTGGCCAATAAAGCGAGATGAGCGCCGCAACCCCAGAGTCGGTCATGACTGGACCTAATGGTCAGGGGTCCCTTTACCTTTACTTACACCAGCCTCACCTCAGCCAGCTGAGCCACTTATACCAGCATCTCTCCAGCTAAGTCAGAGGTAGAGACTTACCAGATTCCTGGCTCAGTCAGAGTTAAACCAGAGATCTGCTGTATCCTAAGGTGCTCGTCCTGCCAGATCTTTCCATAGTATTGCCTTCTTAATGCAGTTCAAGAGCATGTATGTTTTCTTAGAAGCATCACTATAGTCAACAGGACTTTTCACAAGTAAGTGTGCATAGGTTGCATAGGATTGCACAATCTTAGTCACCTCAAAAAAGAAAAAACTGAGCAACTGCTTTGTCAAGCCTCAAGCTCTGGATAAATGAGCACACTTGTCACTGAATTCATGTCATCCAGGGATTTCAGAAGGATAGGAATAATGAAGAATAAGTAAAGTTAATGGCAGTTCAGTCTGAAAGAGGCTGAAATCTGAAGAAAAATGAGGGCTGCAGGCGGGCAACAATTATTTATAGTCGCTCTCCAATGTATCATTCAGCCACATTTTCAATCAGCTTTGAAATTCAGAAGGAAAGAACGAAAAGGAATGATTGTGATTTTGAATAATTTTAACAGGTTTACTAGATTGCTGTGTTGTTTTTTTTAAAAAAAGAATCTATACTTAATTCCAACTCTATCCAGCACATTAAATAAAACAACCTGGCATAAATTCTCAACTGCCTAGAGTGACTATCCTAATTAAATACAATATTTCTTCTTTGTTACTTTGCTTAATCTGTTGGTCTGTGCTGTTGTGGATAATGAGAGAAACAAACAAGGTAGGAAAGCAGAATTATTCCATGGTGCAAATTGGCAAGCTCTCTTACTTAAATGAAACTATCTGGAGCAAACAGCCTTTTGATAAAAAAAGACTGTAGGCCCTATGCAATAGTAATTGGTCATTACATGAAATAAAGTTTTTTTAAGGTTCAATAATTTGCATCAGTTATGCTTAATGAATATACAATGACAGTGGCTCTTAGTGCCATGTGACTTGCTAATTCATGATCTAAAAACCTCATATTCAAGACCTGTAGTATGCTTTTTGATGTCCTTAAAAACTAATACAGTACCATGTACTGGTTCACCAAATTCCCCACCTAATTGCCCAACTATATAGGCCTTCTAGGTCTAAGCCATGTGAAGAAGGCTGTACAAAAGCTCATTTTAAAAATGCATTCAAGCCTGGGTACCATACATACTGAAACTATTGATTTCAAATGGGACTTAAGCACTGCTAACTCTCCAAAGGATAAGGCAACACAACCTTTTTTTTTGGTTCCTATATCCTCCTTGTGGTGAGCAAAAAATGATGAGAGGCCTGATTTGCACAAATTATTTTTTTCAGCTCTTTTCTTCTTCCAGTCTCACAAGATAAAGTTGTCTAGGTACCAAAGAAGCTCCGTTGATGCAAGAGCTTTGTATTGGTGCTCTTTGTGATCAAAGGAAAAATAGTATTTTTTTTCCCTGCACTGATGGCAAGTCTTTCTGGGACTTTATTTTCTAGTGGAAAGAGAAGTTTAACTCTAAATCTTAAATTTTAAATGTATTGAATTAGGTAACATAGAAAAGATACAAAGAAGAAGAGAAGTCAAATATAATGAGGAAATACTTCTTTCAATGTAACTGAATTTAATTCTCGTGAAACTGAGAAACAAATCACTCCAGCTAAATCAGAAGTCCAGAACACAATTCTGGAAATCTACCCTGCAATGGAGTGTATAAGCGAATGCTGATTTTCTTTCATTAATTTGGCAAAAATAGTCCATAGTACATATATTATTAAATATTGATAACAGTATTCTTATTACCTAGATGACATGAAATAAGGCTTCCAAATTAATTCAGAGATTTTCAGCATTCTCATTCTTACAAAACTGTTTGTCTTTTACCCATCAGTTTTGAGCACAGATCTTCCATGAACTTTAAACTTTATTTCATTTTGGATAAATCCAGAATACAAGCCCCCACTTCCCTTTACTCTCCCAGCACTATACATTTCCCCCAGACAAAAATCAAAGGCATACCTTTACCCAACTGGAAGTAACACATTGGATGAATTTGATTGGTATACTAAACGCAAGCCATCCAATTAATCTTGTTTACATGTCCTGAAAATTATAGATGGCTTAGAACTTTGAAAATACACTTAAAACTATCAAAAATAGCTGTAGTTTAAAATATTTGTCTCCACATTATTAAAGCTATTGTTAAATTATATTTTTATAAATGCCGAGTACAAATAGATAAAAAGTGATAAATCATGGTATAAAAAGAAAGAGACCCTTTTCAGGAAAATGTATTTGCAATTCAACTGATCATATAAAAGCATAAATTAAAAAAAGTTTATATATTTGTATGTGCTATGGTTTCACCATTCATTGTAACTACATTCCAGAATACTGCAAGAGAGGTCAGGGCACATTGTTCTTGTGCATGTAGCACAGTGACCATAACTTTTACACTGAAGTCACTCTCATTACCACCTCTCCAGAGCTGTTGTCATCTGATGAATCCTCCTGAGGTCGCATTCGACTGAAGAGATGTAACAAAACATAGCCACACTGAAATCTTGGTGAGGTTAACTGTGTTGGATGAACTAAACTTCTGTTTCTAAATGCATTTAGTGGTAACCACAAAGTCCTAGATGTTGTGGATTCTCCACGGTTGCTCTCTTCTATGTCTGTAGCTTTATCATAATTTAATACATCCCAGTGCAGATTGACAGCCCGCCAACGCTTAAATACTCTGCAAACTGAGGCCCCTTCATGCACAATAAGTCCTGAAAGTAAAAGAAACAAATTATTCACACCCTCAGTTCTTCGTACCGAGCACATTTATTTGTTAAATAAGTGGCATTAGAATTGAATTAGTACCCTGAGCCAAAGCACAGGTAAACCCAAGTAGCTGAATTACAGGTGGCCAGGACCCATTTATATATGTTGTCAGAAACTGATATGCATCCAGGCTTTTTTTTGGTTCTGAGCAAGAGAAAATGATGGTTTTTAAACTTATACTACCATAAATGTTTCATTTGTTTGCTGAATCAGTATAAGCTGGCGACACAGCACATCCATTATAAACCTAATCAATTACATTATAAATCTGATCAATTATATAATTATATAATTTATTAAAGGTCAGCCTTTAAAGAAAGAAAGCTAAATATAAACAACTGTGACTTTTTGTCTGAATAATAATAATAATAATTTTTATTTATACCCCGCCCTCCCCAGACAAGGCTGGGCTCAGGGTGGCTAACAAGCAATAATAAAAACAAGTTGAATGAATACAACTTTAAATAGATTATAATACAACATTAAAATATTGAAACATTAAAATATTAAAATGCAGCCTCATCACAGGAGGAGAAAGGAAAAAGAAAAAAGAAAGAGGGGGAGGGAATCAAATTGGCTCCAAGCCAAAGGCCTGTTGGATTAGACCATCTGGTATATGTAGTCCAGCAATGTGTGTACATGCATGTATTGTGTGTGTACATATACAATAAATTAATGCAGTGTGAGACTCAGACACTGCAACAGCAAAGTATGCTAACCCTGCAGGTGCTAATATAAAACCTGTAGCTACAACTGAGCCATAATTAAGTACTTTTAACCACTTCTAACATTATTATTAATTTGTTATTTGCATCCCATCTTTCTGTTCATCAAGTTCCCCCAAGATGGCTAGCAACAATAACAAAGCGGAACAAATTAAAACAATTACACACACACACACACACACACACACACACACACACACACTAAGAAGTGAATTTTAAAAATGCAACAGGGACATCAGCAGACAACAAAATCAAGGACATGTTCAAGTTTCATTGAAGCCAAACACCTTCTAAAAAACCCCAATATTTTCACTGTGCATCAAAAATGAAAGAAAAAGAGAACTAAATGAGTTTCTTATGGGACAGTATCAGCCTGGATACCACCACTGAAAACACTGTAGTGACCACCAGCCACACCTCAGGCAGTGGGGGCAGGGATACAAAACAGAGCCTTAAATGATTATTTGGGTAAGCAGGTGGGTTCAAACAGCAGGAGACTTCAAGGTTATAATATTCAGAGTGAAAACAGTACTTTGAATTGGGCTTGAAAACAAAATGAAAATCAGTGGAGATGATGTAATAAATACTGGACCTATATGCTTCTTGTGTCATGTCCTAGTCCCTTTGATATGCCAGGCTTTGTGTACAAATAACTGCTGTTGGGCAATTATAAAATCTTTGCTTTATTTATTGTTGATTAAAAACTTTACACTTGAGAACTTTGCTGATGTATGATTTCTATTTCCTGAAGAAACAGACATACATTTATATATGTAAGGGGGGAAAGCATATTCCAAATTATTTCTTATCACGTTTAACAAAGTGAATGATTTCATTTTTTGACCTTACCTATGCACACCAGATCCATAAAACCATACATTCCATAGCAGATTTGAAAAAGGACATCTTTTCTTTGCCATACTGCATAAGGACTGAAGGCTGACCACAGAAGCCAAGTTACACTTGCTACTAAGAACAGTGATCCCAACATTACAGCAATCATCTGCACTTTCTCAACCAGAGTTACAGTAATGCTTTGCCACTAGAAGGAAGAAGACATAACAAGGTATAAAATGTTTACAAAAACATTGAAGGTCTGTTATGACAACCCATGAAAATGTTCATAGAGCCTTTTTACATGTATGCTGCATTATACCGGTGCAATAGGCTCCTCCATCGCTCTCATTAAATCTGCTTAAATGTGAAGAAGTTTAAATAACAGCTTGGAGTGTCACACAGAAATGACATGCTGCTTAGAAATAACAGTTAAATACTTGGTGCAAATATAGAACCATGTGAACTCTATAATTATTATTTATAAAAATATTTATATATCACTATTCATAAAAATATCAGTGCCATTTACAAGAATTATACAATAAAAACCACATAAAAATGTTGAAATCAGAAATCACCTAACAGTTATGAGAAAATATATTCCTAATTTTCTGCATAAACGTTATATGTACTTAACAATGTAATTCTATACACTGAAGAACAATTTAAAAACTTCCACTGTTTTCAATGAGACTTAATCCTAGGAAAGTAGGTATGCGATTGAAAATTATCTCTACCATGGAAATCAGAAAAACTTTAAAAGTATTTGACTTAAGCTGAGTCAATAGATGGACATGACTACACTTGAAAAATGTCTCCAGGGAAATCCTGCTACATAAAACAATGTTGTTTGTGCAAGAGCGAGAGAAAGAAAAACCAACATATGCTCATGTGGAAAATAATTTTATCCTTCCAAAAGGTTCCTTTTAAAAATGTAGAACCCAACATTATTTTTGATGAAGGAAAAGAACAATGCTCAGCCAAAATAATTTTTTAAGCTTGTCAGCTTCAGCTATTTAGTAAAACCTCTGGAAAAAAACACAGTGAGAGAAGCTATCAAATTACAGGTATTTTGGTTATAGCTATTTCCTCACATTTATCAAAGAAAGACAGAACCACATTCATCACTACAATGGTTACATCTCAAGTTCATAACCATATGAACATTTCATATGTTACTTCAATGAAATTTTAAAAGATTGGTTTTTTTAATGTATAAAAAGTATGTGCTAGAATAATACATAAAAGAATTGTTCTATTCTTACTAGTGTACTGGTATTAGTATATAACCATGCAGTTGTGGGAGACCTTAAATGTAGAAAATAATGGCAGCAGTGTTAGCCCATAACAGAAATTCTGAAACCATATTATGACAATGCCTTTATTACAATAAAATAAAAACAAAATCACAAAATAGTGTGCAAACTTTTAGGTTCTCCCAAGCTCTTCAACATCTAACCTGATGATTAATATTGGAAAACATGAAAGCTTGCACACTATTTTTTGTCGTTTTCAGTTTTTCTGGTTACAGGAAAATTTCCCTGGAAATAAAATTGGTTTCAATTACCACAAGCTCTACCTCCCCCTTTTCCCACTAGGCAACAGTCACCATTGCTCTCTACTTCAGTTAGAGATTATACCAGGGCTGGCCGCAGACATTTTGGCACCAGAGGCAAACCACAAAATGTTCCCCTCCCCACTAGGGAAGAAGGGGTGAGTGAAGATGTACATCAGGAACAAGGGGAGAACAAAGATCTACATTGGGAGCAAGGGCAAGAGGAGACTAGCAGCACCTCCTATTCACCAAGGGGCAGCTGTAGAGCTGGCATGGGGGGTGAGGCAGCTGCTGAGGAGGATGCAGATCCAACACAGCTATCACTGCCACTGTGGCAACAGCAGCAGCAGGCAATGTATTCCTTGGAGGCATGGATCCTCCCTCCCAATGTGGTCACCTCACCTTGCCTCATGGATGGGCCGGTCCTGGATTATGCCCTATGTAAGCAATTGAGATAATGGAAAGAGGAATTGTTGGCAGCCAATAAGCATGGATCAACCCCGTCTAACAGAATATACACCAAAACAGATCATTTTTTTCCAAGTTATTAGCACTTTGGACCAGGATGCATAACCATGTGGGCTAGGAAACCAGGGTAGGAATGGCGAGAAGTAGAAGAAAGAGGGATGACAGCAGATGAAATAAGCCCTGTGACCTTGGCATAGTGAGGTGTCAGCAACTCACAATAGATCCTTTCATTGTCTCTGGGAGACAATGTGACTAGAATGTTCATGTGATCATGTGATCTTAACGGAATTGTGCCTAGAGATTCTTTGCCAAATAAGAGAATTACTACTGACATTAAATATTTCTATGTGTCAAGACAAAGAGAAGCATGACTTGTCAGGGGATTGCTGTTGGGTGAGAGCATCCCCCCTCCCAAATTGAATGAGACATAATACAGTCTAATCCTCTTAGGTGGTCTGGAAATCTAGTAATACAACATGTGAGGGGTGCCATGAGAGCCAACATGTTATCTCTGCCCCCAATCATATTGCTTTCTATAAGTCGAAGGGTCCCTGTTCCTACTCATGTATGCTCTTTGTGGGATATAGGACCCTGCTTCAGACAGATGCCCTTCAACTCATGAAGGGCAATGAGGCAGAACTAGCACATTCATCTCCTCATCCCCTTCCCCATCCAGCCAATGGGTTATAGTCCCAGATTTCCAGAATCCCTAAAGAAGGCTTTAAATCAATTCACAAGGGTGGGGAGTAGCGGGGAAAGTGTGTGCTAAAAGTTTGTAATTTAATCTGTATGGGGAAATATGTATGTTTTGATAGTGGTGCTGAAAAAATAAGTGCTTTGATAACTTCCTACAGCAGAGAGGTAGAATGAACATGAATAAATGTCTTGCACATTTTACACATTGTAGCTGCCAAGCTCTTTATGTATTTGGGAGCAACAGAGTGAAGACAAAAACTGTTTCAATACTAAATGATAAAATATTACAAAGCCTATTGGGAAGAGTGAATTATTGTGCCCTATTCAACCCAGGTGAGTGAAACTCCATTCACCACTGAAGAGAGGTAGGAAACATTCTCTTCTGGACAGCCTTCTGGGAGCCATATGCCAGTGGCAGGTGGAGCCAGAAACAAAAGTAGACATGGTAACAGGCAGAGCCATTAATATGAATGCCGCTTCTGTAGACTAGTTTCTACACACATTCTCACACCCTTCTGAATCCTCCATCCAGGCAAACAAGCAAGATTATCAGCCCGGCAAAAAAAACCCCAAGAGGGTGTAAAGCAAAGCTGGGGGTGGTATGGCCTGGGAGAGGGTGGGTGTGACTAGGGAGTGGGGCTGTGGAGATTGTCTTGAGTGCCAGATAGATAGGCCTGAAAGGCTTAATTCACCCCACAGCCTAAGCTTCTCCATCCCTTGTCTTAGAGATTTAACTAAATAAAGGAAGTGGCAGGTTTTCTGTCAGATTTAACCTATAGGGTTAATCAGAATTTCCAAATTTAAGAAAGCTAGGAATTTTAGAAATAGGGCTAAAAATGCATTTTTTAAAATTCTAGTCCAACTCTATTCTTTTTTTTAATGTATTTTTATTAAAGATTTTCTTGGTTTAAAGAAATATGTGTAATGTCTCTCTTTTTTTTCTCTCCAAGTAACATTTTTTACAGATCAGTTTCACTTGTTGAGACATTATGAAGAAGAGGGGGAAAGGGGGTGAGGGGGAAGATGAGTGGCGGTGGGTGGCGATGTTTCTATTATACTTAATATATGTGTGGTTTTGTGTCAGGGTCGCTTGTGCAGGTTCTCTGCTATTCACTTGTGTTCCTTTGGTGGTGAGAGAGGTTGGGGTTGGCCTAGGGTGTGGTTGTCTGGTTGTTTGTTTGTTTGTTTGTTTGTGATTGGCTGTAGTGATCTTTGTTTTCATGTGTGAGTGGGGTGGGTGGGTGTTTTCAATCAAGTTAGCCATACTGATTTGTATGCTGTTGGTGGTTTCTTGTCGTTGTCTTGTTGGGCTGTGTATGTGATAAAGGGGAGCCATACCAGGGTGAAGGCATTTTCTTCCATTTGTCCCCGTGTCAGTTTCAGTTTATTGGTTAGTTTTTCTAATAAGGCTGTTTCCCATACTATTTGGTACCATTGGTCCATTCTTACTCCTGACAGGTCTCTCCAGTGTCTGGTTATGGTGTTTCTGGTTGCTGAAAGTAGGTGGGTTCTTTGTGGTGTAAATGGGCATTATTGTCTTGGAAGATGTTTAGTAGGGCCAATTCTGGGGTGATTTCTAATACTTGCTTAGTTATTTTACATATTTCTCGTATGGCTGTTGTCCAAAATAGTTGGATTTTGGGGCACTCCCACCACATGTGGAGGTATGTGCCTATGGAGGTGCACCCTCTCCAGCATTTTGGTGAGGTTCCTGGGCGTATTAGCACTAGTTTTCTTGGTGTTAGGTACCACCTGTAGGTGAGTTTCCAAGTGAGTTCTTTTCTTCTCGTTGATATGGATTTAAAGTAGGGTTTAGACCACATTCTGATCCATTGAGTGGGATTAATCTCATAGTCTATGTCATCCTCCCATTGTTTTTTGATTGCGTCTAGGGGGTTTGTGGGATTTTGGAGTAGTATTTTGTATATTGCAGATACCATTCCTTTACCGTGTCCCTTTGTTGTTAGGAGGAGGTTTTAGAAGGTTGTCAGGGGCCTAGTTGCTGCTGATTTTACTGCTTGATTGTTTAAGAGGGCATGTAATTGGTGTTGTGCTAACCAGGGCATTTGGGTGTCTTCTAGTTTGTCTTGTATTTCTTGTGTTGGCAAAGGTTTGTTATTTTTAAAAAAGTCTATTAGGCGATAGAAGCCTTTGGTTTGCCAGGTTTTTATCTGGAGGTTTTGTGCTGCATAGTGGAATAAAGGGTGGTACACCAGGGGAATTAGTGGGGATGGGGTTGGGGATAGTTTGCCTAGTTCAACTATTCTAATTGCAAAATTTGTTATCTACATTGGGTGGGAACTCCATCAATGGAAGCCCTGTGCAAGGACTTCTGCTTGTACAACAGCGCTCCCCCCCTTCCCCTGTGTGCCCCCCACCAGAGGCACCCTGGATAACCAAAATTTGTTGTGCACACCCCTCCCAGCCCTTGAGCTGTGCTGGGCTTTGAAGAGGCGTAAGGGCTCCAACAATATAGTGGATTAATACACTGGGTTTGCAAAATCCCAGTGCAAATGGCAGCTTCAGTGGAGGAATTTTCATCAGAATCACAGCATGAGAGAAATGCGCAAAGGCGCATTTAACATCATGTCTACAAAAATATTGCACACTGATATCAACCCTTGTACCTTGGACAATGTAAAGGAGCATAAATCTGGCAAAATCGGCCCTTATTTTCTCAGGATAATCTTCACTATATCATTTCTACTTGCACGTTACTGATTTAGAGATTTGGCACTTATCAAAGCACTGCCAGGCAGAATTTAATTTCTGGAGCAATCCTATGTTGTCAAGCGAATTTAAGCAGAACCTAAACAGCTCTTAAGGTATGATGAAGTTAAGAACTTCTTTAATGCCTAAGCTTGATGTTACCATATTTTTCCTCACTGATGAACTGAATGGGAAATATTTACTGTGTCTTATGATAAGGACATGCAGACTCAGTGAATGGAGATCAGTTAATAAAATGATGAATAAACCAAAGTATAAAAAATGGTTACTGTATTCATACAGTCTGTATGATTATTGGAATTTTGAAATGTTACCTGACAAGGCTTTTTCATTTTAATTGCTATAACATGGTATCTGTAACAGCAGAGTTCACAAGTCCAGGACCCTCTTTCACTAATCCATTTCAATAGGCAAAGTTGATGTGTATACCGAACTGACCCATCACATCGACAGGGATTTAACAATTCACCCTAGGAAAAATAACAAATAGGGTTAAATGTCATAATAAATATAATATTAAGCTTCCAAATCCTTGCACAGTGTCTCTTAAAATCAGTTTGCTGGCATTTTTTTAAAAAAAATATATTAGCTGGAATAACCTCCCCTGGCCCCGACCACCAGTTTATTTTGGAAATATTATTCAATATTCTCCCATCCCAGGGTCACAAAAAAAGAAAGGAAAAACATATAGACAAATTAACTCTTTGAGCAAAGAGCAATACTATTTGTATTATATTTGCAAAAATGTTCATTTGCAATTTCTGAAATTTTTGCACTCTATGTACTAATAAAAAATGCATGACATCCAAGGGACCTTCATATTTTAAGGTGTTTTATATAGTGCATACAATCATTTTAGAGCAATAAAGTAAGGTTGTATTTATTCTGGTGGCATATGCATTTTTTGTCATGAGAGTGCACAGGCCACACCTGTAATATATATGATGAGCTCTGAAATTGGCTTACCAGTGAGCATTAATGGTGAATGTGGCATCTAATAATATCTCCTGAAGCTTAAGAAGAGTCTCAAATCTAAATGTCCATCTTAAAATAATGCAAATTTTGAGGATTTTTTTTTTTATATGCCTAGATCACTTAGGCAAATGTAGGTAACATCTGAGTACAGATTTCAACATTCACTGAGTAAGTCTTTGTCATTTAGTGATTCATCAGCCTCTTTCCTTGGCTCCCGGAGGTCCATGCCTCCCTTCTTGTATAAAATTAAACCTTTCCCTAACGCCTTTCCAAGAATCCTAAAGCTTCTTTCCCACTGCTTCACAAAAACTTAAAATTCAAAATTCCAAAGAGTAAAACTAATTACGCCACTATACAAAAAGTGTAGAATATGCAAAGAAACCATTACTAGACTTATCTAATTTACGTAGTCACATATTCTGTACCGCTGCAATGCAGAATTCCAGAGCATCACATTAGACTATGTTGGAGTTTTGTCATCCGCTTACAAAGAAACATGTGTCACATTGTTCATGCCTCTTTAATACGTTCACTGCAGAAACCTTGGAAGAAATTCTGTTGCTATCTGCAATCAGTTTTCACTGCATAGAAACTTTGGGCCCATTAATTTAAACAGCACAGTGAACCACAAAGTGAGCCGTAAGGTATCAAACACAGGAAATTGTCACCTGATGAGACAGCTCTAAGGCTGTAATGACAGATTTAAGAATTACCACTAATTTGGTAGAATAGGCAAGGGAACCAAGTGGGGGAATACGGAGCTCTTTCTGTTTAAGTCGACAGCTTTGACTCTTTATTAATGACTTGGAGAAAGAGGGGACAGCAGGCATTAAACTGTGGATTATACAGAACTAAGAGTCTGGAAATCCTTTCAAAGAGTAGTTACAAAATACAGCGCTATGTCAATAAATTAAAGATATGGAAAGGTAAAAAATGGAACAAGTAGGGACCAATGTAAACTACTGTATGACTGGGGGATATTTGGCTAGCAATTTGAGATTTCTGTGAATGATTTAGGACAGCCTTCCCCAACCTGGTGCCCTCCAGATGTTTTGGATTCCAGTTCCCACAATACTTGATCATTGGGCCATGCTGGCTGGGGCTGGTGGTAAAAGGTAAAGGTAAGGGACCCCAGTCGCAAATGACTCTGGGGTTGCAGTGCTTATCTCGCTTTACTGGCCGAGGGAGCCGACGTTTGTCCACAGACAGTTTTTCCAGGTCATGTGGCCAGCATGACTAAGCTGCTTCTGGCGAAACCAGAGCAGCACACGGAAACGCCGTTTACCTTCCCGCCGGAGTGGTACCTATTTATCTACTTGCACTTTGACGTGCTTTCGAACTGCTAGGTTGGCAGGAGCAGGGAGCGAGCAACGGGAGCTCACCCCGTCGCGGGGATTTGAACCGCCGACCTTCTGATTGGCAAGCCTAATTTAGGGTTCCTGGAAACAACAAGTTGAACACAATGTGTCAACGGTGGGGTATTGTGACAAAATAACAATGCCACTGATAAAGAGGAAATAGTATTTGTCACAATACATATAAAAATGGGAAAGAGTTTACTAACAGTTGGAGGAGAAGAGTATGGTTACACTTTGACAAAACTAGACAGGATGTGGAAGGAAATATATATCCTATAAATGGCCTTTGAAGGTTTTTGAGAATAGATTAGGCATAATCTACTGGGAATGCTCTAACTATATGACATCCTGGTTTAGGGCATACTGTTGATTCAGATAACTTCTTTCTCTACAAATTACCAAGCAGAATGGAAAGATAGTTAATACCAGACTATGTAGAGAAACAAGTCACATTGTTGATAGGTGAAGTTGAGCAGGGAGACATACATACATCCTTGTGCAGAGCTATACATATACAACTGCATACAGTGTTCTATGGACTGAAGGAAATTGATATTTAATTTATTTTTAAAAAACAACTTCCCTTTCTTATAAGTCTCAGTCTCTTGCTTGGCTCCAGAAAAACACATTCACCTATATATGAAGTCTAGGTTGGCAGCGAGCAAAAAAATGAGATTGAGGGCTAATATTAATGGAAAATCAAAGAATCATAGAATTGTAGAGGTGGAAGGGGCCATGAGGGTCATCTAGTCCAACCCCCTGCAATGCAGGAATCTTGAAGATGTATTGCTGGCTACTTGTTGAGGTTTGAGAATCATGCCTCCCTTCATGTGCCTTGTAACTTCCTACAGTTTGACAGTTCCACAGGAAAAGTTATCACACTACCTACAAAACGGCGTGATGTGTATCTATGAGCTGCAGTAATAAGCACATGTTACCCTCTAACAACCCAGCCCCATTCACTTAATATTGTAGGTGATAGATACACCACTGTGCTTGCAAATAGCTTTAGTTTCTGTTTTCAAATACATATTTATCCCCACTGGCCTATTCATCAGTATTCCGCATTCTCTACCACCTGCACTTTTACATCTGACAATGACCAGTGCCTCTACTGCTTATAAACACTGGTTAGATGTACATGGCTCCACATAACTTCTCTGCATAATGCCTCACACAGGAATCAGCAATTAAGTTACGGCATACTTATGATTTAATAACAAATAAACTTTATCCGTATTTGCTCCCACCAAGCCTAGTGGGGGCATGACTACTAAGCGGTTAAGTCTGAGGATCTCTCACACTTAAAATTTATAAACAAGCAAGCAAATAACTAAAACAATTATCCGTATCTGATCCCATCAAGCCTAGAAGAGGCATGTCCATTCCGCTTCCTTGTCACACATGGCATGGTTAAGCCTGCAGATCTCACACTTACAGATATTTGTTTATTTACTATGAAATTGTATCTGCTCCCACCAAGCCCAGAAGGGGCATGACCACTCTGCTTCCTTGCCACAGTGGGGGGGGGCAGTTAAGTCCATGGATCTCACTTTAGTAATAAATAAACAAATATCTGTATCTGCTCCCACCAGAGGGGGCATGACCACTCTGCTTCCTTGCCACAGTGGGTGAGGCAGCTAAGTCTGTGGATCTCACTTTAATAAATAAATAAATAAGCAAGCAAGCAAGCAATTATGGGCATCTGCTCCCACTAAACCTAGAAGGGGCATGACTACTCTGCTTCCTTGCCACAGCGGGTGGGGCAGTTAAATCCGTGGATCTCACTTTAATAATAAACAAACAAATATCTGTAACTGCTCCCACCAAGCCCAGAAGGGACATGACCACTCTGCTTCATTGCCACAGCGGGTGGTACAGTTAAATCCGTGGATCTCGCTTTAATAATAAATAAATATCTGTATCTGCTCCCACCAAGCCCAGAAGGGACATGACCACTCTGCTTCCTTGCCACAGCGAGTGGGGCAGTTAAGTCTGTGGATCTCACTTTAATAAATAAATAAGCAAGCAAGCAAGCAATTATGGGCATCTGCTCCTACTAAACCTAGAAGGGGCATGACTACTCCGCTTCCTTGCCACAGCGGGTGGGGCGTTTAAGTCTGCGGATCTCACACTTACAATTTAATAGTAAATAAATAAATATCTGTTATCTGCTCCCAGCGAGCCCAGAAGGGGCATGGCGGCTCCGTTTCCTAAGTCAATGGGATCACCTGGGCGGTCGCCGCCCCCCCCCGCCAGACCCAGCCACCACTCCGGTACTGTTCCCATCCCGGCGAAGCGAGACGCGGGATGCCCCGCTTCCTCGTTGGCGACGCCGAGCTTTCCCTGCGGCTGCGGCGGCTGGCGCTGTCCGCGGTGCTGACGGCCGCCTTCGCCTGCCCGGCGTTGGAGAGCCACGTGCGCGCGGCTCCCTCCTTCCCTGCCCCCCCCCCCGCGCCCTCGTCGTGTCATTTTAACGAAGGCGTGTGTGGGGAGTCTCCCCCCCTCTCTCTGCGCCCCTCCGTCCCGCCTCAGCGCTCACCTGCTCGGCGCCCTGGAAGCAGATCTTGCAGATGGGGCCGGCGCCGCCCCCGCCGCCATCCCCGCTGCTGTTGCTGCACACTGAGCGCGTCTCGGGCTTCTCGCCCCGGACGGCCCCGCCGGCGGCAGCCGTTACCTCAGGAGCCGGCGGAGGAGGAGGAGGCGTCGCCGTCGCCTCCGAGCGCGGGGCGGGGCCCTCCGGCGGCTCGCCGGGGCTGCCGCCGCCACCGCCGTTGCGGCTCATGGGGGGCCCCCCTCACAGACGCGCGTGCGTGCGTGTGTGTGTGTGTCCCCCCCCTCCCACGCACGCCCAGTTTCGCCCCCTCCCCCTCTGCGGAGGGGAGAGAAGGGCTGGGACACGGGCACGAGCCTCCCGCCTAGCTGGGCGAGGGGAGCGGTGGCCGCGTGCCGAGCCGCCGCCGCCGCCGCCTCCTCCCCGCGCGCGCAACCCCTCCCTCCCTCCCGCGTAGGCTTTAGTGCCGGCGCGCGACTCCCCTCCGCATCTGACGCCTCGGAACGCGGCGGCGAGAGAAACCGTTGGGAGACCGTTAGCGGGCGCGAGCCCAGGTGGGGTGGGGGGAGGGGCGTGGGGATGGGGGGGAAAAGCGCGCCAAAGATAGACGCGCGCCTCGCGTCACTCGCGGAACCGCCGCATAATGAAGCCGGGCACACGCGCTCTGCCGCCCCCCCACCCACCCACCCCCCAAAAGAGAGTGACTGGCGACGTCCCTCAGCCACCCGCCCTCCCTCCCCGTCGACATAGTTGCCTGGCTACCTTTCCCCTCACCTCACAAAGGGGCCAAATGTCCTCTTCTTGTGGGGTCACGTGGTTGTTTCACCTCAGGTTTCCTTCGAGGGACCTGTCTCGCCTCGAAGCTGCTTCGCCTCGCTGTCGTTGAAATTCTACTCAGTATTGATCCAGAGTAGATTCCAATGTAAAAACTGGAAACACCCTTGCAGGATCCCCCCCAAAATAGACCAGAGGCATTTCAATCCATCAGAGCTTAAGGGCTACTGAAGGCAAATGAGCGTAATGGTCAGGAAGCCAATACATTCAGGATTGGCAGGAGAGGATGGCGAGTGTGGCAGGAAGATTTAAGTACAATCAAATAAACATTTAAACATTTCTGCGTAGTATTGTATAGCATACACACATATACACACTTTTCAGGTTTATACATTTAATTTTACAATCATTTTAACATTTCAATACTTCCTTCCCCCTTTCTGAGGTCCCTTAAGTTTATTTTTAACATCTGCACATCCAGTGTAACTTAATTTGCTCATTTATATATCTACTTTGAATATATGCTCTTATAAAACTGCAGGTCATTACAATAATCCTGGCAGTGTTCTTACCTGTTTACAGTTTATCTGTAAATATTCCATATACCATTCCCATTCTTTTATTAAAAAGGTCCGTTATCTTGATTTCTTATTCTTCCAGCAAGTTTCACCATTTCTGCATATTCCATAATTTTTTTATCCCTTCTTCCTTTGCTGGGATTTCTGCTTCTTTCCATTTGGGGGCCAGTAACATTCTTGTTGCTGTAGTCGCATACACAAATAAGTTTCTACTGTATACAGTTTCAGTAGTTCTGTCCCTATAATTCCCAAAAGAAAAGCATCTAGGTTTGTTTGTTTTTTACAAATGTTTCTTTAAACATCCTTTTTTATTAAGAATACTATGCTTTATTGATGTTATTAAATAATAACAAACATATGTATATACTCAAGACATAAATACAAAAAGAAAGTCACATTTTTTGTTCCCTATACATTCTTCTTAAGTTCCCACCCCATCGTGTATTTACTGCTTATTTTATCTGGTGCACTATCAATCTCCATTTTCTTTTTAATCATCAGTAATATCTTCTATAATTATCCATCATATCACAGAAGTCATTCCAGTCCTGCCAGTGACTTTATATTAGTACAATAATCTTTTTAATTACTTTTTATACATGCCCCATTTCCGAATAAATGTTTGTTCAGTATTACCTCTCAGTTTGTCTGTCATTTTCCCCCAAATGACGGGCAAAACTGGCAAAAATTAAACATCCTTTTCAATTCATTATATATCATTTCCCAGGAAGCTTTAACCTGAAAATGTATTGGAATTCTCAGGCATTTGGTTAACACATTCATAAAGGCATTTGCTGTTCCTTTGCATACCCTGAAAAGTTCATTTCTTCATCCACACACACATCAAGAGACACCTGCACCTCATTTGTTCTTATGCAAACATAATCTGCTAGATCAGACCAAAGGCTCATCTAATCCGCCATCCTGTTTTCAGAGTCGCCAACCAGACGCCTGTGGGAAGCACACAATAAGCACTCTCCCTACTTTATGATTTCCAGCAACTGGTATTCATACTGCTGCCGACAAGTGGAGGTAGAACATAGCCATAGTGGCGAATAGCTCCTGATAGCCTTGGCCTTTATAGATTTGCCTAAAGCTATCCAATTTGGCAGCAATCATCACAACGTATGGGAATTAATTCCACAGTTCAGCTAAGTACATTGTGCAAAGAAGTGTTTTCATTTGTGTGCCCTCAAACTTCCAGTGTTTGGCTTCACCGGATGTCCACAACTTCTTCTTTTTTCTTCAAATTTTTTTATTGATTTTCCAAATTTATAACAAATACAACTCACAAAGAAAAAGACATTACAATACTAAAAAGAAAGAAAAAGACAAAAATATAAACCAATATTATTCTAGAACCCAATTTCATTGACCTTGTTAACTGACTTCCTCAAATCCCCCCTATCTGAATTTCATTGAATCACCTTGTAACAGTTTTCCAAAATCCTCTTTCTAATGAAATTACCTCCTTCAAATAACTATCTTCCTTTCTTGTCCTAAATCCATAATGTTTTAAAATACATTCATACTCTAATCCTAAGCCATTTTGGAACTTTCAAGTGACTTCTATTGTTTTACATTACAATATTTAGCTAAATAGTCTTTAAATTTCTTCCAATCTTCTTGATATTCCTCTTCTTTCTGATCGCTGATTCTCCCAGTCAGGTCAGCCAGCTCCAAAAAGTCTAACACAGGGGTCTGCAACCCGCGGCTCCGGAGCCGCATGTGGCTCTTTTATACCTTTGCCGCGGCTCCGGGGCGGATACTAGCGAGGGGAGGAGGCGCATTGTGCGCCCCAACACTTCCCACTGTGGCGGGCGCTGTACTGGCTGTGACATCGCATGGGGGCGGTGCGTGCGTTAGTCACGCACCGTCCCGACATCACTTTCCCGCCCGCCCGCTACATTGTAAGGGGCATGTACGCTGGTCACTGCATTGAAAGGGGGCATGTACGCTGGTCACTGTTTTGAAGGGGAGTGAAGAACACACACACACAAAAAGGTAACTTGTTAATTTAACGTTTATTTCTATGAGGAGGAGTAATTCTGAGGGGTCAAACAAAGAAATAATAAAAAAGTGACAAAAAAGCTATTTTTATAATGACGAGTTTTGCGGCTCCCAGTTGTTTTTTTCTTCGGAAACGGGTCCAAGTGGCTCTTTTTGTCTTAAAGGTTGCAGACCCCTGGTCTAACATCTTCATCTGCCACGGATATCCACAACTTCTAGCATTATGACAGAGAAAGGAAAGCTTCTCTCTATCCAATTTCTCCACACTATACATCATCTTGTGCTTCTCTATCATGTCCTCCCTTACTTGTCTTTTTCCTAAACTTAAAAGTCCAAAATGTTGTAACTTTTCCTCATGGGGTGTCACTCCAGCCCCTTGACCATTTTTGTTGTCCTTTCCCAACTCTACAATATCCATTCTCAGGTGGGGGTGATCAGAACTAGGCACAGTATTCCAAATGTGGTCACACCAAATATATTTTCAAATATATTTTCTTATTTTCAAACTCTTTGAAAAATGGTCCCCAACATGGATTTTGTCTTTTTCACATCTGCCACACACTGGGTTGACTTTTTCATCTCAATGTCCGCAAATCTTCTTCCTGGTCAGTCACCATCAGTTCAGACTCCATTCGTGTATATGTGAAATTAAGATCGTCTTCTTCTTTTGTGCCAATGTGTATCACTTTGCACTTGCTTACATTGAGTGCAGTTGTCATTTTACTGCCCATTCACAAAGTTTAGAGAAATGCTTTTGGAGTTCCTCACAGTCCTTACAATTTGAAGGTCTAAATACACAATGTCACTGGATTAATTCTATATGCTTGTTGTCAATCTAAACTAATTCAAAAAGGTTAGTGAGGCAGGACTTTTTAAAAATACGATTTTTATTAAATTTTCTGCTTTACAATTTCAGATAAACATTTTACATACTTATAATATCAATGACTTCCCTTCTTCTCTTTCCATGGTTCATTTTACATATATTGTATCCCTGTATATTTTACAAAAACTATACCAATCAACCAATCAGTTTTCCATTATTGCATCCATCAAAACTTATTTACACTGTTGAATTTATCTTAATGCTGCCAGCGTTTTCAGCTGTACACAGTCATTTCCCATATATTCAATAAACGTTTTCCAATCACCTTGAAACGTATGTTCTTCTTGTTCTCTAATTCTCTATGTTAAGTCTGCAAGTTGTGCATATTCTGTCAACTTAAGTTGCCATTCTTCTTTGGTGGCGAGCTCACTCATTTTCCATTTTGGGGCTAACAAAGCATGGGCTGCAATTGTTGCATACATAAATAACCTTTTCTGACACGGGGATTTCAGTCTGAATTATCCCCAACAGAAAGTACTCTGTTTTTGGGGGGAAATAATTCCCAAAAAAGTCCTGAGGCAAGACTTATCCTTGTAGAAGACATGTTGGCTTTGCATTATCTAAACTCAGTGGTTCTTACTTACTTTTTTATTTTAAAAATGCATTAATATCACATCTAATTTAGCCTTGAGAACTAGTCTATTGACAATACTAACCTAGATGTACCCGCCAGTATAAGCACATGTTCACAAGAGAATTTTTCAGCCCTACAGATCTATGCTTCTGTTCTGCATTTCATGTTTTATAATGTGATCCTTAAACTTTAACAAAACAAATTAAGTAGAATGGATATAAAGATGTGAGCTAATGCAGATGAGGAAGCCGCAAATTTTTCGAAATACAACCAGTGAAATAGATATATGGAATTGATAAATGAAAAAGAGTTATGGCCATATATCACCACATGTAGCTTCCCCTTTTTGCTTCTTCAAGCACAAAAATCAATAAAAGTCTTTTGCTGAAGAACTACCCTATAACATAAATCAATTAAAGGAGAAACTGAATGCTTTTAAAATGTGTATATATAAGGAGGTAGAAAACAGAACTACGAAGAATTATTTATAAAGGTAAAGGTACCCCTGCCCGTACAGGCCAGTCTTGACAGACTCTAGGGTTGTGCGCCCATCTCACTCAAGAGGCCGGGGGCCAGCGCTGTCCAGAGACACTTCCGGGTCACGTGGCCAGCGTGACATCGCTGCTCTGGTGAGCCAGAGCCGCACACGGAACACCATTTACCTTCCCGCTAGTAAGCGGTCCCTATTTATCTACTTGCACCCGAGGGTGCTTTCGAACTGCTAGGTTGGCTGGCGCTGGGACGAAGCAACGGGAGCGCACCCCGCCGCGGGAATTCAAACCGCCAACCTTTCGATCGGCAAGCCCTAGGCACTGAGGCTTTTACCCACAGCGCCACCCGCGTCCCTCTAATACTAGTATTGTTCTAATTTAACATTACTGAAAATAAATTGAACTACTTGAAAATGTAGAGACCATGTAATGATATAGCTTGAGAAATCACACGATAATGTTCATGTAAGAGTTATTCTTTCCCTCTTATGCTGGGAATGTTACAAAATACATCACTCGTCACTCCTCCTGCTTTGAAGATTTGTCACCAGAGAACAAGTGCTGAACAGCAAAAGAAGCCGAGAGACCATTTCTTAGACTAAGATTTATCTTGACTTTTTACATATCAGTCTCAAGGAGCTAGATTATCTGCTAGGAGGCAGAGGACTTCTGTCATTTCTGCAGTAGTATCTGTCAGGATTAATAACTTGACCCAGCTGCCTGGGACTGATGAGCATTCCTGCTTGTAGTGAAGCTGATAGGAGCTGGGGAGCATTAGAAGAGCTTTTGGGGGTACTGGGGGAATCCCCCATGCTGGCAGAGGGGTATGCAATTTATCAAGCCATATCCCATAGCTGTATATGAGATCCTTTGCAGCTCTGTGTGGTGCTGCCTGGTATATTATAACAGGCTGTAGAATCCTCCATTCAGGATATGATGACTTCCTATAATCTGTGAAGGGAAGCGGGTGGCGCTGTGGGTTAAACCACAGAGCCTAGGACTTGCCGATCAGAAGGTCGGCGGTTCGAATCCCCGCGACAGGGTGAGCTCCCGTTGCTCGGTCCCTGCTCCTGCCAACCTAGCAGTTCGAAAGCACGTCAAAGTGCAAGTAGATAAATAGGTACCACTCCGGCGGGAAGGTAAACGGCGTTTCCGTGTGCTGCTCTGGTTCAGCAGAAGTGGCTTGGTCATGCTGGCCATAAAGCGAGATGAGCACTGCAACCCCAGAGTCGGTCACGACTGGACCTAATGGTCATGGTCCCCTTAAAGGTAAAGGTAAAGGTACCCCTGCCCATTCAGGCCAGTCTTGCCAGACTCTAGGGTTGTGCGCTCATCTCACTCTAGAGGCCGGGAGCCAGTGCTGTCCGTATACACTTCCGGGTCACGTGGCCAGCGTGACAAGCTGCATCTGGCGAGCCAGCGCAGCACACGGATCGCCGTTTACCTTCCCGCTAGTAAGCGGTCCCTATTTATTTACTTGCACCCGGAGGTGCTTTTGAACTGCTAGGTTGGCAGGCACTGGGACCGAACGACAGGAGCGCACCCCACCGCGGGGATTCGAACCGCCGACCATGTGATCGGCATGTCCTAGGCGCTGAGGTTTTACCCACAGCGCCACCCGCGTCCCTTCACAGATTATAGGAAGTCATCATATCCTGGATGGAGGATTCTACAGCCTCCATCTGGTCCCCTTACCTTTACCTATAATCTGTGAAAGAGCAGCAGGCATAGCTACACACACATTGTGGCCTCGATTATTTTCTTTGCAGTTGCTCATAATCCATGCACAGAAGCACAGAGAAGTTGCTAATTTTACATGCACAGGAAGGAGGAAAGAGAATAGTGAAACAGACAGGAAAAACACAATAAGAAAATAAAAGATATGCAGGCAAGTGCTGTTGTCTGGCCAAATTGTGTTCAGAGGGTATATATTGCTGATGCTATCCAGTAATAAATGTTTACATAACACGTGGTGGTCTTGTAGTAAGGTTAAAGCTTACTGGGAAATGATATATAATGAATTGAAAAGGATGTTTAAAATAACTTTAAAAAACAAAACAAAACCAGAAGCTTTTCTTTTGGGAATTATAGGGATAGAACTGCCTAAATTGCATAGAAATGTATTCATGTATGCTACTACAGCGGCAAGAATGGTACTTGCCCCAAAATGGAAAGAAGTAGAAGTCCCAGCAAAGGAAAAATGGATACAAAAACTTATTGAATATGCAGAAATGGTGAAATTTACCGGAAGAATAAGAAATCAAGACAACAAACTTTTTATAAAAGAATGGAAATGGATTATGGAATATTTACAGATAAAATGTAAACAGATAAGAACATTGGCAGGATTACTGTAAGAACCTGCAGTTTTATTAGAGTATATATTTAAAGTAGATGAATAAATGAGCAAATCAAGTTAACTGGGATATGCAGAAGATATTAAAAATAAATTTAAGGAACCGCAGAAAGAGGGGGAAGGAAGTCAAGTTTTGAAATATTAAAATGATTTTAAAATTAGTTACCGGTAAATGTATAAACCTGAAAAGCATAAATATTTTTTTTAAAAAAACTCCACCCATTCTCAACCTGTATATTTGTAAAAAAAAAACCAACCTCCTAGTTTTAAACCACACACACACACGTTTACATAACCTGTTGAGAGAATGAACTATGTATTCATTTCCATTATCATTACCTAATGTATAGCCTAGAAGAGAGATGGGGTTCTCTAATTAGACTACAAATATTATTTTGTGATGAGATATAAATATTTAATGAATATTTACTGTATAGTTCTCTTAATTTTCTGACAAGGTTGTTATCCTGTTAACACTTACTCAGAAGCAGGTACCATTGAGCCAAGAAGAACAGAAAGCAAGTAGGACAGAAAAGGAAAGCAAAAAGTACAATGCCATTTGTACAGTGGGCATGGAACATGGGAATGAGAACATCATTGTGAAGAACTGATATCCATCGCCGATGGAGAAAACATGAGAGGAGGAAATGACCGGTAAAAGGTCAAAACTTCAAGGACTGATAGTGGTAGCTATTTCACTTTCGTGACTCCTCCCATGTTCTTTAATGCAACTCTAGGTTCATTTTACTCAAAGCACATAACACACCCCATAAGAGCCATGAACCGCCACATTATGTTTCAACTAATGAATTAGTATCGGATTCGGAGTGAGTTTCAACCAAGCAGGACAGAGCTAATAGGCTGGGACAGTTGCATTGTCCATCTCCGTATACACAAACTTCTTGTTTCTTGTTCTAGAAACGATAAGCTTGCACCCTATGCTGCTGGCACAACAATCATAGATGTTGTTCCCTGGAAAAGGAACCATTAAAAAGGGCAGATGTTAGTCAGATTCCTGTTTACTAAAGCTATCCACATATCCCAGTTCTAAAACACTACCTCTTTAACGATGAACCACTGTGTAGATGAAACAATTGGTTGCCAGAAAAAGTTGGGTTTTAGATCATTGTCGTTGTTGGCAGAAAGACCAACTTTTCTTATTATAAGTGCAGCCCTCAAGCTGACTTGTTCTGAAGTGATTCTGTGACCTCAGTGGAACTTAAAGGATATATATTCTGTATTGCAGCTGCTAAGTCCTGCCCACTAATTGCCTTGCAGATCCAAGGACCCCCGTATATCATGTTTACCTTGGGAAATTTAAACAGCATATGGATGCTGTGCATTTAGGGATCAATTAACAGCCTCACAGGAACTATGTGTCAAGTGTCTTTCGGAAGCGTATTTATCAATCTAAGGCTGCAGCCCTATGCACACTGACAGTAAACCACATTGAACTCAATGGGACCCACTTCCAAGAAAATCTGCATACCATTGGGCTGTATTATTTAAATCAATAAACATCAAGGCACATTAAGCATCCTGAACGATAGAATTACACTGTAGTTTAAATGTAGGCAAGCGCAGTGTCCAAACTAATTTTCACACAGATAGCTCAAAGGCCAGACTCTAGTTCACATTGTAATGATAGGCAATGAAAGTGATGAATTGCATGCCACATAAAGAAACCAGCTAAAATAACACATTTCTTTGTTCTTAAGATATGGCTGGCATTTTAAGTAAACATTACTAATAAATCTATTAAGGGAAGTAGCACTCATTAACTGGATACTTCCATCTTCATGAAACACACACACAGTGATAAAATACTGCATGTTCACATCTACTATGAGCCTTCACATATTAGAAAAGTACTGTAATTTATCTTCCCTCATTTGTCATCAGTGGCTTTGAACTGATGCTTGAAAAGGTTTTTTTCCACACGTGATCACGTTAATGTGGTAGAATTATGAGCTGCTATCAATGGTTTCAAGGGACACGGTTGGCGCTGTGGGTTAAACCACAGAGCCTAGGACTTGCTGATCAGAAGGTCAGCGGTTCAAATCCCCACAATGGGGTGATCTCCCGTTGCTCAGTCCCTGCTCCTGCCAACCTAAAAGTTCGAAAGCACATCAATGTGCAAGTAGATAAATAGGTACCACTCCAGTGGGAAGGTAAACAGCGTTTCTGTGAGCTGCTCTGGTTTGCCAGAAGCGGCTTAGTCATGCTGGCCACATGACCTGGAAGCTGTACGCCGGCTCCCTCGGCCAATAAAGTGAGATGATGCCGCAACCCCAGAGTTGGCCACGACTGGACCTAATGGTCAGGGGTCCCTTTACCTTTATCAATGGTTTCATATTTGCCTGTTTCCCACAGCTTATTCTAAATATTGCCCTTTTTGATCTTCATCATCTCATTTTTGCACCTTGACCTAAAGTCAAATGAGCTTGTTTTGGTTAAAGAATAGAGGACATAATTATTTTAAGAAGCTACAGTTAAACACTATAGTATTTTAGAGACATGAGATTTAGTGAGTCCCCAAATTTATGTAGATATATTAGACTCAAGCTACATCTTGTTTTTGCTTCCTTCTCTCACAGCTAATAGAGGTTATAGTCTAGGTTAATAGCCTGCAGCTCCCCATTCATTTAGTTATCCATTGATCATTAAAACCTCCTGAAAGGACTTTGTGTTGAAGCTTTAATAGCTGTAATATATGGACACTTGCCCTAAAGCAATCACATTCTTTATGATGCCGAGGAAATATTTGCATGTAGTCATCAGCACTAATATGCAACTTTGTTTATTTCTCTGTTCCTTTCTTTGTTTTCTTAGAGAGCCATCTAATTGTTTCCTAAATGACTTCAATAACTTTGTCTTATCAAAATTTAAGCGCTTCTGGAAATTTGCTCTGATCTTCTAGAACTAATGTTCTGCCATTGTTTGCACAACATTATATAGCCGCTGGAACTGAGATCACAAGGTAGATTCTCCCCCATCCCTTATATAATTGACTTACAGCCTTCTGACACTGGACCAACACCTCTGATTTACTTACACTCATTCTGCAGTTGTCCTAGGAGAACCCATTCATAAATATCTTTGTCATTTTTGACACTTAGCAAAGTTGTCATCTCTCCCAAGGGTAGAGAAACAGTTGTTCCACAGTTAATTCATTTAAACAAACACAGATTTAAAAATATTTTGAGCTGAATATTTAAGAAGCAAAGACCAAAGACCAAACAGAAAACAATCTTGCCACTTATCAAACAGAAACAAACAGAAACTGTACCTTCCTCGTTCTGGAAGACCTTTTTAACTTCAGGGTGGCATAGAGTATCCATTTGGCATGGCTTAAACTGATATTTTATTCATTTATTTACTTACATTATTTATATGCTGCCCTATAAGAGAAGTCCCATAGAATTGCAATATAACCTATTAGAAGAGTCTTTGAGATAATCATGTATGAGCCAGTAGTCTAAATATGGAATGATCCTTAGTACGGGGGGTGAATAAACAACTTAACCTTTTTAAATAGTCTATGGCCCTGGTAAAATTATTTGCCTTGTTGACCATCTGTAATTAGTAGCAATTACTGAAAAAAAATATAGTTTGGGGCTATTAGTTTCACACATTTCACCCAATGTGACCCAGGAGTTGCACAACTAACTCTTCTCCTGGTTTTCTAGTCATCCACTGTATATTCCTGTCTTTGTAATAGAATTCCACAGAAAAGTTGTTATTGATAGCAACTTCTACTTGAATGACACATAGTTTGGAATGGGGGGGGGGGAGGGAAGACACTATGTGCAGGCTGGCATAAATCTGTGGAAGCCATTATCCTCCTAAAGAACCTATTTCATGAATCATGGCACCTACATCCATAAAGTTTATGTCAAACCACAGTGTTGGTTTGTCTGCTTTTTTTAAAAATAGTAGCCAATATAATGTAACATTCTTTATTGTTGGAATGGCATACAAAGTGAGAACAAGTTAAATCTGTGATGATAGATTGGGCAAGAGATGTGGGACATAATATAATGTTTGAAGACTGGGAAAGGTTGTGGAGGAAAGGGGTGAAGTTCACTGCATGTACGGTGTTAAAGGAAAATATTACGAAAATGATGTATAGATGGTACTTAACCCCTGTAATATTAGCAGATTTATCACAATAGTGATTGTGCTGGAAATGTAAAGAAAAAGAGGGTACCTTTTATCACATGTGGTGGACCTGCCCCAAGGTGAAAGACTTCTGGGAGAAGATTTATAATGAATTGAAAAAAATGTTGAAATATACATTTATTAAGAAACCAGAGGCCTTTCTTCTTGGAATAATAGGTTTGGAATTGCCCAAAAAAGATATTAAGATTGTTTTTGTATGCCACAACTGCAGCTAGAATTTTTTTAGCTACGAATTGGAAATCATAAGAAGTCCCAACAGTGGAGGAATGGCAGATGAAGATAATGGACTTTTCGGAGCTAGCCGACCGGACTGGAAGAGTCTGCGACCAAAAGGAGGAGGAGTACCAGGAGGAATGGATGAAATTCAAAGACTATTTAGTTAAATATGTTAAGATAACTTAATTGGAAAAACTTGCAAATATCAGATAGGCTTAGGATTTAAATATGTGATGTTAGAGAATAATAGGTTTAAAGTCAAAATGAAAACAAAGAAAGATGTTACGTGATTAAGTTAATTTTATGAGAAAATTGGTTTTGGAAAACTGTTACAATGATATACACTGAAATTCAGCCAGGGGGATTTGAGGAAGTCACTTAACAATGTTACTAAGATTGCATTAAGTACAGTTAAGATGTATGTATGTATGTATGTATGTATGTATGTTTTGAAAACCAATAAAAAAATGGAAAAAATATATAATGTAATATTCTTATATTCTTGTGATGATGAAACTAGTCAAAACAAGTAGAAGATAATAAGGAAAAGGAAAGCAGTAATTAAAGCCCTCCTAATGTAAGGAACAGAATATGACTACCGGTAATTAAGTGACAGGGACGCGGGTGCCAACCTAGCAGTTCAAAAGCACCCCCGGGTGCAAGTAGATAAATAGGGACCGCTTACTAGCGGGAAGGTAAACGGCGTTTCCGTGTGCGGCTCTGGCTCGTCAGAGCAGCGATGTCACGCTGGCCACGTGACCAGGAAGTGTCTCCGGACAGCGCTGGCCCCCGGCCTCTTGAGTGAGATGGGCGCACAACCCTAGAGTCTGTCAAGACTGGCCCATACGGGCAGGGGTACCTTTACCTTTACCTTTAATTAAGTGACAGATCATCAGTAATCCCTCAGACATGGACAGAAGCTGTAAGGAAGAAGCTACCAATTAACTTTGCCAGGAAGCTTTGTTGAATGGGACTGACTTGTGCTTCAATATTAAAGAAAGGGCATGGCTGGATGATATGCTGCTATATTAAAGGCTGTGTAAAACCACCATTTTAATTTCACCTCCAGCTGATTGCAAAAACAAATAAACAGACCCAATGCCTCAGCAGAGCCACCTTCCTAGTGGGGCGAATGTACATCTTCATATTAAGATTTTGCCTTGCACCAATAATAATAATAATAATAATAATAATAATAATAATAATAATAATTTATTATTTATACCCTGCCCATCTGGCTGGGCTTCCCCAGCCACTCTGGGCGGCTTCCAAAAGAATATTAAAATACTATAATACATCAAACATTAAAAGCTTCCCGAAACAGGGCTGCCTTCAGATGTCTTCTAAAAGCCTGGTAGTTGTTGTTCCCTTTGACATCTGGTGGGAGGGTGTTCCACAGGGAAGGTGCCACTACCGAGAAGGGCCTCTGCCTGGTTCCCTGTAACTTGGCTTCTCGCAGTGAGGGAACCGCCAGAAGGCCCTCGGTGCTGGACCTCAGTGTCCGGGTAGAACGATGGGAGTGGAGACGCTCCTTCAGATATACTGGACCAAGGCCGTTTATATAAACTACAAATGAGAGGTTGTCAAGCTGGGAGGGCCTGAGTTTAAATCTCTGCTTAGTCACAAACCTATTCAGTGGCTTCTAACTATCAGCTTCAATTTTCTACCTACAAAATGAGCGTCAAAGCAAATACATCATAAGACTATTAGGAAGGCAAAAGAAGAAGAAAAAGATAACAAGGCTCTTTGCACTTATGTAAGCACTTATGTATAAGGGACGCAGGTGGTGCTGTGAGTTAAACCACATAGCTTATCAGATTGTCGATCAGAAGGTCGGCGGTTCGAATCCCCATGATGGGGTGAGCTCCCATTGCTTGGTCCCTGCTCCTGCCAACCTAACAGTTCAAAAGCACGTCAAAGTGCAAGTAGATAAATAGGTACCACTCTGGCAGGAAGGTAAACGGCGTTTCCGTGCGCTGCTCTGTCATGCTGGCCACATAATCCGGAAGCTGTACGCCGGCTCCCTTGGCCAATAAAGCGAGATGAGCGCCGCAACCCCAGAGTCGGCCGCGACTGGACCTAATGGTCAGGGGTCCCTTTACCTTTACCTTCAAGTACTGTGTAAAAGATTACTGTAAAAAAGAAATTGTTCCCATGATTTGGTCTTTCTATAGAGTAATTTTCACCTGAGAGTGCCCTAGTACCTGGCAGCAGGAGGTAAAGATTAAATGGCATGTTTGGCATATCATAATGACCTGAAGAAACCCTTTCATTGTTGTTTTTTGGGGGAGTAGATTCGTTCCATATTTGCATAAGAATCCTAAGCCAGGCTTTGAATTACAGAGGGGACATCTTAGAATTAAGAACTTGTCCTCCATATAAGGAATTGTAGAAAATCAAGTTTACTGCAGTTCCCTGCCATGAACAATTTTGGTCAAGTGCTCATCTAATAATGCTTGTTGTCAACACTTTGCAAAATAAAGAACATAATGAGCAAGATATTTTCCATGCCTCCCAAAAGAATGATCTTTGTGCCACTGCAGCGAGTACTACGTATATCATTCTATAGTTCACTGCTGTGTCTGTATTTGCAGACCCCACAATAAGCAGATTTCTGCAGCTTCTAAGATTTCAAATCTGCAAAACAGTAAGGTCAGCTGCATGTATGATTAAAAAGAAAAATAACAAAGTGAGAACTTTTATATAAAAGTGTATATGTGGCAATTTTATTTAGCATATACATGAAATATATACTAATATATGACATTTTGGGGGAAATAAAATGTACAGACTCCCCATAGGTTTGCTGTGAAGGATCCATTTTGTGGCCTCTTCTCCAGCAATAGATGGAAAAGGGTAATAATTCCTTTTGACTTTTGAGGTGGAATTCTGTATCTATTCTGTATCTAAATAGGGAAAAGAAAAGGTTCAGAGAAAGTTAGATTGGGTGAAAATGAATGGGTTGAACAATTGGGGAAAAAAATCCTATGGTATTATTAGTTAGGGAAGTGGCTGTCCTCCTTTTAAAAATGCAATACTTGTTGATTCTTTCCAGGTGATCAATTTAATGTTCTTTCCTAGGTGAGGTGCATTAATTCTCTGAATAGGTTCACCGTTATAGATTCAAGCCAAGATGAGACTGCATTTTCAGAAACTCTTGCCTGTTGTTCAGCCTTGTATTTGCAAACACCTTGATTCAGCTGAAGAGAGCAACCCATGACAAATATGATTGATTCAATCTACTGCTGATGTAGGAGGACTTAATACGTTTTTATAAAATGGTTCTGCATCACTGAGCTCATCTCCCTCTAAGTAATATATAACATTATGGCACAAGTTCTTTCTATTTTTTTAAAAAAAGAAACCTTCTCCAGAGCCCCTTGGGATTGTGTGCTAGGGTAAAGGGACCCCTGACCATTAGGTCCAGTCGTGACCGACTCTGGGGTTGCGGCGCTCATCTCATTTTATTGGCTGAGGGAGCCGACGTACAGCTTCCGGGTCATGTGGCCAGCATGACTAAGCCGCTTCTGGAAAACCAGAACAGCACACAGAAACACCATTTACCTTCCCGCCGGAGCAGTACCTATTTATCTACTTGCACTTTGACGTGCTTTCGAACTGCTAGGTTGGCAGGGGCAGGGACAGAGCAATGGGAGCTCACCCCATCGCGGGCATTCGAACCGCTGACCTTCTGATTGGCAAGTCCTAGGCTCTGTGGTTTAACCCACAGTGCCACCCGTGTCCCGGACTGTGTGCTATTTCAAAGCAATTAAAAGAAATAAATTGATCTTCCTTTTTTACTTTTTCTCACATAATCATACAACAAATTGGTGATATTGTAGATTAACAATGTGAATATACATTTCACCATCAAATGTGACACTTCAGAGGCTCAGACGTGCCAATGTGATGCATATGAGAAACTGGCATTGCTAGTGGAACTGGGAAGAAAGGACCGCCAAATTTGGGCTATGGAAATGTTCTACTGTTCATAAGCATTTTGCTGCTCAGCATGTCAACGACAATTTTTAGTGACAACAACCTCTTTTTATTTGTTTTAAGGTATTGTGCATATTTGCACTTCAGAATGATCATACATCTTACACCTGATGAAATGCAAGAATTCAGAATAATACCATTTCACAGACTGCGGGTGAAGGAACCCTGCAAAATGTGGTGCAGTCCTTTTTAAGGGGTATCTCATTTGTTACCCTGCTGGAGGAGACGCTTGAGAGTCCTATGGGCTGCAAGAATATCAAACGTATCCATTCTTAAGGAAATCAGCCCTGAGTGCTCACTGGAAGGACAGATCGTGAAGCTGAGGCTCCAATATTTTGGCCACTTCATGAGAAGAGAAGACTCCCTGGAAAAGACCCTGATGTTGGGAAAGATGGAGGGGACAAGGAGAAGGGGACGACAGAGGACGAGATGGTTGGGCAGTGTTCTCGAAGCTACAAACATGAGTTTGACCAAACTGTGGGAGGCAGTAGAAGACAGGAGTGCCTGGCGTGCTCTGGTCCATGGGGTCACGAAGAGTCGGACACGACTAAACGACTAAACAACAACATTTGTTACCCAAGCATCACTTCTTTGAGGATGACGGAACTTACCTTACTCTGGCACCAGTGCCTGATTTGAGCAGCCACCTCCTGGCAGCCATCATTTCACTCCCCCCAAACGCCTTGGAAGTTGCATCCTGGAATGCAATGGCCCTGGCCTTATGCAATGTCAATACATTCTGTCTGTCACCGGGAGGCAGCTGCTGAAATTAGCTCCGCTGCTAAATGCAGCAGTAAAACCAATAAAAACAAGAAATGTGCTTTAAATGAATAAATAATGAAATCAGTGTGGTTTTTAATAATGAAAATGATTGGAGTCGGTTTTTTCCTTGCATGCCCCTAGGTTTCTTCTTAAATCACATTCATTGAAAACTTTTGTTTATTTCTTCAAACTGCCTATATTCTCTCTTTCTCTTCATGCCTGCAACCTCTACATGTGAAGCCAAAGACTTTTTTATGCCTCTGCTCTTGTGCATTCTCTGTTCTGTTTGCCTTCTTTTCTGTCACCTTTACCATATTTTACAGCAGCTGAATATCCACCAGTTTTCTTGGTCTTTTCCTCCTTAAAATCTTGATTCCTCTGCCCTTAATGTCATAAACTCGCTTTCAGACTGTGATCCTCATTAAAAAATATATTTAAAAAGCTTATGACAAGAGTATTTTTGGAAGTGCTTGAAATATCCTTGGAAGCTCTGTAGAAGTAATAAATGTACGGTTAGTAATTCTCTGCAATGTTTAGAATGGTTCTCAGAGCAAGCTTGAATTTAAGACTAGCCTATTATATTCCTTTGGGAAAATAGGCATTGCAATCGCACCACATTTTATACAAGGATGACAGCACAAATATCTGTTGCCTGGGAAGAGATTATCAGGGTCTAGAAGAGAAAGCTTGGGCTGGGTTAACGATTATTCCAAATAATGTGCAGATTATTCCAAATACTCATACAGTTTGAGCACTCCCTTGCCCAAACCAGGTGCCCACCACCACCCAAGAAAGCTCACAGGACACATCATTTTGAGTCAAATCAAGCCACAACTTTATTGATTACAGATGTAGGGTTTGGCAAGGCATTGGATCGAACCATTGAACCACCAGCCCTATGTTATAGGCAAAGCGGTCCTATAACATACATCAAGCAGGAAAGCCCCACAGGGTTGCTGCCTTGAGGAGTGCTGTCGTCCTAGCACCCACCTGGTCAGAAGCAACTGCTTCCTGATCCCTTTAAGGGGGTACCCTGGAATACTGGAGGGGCAGGCAGTGGTTACAGCCTCCCCTCCATCAAAGTCTAAAAAGGTAAAGGGAACCCTGACCATTAGGTCCAGTCGTGTCCGACTCTGGGGTTGCGGTGCTCATCTCGCTTTATTGGCCGAGGGAGCTGACGTACAGCGGGTCATGTGGCCAGCATGACTAAGCCGCTTCTGGAGAACCAGAGCAGTGCACGGAAACGCTGTTTACCTTCCCGCCGGAGCGGCACCTATTTATCTACTTGCACTTTGATGAGCTTTCGAACTGCTAGGTTGGCAGGAGCAGGGACTGAGCAACGGGAGCTCACCCCGTCGCGGGGATTCGAACCGCCAACCTTCTGATCAGCAAGTTCTAGGCTCTGTAGTTTAACCCACAGTGCCACCTGCGTCCCATCAAAGACTAAGGTTTACCTAATGCCTCAACTGCCAAAATTTTGCAAAAACAAAAGACAGAGCCAATTCAAGACAGAGTCCAGCAGACAAATTCCTACAAAGACCTACATTGGTTCCCAGTACGTTTCCGAGCACAATTCAAAGTGTTGGTGCTGACCTTTAAAGCCCTAAACGGCCTTGGCCCAGTATACCTGAAGAGCGTCTCCACCACCATCGTTCAGCCCGGACACTGAGGTCCAGCTGTGAGGGCCTTCTGGCAGTTCCCTCACTGCGAGAAGTGAGGTGACATGGAACCAGGCAGAGGGCCTTCTTGCTAGTGGCACCCGCCCTGTGGAATGCCCTCCCAACAGTTGTCAAGGAAATAAACAACTCTTTGACTTTTAGAAGACATCTGAAGGCAGCCCTGTTTAGGGAAGTTTTTAATGTTTGATGTTTTATCCCTTTTTATTGTTGGGAGCCGCCCTGAGTGGCTGGGGAAACCCAGCCAGATGTGCGGGGTATAAATTATTATTATTATTATTATTATTATTATTATTATTATTATTATTATTATTATTCAGGAGAAGTATGCATTGTGTGTGAGGCTTCAGGAGACAATCTAGAGGTCAGCCCCAAAGCTTTCAGCTCTGATCTGGGAGCTGGCAGCTGCAGTTTGGTGATCTCTCACTCCCTCTCCTGTGTATCTTTGGTAAAGTTAAAAGTAACAGCACTTTGACAGTTGCATGATATTGTTGTAAACAGAACCTGCCCTTACGTATCCATAGATACTATTCCAGCTGCTGGTGCAAATCTGCATTCCCCCAGTCTCAGGATTGCCAAAGTGTTTCAAGGAGGAAGTCTCAAATTCCTACCCACTGGCTCTCTCATGCGACATCCTGTTTTAGACTTAACTGGCTGGCACTACACATTCCACAAACCGGGGCTGATTCAAGTATGTGAAGGGGAAACTCTTGTTATTCCTGCAGCCATCCCATGTGTATTTTGGCTTTCTGAAGTGCTGGTCTCTATGACGAGGTAAACATCAGGCTACAAGCTTAAGTGATGAGAGGGGGAAATGGTCTATTTACAGACTTTCCTGGTAAGTAACATCTTTAGCCTATGCCCACCAGATTCCATCTTTCCATATGTTGTGGGAATATTCTAGCACGTTTTATGCACGTGTGACTATAGAAAGCCTTTTTATGGTGGTTCAGTTGTCGAGGGCTGATTTCTTCTCCTGGGATAAAAAGTCTTCTGTTTCGACCGCCAAACCTCTCAGGGGAGCATTTGCAACCCTTTAGCACCATTTTTGAGTGATTTGCCGAAAGTCAGAATTTTTATGAAATCTTTTTCTGCCGGTTAAGTTGTCGAGGGCTGATTGCTTTTCCTGGGATAAAAAGTCTTCTGTTTCGACCGCCAAACCTCTCAGGGGAGCATTTGCAACCCTTTAGCACCATTTTTGAGTGAATTGCCGAAAGTCAGATTTTTTATGAAATTGTGACCCCGGGGCTTAGGATTTTTTCCAAAAAATCTTTTTCTGCCGGTTAAGTTGTCGAGGGCTGATTTCTTTTCCTGTGAGAAAAAGCCTCCTGTTTCGACCGCCAAACCTTTCGGGGGAGCATTTGCAACCGTTTGGCACAATTTTTGAGTGAATTAACGAAAGTCAGATTTTTTCAGAAATTGTGACCCCGGGGCTTAGGATTTTTTTAAAAAAAATCTTTTTCTCCCGGTTAAGTTGTCGAGGGCGGATTTCTTTTCCTGTGATAAAAAGCCTTCAGTTTTGACCGCCAAATCTCTCAGGTGAGCATTTGCAACCGTTTGGCACTATTTTTGAGTGATTTGCCAAAAGTCAGATTTTTTATGAAATTGTGACCCCGGGGCTTAGCATTTTTTCAAAAAAATGTTTTTCTGCCGGTTCCGTTGTCGAGGGCTGATTTCTTTTCCTGGGATAAAAAGTCTTCTGTTTCGACCGCCAAACCTCTCAGGGGAGGATTTTCAACCGTTTGGCACAATTTTTGAGTGAATTAACGAAAGTCAGATTTTTTCAGAAATTGTGACCCAGGGGCTTAGAGATTTTTTCAAAAAAATCTTTTTCTGCCGGTTAAGTTGTCGAGGGCTGTTTTCTTTTCCTGTGATAAAAAGCCTCCTGTTTCGACCGCCAAACCTTTCGGAGGAGCATTTGCAACCGTTTGGCACAATTTTTGAGTGAATTAACGAAAGTCAGATTTTTTATGAAATTGTGACCCCGAAGCTTAGGAATTTTTCAAAAAAACCTTTTTCTTCCGGTTAAGTTGTTGAGGGCTGATTTCTTTTCCTGTGATGAAATGCCTTCTATTTCGACCGCCAAATCTCTCAGGGGAGCATTTGCAACCGTTTGGCACCATTATTGAGTGATTTGCCAAAATTAAGATTTTTTATGAAATTGTGACCCCGGGGCTTAGGATTTTTTCAAAAAAAAGTTTTTCTTCCGGTTAAGTTGTCGATGGCTGATTTCTTTTCCTGTGATAAAAAGCCTTCTGTTTCGACCGCCAAATCTCTCAGGTGAGCATTTGCAACCGTTTGGCACTATTTTTGAGTGAATTAACAAAAGTTAGATTTTTTCAGAAATTGTGACCCCGGGGCTTAGGATTTTTTCAAAAAAAAGTTTTTCTTCCGGTTAAGTTGTCGATGGCTGATTTCTTTTCCTGTGATAAAAAGCCTTCTGTTTCGACCGTCAAACCTCTCAGGGGAGGATTTGCAACTGTTTGGCAAAATTTTTGAGTGATTTTCCGAAAGTCAGATTTTTTATAAAATTGTGACCCCGGGGCTTATGATTTTTTTCAAAAAAACTTTTTCTTCCTGTTAAGTTATCCAGGGCTGATTTCTTTTCCTGTGATAATTTCGACCGCCAAACCTTTCCACAAACCGGGGCTGATTCAAGTATGTGAAGGGGAAACTCTTGTTATTCCTGCAGCCATCCCATGTGTATTTTGGCTTTCTGAAGTGCTGGTCTCTATGACGAGGTAAACATCAGGCTACAAGCTTAAGTGATGAGAGGGGGAAATGGTCTATTTACAGACTTTCCTGGTAAATAACATCTTTAGCCTATGCCTACCAGATTCCATCTTTCCAGGGCTGATTTATTTCCAGTTATAAAAAGCCTCCTGTTTCGACCGCCAAACCTTTCGGGGGAGCATTTGCAACCGTTTGGCAAAATTTTTGAGTGAATTAACGAAAGTTAGATTTTTGAGTGAATTAACGAAAGTTATCAAGGGCTGATTTCTTTTCCTGTGATAAAAAGCCTTCTGTTTCGACTGCTAAACCTCTCAGGGGAGGATTTTCAACTGTTTGGAACAATTTTTGAGTGAATTAACGAAAGTCAGATTTTTTATGAAATTGTGACCCAGGGGCTTAGGATTTTTTCAAAAAAACTTTTTCTTACGGTTAAGTTGTCGAGGGCTGATTTCTTTTCCTGTCATAAAAAGCCTTCTGTTTCGACCGCCAAACCTTTCCGGGGAGCATTTGCAACCCTTTAGCACCATTTTTGAGTGAATTGCCGAAAGTCAGATTTTTTAAGAAATTGTGACCCCGGGGCTTAGGATTTTTCCAAAAAAACTTTTTCTGCCGGTTAAGTTGTCGAGGGCTGATTTCTTTTCCTGGGATAAAAAGCCTTCTGTTTCGACTTCCAAACCTTTCAGGGGAGCATTTGCAACCGTTTGGCACCATTTTTGAGTGATTTGCCAAAAGTCAGATTTTTTAAGAAATTGTGACCCCGGGGCTTAGGATTTTTTCAAAAAAATGTTTTTCTGCCGGTTAAGTTGTCGAGGGCTGATTTCTTTTCCTGAGATAAAAAGCCTTCAGTTTCGACCGCCAAACCTCTCAGGGGAGCATTTACAACCGTTTGTCACCATTTTTGAGTGATTTGCCGAAAGTCAGATTTTTTATGAAATCTTTTTCTGCCGGTTAAGTTGTCGAGGTCTGATTTCTGTTCCTGTGATAAAAAGCCTTCTGTTTCGACCGCCAAACCTCTCGGGGGAGCATTTGCAACCGTTTGGCACCATTTTTGAGTGATTTGCCAAAATTCAGATTTTTTATGAAATTGTGACCCCAGGGCTTATGATTTTTTTGAAAAAAACTTTTTCTTCCTGTTAAGTTGTCCAGGGCTGATTTCTTTTCCTGTGATAATTTCGACCGCCAAACCTTTCAGGGAAGCATTTGCAACCGTTTGGCACCATTTTTGAGTGAATTGCCGAAAGTCAGATTTTTTATGAAATTGTGACCCCGGGGCTTAGGGATTTTTTCAAAAAAAACTTTTTCTGCAGGTTAAGTTGTCGAGGGCTGATTTCTTTTCCTGTGTTAAAAAGCCTTCTGTTTCGACCGCCAAACCTCCCAGGGGAGCATTTGCAACCGTTTCGCACCATTTTTGAGTGATTTTCCGAAAGTCAGATTTTTTATGAAATTGTGACCCTGGGGCTTAGGATTTTTTCAAAAAAATCTTTTTCTGCCGGTTAAGTTGTCGAGGGTTGATTTCTTTTCCTGTGATAAAAGGGCTCTTGTTTCGACCGCCAAACCTTTCAGGGAAGCATTTGCCACCGCTTTGCACCATTTTTGAGTGAATTACCGAAAGTCAGATTTTTTATGAAATTGTGACCCCGGGGCTTAGGATTTTTTCAAAAAAATCTTTTTTTGCCGGTTAAGTTATCAAGGGCTGATTTCTTTTCCTGTGATAAAAAGCCTTCTGTTTCGACTGCTAAACCTCTCAGGGGAGGATTTTCAACCGTTTGGAACAATTTTTGAGTGAATTAACGAAAGTCAGATTTTTTATGAAATTGTGACCCCGGGGCTTAGGATTTTTCCAAAAAACCTTTTTCTGCCGGTTAAGTTGTCGAGGGCTGATTTCTTTTCCTGTGAGAAAAAGCCTCCTGTTTCGACTGCTAAACCTCTCAGGGGAGGATTTTCAACCGTTTGGAACAATTTTTGAGTGAATTAACGAAAGTCAGATTTTTTATGAAATTGTGACCCCCGGGGCTTAGGATTTTTCCAAAAAAGCTTTTTCTGCCGGTTAAGTTGTCGAGGGCTGATTTCTTTTCCTGTGAGAAAAAGCCTCCTGTTTCGACCGCCAAACCATTCGGGGGAGCATTTGCAACCGTTTGGCACCATTTTTGAGTGAATTGCCGAAAGTCAGATTTTTGATGAAATTGTGACCCCGGGGCTTAGGGATTTTTTCAAAAAAATCTTTTTCTGCCGGTTAAGTTGTCGAGGGCTGATTTCTTTTCCTGTGATAAAAAGCCTCCTGTTTCGACCGCCAAACCTCTCAGGGGAGGATTTGCAACTGTTTGGCAACATTTTTGAATGATTTTCCGAAAGTCAGATTTTTTATGAAATTGTGACCCCGGGGCTTATGATTTTTTTCAAAAAAACTTTTTCTTCCTGTTAAGTTATCCAGGGCTGATTTATTTTCCTGTGATAATTTCGACCGCCAAACCTTTCAGGGAAGCATTTGCAACCGTTTGGCACCATTTTTGAGTGAATTGCTGAAAGTCAGATTTTTTATGAAATTGTGACCCCAGGGCTTAGGGTTTTTTTCAAAAAAATCTTTTTCTGCCGGTTAAGTTGTCGAGGGCTGATTTCTTTTCCTGTGATAAAAAGCCTCCGGTTTCGACCGCCAAACCTCTCAGGGGAGCATTTGCAACCGTTTGGCACAATTTTTGAGTGAATTAACGAAAGTCAGATTTTTTATGAAATTGTGACCCCGGGGCTTAGGATTTTTTTTAAAAAAACTTTTTCTTCCGGTTAAGTTTTCGAGGGCTGATTTCTTTTCCTGTGATAAAAAGCCTTCTGTTTCGACCGCCAAACCTTTCCGGGGAGCATTTGCAACCCTTTAGCACCATTTTTGAGTGAATTGCCGAAAGTCAGATTTTTTATGAAATTGTGACCCCGGGGCTTATGATTTTTCCAAAAAACCTTTTTCTGCCGGTTAAGTTGTCGAGGGCTGATTTCTTTTCCTGTGAGAAAAAGCCTCCTGTTTCGACCGCCAAACCTTTCGGGGGACCATTTGCAACCGTTTGGCACAATTTTTGAGTGAATTAACGAAAGTCAGATTTTTTCAGAAATTGTGACCCTGGGGCTTAGGATTTTTTCAAAAAAAAGTTTTTCTTCCGGTTAAGTTGTCGATGGCTGATTTCTTTTCCTGTGATAAAAAGCCTTCTCTTTCGACTGTCAAACCTCTCAGGGAAGCATTTACAACCGTTTGGCACCATTTTTGAGTGAATTGCCGAAAGTCAGATTTTTTATGAAATTGTGACCCCGGGGCTTAGGATTTTTTCAAAAAAATCTTTTTCTGCCGGTTATGTTGTCGAGGGCTGATTTCTTTTCCTGTCATAAAAAGCCTTCTGTTTCGACCGCCAAACCTCTCAGGGGAGCATTTGCAACCGTTTGGCACCATTTTTGAGTGAATTTCCAAAAGTCAGATTTTTAATGAAATTGTGACCCCGGGGTTTACGGATTTTTCAAAAAAGCTTTTTCTGCCTGTTAAGTTGTCGAGGGCTGATTTCTTTTCCTGTGATTAAAAGCCTTATGTTTTGACCGCCCAATCTCTCAGGGGAGCATTTGCAACCGTTTGGCACCATTTTTGAGTGAATTGGTGAAAGTCAGATTTATGATGAAATTGTGACCCCGGGGCTTAGGGATTTTTTCAAAAAATTATTTTTCTGCCGGTTAAGTTGTCGAGGGCTGATTTCTTTTCCTGTGATAAAAAGCCTTCTGTTTCGACCGCCAAACCTCTCGGGGGAGCATTTGCAACCGTTTGGCACCATTTTTGAGTGAATTGCCAAAAGTCAGATTTTTAATGAAATTGTGACCCTTAGGGATTTTTTCAAAAAATTATTTTTCTGCATGTTAAGTTGTCGAGGGCAGATTTCTTTTCCTGTGATTAAATGCCTTCTGTTTCGACCACCAAACCTTTCAGGGGAGCATTTGGAACCGTTTGGCACAATTTTTGAGTGAATTGCCAAAAGTCAGATTTTTAATGAAATTGTGACCCCACCCGCCTTAGGGAATGTTAAAAAAAATATTTTTCTGCCGGTTAAGTTGTCGAGGCCTGATTTCTTTTCCTTTGATTAAAAGCCTTCTGTTTCGACCGCCAAACCTTTCAGGGAAGCATTTGCAATCGTTTGGAACCATTTCTGAGTGAATTGCCGAAAGTCAGATTTTTTATGAAATTGTGACCCCGGGGCTTAGGATTTTTTCAAAAAAATCTTTTTTTGCCGGTTAAGTTATCAAGGGCTGATTTCTTTTCCTGTGATAAAAAGCCTTCTGTTTCGACTGCTAAACCTCTCAGGGGAGGATTTTCAACCGTTTGGAACAATTTTTGAGTGAATTAACGAAAGTCAGATTTTTTTATGAAATTGTGACCCCCGGGGCTTAGGATTTTTTCAAAAAAACTTTTTCTTCCGGTTAAGTTGTCGAGGGCTGATTTCTTTTCCTGTGATAAAAAGCCTCCTGTTTCGACCGCCAAACCTCTCAGGGGAGGATTTGCAACTGTTTGGCAACATTTTTGAATGATTTTCCGAAAGTCAGATTTCTTATGAAATTGTGACCCCGGGGCTTATGATTTTTTTAAAAAAACCTTTTTCTTCCTGTTAAGTTATCCAGCGCTGATTTCTTTTCCTGTGATAATTTCGACCGCCAAACCTTTCAGGGAAGCATTTGCAACCGTTTGGCACCATTTTTGAGTGAATTGCTGAAAGTCAGATTTTTTATGAAATTGTGACCCCAGGGCTTAGGGTTTTTTTCAAAAAAATCTTTTTCTGCCGGTTAAGTTGTCGAGGGCTGATTTCTTTTCCTGTGATAAAAAGCCTTCTGTTTCGACCGCCAAACCTTTCTGGGAAGCATTTGCAATCGTTTGGAACCATTTCTGAGTGAATTGCCGAAAGTCAGATTTTTTTATGAAATTGTGACCCCGGGGCTTAGGATTTTTTCAAAAAAATCTTTTTTTGCCGGTTAAGTTATCAAGGGCTGATTTCTTTTCCTGTGATAAAAAGCCTTCTGTTTCGACTGCTAAACCTCTCAGGGGAGGATTTTCAACCGTTTGGAACAATTTTTGAGTGAATTAACGAAAGTCAGATTTTTTATGAAATTGTGACCCCCGGGGCTTAGGATTTTTCCAAAAAAGCTTTTTCTGCCGGTTAAGTTGTCGAGGGCTGATTTCTTTTCCTGTGAGAAAAAGCCTCCTGTTTCGACCGCCAAACCATTCGGGGGAGCATTTGCAACCGTTTGGCACAATTTTTGAGTGAATTAACGAAAGTCAGATTTTTTCAGAAATTGTGACCCCGGGGCTTAGCATTTTTTCACAAAAATGTTTTTTGGCCGGTTCCGTTGTCGAGGGCTGATTTCTTTTCCTGGGATAAAAAGTCTTCTGTTTCGACCGCCAAACCTCTCAGGGGAGGATTTTCAACCGTTTGGCACCATTTTTGAGTGATTTGCCAAAAGTCAGATTTTTTATGAAATTGTGACCCCGGGGCTTAGGATTTTTTCCAAAAAATCTTTTTCTGCCGGTTAAGTTGTCAAGGGCTGATTTCTTTTCCTGTGATGAAATGCCTTCTATTTCGACCGCCAAACCTCTCAACCGTTTGGCACCGGGGCTTCGGATTTTTTCAAAAAAATCTTTTTCTGCCAGTTAAGTTGTCGAGGGCTGATTTCTTTTCCTTTGATAAAAAGCCTTCTGTTTTGACTGCCAAACCTTTCAGGGGAGCATTTGCAACCGTTTGGCACCATTTTTGAGTGATTTGCCAAAAGTCAAATTTTTTATGAAATTGTGACCCTGGGGCTTAGGATTTTTTCCAAAAAACTTTTTCTTCCGGTTAAGTTGTCGAGGGTTGATTTTTTTCCTGTGATAAAATGCCACCGGTTTCGACCGCCAAACCTTTCAGGGAAGCATTTGCAACCGTTTGGCACCATTTTTCAGTGAATTACTGAAAGTCAGATTTTTTATGAAATTGTGACCCCGGGGCTTAGGATTTTTTCCAAAAAATCTTTTTCTGCCGGTTAAGTTGTCAAGGGCTGATTTCTTTTCCTGTGATGAAATGCCTTCTATTTCGACCGCCAAACCTCTCAACCGTTTGGCACCGGGGCTTAGGATTTTTTCAAAAAAATCTTTTTCTGCCAGTTAAGTTGTCGAGGGCTGATTTCTTTTCCTTTGATAAAAAGCCTCCTGTTTCGACTGCCAAACCTTTCAGGGGAGCATTTGCAACCGTTTGGCACCCTTTTTAAGTGATTTGCCGAAAGTCAGATTTTTTATGAAACTGTGACCCCGGGGCTTAGGATTTTTTCAAAAAAATCTTTTTCTGCCAGTTAAGTTGTCGAGGGCTGATTTCTTTTCCTGTGATAAAAAGCCTCCTGTTTCGACCGCCAAACCTTTCAGGGGAGGATTTGCAACTGTTTGGCAACATTTTTGAATGATTTTCCGAAAGTCAGATTTTTTATGAAATTGTGACCCCAGGGCTTATGATTTTTTTCAAAAAAACTTTTTCTTCCTGTTAAGTTATCCAGGGCTGATTTCTTTTCCTGTGATAATTTCGACCGCCAAACCTTTCAGGGAAGCATTTGCAACCGTTTGGCACCATTTTTGAGTGAATTGCTGAAAGTCAGATTTTTTATGAAATTGTGACCCCAGGGCTTAGGGTTTTTTTCAAAAAAATCTTTTTCTGCCGGTAAAGTTGTCGAGGGCTGATTTCTTTTCCTGTGATAAAAAGCCTCCGGTTTCGACCGCCAAACCTCTCAGGGGAGCATTTGCAACTGTTTGGCACCATTTTTAAGTGATTTGCCGAAAGTCAGATTTTTTCTGAAACTGTGACCCCGGGGCTTAGGATTTTTTCAAAAAAATCTTTTTGTGCCAGTTAAGTTGTCGAGGGCTGATTTCTTTTCCTGTGATAAAAAGCCTCCTGTTTCGCGCGCCAAACCTTTCAGAGGAGCATTTGCAACCGTTTGGCACAATTTTTGAGTGAATTAACGAAAGTCAGATTTTTTTATGAAATTGTGACCCCGGGGCTTAGGATTTTTTCAAAAAAACTTTTTCTTCCGGTTAAGTTGTCGAGGGCTGATTTCTTTTCCTGTGATAAAAAGCCTTCTGTTTCGACCGCCAAACCTTTCCGGGGAGCATTTGCAACCCTTTAGCACCATTTTTGAGCGAATTGCCGAAAGTCAGATTTTCTATGAAAATGTGACCCCGGGGCTTAGGATTTTTCCAAAAAAGCTTTTTCTGCCGGTTAAGTTGTCGAGGGCTGATTTCTTTTCCTGTGAGAAAAAGCCTCCTGTTTCGACCGCCAAACCTCTCAGGGGAGCATTTGGAACCGTTTGCCACCATTTTTGAGTGAATTAACGAAATTCAGATTTTTTATGAAATTGTGACCCCGGGGCTTAGGAATTTTTTCAAAAAAAAACTTTTTCTTCCGGTTAAGGTGTCGAGGGCTGATTTCTTTTCCTTTGATAAAAAGCCTTCTGTTTCGACTGCCAAACATTTCAGGGGAGCATTTGCAACCCTTTGGCACCATTTTTGAGTGATTTGCCAAAAGTCAGATTTTTTATGAAATTGTGACCCCGGGGCTTAGGATTTTTTCCAAAAAACTTTTTCTTCCTGTTAAGTTATCCAGGGCTGATTTATTTTCCTGTGATAATTTCGACCGCCAAACCTTTCAGGGAAGCATTTGCAACCGTTTGGCACCATTTTTGAGTGAATTTCCAAAAGTCAGATTTTTTATGAAATTGTGACCCCGGGGCTTAGGATTTTTTCCAAAAAATCTTTTTCTGCCGGTTAAGTTGTCAAGGGCTGATTTCTTTTCCTGTGATGAAATGCCTTCTATTTCGACCGCCAAACCTCTCAACCGTTTGGCACCGGGGCTTAGGATTTTTTCAAAAAAACCTTTTTCTGCCGGTTAAGTTGTCGAGGGCTGATTTCTTTTCCTTTGATAAAAAGCCTTCTGTTTCGACTGCCAAACCTTTCAGGGGAGCATTTGCAACCGTTTGGCACCATTTTTGAGTGATTTGCCAAAAGTCAGATTTTTTAAGAAATTGTGACCCCGGGGCTTAGGATTTTTTCAAAAAAATGTTTTTCTTCCTGTTAAGTTGTCCAGGGCTGATTTCTTTTCCTGTGATAATTTCGACCGCCAAACCTTTCAGGGAAGCATTTGCAACCGTTTGGCAACATTTTTGAGTGAATTGCCGAAAGTCAGATTTTTATGAAATTGTGACCCCGGGGCTTAGTGTTTTTTTCAAAAAAATCTTTTTCTATCGGTTAAGTTGTCGAGGGCTGATTTCTTTTCCTTTGATAAAAAGCCTTCTGTTTCGACTGCCAAACCTTTCAGGGGAGCATTTGCAACCGTTTGGCACCATTTTTGAGTGATTTGCCAAAAGTCAGATTTTTTAATGAAATTGTGACCCCGGGGCTTAGGGATTTTTTCAAAAAAAACTTTTTCTGCAGGTCAAGTTGTCGAGGGCTGATTTCTTTTCCTGTGTTAAAAAGCCTTCTGTTTCGACCGCCAAACCTCCCAGGGGAGCATTTGCAACCGTTTCGCACCATTTTTGAGTGGTTTTCCGAAAGTCAGATTTTTTATGAAATTGTGACCCTGGGGCTTAGGATTTTTTCAAAAAAATCTTTTTCTGCCGGTTAAGTTGTCGAGGCCTGATTTCTTTTCCTGTGATAAAAAGGCTCTTGTTTCGACCGCCAAACCTTTAGGGGAAGCATTTGCCACCGCTTTGCACCATTTTTGAGTGAATTACCGAAAGTCAGATTGTTTCTGAAATTTTGACCCTGGGGATTAGGATTTTTTCAAAAAAATGTTTTTCTGCCGGTTAAGTTGTCGAGGCCTGATTTCTTTTCCTGTGATAAAAAGCCTTCTGTTTCGACTGCTAAACCTCTCAGGGGAGGATTTTCAACCGTTTGGAACAATTTTTGAGTGAATTGCCGAAAGTCAGATTTTTTATGAAATTGTGACCCCGGGGCTTAGGATTTTTCCAAAAAAGCTTTTTCTGCCGGTTAAGTTGTCGAGGGCTGATTTCTTTTTCTGGGATAAAAAGTCTTCTGTTTCGACCGCCAAACCTTTCGGGGGAGCATTTGCAAACGTTTGGCACAATTTTTGAGTGAATTAACGAAAGTCAGATTTTTTATGAAATTGTGACCCCGGGTCTTAGGATTTTTTCAAAAAAAAGTTTTTCTTACGGTTAAGTTGTCGAGGGCTGATTTCTTTTCCTGTGATAAAAAGCCTTCTGTTTCGACCGCCAAACCTTTCAGGGAAGCATTTGCAACCGTTTGGCACCATTTTTGAGTGAATTGCCGAAAGTCAGATTTTTGATGAAATGGTGACTCCGGGGCTTAGGATTTTTTTCAAAAAAATCTTTTTCTGCCGGTTATGTTGTCGAGGGCTGATTTCTTTTCCTGTGATAAAAAGCCTTCTGTTTCGACTGCCAAACCTTTCAGGGGAGCATTTGCAACCCTTTGGCACCATTTTTGAGTGATTTGCCAAAAGTCAGATTTTTTATGAAATTGTGACCCCGGGGCTTAGGATTTTTTCCAAAAAAACTTTATCTTCCGGTTAAGTTGTCGAGGGTTGATTTCTTTTCCTGTGATAAAATGCCACCGGTTTCGACCGCCAAACCTTTTAGGGAAGCATTTGCAACCGTTTGGCACCATTTTTGAGTGAATTACCGAAAGTCAGATTTTTTATGAAATTGTGACCCCGGGGGTTAGGGATTTTTTCAAAAAATTATTTTTCTGCTGGTTAAGTTGTCGAGGGCAGATTTCTTTTCCTGTGATTAAATGCCTTCTGTTTCGACCGCCAAACCTTTCAGGGGAGCATTTGGAACCGTTTGGCAAAATTTTTGAGTGAATTGCCAAAAGTCAGATTTTTAATGAAATTGTGACCCCACCCGCCTTAGGGATTGTTTCAAAAAAATATTTTTCTGCCGGTTAAGTTATCGAGGGCTGATTTCTTTTCCTGTGATTAAAAGCCTTCTGTTTCGACCGCCAAACCTTTCAGGGGAGCATTTGCATCCCTTTGGCACCATTTTTGAGTGAATTGCCGAAAGTCAGATTTTTGATGAAATGGTGACCCCGGGGCTTAGGGATTTTTTCCAAAAAATCTTTTTCTGTCAGTTAAGTTGTCGAGGGCTGATTTCTTTTCCTGTGATTAAAAGCCTTCTGTTTCGACCTCCAAACCTCTCAGGGCAGCATTTGCAACCATTTGGCACCATTTTTAAGTGAATTGCCGAAAGTCAGATTTTTAATGAAATTGTGACCCCGGGGCTTAGGGATTTTTTCAAAAAATTATTTTTCTGCATGTTAAGTTGTCGAGGGCAGATTTCTTTTCCTGTGATTAAATGCCTTCTGTTTCGACCGCCAAACCTTTCAGGGGCGCATTAGGAACCGTTTGGCGCAATTTTTGAGTGAATTACCGAAAGTCAGATTTTTTATGAAATTGTGACCCCGGGGCTTAGGATTTTTTTCCAAAAAATCTTTTTCTGCCGGTTAAGTTGTCAAGGGCTGATTTCTTTTCCTGTGATGAAATGCCTTCTATTTCGACCGCCAAACCTCTCAACCGTTTGGCACCGGGGCTTAGGATTTTTTCAAAAAAATCTTTTTCTGCCAGTTAAGTTGTCGAGGGCTGATTTCTTTTCCTTTGATAAAAAGCCTTCTGTTTCGACTGCCAAACCTTTCAGGGGAGCATTTGCAACCGTTTGGCACCATTTTTCAGTGATTTGCCGAAAGTCAGATTTTTTATGAAACTGTGACCCCGGGGCTTAGGATTTTTTCAAAAAAATCTTCTGCCAGTTAAGTTGTCGAGGGCTGATTTCTTTTCCTGTGATAAAAAGCCTCCTGTTTCGACCGCCAAACCTTTCAGGGGAGGATTTGCAACTGTTTGGCAACATTTTTGAATGATTTTCCGAAAGTCAGATTTTTTATGAAATTGTGACCCCGGGGCTTATGATTTTTTTCAAAAAAACTTTTTCTTCCTGTTAAGTTATCCAGGGCTGATTTCTTTTCCTGTGATAATTTCGACCGCCAAACCTTTCAGGGAAGCATTTGCAACCGTTTGGCACCATTTTTGAGTGAATTGCTGAAAGTCAGATTTTTTATGAAATTGTGACCCCGGGGCTTAGCATTTTTTCAAAAAAATGTTTTTCTGCCGGTTCCGTTGTCGAGGGCTGATTTCTTTTCCTGGGATAAAAAGTCTTCTGTTTCGACCGCCAAACCTCTCAGGGGAGGATTTTCAACCGTTTGCCACCATTTTTGACTGATTTGCCAAAAGTCAGATTTTTTATGAAATTGTGACCCCGGGTCTTAGGATTTTTTCAAAAAAAAGTTTTTCTTACGGTTAAGTTGTCGAGGGCTGATTTCTTTTCCTGTGATAAAAAGCCTTCTGTTTCGACCGCCAAAACTTTCGGGGGAGCATTTGCAACCGTTTGGCACAATTTTTGAGTGAATTAACGAAAGTCAGATTTTTTCAGAAATTGTGACCCAGGGGCTTAGAGATTTTTTCAAAAAAATCTTTTTCTGCCGGTTAAGTTGTCGAGGGCTGTTTTCTTTTCCTGGGATAAAAAGCCTTCTCTTTCGACTGTCAAACCTTTCAGGGAAGCATTTGCAACCGTTTGGCACCATTTTTGAGTGAATTGCCGAAAGTCAGATTTTTTATGAAATTGTGACCCCGGGGCTTAGGATTTTTTCCAAAAAATCTTTTTCTGCCGGTTAAGTTGTCGAGGGTTGATTTCTTTTCCTGTGATAAAAAGGCTCTTGTTTCGACCGCCAAACCTTTCAGGGAAGCATTTGCCACCGCTTTGCACCATTTTTGAGTGAATTACCGAAAGTCAGATTGTTTCTGAAATTGTGACCCCGGGGTTTAGGATTTTTTCAAAAAAACTTTTTCTTCCGGTTAAGTTGTCGAGGGCTGATTTCTTTTCCTGTGATAAAAAGCCTTCTGTTTCGACCGCCAAACCTTTCCGGGGAGCATTTGCAACCCTTTAGCACCATTTTTGAGTGAATTGCCGAAAGTCAGATTTTTTATGAAATTGTGACCCCGGGGCTTATGATTTTTTTTAAAAAAACTTTTTCTTCCTGTTAAGTTATTCAGGGCTGATTTCTTTTCCTGTGATAATTTCGACCGCCAAACCTTTCAGGGAAGCATTTGCAACCGTTTGGCACCATTTTTGAGTGAATTGCTGAAAGTCAGATTTTTTATGAAACTGTGACCCCGGGGCTTAGGATTTTTTCAAAAAAATCTTTTTGTGCCAGTTAAGTTGTCGAGGGCTGATTTCTTTTCCTGTGATAAAAAGCCTCCGGTTTCGACCGCCAAACCTCTCAGGGGAGCATTTTCAACCGTTTGGCACCATTTTTGAGTGATTTGCCGAAAGTCAGATTTTTTATGAAACTGTGACCCCGGGGCTTAGGATTTTTTCAAAAAAATCTTTTTGTGCCAGTTAAGTTGTCGAGGGCTGATTTCTTTTCCTGTGATAAAAAGCTTCCTGTTTCGACCGCCAAACCTTTCGGAGGAGCATTTGCAACCGTTTGGCACAATTTTTGAGTGAATTGCCGAAAGTCAGATGTTTTATGAAATTGTGACCCCGGGGCTTAGGATTTTTTCAAAAAAATCTTTTTTTGCCGGTTAAGTTATCAAGGGCTGATTTCTTTTCCTGTGATAAAAAGCCTTCTGTTTCGACTGCTAAACCTCTCAGGGGAGGATTTTCAACCGTTTGGAACAATTTTTGAGTGAATTGCCGAAAGTCAGATTTTTTATGAAATTGTGACCCCGGGGCTTAGGATTTTTCCAAAAAAGCTTTTTCTGCCGGTTAAGTTGTCGAGGGCTGATTTCTTTTCCTGTGAGAAAAAGCCTCCTGTTTCGACCGCCAAACCTTTCGGGGGAGCATTTGCAACCGCTTGGCACAATTTTTGAGTGAATTAACGAAAGTCAGATTTTTTCAGAAATTGTGACCCAGGGGCTTAGCATTTTTTCAAAAAAAATGTTTTTCTGCCGGTTCCGTTGTCGAGGGCTGATTTCTTTTCCTGGGATAAAAAGCCTTCTGTTTCGACCGTCAAACCTCTCAGGGAAGGATTTTCAACCGTTTGGCACCATTTTTGAGTGATTTGCCAAAAGTCAGATTTTTTATGAAATTGTGACCCCGGGTCTTAGGATTTTTTCAAAAAAAAGTTTTTCTTCCGGTTAAGTTGTCGAGGGCTGATTTCTTTTCCTGTGATAAAAAGCCTTCTGTTTCGACCGCCAAACCTTTCGGGGGAGCATTTGCAACCGTTTGGCACAATTTTTGAGTGAATTAACGAAAGTCAGTTTTTTTCAGAAATTGTGACCCAGGGCCTTAGTGATTTTTTCAAAAAAATCTTTTTCTGCCGGTTAAGTTTTCGAGGGCTGTTTTCTTTTCCTGGGATAAAAAGCCTTCTCTTTCGACTGTCAAACCTTTCAGGGAAGCATTTGCAACCGTTTGGCACCATTTTTGAGTGAATTGCCGAAAGTCAGATTTTTTATGAAATTGTGACCCCGGGGTTTAGGATTTTTTTCAAAAAAATCTTTTTCTGCCGGTTATGTTGTCGAGGGCTGATTTCTTTTCCTTTGATAAAAAGCCTTCTGTTTCGACTGCCAAACCTTTCAGGAGAGCATTTGCAACCCTTTGGCACCATTTTTGAGTGATTTGACAAAAGTCAGATTTTTTATGAAATTGTGACCGCGGGGCTTAGGATTTTTTCCAAAAAACTTTTTCTTCCGGTTAAGTTGTCGAGGGCTGATTTCTTTTCCTGTGATAAAAAGCCTTCTGTTTCGACTGCTAAACCTCTCAGGGGAGGATTTTCAACCGTTTGGAACAACTTTTGAGTGAATTAACGAAAGTCAGATTTTTTATGAAATTGTGACCCCGGGGTTTAGGATTTTTTCAAAAAAACTTTTTCTTCCGGTTAAGTTGTCGAGGGCTGATTTCTTTTCCTGTGATAAAAAGCCTTCTGTTTCGACTGCCAAACCTTTCCGGGGAGCATTTGCAACCCTTTACCACCATTTTTGAGTGAATTGCCGAAAGTCAGATTTTTTATGAAATTGTGACCCCGGGGCTTATGATTTTTTTTAAAAAAACTTTTTCTTCCTGTTAAGTTATTCAGGGCTGATTTCTTTTCCTGTGATAATTTCGACCGCCAAACCTTTCAGGGAAGCATTTGCAACCGTTTGGCACCATTTTTGAGTGATTTGCCGAAAGTCAGATTTTTTATGAAACTGTGACCCCGGGGCTTAGGATTTTTTCAAAAAAATCTTTTTGTGCCAGTTAAGTTGTCGAGGGCTGATTTCTTTTCCTGTGATAAAAAGCTTCCTGTTTCGACCGCCAAACCTTTCGGAGGAGCATTTGCAACCGTTTGGCACCATTTTTGAGTGAATTGCCGAAAGTCAGATTTTTTATGAAATTGTGACCCCGGGCCTTAGGATTTTTTCAAAAAAATCTTTTTTTGCCGGTTAAGTTATCAAGGGCTGATTTCTTTTCCTGTGATAAAAAGCCTTCTGTTTCGACTGCTAAACCTCTCAGGGGAGGATTTTCAACCGTTTGGAACAATTTTTGAGTGAATTAACGAAAGTCAGATTTTTTATGAAATTGTGACCCCCGGGGCTTAGGATTTTTTCCAAAAAACTTTTTCTTCCGGTTAAGTTGTCGAGGGTTGATTTCTTTTCCTGTGATAAAATGCCACCGGTTTCGACCACCAAACCTTTCAGGGAAGCATTTGCAACCGTTTGGAACCATTTTTGAGTGAATTACCGAAAGTCAGATTTTTTATGAAATTGTGACCCCGGGGCTTAGGATTTTTTCCAAAAAATCTTTTTCTGCCGGTTAAGTTGTCAAGGGCTGATTTCTTTTCCTGTGATGAAATGCCTTCTATTTCGACCGCCAAACCTCTCAACCGTTTGGCACCGGGGCTTAGGATTTTTTCAAAAAAATCTTTTTCTGCCAGTTAAGTTGTCGAGGGCTGATTTCTTTTCCTTTGATAAAAAGCCTTCTGTTTCGACTGCCAAACCTTTCAGGGGAGCATTTGCAACCGTTTGGCACCATTTTTGAGTGATTTGCCGAAAGTCAGATTTTTTATGAAACTGTGACCCCGGGGCTTATTATTTTTTTCAAAAAAACTTTTTCTTCCTGTTAAGTTATCCAGGGCTGATTTCTTTTCCTGTGATAATTTCGACCGCCAAACCTTTCAGGGAAGCATTTGCAACCGTTTGGCACCATTTTTGAGTGAATTGCTGAAAGTCAGATTTTTTATGAAATTGTGACCCCGGGGCTTAGGGATTTTTTCAAAAAAAACTTTTTCTGCAGGTTAAGTTGTCAAGGGCTGATTTCTTTTCCTGTGTTAAAAAACCTTCTGTTTCGACGGCCAAACATCTCAGGGGAGCATTTGCAACCGCTTTGCACCATTTTTGAGTGAATTACCGAAAGTCAGATTGTTTCTGAAATTGTGACCCCGGGGATTAGGATTTTTTCAAAAAAATCTTTTTTTGCCGGTTAAGTTATCAAGGGCTGATTTCTTTTCCTGTGATAAAAAGCCTTCTGTTTCGACTGCTAAACCTCTCAGGGGAGGATTTTCAACCGTTTGGAACAATTTTTGAGTGAATTAACGAAAGTCAGATTTTTTATGAAATTGTGACCCCGGGGTTTAGGATTTTTTCAAAAAAACTTTTTCTTCCGGTTAAGTTGTCGAGGGCTGATTTCTTTTCCTGTGATAAAAAGCCTTCTGTTTCGACCGCCAAACCTTTCCGGGGAGCATTTGCAACTCTTTAGCACCATTTTTGAGTGAATTGCCGAAAGTCAGATTTTTTATGAAATTGTGACCCCGGGGCTTATGGTTTTTTTTAAAAAAACTTTTTCTTCCTGTTAAGTTATTCAGGGCTGATTTCTTTTCCTGTGATAATTTCGACCGCCAAACCTTTCCGGGGAGCATTTGCAACCCTTTAGCACCATTTTTGAGTGAATTGCCGAAAGTCAGATTTTTTATGAAATTGTGACCCCGGGGCTTAGGATTTTTCCAAAAAAGCTTTTTCTGCCGATTAAGTTGTCGAGGGCTGATTTCTTTTCCTGTGAGAAAAAGCCTCCTGTTTCGACCGCCAAACCTTTCGGGGGAGCATTTGCAACCGTTTGGCACAATTTTTGAGTGAATTAACGAAAGTCAGATTTTTTCAGAAATTGTGACCCAGGGGCTTAGCATTTTTTCAAAAAAATGTTTTTCTGCCGGTTCCGTTGTCGAGGGCTGATTTCTTTTCCTGGGATAAAAAGCCTTCTGTTTCGACTGCCAAACCTTTCAGGGGAGCATTTGCAACCCTTTGGCACCATTTTTGAGTGATTTGCCAAAAGTCAGATTTTTTATGAAATTGTGACCCCGGGGCTTAGGATTTTTTCCAAAAAACTTTTTCTTCCGGTTAAGTTGTCGAGGGTTGATTTCTTTTCCTGCGATAAAATGCCACCGGTTTCGACCGCCAAACCTTTCAGGGAAGCATTTGCAACCGTTTGGCACCATTTTTGAGTGAATTGCTGAAAGTCAGATTTTTTATGAAATTGTGACCCCAGGGCTTAGGGTTTTGTTCAAAAAAATCTTTTTCTGCCGGTTAAGTTGTCGAGGGCTGATTTCTTTTCCTGTGATGAAATGCCTTCTATTTCGACCGCCAAACCTCTCAACCGTTTGGCACCGGGGCTTAGGATTTTTTCAAAAAAATCTTTTTCTGCCAGTTAAGTTGTCGAGGGCTGATTTCTTTTCCTTTGATAAAAAGCCTTCTGTTTCGACTGCCAAACCTTTCAGGGGAGCATTTTCAACCGTTTGGCACCATTTTTGAGTGATTTGCCGAAAGTCAGATTTTTTATGAAACTGTGACCCCGGGGCTTAGGATTTTTTCAAAAAAATCTTTTTCTGCCAGTTAAGTTGTCGAGGGCTGATTTCTTTTCCTGTGATAAAAAGCCTCCTGTTTCGACCGCCAAACCTTTCAGGGGAGGATTTGCAACTGTTTGGCAACATTTTTGAATGATTTTCCGAAAGTCAGATTTTTTATGAAATTGTGACCCCGGGGCTTATGATTTTTTTCAAAAAAACTTTTTCTTCCTGTTAAGTTATCCAGGGCTGATTTCTTTTCCTGTGATAATTTCGACCGCCAAACCTTTCAGGGAAGCATTTGCAACCGTTTGGCACCATTTTTGAGTGAATTGCTGAAAGTCAGATTTTTTATGAAATTGTGACCCCAGGGCTTAGGGTTTTTTTCAAAAGAATCTTTTTCTGCCGGCTAAGTTGTCGAGGGCTGATTTCTTTTCCTGTGATAAAAAGCCTCCGGTTTCGACCGCCAAACCTCTCAGGGGAGCATTTGCAACCGTTTGGCACCATTTTTGACTGATTTGCCAAAAGTCAGATTTTTTATGAAACTGTGACCCCGGGGCTTAGGATTTTTTCAAAAAAATCTTTTTGTGCCAGTTAAGTTGTCGAGGGCTGATTTCTTTTCCTGTGATAAAAAGCCTCCTGTTTCGACCGCCAAACCTTTCGGAGGAGCATTTGCAACCGTTTGGCACCATTTTTGAGTGAATTAACGAAAGTCAGATTTTTTATGAAATTGTGACCCCGGGGCTTAGGATTTTTTCAAAAAAACTTTTTCTTCCGGTTAAGTTGTCGAGGGCTGATTTCTTTTCCTGTGATTAAAAGCCTTCTGTTTCGACCCCCAAACCTTTCCGGGGAGCATTTAAAACCCTTTAGCACCATTTTTGAGTGAATTGCCGAAAGTCAGATTTTTTATGAAATTGTGACCCCGGGGCTTAGGATTTTTCCAAAAAAGCTTTTTCTGCCGGTTAAGTTGTCGAGGGCTGATTTCTTTTCCTGTGAGAAAAAGCCTCCTGTTTCGACCGCCAAACCTTTCGGGGGAGCATTTGTAACCGTTTGGCACAATTTTTGAGTGAATTAACGAAAGTCAGATTTTTTCAGAAATTGTGACCCCGGGGCTTAGGATTTTTTCAAAAAAAAGTTTTTCTTCCGGTTAAGTTGTCGATGGCTGATTTCTTTTCCTGTGATAAAAAGCCTTCTTTTTCGACCGTCAAACCTCTCAGGGGAGGATTTGCAACTGTTTGGCAAAATTTTTGAGTGATTTTCCGAAAGTCAGATTTTTTATGAAATTGTGACCCCGGGGCTTAGCATTTTTTCAAAAAAATGTTTTTCTGCCGGTTCCGTTGTCGAGGGCTGATTTCTTTTCCTGGGATAAAAAGTCTTCTGTTTCGACCGCCAAACCTCTCAGGGGAGGATTTTCAACCATTTGACACCATTTTTGAGTGATTTGCCAAAAGTCAGATTTTTTATGAAATTGTGACCCCGGGTCTTAGGATTTTTTCAAAAAAAAGTTTTTCTTACGGTTAAGTTGTCGAGGGCTGATTTCTTTTCCTGTGATAAAAAGCCTTCTGTTTCGACCGCCAAACCTTTCGGGGGAGCATTTGCAACCGTTTGGCACAATTTTTGAGTGAATAAACGAAAGTCAGATTTTTTCAGAAATTGTGACCCAGGGGCTTCGAGATTTTTTCAAAAAAATCTTTTTCTGCCGGTTAAGTTGTCGAGGGCTGTTTTCTTTTCCTGGGATAAAAAGCCTTCTCTTTCGACTGTCAAACCTTTCAGGGAAGCATTTGCAACCGTTTGGCACCATTTTTGAGTGAATTGCCGAAAGTCAGATTTTTTATGAAATTGTGACCCCGGGGCTTAGGATTTTTTTCAAAAAAATCTTTTTCTGCCGGTTATGTTGTCGAGGGCTGATTTCTTTTCCTTTGATAAAAAGCCTTCTGTTTCGACTGCCAAACCTTTCAGGGGAGCATTTGCAACCCTTTGGCACCATTTTTGAGTGATTTGCCAAAAGTCAGATTTTTTATGAAATTGTGACCCCGGGGCTTAGGATTTTTTCCAAAAAACTTTTTCTTCCGGTTAAGTTGTCGAGGGTTGATTTCTTTTCCTGTGATAAAATGCCACCGGTTTCGACCACCAAACCTTTCAGGGCAGAATTTGCAACCGTTTGGCACCATTTTTGAGTGAATTACCGAAAGTCAGATTTTTTATGAAATTTTGACCCCGGGGCTTAGGATTTTTTCCAAAAAATCTTTTTCTGCCGGTTAAGTTGTCAAGGGCTGATTTCTTTTCCTGTGATGAAATGCCTTCTATTTCGACCGCCAAACCTTTCAGGGGAGCATTTGCAACCGTTTGGCACCATTTTTGAGTGATTTGCCGAAAGTCAGATTTTTTATGAAACTGTGACCCCGGGGCTTAGGATTTTTTCAAAAAAATATTTTTCTGCCAGTTAAGTTGTCGAGGGCTGATTTCTTTTCCTGTGATAAAAAGCATCCTGTTTCGACCGCCAAACCTCTCAGGGGAGGATTTGCAACTGTTTGGCAACATTTTTGAATGATTTTCCGAAAGTCAGATTTTTTATGAAATTGTGACCCCGGGGCTTATGATTTTTTTCAAAAAAACTTTTTCTTCCTGTTAAGTTATCCAGGGCTGATTTCTTTTCCTGTGATAATTTCGACCGCCAAACCTTTCAGGGAAGCATTTGCAACCGTTTGGCACCATTTTTGAGTGAATTGCTGAAAGTCAGATTTTTTATGAAATTGTGACCCCAGGGCTTAGGGTTTTTTTTCAAAAAAATCTTTTTCTGCCGGTTAAGTTGTCGAGGGCTTATTTCTTTTTTGAAAAGAATTTGCAACCGTTTGGCACCATTTTTGAGTGAATTGCCGAAAGTCAGATTTTTTATGAAATTGTGACCCCGGGGTTTAGGATTTTTTCAAAAAAACTTTTTCTTCCGGTTAAGTTGTCGAGGGCTGATTTCTTTTCCTGTGATAAAAAGCCTTATGTTTCGACCGTCAAACCTCTCAGGGGAGGATTTGCAACTGTTTGGCAAAATTTTTGAGTGATTTTCCGAAAGTCAGATTTTGTATGAAATTGTGACCCCGGGGCTTAGCATTTTTTCAAAAAAATGTTTTTCTGCCGGTTCCGTTGTCGAGGGCTGATTTCTTTTCCTGGGATAAAAAGTCTTCTGTTTCGACCGCCAAACCTCTCAGGGGAGGATTTTCAACCGTTTGGCACCATTTTTGAGTGATTTGCCAAAAGTCAGATTTTTTATGAAATTGTGACCCCGGGTCTTAGGATTTTTTCAAAAAAAAGTTTTTCTTACGGTTAAGTTGTCGAGGGCTGATTTCTTTTCCTGTGATAAAAAGCCTTCTCTTTCGACCGCCAAACCTTTCGGGGGAGCATTTGCAACCGTTTGGCACAATTTTTGAGTGAATTAACGAAAGTCAGATTTTTTCAGAAATTGTGACCCAGGGGCTTAGAGATTTTTTCAAAAAAATCTTTTTCTGCTGGTTAAGTTGTCGAGGGCTGTTTTCTTTTCCTGGGATAAAAAGCCTTCTCTTTCGACTGTCAAACCTTTCAGGGAAGCATTTGCAACCCTTTGGCACCATTTTTGAGTGATTTGCCAAAAGTCAGATTTTTTATGAAATTGTCACCCCGGGTCTTAGGATTTTTTCCAAAAAACTTTTTCTTCCGGTTAAGTTGTCGAGGGTTGATTTCTTTTCCTGTGATAAAATGCCACTGGTTTCGACCACCAAACCTTTCAGGGAAGCATTTGCAACCGTTTGGCACCATTTTTGAGTGAATTACCGAAAGTCAGATTTTTTATGAAATTTTGACCCCGGGGCTTAGGATTTTTTCCAAAAAATCTTTTTCTGCCGGTTAAGTTGTCAAGGGCTGATTTCTTTTCCTGTGATGAAATGCCTTCTATTTCGACCGCCAAACCTCTCAACCGTTTGGCACCGGGGCTTAGGATTTTTTCAAAAAAATCTTTTTCTGCCAGTTACGTTGTCGAGGGCTGATTTCTTTTCCTTTGATAAAAAGCCTTCTGTTTCGACTGCCAAACCTTTCAGGGGAGCATTTGCAACCGTTTGGCACCATTTTTGAGTGATTTGCCGAAAGTCAGATTTTTTATGAAACTGTGACCCCGGGGCTTAGGATTTTTTCAAAAAAATATTTTTCTGCCAGTTAAGTTGTCGAGGGCTGATTTCTTTTCCTTTGATAAAAAGCCTTCTGTTTCGACTGCCAAACCTTTCAGGGGAGCATTTGCAACCGTTTGGCACCATTTTTGAGTGATTTGCCGAAAGTCAGATTTTTTATGAAACTGTGACCCCGGGGCTTAGGATTTTTTCAAAAAAATATTTTTCTGCCAGTTAAGTTGTCGAGGGCTGATTTCTTTTCCTGTGATAAAAAGCCTCCTGTTTCGACCGCCAAACCTTTCAGGGGAGGATTTGCAACTGTTTGGCAACATTTTTGAATGATTTTCCGAAAGTCAGATTTTTTATGAAATTGTGACCCCGGGGCTTATGATTTTTTACAAAAAAACTTTTTCTTCCTGTTAAGTTATCCAGGGCTGATTTCTTTTCTTGTGATAATTTCGACCGCCAAACCTTTCAGGGAAGCATTTGCAACCGTTTGGCACCATTTTTGAGTGAATTGCTGAAAGTCAGATTTTATATGAAATTGTGACCCCAGGGCTTAGGGTTTTTTTCAAAAAAATCTTTTTCTGCCGGTTAAGTTGTCGAGGGCTGATTTCTTTTTTGAAAAGAATTTGCAACCGTTTGGCACCATTTTTGAGTGAATTGCCGAAAGTCAGATTTTTTATGAAATTGTGACCCCGGGACTTAGGGATTCTTTCAAAAAGAAACTTTTTCTGCAGGTTAAGTTGTCGAGGGCTGATTTCTTTTCCTGTGTTAAAAAGCCTTCTGTTTCGACCGCCAAACCTCTCAGAGGAGCATTTGCAACCGTTTCGCACCATTTTTGAGTGATTTTCCGAACGTCAGATTTTTTATGAAATTGTGACCCCGGGGCTTAGGATTTTTTCAAAAAAATCTTTTTCTGCCGGTTAAGTTGTCGAGGGTTGATTTCTTTTCCTGTGATAAAAAGGCTCTTGTTTCGACCGCCAAACCTTTCAGGGAAGCATTTGCCACCGCTTTGCACCATTTTTGAGTGAATTACCGAAAGTCAGATTGTTTCTGAAATTGTGACCCCGGGGATTAGGATTTTTTCAAAAAAATCTTTTTTTGCCGGTTAAGTTATCAAGGGCTGATTTCTTTTCCTGTGATAAAAAGCCTTCTGTTTCGACTGCTAAACCTCTCAGGGGAGGATTTTCAACCATTTGGAACAATTTTTGAGTGAATTAACGAAAGTCAGATTTTTTATGAAATTGTGACCCCGGGGTTTACGATTTTTTCAAAAAAACTTTTTCTTCCGGTTAAGTTGTCGAGGGCTGATTTCTTTTCCTGTGATAAAAAGCCTTCTGTTTCGACCGCCAAACCTTTCCGGGGAGCATTTGCAACCGTTTGGCACAATTTTTGAGTGAATTAACGAAAGTCAGATTTTTTCAGAAATTGTGACCCCGGGGCTTAGGATTTTTTCAAAAGAAAGTTTTTCTTCCGGTTAAGTTGTCGACGGCTGATTTCTTTTCCTGTGATAAAAAGCCTTCTGTTTCGACCGTCAAACCTCTCAGGGGAGGATTTGCAACTGTTTGGCAAAATTTTTGAGTGATTTTCCGAAAGTCAGATTTTGTATGAAATTGTGACCCCGGGGCTTAGCATTTTTTCAAAAAAATGTTTTTCTGCCAGTTCCGTTGTCGAGGGCTGATTTCTTTTCCTGGGATAAAAAGTCTTCTGTTTCGACCGCCAGACCTCTCAGGGGAGGATTTTCAACCGTTTGGCACCATTTTTGAGTGATTTGCCAAAAGTCAGATTTTTTATGAAATTGTGACCCCGGGTCTTAGGATTTTTTCAAAAAAAAGTTTTTCTTACGGTTAAGTTGTCGAGGGCTGATTTCTTTTCCTGTGATAAAAAGCCTTCTCTTTCGACCGCCAAACCTTTCGGGGGAGCATTTGCAACCGTTTGGCACAATTTTTGAGTGAATTAACGAAAGTCAGATTTTTTCAGAAATTGTGACCCAGGGGCTTAGAGATTTTTTCAAAAAAATCTTTTTCTGCTGGTTAAGTTGTCGAGGGCTGTTTTCTTTTCCTGGGATAAAAAGCCTTCTCTTTCGACTGTCAAACCTTTCAGGGAAGCATTTGCAACCGTTTGGCACCATTTTTGAGTGAATTGCCGAAAGTCAGATTTTTTATGAAATTGTGACCCCGGGGCTTAGGATTTTTTTCAAAAAAAACTTTTTCTTCCGGTTAAGTTGTCGAGTTCTGATTTCTTTTCCTTTGATAAAAAGCCTTCTGTTTCGACTGCCAAACCTTTCAGGGGAGCATTTGCAACCGTTTGCCACCATTTTTGAGTGATTTGCCAAAAGTCAGATTTTTTATGAAATTGTGACCCCGGGGCTTAGCATTTTTTCAAAAAAATGTTTTTCTGCCGGTTCCGTTGTCGAGGGCTGATTTCTTTTCCTGGGATAAAAAGCCTTCTGTTTCGACCGCCAAACCTTTCGGGGGAGCATTTGCAACCGTTTGGCACAATTTTTGAGTGAATAAACGAAAGTCAGATTTTTTCAGAAATTGTGACCCAGGGGCTTAGAGATTTTTTCAAAAAAATCTTTTTCTGCCGGTTAAGTTGTCGAGGGCTGTTTTCTTTTCCTGGGATAAAAAGCCTTCTCTTTCGACTGTCAAACCTTTCAGGGAAGCATTTGCAACCGTTTCGCACCATTTTTGAGTGAATTGCCGAAAGTCAGATTTTTTATGAAATTGTGACCCCGGGGCTTAGGATTTTTTTCAAAAAAATCTTTTTCTGCCGGTTATGTTGTCGAGGGCTGATTTCTTTTCCTTTGATAAAAAGCCTTCTGTTTCGACTGCCAAACCTTTCAGGGGAGCATTTGCAACCCTTTGGCACCATTTTTGAGTGATTTGCCAAAAGTCAGATTTTTTATGAAATTGTGACCCCGGGGCTTAGGATTTTTTCCAAAAAACTTTTTCTTCCGGTTAAGTTGTCGAGGGTTGATTTCTTTTCCTGTGATAAAATGCCACTGGTTTCGACCACCAAACCTTTCAGGGAAGCATTTGCAACCGTTTGGCACCATTTTTGAGTGAATTACCGAAAGTCAGATTTTTTATGAAATTTTGACCCCGGGGCTTAGGATTTTTTCCAAAAAATCTTTTTCTGCCGGTTAAGTTGTCAAGGGCTGATTTCTTTTCCTGTGATGAAATGCCTTCTATTTCGACCGCCAAACCTCTCAACCGTTTGGCACCGGGGCTTAGGATTTTTTCAAAAAAATCTTTTTCTGCCAGTTACGTTGTCGAGGGCTGATTTCTTTTCCTTTGATAAAAAGCCTTCTGTTTCGACTGCCAAACCTTTCAGGGGAGCATTTGCAACCGTTTGGCACCATTTTTGAGTGATTTGCCGAAAGTCAGATTTTTTATGAAACTGTGACCCCGGGGCTTAGGATTTTTTCAAAAAAATATTTTTCTGCCAGTTAAGTTGTCGAGGGCTGATTTCTTTTCCTGTGATAAAAAGCCTCCTGTTTCGACCGTCAAAACTCTCAGGGGAGGATTTGCAACTGTTTGGCAACATTTTTGAATGATTTTCCGAAAGTCAGATTTTTTATGAAATTGTGACCCCGGGGCTTATGATTTTTTTCAAAAAAACTTTTTCTTCCTGTTAAGTTATCCAGGGCTGATTTCTTTTCCTGTGATAATTTCGACCGCCAAACCTTTCAGGGAAGCATTTGCAACCGTTTGGCACCATTTTTGAGTGAATTGCTGAAAGTCAGTTTTTTAATGAAATTGTGACCCCGGGGCTTAGGATTTTTTCAAAGAAATCTTTTTTTGCCGGTTAAGTTATCAAGGGCTGATTTCTTTTCCTGTGATAAAAAGCCTTCTGTTTTGACTGCTAAACCTCTCAGGGGAGGATTTTCAACCGTTTGGAACAATTTTTGAGTGAATTAACGAAAGTCAGATTTTTTATGAAATTGTGACCTCGGGGCTTAGGATTTTTTCAAAAAAACTTTTTCTTCCGGTTAAGTTGTCGAGGGCTGATTTCTTTTTTGAAAAGAATTTGCAACCGTTTGGCACCATTTTTGAGTGAATTGCCGAAAGTCAGATTTTTTTATGAAATTGTGACCCCGGGGCTTAGGGATTTTTTCAAAAAAAACTTTTTCTGCAGGTTAAGTTGTCGAGGGCTGATTTCTTTTCCTGTGTTAAAAAGCCTTCTGTTTCGACCGCCAAACCTCTCAGGGGAGCATTTGCAACCATTTCGCACCATTTTTGAGTGATTTTCCGAAAGTCAGATTTTTTATGAAATTGTGACCCTGGGGCTTAGGATTTTTTCAAAAAAAATCTTTTTCTGCCGGTTAAGTTGTCGAGGTTTGATTTCTTTTCCTGTGATAAAAAGGCTCTTGTTTCGACCGCCAAACCTTTCAGGGAAGCATTTGCCACCGCTTTGCACCATTTTTGAGTGAATTACCGAAAGTCAGATTGTTTCTGAAATTGTGACCCCGGGGATTAGGATTTTTTCAAAAAAATGTTTTTCTGCCGGTTAAGTTGTCGAGGCCTGATTTCTTTTCCTGTGATAAAAAGCCTTCTATTTCGACCGCCAAACCTTTCAGGGAAGCATTTGCAATCGTTTGGAACCATTTCTGAGTGAATTGCCGAAAGTCAGATTTTTTATGAAATTGTGACCCCGGGGCTTAGGATTTTTTCAAAAAAATCTTTTTTTGCCGGTTAAGTTATCAAGGGCTGATTTCTTTTCCTGTGATAAAAAGGCTTCTGTTTTGACTGCTAAACCTCTCAGGGGAGGATTTTCAACCGTTTGGAACAATTTTTGAGTGAATTAACGAAAGTCAGATTTTTTATGAAATTGTGACCCCGGGGCTTAGGATTTTTTCAAAAAAACTTTTTCTTCCGGTTAAGTTGTCGAGGGCTGATTTCTTTTTGAAAAGAATTTGCAACCGTTTGGCACCATTTTTGAGTGAATTGCCGAAAGTCAGATTTTTTATGAAATTGTGACCCCGGGGCTTAGGGATTTTTTCAAAAAAAACTTTTTCTGCAGGTTAAGTTGTCGAGGGCTGATTTCTTTTCCTGTGTTAAAAAGCCTTCTGTTTCGACCGCCAAACCTCTCAGGGGAGCATTTGCAACCATTTCGCACCATTTTTGAGTGATTTTCCGAAAGTCAGATTTTTTATGAAATTGTGACCCTGGGGCTTAGCATTTTTTCAAAAAAAATCTTTTTCTGCCGGTTAAGTTGTCGAGGTTTGATTTCTTTTCCTGTGATAAAAAGGCTCTTGTTTCGACCGCCAAACATTTCAGGGAAGCATTTGCCACCGCTTTGCACCATTTTTGAGTGAATTACCGAAAGTCAGATTGTTTCTGAAATTGTGACCCCGGGGATTAGGATTTTTTCAAAAAAATGTTTTTCTGCCGGTTAAGTTGTCGAGGCCTGATTTCTTTTCCTGTGATAAAAAGCCTTCTGTTTCGACCGCCAAACCTTTCAGGGAAGCATTTGCAATCGTTTGGAACCATTTCTGAGTGAATTGCCGAAAGTCAGATTTTTAATGAAATTGTGACCCCGGGGCTTAGGATTTTTTCAAAAAAATCTTTTTTTGCCGGTTAAGTTATCAAGGGCTGATTTCTTTTCCTGTGATAAAAAGCCTTCTGTTTTGACTGCTAAACCTCTCAGGGGAGGATTTTCAACCGTTTGGAACAATTTTTGAGTGAATTAACGAAAGTCAGATTTTTTATGAAATTGTGACCCCGGGGTTTAGGATTTTTTCAAAAAAGCTTTTTCTTCCGGTTAAGTTGTCGAGGGCTGATTTCTTTTCCTGTGATAAAAAGCCTTCTGTTTCGACCGCCAAACCTTTCCGGGAAGCATTTGCAACCCTTTACCACCATTTTTGAGTGAATTGCCGAAAGTCAGATTTTTTATGAAATTGTGACCCCGGGGCTTAGGATTTTTCCAAAAAAGCTTTTTCTGCCGGTTAAGTTGTCGAGGGCTGATTTCTTTTCCTGTGAGAAAAAGCCTCCTGTTTCGACCGCCAAATCTTTCGGGGGAGCATTTGCAACCGTTTGGCACAATTTTTGAGTGAATTAACGAAAGTCAGATTTTTTCAGAAATTGTGACCCCGGGGCTTAGGATTTTTTCAAAAAAAGGTTTTTTTTCCGGTTAAGTTGTCGACGGCTGATTTCTTTTCCTGTGATAAAAAGCCTTCTGTTTCGACTGTCAAACCTCTCAGGGGAGGATTTGCAACTGTTTGGCAAAATTTTTGAGTGATTTTCCGAAAGTCAGATTTTTTTATGAAATTGTGACCCCGGGGCTTAGCATTTTTTCAAAAAAATGTTTTTCTGCCGGTTCCGTTGTCGAGGGCTGATTTCTTTTCCTGGGATAAAAAGTCTTCTGTTTCGACCGCCAAACCTCTCAGGGGAGGATTTTCAACCGTTTGGCACCATTTTTGAGTGATTTGCCAAAAGTCAGGTTTTTTATGAAATTGTGACCCCGGGTCTTAGGATTTTTTCAAAAAAATGTTTTTCTTCCGGTTAAGTTGTCGAGGGCTGATTTCTTTTCCTGTGATAAAAAGCCTTCTGTTTCGACTGCCAAACCTTTCAGGGGAGCATTTGCAACCGTTTGCCACCATTTTTGAGTGATTTGCCAAAAGTCAGATTTTTTATGAAATTCTGACCCCGGGGCTTAGGATTTTTTACAAAAAACTTTTTCTTCCGGTTTAGTTGTCGAGGGTTGATTTCTTTTCCTGTGATAAAATGCCACCGGTTTCGACCGCCAAACCTTTCAGGGAAGCATTTGCAACCGTTTGGCACCATTTTTGAGTGAATTACCGAAAGTCAGATTTTTTATGAAATTGTGACCCCGGGGCTTAGGATTTTTTCCAAAAAAACTTTTTCTGCCGGTTAAGTTGTCGGGGGCTGATTTCTTTTCCTGTGATGAAATGCCTTTTATTTCGACCGCCAAACCTCTCAACCGTTTGGCACCGGGGCTTAGGATTTTTTCAAAAAAATCTTTTTCTGCCGGTTAAGTTGTCGAGGGCTGATTTCTTTTCCTGTGATGAAATGCCTTCTATTTCGACCGCCAAACCTCTCAACCGTTTGGCACCGGGGCTTAGGATTTTTTCAAAAAAATCTTTTTCTGCCGGTTAAGTTGTCGAGGGCTGATTTCTTTTCCTTTGATAAAAAGTCTCCGGTTTCGACCGCAAAACCTTTCAGGGAAGCATTTGCAACCGTTTGGCACCATTTTTGAGTGAATAAACGAAAGTCAGATTTTTTATGAAATTGTGACCCCGGGGCTTAGGAATTTTTCAAAAAAAACTTTTTCTTCCGGTTAAGTTATCAAGGGCTGATTTCTTTTCCTGTGATGAAATGCCTTCTATTTCGACCGCCAAATCTCTCAGGGGAGCATTTGCAACCGTTTGGCACCATTATTGAGTGATTTGCCAAAATTAAGATTTTTTATGAAATTGTGACTCCGGGGCTTAGGATTTTTTCAAAAAAAAGTTTTTCTTCCGGTTAAGTTGTCGAGGGCTGATTTATTTCCTGTTATAAAAAGCCTCCTGTTTCGACCGCCAAACCTTTCGGGGGAGCATTTGCAACCGTTTGGCACAATTTTTGAGTGAATTAACGAAAGTTAGATTTTTTCAGAAATTGTGACACCGGGGCTTAGGATTTTTTCAAAAAAATCTTTTTCTGCCGGTTAAGTTGTCGAGGGCTGATTTCTTTTCCTTTGATAAAAAGCCTTCAGTTTCGACCGCCAAATCTCTCAGGGGAGCATTTGCAACCGTTTGGCACCATTTCTGAGTGAATTGCCGAAAGTCAGATTTTTTATGAAATTGTGACCCCGGGTCTTAGGATTTTTTCCAAAAATTTTTTCTTCCTGGTTAAGTTGTCGAGGGCTGATTTATTTCCTGTTATAAAAAGACTCCTGTTTCGACCGCCAAACCTTTCGGGGGGGCATTTGCAACCATTTGGCACCATTTTTGAGTGATTTGCCAAAAGTCAGATTTTTTAGAAATTGTGACCCCGGGGCTTAGGATTTTTTCAAAAAAATCTGTTTCTGCCGGTTAAGTTGTCGAGGGCTGATTTCTTTTCCTTTGATAAAAAGCCTTCAGTTTCGACCGCCAAATCTCAAAGGGGAGCATTTGCAACCGTTTGGCACCATTTTTGAGTGATTTGCCAAAAGTCAGATTTTTTCTGAAATTGTGACCCCGGGGCTTAGGATTTTTTCAAAAAAACCTTTTTCTACCGGTTAAGTTGTCGAGGGCTGATTTCTTTTCCTGTGATAATTTCGACCGCCAAACCTTTCAGGGAAGCATTTGCAACCGTTTGGCACCATTTTTGAGTGATTTGCCAAAAGTCAGATTTTTTCTGAAATTGTGACCCCGGGGCTTAGGATTTTTTCAAAAAAACCTTTTTCTACCAGTTAAGTTGTCGAGGGCTGATTTCTTTTCCTGTGATAATTTCGACCGCCAAACCTTTCAGGGAAGCATTTGCAACCGTTTGGCAACATTTTTGAGTGATTTGCCAAAATTAAGATTTTTTATGAAATTGTGACCCCGGGGCTTAGGATTTTTTCAAAAAAATCTTTTTCTGCCAGTTAAGTTGTCGAGGGCTGATTTCTTTTCCTTTGATAAAAAGCCTTCTGTTTCGACTGCCAAACCTTTCCGGGGAGCATTTGCAACCCTTTAGCACCATTTTTGAGTGAATTGCCGAAAGTCAGATTTTTTATAAAATTGTGACCCCGGGGCTTAGGATTTTTCCAAAAAAATGTTTTTCTTCCGGTTAAGTTGACGAGGGCTGATTTCTTTTCCTGGGATAAAAAGCCTTCTGTTTCGACCGCCAAACCTCTCAGGGGAGCATTTACAACCGTTTTTCACCATTTTTGAGTGATTTGCTGAAAGTCAGTTTTTTTAAAAAAAACTTTTTCTTCCGGTTAAGTTATCGAGGGCTGATTTCTTTTCCTGTCATAAAAAGCCTTCTGTTTCGACCGCCAAACCTTTCAGGGAAGCATTTGCAACCGTTTGGCACCATTTCTGAGTGAATTGCCGAAAGTCAGATTTTTTATGAAATTGTGACCCCGGGGCTTAGGATTTTTTCAAAAAAAAGTTTTTCTTCCGGTTAAGTTGTCGAGGGTTGATTTATTTCCTGTTATAAAAAGCCTCCTGTATCGACCGCCAAACCTTCCGGGGGAGCATTTGCAAGCGTTTGGCACAATTTTTGAGTGATTTATCAAAAGTCAGATTTTTTCAGAAATTGTGACCCCGGGGCTTAGGATTTTTTTAAAAAAATCTTTTTCTCCCGGTTAAGTTGTCGACGGCTGATTTCTTTTCCTGTGATAAAAAGCCTTCTGTTTCGACCGTCAAACCTCTCAGGGGAGGATTTGCAACTGTTTGGCAAAATTTTTGAGTGATTTTCCGAAAGTCAGATTTTTTTATGAAATTGTGACCCCGGGGCTTAGCATTTTTTCAAAAAAATGTTTTTCTGCCGGTTCCGTTGTCGAGGGCTGATTTCTTTTCCTGGGATAAAAAGTCTTCTGTTTCGACCGCCAAACCTCTCAGGGGAGGATTTTCAACCGTTTGGCACCATTTTTGAGTGATTTGCCAAAAGTCAGGTTTTTTATGAAATTGTGACCCCGGGTCTTAGGATTTTTTCAAAAAAATGTTTTTCTTCCGGTTAAGTTGTCGAGGGCTGATTTCTTTTCCTGTGATAAAAAGCCTTCTGTTTCGACTGCCAAACCTTTCAGGGGAGCATTTGCAACCGTTTGCCACCATTTTTGAGTGATTTGCCAAAAGTCAGATTTTTTATGAAATTCTGACCCCGGGGCTTAGGATTTTTTACAAAAAACTTTTTCTTCCGGTTTAGTTGTCGAGGGTTGATTTCTTTTCCTGTGATAAAATGCCACCGGTTTCGACCGCCAAACCTTTCAGGGAAGCATTTGCAACCGTTTGGCACCATTTTTGAGTGAATTACCGAAAGTCAGATTTTTTATGAAATTGTGACCCCGGGGCTTAGGATTTTTTCCAAAAAAACTTTTTCTGCCGGTTAAGTTGTCGGGGGCTGATTTCTTTTCCTGTGATGAAATGCCTTCTATTTCGACCGCCAAACCTCTCAACCGTTTGGCACCGGGGCTTAGGATTTTTTCAAAAAAATCTTTTTCTGCCGGTTAAGTTGTCGAGGGCTGATTTCTTTTCCTGTGATGAAATGCCTTCTATTTCGACCGCCAAACCTCTCAACCGTTTGGCACCGGGGCTTAGGATTTTTTCAAAAAAATCTTTTTCTGCCGGTTAAGTTGTCGAGGGCTGATTTCTTTTCCTTTGATAAAAAGTCTCCGGTTTCGACCGCAAAACCTTTCAGGGAAGCATTTGCAACCGTTTGGCACCATTTTTGAGTGAATTAACGAAAGTCAGATTTTTTATGAAATTGTGACCCCGGGGCTTAGGAATTTTTCAAAAAAAACTTTTTCTTCCGGTTAAGTTATCAAGGGCTGATTTCTTTTCCTGTGATGAAATGCCTTCTATTTCGACCGCCAAATCTCTCAGGGGAGCATTTGCAACCGTTTGGCACCATTATTGAGTGATTTGCCAAAATTAAGATTTTTTATGAAATTGTGACTCCGGGGCTTAGGATTTTTTCAAAAAAAAGTTTTTCTTCCGGTTAAGTTGTCGAGGGCTGATTTATTTCCTGTTATAAAAAGCCTCCTGTTTCGACCGCCAAACCTTTCGGGGGAGCATTTGCAACCGTTTGGCACAATTTTTGAGTGAATTAACGAAAGTTAGATTTTTTCAGAAATTGTGACACCGGGGCTTAGGATTTTTTCAAAAAAATCTTTTTCTGCCGGTTAAGTTGTCGAGGGCTGATTTCTTTTCCTTTGATAAAAAGCCTTCAGTTTCGACCGCCAAATCTCTCAGGGGAGCATTTGCAACCGTTTGGCACCATTTCTGAGTGAATTGCCGAAAGTCAGATTTTTTATGAAATTGTGACCCCGGGTCTTAGGATTTTTTCCAAAAATTTTTTCTTCCTGGTTAAGTTGTCGAGGGCTGATTTATTTCCTGTTATAAAAAGACTCCTGTTTCGACCGCCAAACCTTTCGGGGGGGCATTTGCAACCATTTGGCACCATTTTTGAGTGATTTGCCAAAAGTCAGATTTTTTAGAAATTGTGACCCCGGGGCTTAGGATTTTTTCAAAAAAATCTGTTTCTGCCGGTTAAGTTGTCGAGGGCTGATTTCTTTTCCTTTGATAAAAAGCCTTCAGTTTCGACCGCCAAATCTCAAAGGGGAGCATTTGCAACCGTTTGGCACCATTTTTGAGTGATTTGCCAAAAGTCAGATTTTTTCTGAAATTGTGACCCCGGGGCTTAGGATTTTTTCAAAAAAACCTTTTTCTACCGGTTAAGTTGTCGAGGGCTGATTTCTTTTCCTGTGATAATTTCGACCGCCAAACCTTTCAGGGAAGCATTTGCAACCGTTTGGCACCATTTTTGAGTGATTTGCCAAAAGTCAGATTTTTTCTGAAATTGTGACCCCGGGGCTTAGGATTTTTTCAAAAAAACCTTTTTCTACCAGTTAAGTTGTCGAGGGCTGATTTCTTTTCCTGTGATAATTTCGACCGCCAAACCTTTCAGGGAAGCATTTGCAACCGTTTGGCAACATTTTTGAGTGATTTGCCAAAATTAAGATTTTTTATGAAATTGTGACCCCGGGGCTTAGGATTTTTTCAAAAAAACCTTTTTCTACCAGTTAAGTTGTCGAGGGCTGATTTCTTTTCCTGTGATAATTTCGACCGCCAAACCTTTCAGGGAAGCATTTGCAACCGTTTGGCAACATTTTTGAGTGATTTGCCAAAATTAAGATTTTTTATGAAATTGTGACCCCGGGGCTTAGGATTTTTTCAAAAAAATCTTTTTCTGCCAGTTAAGTTGTCGAGGGCTGATTTCTTTTCCTTTGATAAAAAGCCTTCTGTTTCGACTGCCAAACCTTTCCGGGGAGCATTTGCAACCCTTTAGCACCATTTTTGAGTGAATTGCCGAAAGTCAGATTTTTTATAAAATTGTGACCCCGGGGCTTAGGATTTTTCCAAAAAAATGTTTTTCTTCCGGTTAAGTTGACGAGGGCTGATTTCTTTTCCTGGGATAAAAAGCCTTCTGTTTCGACCGCCAAACCTCTCAGGGGAGCATTTACAACCGTTTTTCACCATTTTTGAGTGATTTGCTGAAAGTCAGTTTTTTTAAAAAAAACTTTTTCTTCCGGTTAAGTTATCGAGGGCTGATTTCTTTTCCTGTCATAAAAAGCCTTCTGTTTCGACCGCCAAACCTTTCAGGGAAGCATTTGCAACCGTTTGGCACCATTTCTGAGTGAATTGCCGAAAGTCAGATTTTTTATGAAATTGTGACCCCGGGGCTTAGGATTTTTTCAAAAAAAAGTTTTTCTTCCGGTTAAGTTGTCGAGGGTTGATTTATTTCCTGTTATAAAAAGCCTCCTGTATCGACCGCCAAACCTTCCGGGGGAGCATTTGCAAGCGTTTGGCACAATTTTTGAGTGATTTATCAAAAGTCAGATTTTTTCAGAAATTGTGACCCCGGGGCTTAGGATTTTTTAAAAAAAATCTTTTTCTCCCGGTTAAGTTGTCGAGGGCTGATTTCTTTTCCTGTGATGAAATGCCTTCTATTTCGACCGCCAAATCTCTCAGGGGAGCATTTGCAACCATTTGGCACCATTATTGAGTGATTTGCCAAAATTAAGATTTTTTATGAAATTGTGACTCCGGGGCTTAGGATTTTTTCAAAAAAAAGTTTTTCTTCCGGTTAAGTTGTCGAGGGCTGATTTATTTCCTGTTATAAAAAGCCTCCTGTTTCGACCGCCAAACCTTTCGGGGGAGCATTTGCAACCGTTTGGCACAATTTTTGAGTGAATTAACGAAAGTTAGATTTTTTCAGAAATTGTGACACCGGGGCTTAGGATTTTTTCAAAAAAATCTTTTTCTGCCGGTTAAGTTGTCGAGGGCTGATTTCTTTTCCTTTGATAAAAAGCCTTCAGTTTCGACCGCCAAATCTCTCAGGGGAGCATTTGCAACCGTTTGGCACCATTTCTGAGTGAATTGCCGAAAGTCAGATTTTTTATGAAATTGTGACCCCGGGTCTTAGGATTTTTTCCAAAATTTTTTTCTTCCTGGTTAAGTTGTTGAGGGCTGATTTATTTCCTGTTATAAAAAGACTCCTGTTTCGACCGCCAAACCTTTCGGGGGGGCATTTGCAACCATTTGGCACCATTTTTGAGTGATTTGCCAAAAGTCAGATTTTTTAGAAATTGTGACCCCGGGGCTTAGGATTTTTTCAAAAAAATCTGTTTCTGCCGGTTAAGTTGTCGAGGGCTGATTTCTTTTCCTTTGATAAAAAGCCTTCAGTTTCGACCGCCAAATCTCAAAGGGGAGCATTTGCAACCGTTTGGCACCATTTTTGAGTGATTTGCCGAAAGTCAGATTTTTCATGAAATTGTGACCCCGGGGCTTAGGATTTTTTTAAAAAAATCTTTTTCTCCCGGTTAAGTTGTCGAGGGCTGATTTCTTTTCCTGTGATAAAAAGCCTTCTGTTTCGACTGCTAAACCTTTCAGGGGAGCATTTGTAACCGTTTGGCACCATTTTTGAGTGATTTGCCGAAAGTCAGATTTTTCATGAAATTGTGACCCCGGGGCTTAGGATTTTTTCAAAAAAATCTTTTTCTGCCGGTTAAGTTGTCGAGGTCTGATTTCTTTTCCTGTGATTAAATGCCTTCTGTTTCGACCACCAAACCTCTCAGGGGAGGATTTTCAACCGTTTGGCACCATTTTTGAGTGAATTGCCAGAAGTCAGATTTTTTATGAAATTGTGACCCCGGGGCTTAGGATTTTTTCAAAAAAATCTTTTTCTGCCGGTTAAGTTGTCGAGGGCTGATTTCTTTTCCTGTGATAAAAAGCCTTCTGTTTCGACTGCTAAACCTTTCAGGGGAGCATTTGCAACCATTTGGCACCATTTTTGAGTGAATTGCCAGAAGTTAGATTTTTTATGAAATTGTGACCCCGGGGCTTAGGATTTTTCCAAAAAACCTTTTTCTGCCGGTTAAGTTGTCGAGGGCTGATTTCTTTTCCTGTGATAAAAAGCCTCCTGTTTCGACCGCCAAACCTTTCGGGGGAGCATTTGCAACCGTTTGGCACAATTTTTGAGTGAATTAACGAAAGTCAGATTTTTTCAGAAATTGTGACCCCGGGGCTTAGGATTTTTTCAAAAAAAAGTTTTTCTTCCGGTTACGTTGTCGATGGCTGATTTCTTTTCCTGTGATAAAAAGCCTTCTGTTTCGACCGTCAAACCTCTCAGGGGAGGATTTGCAACTGTTTGGCAAAATTTTTGAGTGATTTTCCGAAAGTCAGATTTTTTATGAAATTGTGACCCCGGGGCTTAGCATTTTTACAAAAAATTGATTTCTGCCGGTTCCGTTGTCGAGGGCTGATTTCTTTTCCTGGGATAAAAACTCTTCTGATTCGACCACCAAACCTCTCAGGGGAGGATTTGCAACTGTTTGGCAAAATTTTTGAGTGATTTTCCGAAAGTCAGATTTTTTATGAAATTGTGACCCCGGGGCTTAGCATTTTTACAAAAAATTGATTTCTGCCGGTTCCGTTGTCGAGGGCTGATTTCTTTTCCTGGGATAAAAACTCTTCTGATTCGACCACCAAACCTCTCAGGGGAGGATTTGCAACTGTTTGGCAAAATTTTTGAGTGATTTTCCGAAAGTCAGATTTTTTATGAAATTGTGACCCAGGGGCTTAGCATTTTTTCAAAAAAATGTTTTTCTGCCGGTTCCGTTGTCGAGGGCTGATTTCTTTTCCTTTGATAAAAAGCCTTCTGTTTCGACTGCCAAACCTCTCAGGGAAGCATTTGCCACCGCTTTACACCATTTTTGAGTGAATTACCGAAAGTCAGATTGTTTCTGAAATTGTGACCCCGGGGATTAGGATTTTTTCCAAAAAATCTTTTTCTGCCGGTTAAGTTGTCAAGGGCTGATTTCTTTTCCTTTGATGAAATGCCTCCTGTTTCGACCGCCAAACCTTTCGGAGGAGCATTTGCAACCGTTTTGCACAATTTTTGAGTGAATTAACGAAAGTCAGATTTTTTATGAAATTGTGACCCCGGGGCTTAGGAATTTTTCAAAAAAACCTTTTTCTTCCGGTTAAGTTATCAAGGGCTGATTTCTTTTCCTGTGATGAAATGCCTTCTATTTCGACCGCCAAATCTCTCAGGGGAGCATTTCCAACCGTTTGGCACCATTATTGAGTGATTTGCCAAAATTAAGATTTTTTATGAAATTGTGACCCCGGGGCTTAGGATTTTTTCAAAAAAAAGTTTTTCTTCCGGTTAAGTTGTCGAGGGCTGATTTATTTCCTGTTATAAAAAGCCTCCTGTTTCGACCGCCAAACCTTTCGGGGGAGCATTTGCAACCGTTTGGCACAATTTTTGAGTGAATTAACGAAAGTTAGATTTTTTCAGAAATTGTGACCCCGGGGCTTAGGATTTTTTCAAAAAAATCTTTTTCTGCCGGTTAAGTTGTCGAGAGCTGATTTCTTTTCCTTTGATAAAAAGCCTTCAGTTTCGACCGCCAAATCTCTCAGGGGAGCATTTGCAACCGTTTGGCACCATTTCTGAGTGATTTTCCGAAAGTCAGATTTTTTGTGAAATTGTGACCCCGGGGCTTAGCATTTTTACAAAAAATTGTTTTTCTGCCGGTTCCGTTGTCGAGCGCTGATTTCTTTTCCTGGGATAAAAAGTCTTCTGATTCGACCGCCAAACCTCTCAGGGGAGGATTTTCAACCGTTTGGCACCATTTTCGAGTGATTTTCCGAAAGTCAGATTTTTTATGAAATTGTGACCCCGGGGCTTATGATTTTTTTCAAAAAAAACTTTTTCTTCCTGTTACGTTATCCAGGGCTGATTTCTTTTCCTGTGATAATTTCGACCGCCAAACCTTTCAGGGAAGCATTTGCAACCGTTTGGCACCATTTTTGAGTGAATTGCTGAAAGTCAGATTTTTTATGAAATTGTGACCCCAGGGCTTAGGGTTTTTTTCAAAAAAATCTTTTTCTGCCGGTTAAGTTGTCGTGGGCTGATTTCTTTTTTGAAAAGAATTTGCAACCGTTTGGCACCATTTTTGAGTGAATTGCCGAAAGTTAGATTTTTTATGAAATTGTGACCCCGGGGCTTAGGGATTTTTTCAAAAAAAACTTTTTCTGCAGGTTAAGTTGTCGAGGGCTGATTTCTTTTCCTGTGTTAAAAAGCCTTTTGTTTCGACTGCCAAACCTCTCAGGGGAGCATTTGCAACCGTTTTGCACCATTTTTGAGTGATTTTCCGAAAGTCAGATTTTTTATGAAATTGTGACCCTGGGGCTTAGGATTTTTTCAAAAAAATCTTTTTCTGCCGGTTAAGTTGTCGAGGGTTGATTTCTTTTCCTGTGATAAAAAGGCTCTTGTTTCGACCGCCAAACCTTTCAGGGAAGCATTTGCCACCGCTTTGCACCATTTTTGAGTGAATTACCGAAAGTCAGATTGTTTCTGAAATTGTGACCCCGGGGATTAGGATTTTTTCCAAAAAATCTTTTTCTGCCGGTTAAGTTGTCAAGGGCTGATTTCTTTTCCTTTGATGAAATGCCTCCTGTTTCGACCGCCAAACCTTTCGGAGGAGCATTTGCAACCGTTTGGCACAATTTTTGAGTGAATTAACGAAAGTCAGATTTTTTATGAAATTGTGACCCCGGGGCTTAGGATTTTTTCAAAAAAAAGTTTTTCTTCCGGTTAAGTTGTCGAGGGCTGATTTATTTCCTGTTATAAAAAGCCTCCTGTTTCGACCGCCAAACCTTTCGGGGGAGCATTTGCAACCGTTTGGCACAATTTTTGAGTGAATTAACGAAAGTTAGATTTTTTCAGAAATTGTGACGCCGGGGCTTAGGATTTTTTCAAAAAAATCTTTTTCTGCCGGTTAAGTTGTCGAGGGCTGATTTCTTTTCCTTTGATAAAAAGCCTTCAGTTTCGACCGCCAAATCTCTCAGGGGTGCATTTGCAACCGTTTGGCACCATTTCTGAGTGAATTGCCGAAAGTCAGATTTTTTATGAAATTGTGACCCCGGGTCTTAGGATTTTTTCCAAAAAAATTTTCTTCCTGGTTAAGTTGTCGAAGGCTGATTTATTTCCTGTTATAAAAAGCCTCCTGTTTCGACCGCCAAACCTTTCGGGGGGGCATTTGCAACCATTTGGCACCATTTTTGAGTGATTTGCCAAAAGTCAGATTTTTTATGAAATCTTTTTCTGCCGGTTAAGTAGTCGAGGTCTGATTTCTGTTCCTGTGATAAAAAGCCTTCTGTTTCGACCGCCAAACCTCTCAGGGGAGCATTTGCAACCGTTTGGCACCATTTTTGAGTGATTTGCCAAAATTCAGATTTTTTATGAAATTGTGACCCCAGGGCTTATGATTTTTTTCAAAAAAACTTTTTCTTCCTGTTAAGTTGTCCAGGGCTGATTTCTTTTCCTGTGATAATTTCGACCGCCAAACCTTTCAGGGAAGCATTTGCAACCGTTTGGCACCATTTTTGAGTGAATTGCCGAAAGACAGATTTTTTTATGAAATTGTGACCCCGGGGCTTAGGGATTTTTTCAAAAAAAAAATTTTCTGCAGGTTAAGTTGTCGAGGGCTGATTTCTTTTCCTGTGTTAAAAAGCCTTCTGTTTCGACTGCTAAACCTCTCAGGGGAGGATTTTCAACCGTTTGGAACAATTTTTGAGTGAATTAACGAAAGTCAGATTTTTTATGAAATTGTGACTCCGGGGCTTAGGATTTTTTCAAATAAACTTTTTCTTCCGGTTAAGTTGTCGAGGGCTGATTTCTTTTCCTGTGATAAAAAGCCTTCTGTTTCGACCGCCAAACCTTTCCGGGGAGCATTTGCAACCCTTTAGCACCATTTTTGAGTGAATTGCCGAAAGTCAGATTTTTTATGAAATTGTGACCCCGGGGCTTAGCATTTTTACAAAAAATTGTTTTTCTGCCGGTTCCGTTGTCGAGCGCTGATTTCTTTTCCTGGGATAAAAAGTCTTCTGATTCGACCGCCAAACCTCTCAGGGGAGGATTTTCAACCGTTTGGCACCATTTTCGAGTGATTTTCCGAAAGTCAGATTTTTTATGAAATTGTGACCCCGGGGCTTAGGGATTTTTTCAAAAAAAACTTTTTCTGCAGGTTAAGTTGTCGAGGGCTGATTTCTTTTCCTGTGTTAAAAAGCCTTCTGTTTCTACTGCCAAACCTCTCAGGGGAGCATTTGCAACCGTTTTGCACCATTTTTGAGTGATTTTCCGAAAGTCAGATTTTTTATCAAATTGTGACCCTGGGGCTTAGGATTTTTTCAAAAAAATCTTTTTCTGCCGGTTAAGTTGTCGAGGGTTGATTTCTTTTCCTGTGATAAAAAGGCTCTTGTTTCGACCGCCAAACCTTTCAGGGAAGCATTTGCCACCGCTTTGCACCATTTTTGAGTGAATTACCGAAAGTCAGATTGTTTCTGAAATTGTGACCCCGGGGATTAGGATTTTTTCCAAAAAATCTTTTTCTGCCGGTTAAGTTGTCAAGGGCTGATTTCTTTTCCTTTGATGAAATGCCTCCTGTTTCGACCGCCAAACCTTTTGGAGGAGCATTTGCAACCGTTTGGCACAATTTTTGAGTGAATTAACGAAAGTCAGATTTTTTATGAAATTGTGACCCCGGGGCTTAGGAATTTTTCAAAAAAAACTTTTTCTTCCGGTTAAGTTATCAAGGGCTGATTTCTTTTCCTGTGATGAAATGCCTTCTATTTCGACCGCCAAATCTCTCAGGGGAGCATTTCCAACGGTTTGGCACCATTATTGAGTGATTTGCCAAAATTAAGATTTTTTATGAAATTGTGACCCCGGGGTTTAGGATTTTTTCAAAAAAATTTTTTTCTTCCGGTTAAGTTGTCGAGGGCTGATTTATTTCCTGTTATAAAAAGCCTCCTGTTTCGACCGCCAAACCTTTCGGGGGAGCATTTGCAACCGCTTGGCACAATTTTTGAGTGAATTAACGAAAGTTAGATTTTTTCAGAAATTGTGATGCCGGGGCTTAGGATTTTTTCAAAAAAATCTTTTTCTGCCGGTTAAGTTGTCGAGGGCTGATTTCTTTTCCTTTGATAAAAAGCCTTCAGTTTCGACCGCCAAATCTCTCAGGGGTGCATTTGCAACCGTTTGGCACCATTTCTGAGTGAATAGCCGAAAGTCAGATTTTTTATGAAATTGTGACCCCGGGTCTTAGGATTTTTTCCAAAAAAATTTTCTTCCTGGTTAAGTTGTCGAAGTCTGATTTATTTCCTGTTATAAAAAGCCTCCTGTTTCGACCGCCAAACCTTTCGGGGGGGCATTTGCAACCATTTGGCACCATTTTTGAGTGATTTGTCAAAAGTCAGATTTTTTAGAAATTGTGACCCCGGGGCTTAGGATTTTTTCAAAAAAATCTGTTTCTGCCGGTTAAGTTGTCGAGGGGTGATTTCTTTTCCTTTGATAAGAAGCCTTCTGTTTCGACTGCCAAACCTTTCAGGGGAGCATTTGCAACCGTTTGGCACCATTTTTGAGTGATTTGCCGAAAGTCAGATTTTTTATGAAATCTTTTTCTGCCGGTTAAGTAGTCGAGGTCTGATTTCTGTTCCTGTGATAAAAAGCCTTCTGTTTCGACCGCCAAACCTCTCAGGGGAGCATTTGCAACCGTTTGGCACCATTTTTGAGTGATTTGCCAAAATTCAGATTTTTTATGAAATTGTGACCCCAGGGCTTATGATTTTTTTCAAAAAAACTTTTTCTTCCTGTTAAGTTGTCCAGGGCTGATTTCTTTTCCTGTGATAATTTCGACCGCCAAACCTTTCAGGGAAGCATTTGCAACCGTTTGGCACCATTTTTGAGTGAATTGCCGAAAGTCAGATTTTTTTATGAAATTGTGACCCCGGGGCTTAGGGATTTTTTCAAAAAAAAAAATTTCTGCAGGTTAAGTTGTCGAGGGCTGATTTCTTTTCCTGTGTTAAAAAGCCTTCTGTTTCGACCGCTAAACCTCCCAGGGGAGCATTTGCAACCGTTTCGCACCATTTTTGAGTGATTTTCCGAAAGTCAGATTTTTTATGAAATTGTGACCCTGGGGCTTAGGATTTTTTCAAAAAAATCTTTTTCTGCAGGTTAAGTTGTCGAGGGTTGATTTCTTTTCCTGTGATAAAAAGGCTCTTGTTTCGACCGCCAAACCTTTCAGGGAAGCATTTGCCACCGCTTTGCACCATTTTTGAGTGAATTACCGAAAGTCAGATTGTTTCTGAAATTGTGACCCCGGGGATTAGGATTTTTTCAAAAAAATCTTTTTTTGCCGGTTAAGTTATCAAGGGCTGATTTCTTTTCCTGTGATAAAAAGCCTTCTGTTTCGACTGCTAAACCTCTCAGGGGAGGATTTTCAACCGTTTGGAACAATTTTTGAGTGAATTAACGAAAGTCAGATTTTTTATGAAATTGTGACCCCGGGGCTTAGGATTTTTTCAAATAAACTTTTTCTTCCGGTTAAGTTGTCGAGGGCTGATTTCTTTTCCTGTGATAAAAAGCCTTCTGTTTCGACGGCCAAACCTTTCCGGGGAGCATTTGCAACCCTTTAGCACCATTTTTGAGTGAATTGCCGAAAGTCAGATTTTTTATGAAATTGTGACCCCGGGGCTTAGGATTTTTCCAAAAAACCTTTTTCTGCCGGTTAAGTTGTCGAGGGCTGATTTCTTTTCCTGTGAGAAAAAGCCTCCTGTTTCGACCGCCAAACCTTTCGGGGGAGCATTTGCAACCGTTTGGCACAATTTTTGAGTGAATTAACGAAAGTCAGATTTTTTCAGAAATTGTGACCCCGGGGCTTAGGATTTTTTCAAAAAAAAGTTTTTCTTCCGGTTAAGTTGTCGATGGTTGATTTCTTTTCCTGTGATAAAAAGCCTTCTGTTTCGACCGTCAAACCTCTCAGGGGAGGATTTGCAACTGTTTGGCAAAATTTTTGAGTGATTTTCCGAAAGTCAGATTTTTAATGAAATTGTGACCCCGGGGCTTAGGATTTTTTGAAAAAAAAGTTTTTCTTCCGGTTAAGTTGTCGAGGGCTGATTTCTTTTCCTGTGAGAAAAAGCCTCCTGTTTCGACCGCCAAACCTTTCGGGGGAGCATTTGCAACCGTTTGGCACAATTTTTGAGTGAATTAACGAAAGTTAGATTTTTTCAGAAATTGTGACCCCGGGGCTTAGGATTTTTTCAAAAAAATCTTTTTCTGCCGGTTAAGTTGTCAAGGGCTGATTTCTTTTCCTTTGATAAAAAGCCTTCAGTTTCGACCGCCAAATCTCTCAGGGGAGCATTTGCAACCGTTTGGCACCATTTCTGAGTGAATTGCCGAAAGTCAGATTTTTTATGAAATTGTGACCCCGGGTCTTAGGATTTTTTTAAAAAAAATTTTCTTCCTGGTTAAGTTGTCGAGGGCTGATTTATTTCCTGTTATAAAAAGCCTCCTGTTTCGACCGCCAAACCTTTCGGGGGGGGGGCATTTGCAACCATTTGGCACCATTTTTGAGTGATTTGCCAAAAGTCAGATTTTTTAGAAATTGTGACCCCGGGGCTTAGGATTTTTTCAAAAAAATCTGTTTCTACCGGTTAAGTTGTCAAGGGCTGATTTCTTTTCCTTTGATAAAAAGCCTTCAGTTTCGACCGCCAAATCTCAAAGGGGAGCATTTGCAACCGTTTGGCACCATTTTTGAGTGATTTGCCAAAAGTCAGATTTTTTCTGAAATTGTGACCCCGGGGCTTAGGATTTTTTCAAAAAAACCTTTTTCTACCGGTTAAGTTGTCGAGGGCTGATTTCTTTTCCTGTGATAATTTCGACCGCCAAACCTTTCAGGGAAGCATTTGCAACCGTTTGGCAACATTTTTGAGTGAATTGCCGAAAGTCAGATTTTTAATGAATTGTGACCCCGGGGCTAAGGGTTTTTTTCAAAAAAATCTTTTTCTACCGGTTAAGTTGTCGAGGGCTGATTTCTTTTCCTTTGATAAAAAGCCTTCTGTTTCGACTGCCAAACCTTTCAGGGGAGCATTTGCAACCGTTTGGCACCATTTTTGAGTGATTTGCCAAAAGTCAGATTTTTTAAGAAATTGTGACCCCGGGGCTTAGGATTTTTTCAAAAAAATGTTTTTCTGCCGGTTAAGTTGTCGAGGGCTGATTTCTTTTCCTGGGATAAAAAGCCTTCAGTTTCGACCGCCAAACCTCTCAGGGGAGCATTTACAACCGTTTGTCACCATTTTTGAGTGATTTGCCGAAAGTCAGATTTTTTATGAAATCTTTTTCTGCCGGTTAAGTAGTCGAGGTCTGATTTCTGTTCCTGTGATAAAAAGCCTTCTGTTTCGACCGCCAAACCTCTCAGGGGAGCATTTGCAACCGTTTGGCACCATTTTTGAGTGATTTGCCAAAATTCAGATTTTTTATGAAATTGTGACCCCAGGGCTTATGATTTTTTTCAAAAAAACTTTTTCTTCCTGTTAAGTTGTCCAGGGCTGATTTCTTTTCCTGTGATAATTTCGACCGCCAAACCTTTCAGGGAAGCATTTGCAACCGTTTGGCACCATTTTTGAGTGAATTGCCGAAAGTCAGATTTTTTATGAAATTGTGACCCCGGGGCTTAGGGAATTTTTCAAAAAAAAAATTTGCTGCAGGTTAAGTTGTCGAGGGCTGATTTCTTTTCCTGTGTTAAAAAGCCTTCTGTTTCGACCGCCAAACCTCCCAGGGGAGCATTTGCAACCGTTTCGCACCATTTTTGATTGATTTTCCGAAAGTCAGATTTTTTATGAAATTGTGACCCTGGGGCTTAGGATTTTTTCAAAAAAATCTTTTTCTGCAGGTTAAGTTGTCGAGGGTTGATTTCTTTTCTTGTGATAAAAAGCCTTCTGTTTCGACCGCCAAACTTTTCAGGGAAGCATTTGCAATCGTTTGGAACCATTTCTGAGTGAATTGCCGAAAGTCAGATTTTTTATGAAATTGTGACCCTGGGGCTTAGGATTTTTTCAAAAAAATCTTTTTTTGCCGGTTAAGTTATCAAGGGCTGATTTCTTTTCCTGTGATAAAAAGCCTTCTGTTTCGACTGCTAAACCTCTCAGGGGAGGATTTTCAACCGTTTCGAACAATTTTTGAGTGAATTAACGATAGTCAGATTTTTTATGAAATTGTGACCCCGGGGCTTAGGATTTTTTCAAATAAAACTTTTTCTTCCGGTTAAGTTGTCGAGGGCTGATTTCTTTTCCTGTGAGAAAAAGCCTCCTGTTTCGACCGCCAAACCTTTCGGGGGAGCATTTGCAACCGTTTGGCACAATTTTTGAGTGAAACAACGAACGTCAGATTTTTTCAGAAATTGTGACCCCGGGGCTTAGGATTTTTTCAAAAAAAAGTTTTTCTTCCGGTTAAGTTGTCGATGGTTGATTTCTTTTCCTGTGATAAAAAGCCTTCTGTTTCGACCGTCAAACCTCTCAGGGGAGGATTTGCAACTGTTTGGCAAAATTTTTGAGTGATTTTCCGAAAGTCAGATTTTTAATGAAATTGTAACCCCGGGGCTTAGCATTTTTACAAAAAATTGTTTTTCTGCCGGTTCCGTTGTCGAGGGCTGATTTCTTTTCCTGGGATAAAAAGTCTTCTGTTTCGACCGCCAAACCTCTCAGGGGAGGATTTTCAACCGTTTGGCACCATTTTTGAGTGATTTGCCAAAAGTCAGATTTTTTTTGAAATTGTGACACCGGGGCTTAGGATTTTTTTTAAAAAAAGTTTTTCTTCCGGTTAAGTTGTCGAGGGCTGATTTCTTTTCCTGTGATAAAAAGCCTTCTGTTTCGACCGCCAAACCTTTCGGGGGAGCATTTGCAACCGTTTGGCACAATTTTTGAGTGAATTAACGAAAGTCAGATTTTTTCAGAAATTCTGACCCAGGGGCTTAGAGATTTTTTCAAAAAAATCTTTTTATGCCGGTTAAGTTGTCGAGGGCTGTTTTCTTTTCCTGGGATAAAAAGCCTACTCTTTCGACTGTCAAACCTTTCAGGGAAGCATTTGCAACCGTTTGGCACCATTTTTGAGTGAATTGCCGAAAGTCAGATTTTTTATGAAATTGTGACCCCGGGGCTTAGGATTTTTTCCAAAAAACTTTTTCTTCCGGTTAAGTTGTCGAGGTTTGATTTCTTTTCCTGTGATAAAATGCCACTGGTTTCGACCGCCAAACCTTTCAGGGAAGCATTTGCAACCGTTTGGCACGATTTTTGAGTGAATTACCGAAAGTCAGATTTTTTATGAAATTGTGACCCCGGGGCCAAAAAATCTTTTTCTGCCGGTTAAGTTATCAAGGGCTGATTTCTTTTCCTGTGATGAAATGCCTTCTATTTCGACTGACAAACCTCTCAACCGTTTGGCACCGGGGCTTAGGTTTTTTTCCAAAAAAATCTTTTTCTGCCGGTTAAGTTTTCGAGGGCTGATTTCTTTTCCTTTGATAAAAAGTCTCCGGTTTCGACCGCAAAACCTTTCAGGGAAGCATTTGCAACCGTTTGGCACCATTTTTGAGTGAATTAGAGAAATTCAGATTTTTTATGAAATTGTGACCCCAGGGTTTAGGATTTTTTCCAAAAAATCTTTTTCTGCCGGTTAAGTTGTCAAGGGCTGATTTCTTTTCCTATGATGAAATGCCTTCTATTTCGACCGCCAAACTTCTCAGGGGAGCATTTGCAACCGTTTGGCACCATTTTTGAGTGATTTGCCAAAAGTCAGATTTTTCATGAAACTGTGACCCCGGGGCTTAGGATTTTTTCAAAAAAAACTTTTTCTGCCAGTTAAGTTGTCGAGGGCTGATTTCTTTTCCTTTGATAAAAAGCCTTCTGTTTCGACTGCCAAACGTTTCAGTGGAGCATTTGCAACCGTTTGGCACCATTTTTGAGTGAATTGCTGAAAGTCAGATTTTTTATGAAATTGTGACCCCAGGGCTTAGGGTTTTTTTCAAAAAAATCTTTTTCTGCCGGTTAAGTTGTCGAGGGCTGATTTCTTTTCCTTTGATAAAAAGCCTTCTGTTTCGACTGCCAAACCTTTCAGGGGAGCATTTGCAACCCTTTGGCACCATTTTTGAGTGAATTACCGAAAGTCAGATTTTTTATGAAATTGTGACCCCGGGGCTTAGGATTTTTTCCAAAAAATCTTTTTCTGCCGGTTAAGTTGTCAAGGGCTGATTTCTTTTCCTGTGATGAAATGCCTTCTATTTCGACCGCCAAACCTCTCAACCGTTTGGCACCGGGGCTTAGGATTTTTTCAAAAAAATCTTTTTCTGCCAGTTAAGTTGTCGAGGGCTGATTTCTTTTCCTGTGATAATTTTGACCGCCAAACCGTTCAGGGAAGCATTTGCCACCGCTTTGCACCATTTTTGAGTTAATTACCGAAAGTCAGATTTTTTATGAAATTGTGACCCCGGGGCTTAGGATTTTTTCAAAAAAAAGTTTTTCTTCCGGTTAAGTTGTCGAGGGTTGATTTATTTCCTGTTATAAAAAGCCTCCTGTTTCGACCGCCAAACCTTTCGGGGGAGCATTTGCAAGTGTTTGGCACAATTTTTGAGTGATTTATCGAAAGTCAGATTTTTTCAGAAATTGTGACCCCGGGGCTTAGGATTTTTTCAAAAAAATCTTTTTCTGCCGGTTAAGTTGTCGAGGTCAGATTTCTTTTCCTGTGATTAAATGCCTTCTGTTTCGACCGCCAAACCTCTCAGGGGAGCATTTGTACCCATTTAGCACCATTTTTGAGTGAATTGCCAGAAGTCAGATTTTTTATGAAATTGTGACCCCGGGGCTTGGGATTTTTTCAAAAAAATCTTTTTCTGCCGGTTAAGTTATCGAGGGCTGATTTCTTTTCCTCTGATAAAAAGCCTTCTGTTTCGACTGCTAAACCTTTCAGGGGAGCATTTGCAACCATTTGGCACCATTTTTGAGTGAATTGCCAGAAGTCAGATTTTTTATGAAATTGTGACCCCGGGGCTTAGGATTTTTCCAAAAAACCTTTTTCTGCCGGTTAAGTTGTCGAGGGCTGATTTCTTTTCCTGTGATAAAAAGCCTCCTGTTTCGACCGCCAAACCTTTCGGGGGAGCATTTGCAACCGTTTGGCACAATTTTTGAGTGAATTAACGAAAGTCAGATTTTTTCAGAAATTGTGACCCCGGGGCTTAGGATTTTTTCAAAAAAAAGTTTTTCTTCCGGTTAAGTTGTCGATGGCTGATTTCTTTTCCTGTGATAAAAAGCCTTCTGTTTCGACCGTCAAACCTCTCAGGGGAGGATTTGCAACTGTTTGGCAAAATTTTTGAGTGATTTTCCGAAAGTCAGATTTTTTATGAAATTGTGACCCCGGGGCTTAGCATTTTTACAAAAAATTGTTTTTCTGCCGGTTCCGTTGGCGAGGGCTGATTTCTTTTCCTGTGATAAAAAGCCTTCTGTTTCGACCGCCAAACCTTTCGGGGGAGCATTTGCAACCGTTTGGCACTATTTTTGAGTGATTTGCCGAAAGTCAGATTTTTTATGAAATTGTGACCCCGGGGCTTAGGATTTTTTTCAAAAAAATCTTTTTCTGCCGGTTAAGTTGTCAAGGGCTGATTTCTTTTCCTGTGATGAAATGCCTTCTATTTCGACTGCCAAAGCTCTCAACCGTTTGGCACCGGGGCTTAGTATTTTTTCAAAAAAATCTTTTTCTGCCGGTTAAGTTGTCGAGGGCTGATTTCTTTTCCTGTGATAAAAAGCCTCCGGTTTCGACCGCCAAACCGCTCAGGGGAGCATTTGCAACCGTTTGGCACCATTTTTGAGTGATTTGCCGAAAGTCAGATTTTTTATGAAACTGTGACCCTGGGGCTTAGGATTTTTTCAAAAAAATCTTTTTGTGCCAGTTAAGTTGTCGAGGGCTGATTTCTTTTCCTGTGATAAAAAGCCTCCTGTTTCGACCGCCAAACCTTTCGGAGGAGCATTTGCAACCGTTTGGCACAATTTTTGAGTGAATTAACGAAAGTCAGATTTTTTATGAAATTGTGACCCCGGGGCTTAGGAATTTTTAAAAAAACTTTTTCTTCCGGTTAAGTTGTTGAGGGCTGATTTCTTTTCCTGTGATGGAATGCCTTCTATTTCGACCGCCAAATCTCTCAGGGGAGCATTTGCAACCGTTTGGCACCATTATTGAGTGATTTGCCAAAATTAAGATTTTTTATGTAATTGTGACCCCGGGGCTTAGGATTTTTTCAAAAAAAAGTTTTTTTTCCGGTTAAGTTGTCGAGGGCAAATTTCTTTTCCTGTGATAAAAAGCCTTCTGTTTCGACCGTCAAACCTCTCAGGGGAGGATTTGCAACTGTTTGGCAAAATTGTTGAGTGATTTTCCGAAAGTCAGAATTTTTATGAAATTGTGACCCCAGGGCTTAGCATTTTTTCAAAAAAATGTTTTTCTGCCGGTTCCGTTGTCGAGGGCTGATTTCTTTTCCTGTGATAAAAAGTCTTCTGTTTCCACTGCCAAACCTTTCAGGGGAGCATTTGCAACCCTTTGGCACCATTTTTGAGTGAATTACCGAAAGTCAGATTTTTTATGAAATTGTGACCCCGGGGCTTAGGATTTTTTCCAAAAAATCTTTTTCTGCCGGTTAAGTTGTCGAGGGCTGATTTCTTTTCCTTTGATAAAAAGCCTTCTGTTTCGACTGCCAAACCTTTCAGGGGAGCATTTGCAACCCTTTGGCACCATTTTTGAGTGAATTACCGAAAGTCAGATTTTTTATGAAATTGTGACCCCGGGGCTTAGGATTTTTTCCAAAAAATCTTTATCTGCCGGTTAAGTTGTCAAGGGCTGATTTCTTTTCCTGTGATGAAATGCCTTCTATTTCGACCGCCAAACCTCTCAACCGTTTGGCACCGGGGCTTAGGATTTTTTCAAAAAAATCTTTTTCTGCCAGTTAAGTTGTCGAGGGCTGATTTCTTTTCCTGTGATAATTTTGACCGCCAAACCGTTCAGGGAAGCATTTGCCACCGCTTTGCACCATTTTTGAGTTAATTACCGAAAGTCAGATTTTTTATGAAATTGTGACCCCGGGGCTTAGGATTTTTTCAAAAAAAAGTTTTTCTTCCGGTTAAGTTGTCGAGGGTTGATTTATTTCCTGTTATAAAAAGCCTCCTGTTTCGACCGCCAAACCTTTCGGGGGAGCATTTGCAAGTGTTTGGCACAATTTTTGAGTGATTTATCGAAAGTCAGATTTTTTCAGAAATTGTGACCCCGGGGCTTAGGATTTTTTCAAAAAAATCTTTTTCTGCCGGTTAAGTTTTTGAGGGCTGATTTCTTTTCCTTTGATAAAAAGCCTTCAGTTTCGACCGCCAAATCTCTCAGGGGAGCATTTTCAACCGTTTGGCACCATTTTTGAGTGATTTGCCGAAAGTCAGATTTTTCATGAAATTGTTACCCCGGGGCTTAGGATTTTTTTAAAAAAATCTTTTTCTGCCGGTTAAGTTGTCGAGGTCGGATTTCTTTTCCTGTGATTAAATGCCTTCTCTTTCGACCGCCAAACCTCTCAGGGGAGCATTTGTACCCATTTAGCACCATTTTTGAGTGAATTGCCAGAAGTCAGATTTTTTATGAAATTGTGACCCCGGGGCTTAGGATTTTTTCAAAAAAATCTTTTTCTGCCGGTTAAGTTGTCGAGGGCTGATTTCTTTTCCTCTGATAAAAAGCCTTCTGTTTCGACTGCTAAACCTTTCAGGGGAGCATTTGCAACCATTTGGCACTATTTTTGAGTGATTTTCCAAAAGTCAGATTTTTAATGAAATTGTGACCCCGGGGCTTAGCATTTTTACAAAAAATTGTTTTTCTGCCGGTTCCGTTGTCGAGGGCTGATTTCTTTTCCTGGGATAAAAAGTCTTCTGTTTCGACCGCCAAACCTCTCAGGGGAGGATTTTCAACCGTTTGGCACCATTTTTGAGTGATTTGCCAAAAGTCAGATTTTTCATGAAATTGTGACCCCGGGGCTTAGGATTTTTTCCAAAAAACTTTTTCTTCCGGTTAAGTTGTCGAGGGTTGATTTCTTTTCCTGTGATAAAATGCCACCGGTTTCGACCGCCAAACCTTTCAGGGAAGCATTTGCAACCGTTTGGCACGATTTTTGAGTGAATTACCGAAAGTCAGATTTTTTATGAAATTGTGACCCCGGGGTTTAGGATTTTTTCCAAAAAATCTTTTTCTGCCGGTTAAGTTATCAAGGGCTGATTTCTTTTCCTGTGATGAAATGCCTTCTATTTCGATTGACAAACCTCTCAACCGTTTGGCACCGGGGCTTAGGATTTTTTCAAAAAAATCTTTTTCTGCCGGTTAAGTTTTCGAGGGCTGATTTCTTTTCCTTTGATAAAAAGTCTCCGGTTTCGACAGCAAAACCTTTCAGGGAAGCATTTGCTACCGTTTGGCACCATTTTTGAGTGAATTACCGAAATTCAGATTTTTTATGAAATTGTGACCCCAGAGTTTAGGATTTTTTCCAAAAAATCTTTTTCTGCCGGTTAAGTTGTCAAGGGCTGATTTCTTTTCCTGTGAGAAAAAGCCTCCTGTTTCGACCGCCAAACCTTTCAGGGGAGCATTTGTAACCGTTTGGCACAATTTTTGAGTGAAATAACGAACGTCAGATTTTTTCAGAAATTGTGACCCCGGGGCTTAGGATTTTTTCAAAAAAAAGTTTTTCTTCCGGTTAAGTTGTCGATGGTTGATTTCTTTTCCTGTGATAAAAAGCCTTCTGTTTCGACCGTCAAACCTCTCATGGGAGGATTTGCAACTGTTTGGCAAAATTTTTGAGTGATTTTCCGAAAGTCAGATTTTTAATGAAATTGTGACCCCGGGGCTTAGCATTTTTACAAAAAATTGTTTTTCTGCCGGTTCCGTTGTCGAGGGCTGATTTCTTTTCCTGGGATAAAAAGTCTTCTGTTTCGACCGCCAAACCTCTCAGGGGAGGATTTTCAACCGTTTGGCACCATTTTTGAGTGATTTGCCAAAAGTCAGATTTTTTATGAAATTGTGACACCGGGGCTTAGGATTTTTTTAAAAAAAAGTTTTTCTTCCGGTTAAGTTGTCGAGGGCTGATTTCTTTTACTGTGATAAAAAGCCTTCTGTTTCGACCGCCAAACCTTTCGGGGGAGCATTTGCAACCGTTTGGCACAATTTTTGAGTGAATTAACGAAAGTCAGATTTTTTCAGAAATTCTGACCCAGGGGCTTAGAGATTTTTTCAAAAAAATCTTTTTCTTCCGGTTAAGTTGTCGAGGGTTGATTTCTTTTCCTGTGATAAAATGCCACTGGTTTCGACCGCCAAACCTTTCAGGGAAGCATTTGCAACCGTTTGGCACGATTTTTGAGTGAATTACCGAAAGTCAGATTTTTTATGAAATTGTGACCCCGGGGCTTAGGATTTTTTCCAAAAAATCTTTTTCTGCTGGTTAAGTTATCAAGGGCTGATTTCTTTTCCTGTGATGAAATGCCTTTTATTTCGACTGCCAAACCTCTCAACCGTTTGGCACCGGGGCTTAGGATTTTTTCAAAAAAATCTTTTTCTGCCGGTTAAGTTTTCGAGGGCTGATTTCTTTTCCTTTGATAAAAAGTCTCCGGTTTCGACCGCAAAACCTTTCAGGGAAGCATTTGCAACCGTTTGGCACCATTTTTGAGTGAATTACCGAAATTCAGATTTTTTATGAAATTGTGACCCCAGGGTTTAGGATTTTTTCCAAAAAATCTTTTTCTGCCAGTTAAGTTGTCAAGGGCTGATTTCTTTTCCTATGATGAAATGCCTTCTATTTCGACCGCCAAACTTCTCAGGGGAGCATTTGCAACCGTTTGGCACCATTTTTGAGTGATTTGCCGAAAGTCAGATTTTTCATGAAATTGTGACCCCGGGGCTTAGAGATTTTTTCAAAAAAATCTTTTTCTTCCGGTTAAGTTGTCGAGGGTTGATTTCTTTTCCTGTGATAAAATGCCACTGGTTTCGACCGCCAAACCTTTCAAGGAAGCATTTGCAACCGTTTGGCACGATTTTTGAGTGAATTACCGAAAGTCAGATTTTTTATGAAATTGTGACCCCGGGGTTTAGGATTTTTTCCAAAAAATCTTTTTCTGCCGGTTAAGTTATCAAGGGCTGATTTCTTTTCCTGTGATGAAATGTCTTCTATTTCGATTGACAAACCTCTCAACCGTTTGGCACCGGGGCTTAGGATTTTTTCAAAAAAATCTTTTTCTGCCGGTTAAGTTTTCGAGGGCTGATTTCTTTTCCTTTGATAAAAAGTCTCCGGTTTCGACCGCAAAACCTTTCAGGGAAGCATTTGCTACCGTTTGGCACCATTTTTGAGTGAATTACCGAAATTCAGATTTTTTATGAAATTGTGACCCCAGAGTTTAGGATTTTTTCCAAAAAATCTTTTTCTGCCGGTTAAGTTCTCAAGGGCTGATTTCTTTTCCTGTGAGAAAAAGCCTCCTGTTTCGACCGCCAAACCTTTCAGGGGAGCATTTGCAACCGTTTGGCACAATTTTTGAGTGAAATAACGAACGTCATATTTTTTCAGAAATTGTGACCCCGGGGCTTAGGATTTTTTCAAAATAAAGTTTTTCTTCCGGTTAAGTTGTCGATGGTTGATTTCTTTTCCTGTGATAAAAAGCCTTCTGTTTCGACCGTCAAACCTCTCATGGGAGGATTTGCAACTGTTTGGCAAAATTTTTGAGTGATTTTCCGAAAGTCAGATTTTTAATGAAATTGTGACCCCGGGGCTTAGCATTTTTACAAAAAATTGTTTTTCTGCCGGTTCCGTTGTCGAGGGCTGATTTCTTTTCCTGGGATAAAAAGTCTTCTGTTTCGACCGCCAAACCTCTCAGGGGAGGATTTTCAACCGTTTGGCACCATTTTTGAGTGATTTGCCAAAAGTCAGATTTTTTATGAAATTGTGACACCGGGGCTTAGGATTTTTTTTAAAAAAAGTTTTTCTTCCGGTTAAGTTGTCGAGGGCTGATTTCTTTTACTGTGATAAAAAGCCTTCTGTTTCGACCGCCAAACCTTTCGGGGGAGCATTTGCAACCGTTTGGCACAATTTTTGAGTGAATTAACGAAAGTCAGATTTTTTTCAGAAATTCTGACCCAGGGGCTTAGAGATTTTTTCAAAAAAATCTTTTTCTTCCGGTTAAGTTGTCGAGGGTTGATTTCTTTTCCTGTGATAAAATGCCACTGGTTTCGACCGCCAAACCTTTCGGGGGAGCATTTGCAACCGTTTGGCACCATTTTTGAGTGAATTACCGAAATTCAGATTTTTTATGAAATTGTGACCCCAGGGTTTAGGATTTTTTCCAAAAAATCTTTTTCTGCCAGTTAAGTTGTCAAGGGCTGATTTCTTTTCCTATGATGAAATGCCTTCTATTTCGACCGCCAAACTTCTCAGGGGAGCATTTGCAACCGTTTGGCACCATTTTTGAGTGATTTGCCGAAAGTCAGATTTTTCATGAAATTGTGACCCCGGGGCTTAGAGATTTTTTCAAAAAAATCTTTTTCTTCCGGTTAAGTTGTCGAGGGTTGATTTCTTTTCCTGTGATAAAATGCCACTGGTTTCGACCGCCAAACCTTTCAAGGAAGCATTTGCAACCGTTTGGCACGATTTTTGAGTGAATTACCGAAAGTCAGATTTTTTATGAAATTGTGACCCCGGGGTTTAGGATTTTTTCCAAAAAATCTTTTTCTGCCGGTTAAGTTATCAAGGGCTGATTTCTTTTCCTGTGATGAAATGTCTTCTATTTCGATTGACAAACCTCTCAACCGTTTGGCACCGGGGCTTAGGATTTTTTCAAAAAAATCTTTTTCTGCCGGTTAAGTTTTCGAGGGCTGATTTCTTTTCCTTTGATAAAAAGTCTCCGGTTTCGACCGCAAAACCTTTCAGGGAAGCATTTGCTACCGTTTGGCACCATTTTTGAGTGAATTACCGAAATTCAGATTTTTTATGAAATTGTGACCCCAGAGTTTAGGATTTTTTCCAAAAAATCTTTTTCTGCCGGTTAAGTTCTCAAGGGCTGATTTCTTTTCCTGTGAGAAAAAGCCTCCTGTTTCGACCGCCAAACCTTTCAGGGGAGCATTTGCAACCGTTTGGCACAATTTTTGAGTGAAATAACGAACGTCATATTTTTTCAGAAATTGTGACCCCGGGGCTTAGGATTTTTTCAAAAAAAAGTTTTTCTTCCGGTTAAGTTGTCGATGGTTGATTTCTTTTCCTGTGATAAAAAGCCTTCTGTTTCGACCGTCAAACCTCTCATGGGAGGATTTGCAACTGTTTGGCAAAATTTTTGAGTGATTTTCCGAAAGTCAGATTTTTAATGAAATTGTGACCCCGGGGCTTAGCATTTTTACAAAAAATTGTTTTTCTGCCGGTTCCGTTGTCGAGGGCTGATTTCTTTTCCTGGGATAAAAAGTCTTCTGTTTCGACCGCCAAACCTCTCAGGGGAGGATTTTCAACCGTTTGGCACCATTTTTGAGTGATTTGCCAAAAGTCAGATTTTTTATGAAATTGTGACACCGGGGCTTAGGATTTTTTTTAAAAAAAGTTTTTCTTCCGGTTAAGTTGTCGAGGGCTGATTTCTTTTACTGTGATAAAAAGCCTTCTGTTTCGACCGCCAAACCTTTCGGGGGAGCATTTGCAACCGTTTGGCACAATTTTTGAGTGAATTAACGAAAGTCAGATTTTTTTCAGAAATTCTGACCCAGGGGCTTAGAGATTTTTTCAAAAAAATCTTTTTCTTCCGGTTAAGTTGTCGAGGGTTGATTTCTTTTCCTGTGATAAAATGCCACTGGTTTCGACCGCCAAACCTTTCAGGGAAGCATTTGCAACCGTTTGGCACCATTTTTGAGTGAATTACCGAAAGTCAGATTTTTTATGAAATTGTGACCCCGGGGCTTAGGATTTTTTCCAAAAAATCTTTTTCTGCTGGTTAAGTTATCAAGGGCTGATTTCTTTTCCTGTGATGAAATGCCTTTTATTTCGACTGCCAAACCTCTCAACCGTTTGGCACCGGGGCTTAGGATTTTTTCAAAAAAATCTTTTTCTGCCGGTTAAGTTTTCGAGGGCTGATTTCTTTTCCTTTGATAAAAAGTCTCCGGTTTCGAACGCAAAACCTTTCAGGGAAGCATTTGCAACCGTTTGGCACCATTTTTGAGTGAATTACCGAAATTCAGATTTTTTATGAAATTGTGACCCCAGGGTTTAGGATTTTTTCCAAAAAATCTTTTTCTTCCGGTTAAGTTGTCAAGGGCTGATTTCTTTTCCTATGATGAAATGCCTTCTATTTCGACCGCCAAACTTCTCAGGGGAGCATTTGCAACCGTTTGGCACCATTTTTGAGTGATTTGCCGAAAGTCAGATTTTTCATGAAATTGTGACCCCGGGGCTTAGAGATTTTTTCAAAAAAATCTTTTTCTTCCGGTTAAGTTGTCGAGGGTTGATTTCTTTTCCTGTGATAAAATGCCACCGGTTTCGACCGCCAAACCTTTCAGGGAAGCATTTGCAACCGTTTGGCACGATTTTTGAGTGAATTACCGAAAGTCAGATTTTTTATGAAATTGTGACCCCGGGGCTTAGGATTTTTTTCAAAAAATCTTTTTCTGCCGGTTAAGTTATCAAGGGCTGATTTCTTTTCCTGTGATGAAATGCCTTCTATTTCGACTGACAAACCTCTCAACCGTTTGGCACCGGGGCTTAGGATTTTTTCAAAAAAATCTTTTTCTGCCGGTTAAGTTTTCGAGGGCTGATTTCTTTTCCTTTGATAAAAAGTCTCCGGTTTCGACCGCAAAACCTTTCAGGGAAGCATTTGCAACCGTTTGGCACCATTTTTGAGTGAATTACCGAAATTCAGATTTTTTATGAAATTGTGACCCCAGGGTTTAGGATTTTTTCCAAAAAATCTTTTTCTGCCGGTTAAGTTGTCAATGGCTGATTTCTTTTCCTATGATGAAATGCCTTCTATTTCGACCGCCAAACTTCTCAGGGGAGCATTTGCAACCGTTTGGCACCATTTTTGAGTGATTTGCCAAAAGTCAGATTTTTCATGAAACTGTGACCCCGGGGCTTAGGATTTTTTCAAAAAATTCTTTTTCTTCCTCTTAAATTGTCGAGGGCTGATTTCTTTTCCTTTGATAAAAAGCCTTCTGTTTCGACTGCCAAACCTTTCAGTGGAGCATTTGCAACCGTTTGGCACCATTTTTGAGTGAATTGCTGAAAGTCAGATTTTTTATGAAATTGTGACCCCGGGGCTTAGGATTTTTTCCAAAAAATCTTTTTCTGCCGGTTAAGTTATCAAGGGCTGATTTCTTTTCCTGTGATGAAATGCCTTCTATTTCGACTGCCAAAGCTCTCAACCGTTTGGCACCGGGGCTTAGGATTTTTTCAAAAAAATCTTTTTCTGCCGGTTAAGTTTTCGAGGGCTGATTTCTTTTCCTTTGATAAAAAGTCTCCGGTTTCGACCGCAAAACCTTTCAGGGAAGCATTTGCAACCGTTTGGCACCATTTTTGAGTGAATTACCGAAATTCAGATTTTTTATGAAATTGTGACCCCAGGGTTTAGGATTTTTTCCAAAAAATCTTTTTCTGCCGGTTAAGTTGTCAATGGCTGATTTCTTTTCCTATGATGAAATGCCTTCTATTTCGACCGCCAAACTTCTCAGGGGAGCATTTGCAACCGTTTGGCACCATTTTTGAGTGATTTGCCAAAAGTCAGATTTTTCATGAAACTGTGACCCCGGGGCTTAGGATTTTTTCAAAAAATTCTTTTTCTTCCTCTTAAATTGTCGAGGGCTGATTTCTTTTCCTTTGATAAAAAGCCTTCTGTTTCGACTGCCAAACCTTTCAGTGGAGCATTTGCAACCGTTTGGCACCATTTTTGAGTGAATTGCTGAAAGTCAGATTTTTTATGAAATTGTGACCCCAGGGCTTAAGGTTTTTTTCAAAAAAATCTTTTTCTGCCGGTCAAGTTGTCGAGGGCTGATTTCTTTTCCTTTGATAAAAAGCCTTCTGTTTCGACTGCCAAACCTTTCAGGGGAGCATTTGCAACCCTTTGGCACCATTTTTGAGTGAATTACCGAAAGTCAGATTTTTTATGAAATTGTGACCCCGGGGCTTAGGATTTTTTCCAAAAGATCTTTTTCTGCCGGTTAAGTTGTCAAGGGCTGATTTCTTTTCCTGTGATGAAATGCCTTCTATTTCGACCGCCAAACCTCTCAACCGTTTGGCACCGGGGCTTAGGATTTTTTCAAAAAAATCTTTTTCTGCCAGTTAAGTTGTCGAGGGCTGATTTCTTTTCCTGTGATAATTTTGACCGCCAAACCGTTCAGGGAAGCATTTGCCACCGCTTTGCACCATTTTTGAGTTAATTACCGAAAGTCAGATTTTTTATGAAATTGTGACCCCGGGGCTTAGGATTTTTTCAAAAAAAAGTTTTTCTTCCGGTTAAGTTGTCGAGGGTTGATTTATTTCCTGTTATAAAAAGCCTCCTGTTTCGACCGCCAAACCTTTCGGGGGAGCATTTGCAAGTGTTTGGCACAATTTTTGAGTGATTTATCGAAAGTCAGATTTTTTCAGAAATTGTGACCCCGGGGCTTAGGATTTTTTCAAAAAAATCTTTTTCTGCCGGTTAAGTTTTTGAGGACTGATTTCTTTTCCTGTGATAAAAAGCCTTCAGTTTCGACCGCCAAATCTCTCAGGGGAGCATTTTCAACCGTTTGGCACCAATTTTGAGTGATTTGCCGAAAGTCAGATTTTTCATGAAATTGTGACCCCGGGGCTTAGGATTTTTTTAAAAAAATCTTTTTCTGCCGGTTAAGTTGTCGAGGTCGGATTTCTTTTCCTGTGATTAAATGCCTTCTGTTTCGACCGCCAAACCTCTCAGGGGAGCATTTGTACCCATTTAGCACCATTTTTGAGTGAATTGCCAGAAGTCAGATTTTTTATGAAATTGTGACCCCGGGGCTTGGGATTTTTTCAAAAAAATCTTTTTCTGCCGGTTAAGTTATCGAGGGCTGATTTCTTTTCCTCTGATAAAAAGCCTTCTGTTTCGACTGCTAAACCTTTCAGGGGAGCATTTGCAACCATTTGGCACCATTTTTGAGTGAATTGCCAGAAGTCAGATTTTTTATGAAATTGTGACCCCGGGGCTTAGGATTTTTCCAAAAAACCTTTTTCTGCTGGTTAAGTTGTCGAGGGCTGATTTCTTTTCCTGTGATAAAAAGCCTCCTGTTTCGACCGCCAAACCTTTCGGGGGAGCATTTGCAACCGTTTGGCACAATTTTTGAGTGAATTAACGAAAGTCAGATTTTTTCAGAAATTGTGACCCCGGGGCTTAGGATTTTTTCAAAAAAAAGTTTTTCTTCCGGTTAAGTTGTCGATGGCTGATTTCTTTTCCTGTGATAAAAAGCCTTCTGTTTCGACCGTCAAACCTCTCAGGGGAGGATTTGCAACTGTTTGGCAAAATTTTTGAGTGATTTTCCGAAAGTCAGATTTTTTATGAAGTTGTGACCCCGGGGCTTAGCATTTTTACAAAAAATTGTTTTTCTGCCGGTTCCGTTGGCGAGGGCTGATTTCTTTTCCTGTGATAAAAAGCCTTCTGTTTCGACCGCCAAACCTTTCGGGGGAGCATTTGCAACCGTTTGGCACTATCTTTGAGTGATTTGCCGAAAGTCAGATTTTTTATGAAATTGTGACCCCGGGGCTTAGGATTTTTTTCAAAAAAATCTTTTTCTGCCGGTTATGTTGTCGAGGGCTGATTTCTTTTCCTTTGATAAAAAGCCTTCTGTTTCGACTGCCAAACCTTTCAGGGGAGCATTTGCAACCGTTTGCCACCATTTTTGAGTGATTTGCCAAAAGTCAGATTTGTTATGAAATTGTGACCCCTGGGCTTAGGATATTTTACAAAAAACTTTTTCTTCCGGTTAAGTTGTCGAGGGTTGATTTCTTTTCCTGTGAGAAAATGCCACCGGTTTCGACCACCAAACCTTTCAGAGAAGCATTTGCAACCGTTTGGCACCATTTTTGAGTGAATTACCGAAAGTCAGATTTTTTATGAAATTGTGACCCCGGGGCTTAGGATTTTTTCCAAAAAATCTTTTTCTGCCGGTTAAGTTGTCAAGGGTTGATTTCTTTTCCTGTGATGAAATGCCTTCTATTTCGACTGCCAAAGCTCTCAACCGTTTGGCACCGGGGCTTAGTATTTTTTCAAAAAAATCTTTTTCTGCCGGTTAAGTTGTCGAGGGCTGATTTCTTTTCCTGTGATAAAAAGCCTCCGGTTTCGACCGCCAAACCGCTCAGGGGAGCATTTGCAACCGTTTGGCACCATTTTTGAGTGATTTGCCGAAAGTCAGATTTTTTATGAAATTGTGACCCTGGGGCTTAGGATTTTTTCAAAAAAATCTTTTTGTGCCAGTTAAGTTGTCGAGGGCTGATTTCTTTTCCTGTGATAAAAAGCCTCCTGTTTCGACCGCCAAACCTTTCGGAGGAGCATTTGCAACCGTTTGGCACAATTTTTGAGTGAATTAACGAAAGTCAGATTTTTTATGAAATTGTGACCCCGGGGCTTAGGATTTTTTCAAAAAAAATTTTTTTTTCGGTTAAGTTGTCGAGGGCAAATTTCTTTTCCTGTGATAAAAAGCCTTCTGTTTCGACCGTCAAACCTCTCAGGGGAGGATTTGCAACTGTTTGGCAAAATTGTTGAGTGATTTTCCGAAAGTCAGAATTTTTATGAAATTGTGACCCCAGGGCTTAGGATTTTTTCCAAAAAATCTTTTTCTGCCGGTTAAGTTGTCGAGGGCTGATTTCTTTTTCTTTGATAAAAAGCCTTCTGTTTCGACTGCCAAACCTTTCAGGGGAGCATTTGCAACCCTTTGGCACCATTTTTGAGTGAATTACCGAAAGTCAGATTTTTTATGAAATTGTGACCCCGGGGCTTAGGATTTTTTCCAAAAAATCTTTTTCTGCTGGTTAAGTTATCAAGGGCTGATTTCTTTTCCTGTGATGAAATGCCTTTTATTTCGACTGCCAAACCTCTCAACCGTTTGGCACCGGGGCTTAGGATTTTTTCAAAAAAATCTTTTTCTGCCGGTTAAGTTTTCGAGGGCTGATTTCTTTTCCTTTGATAAAAAGTCTCCGGTTTCGACCGCAAAACCTTTCAGGGAAGCATTTGCAACCGTTTGGCACCATTTTTGAGTGAATTACCGAAATTCAGATTTTTTATGAAATTGTGACCCCAGGGTTTAGGATTTTTTCCAAAAAATCTTTTTCTTCCGGTTAAGTTGTCAAGGGCTGATTTCTTTTCCTATGATGAAATGCCTTCTATTTCGACCGCCAAACTTCTCAGGGGAGCATTTGCAACCGTTTGGCACCATTTTTGAGTGATTTGCCGAAAGTCAGATTTTTCATGAAATTGTGACCCCGGGGCTTAGAGATTTTTTCAAAAAAATCTTTTTCTTCCGGTTAAGTTGTCGAGGGCTGATTTCTTTTCCTCTGATAAAAAGCCTTCTGTTTCGACTGCTAAACCTTTCAGGGGAGCATTTGCAACCATTTGGCACTATTTTTGAGTGATTTGCCGAAAGTCAGATTTTTCATGAAATTGTGACCCCGGGGCTTAGGATTTTTTCCAAAAAATCTTTTTCTGCCGGTTAAGTTGTCGAGGGCTGATTTCTTTTCCTGTGATAATTTTGACCGCCAAACCGTTCAGGGAAGCATTTGCCACCGCTTTGCACCATTTTTGAGTTAATTACCGAAAGTCAGATTTTTTATGAAATTGTGACCCCGGGGCTTAGGATTTTTTCAAAAAAAAGTTTTTCTTCCGGTTAAGTTGTCGAGGGTTGATTTATTTCCTGTTATAAAAAGCCTCCTGTTTCGACCGCCAAACCTTTCGGGGGAGCATTTGCAAGTGTTTGGCACAATTTTTGAGTGATTTATCGAAAGTCAGATTTTTTCAGAAATTGTGACCCCGGGGCTTAGGATTTTTTCAAAAAAATCTTTTTCTGCCGGTTAAGTTTTTGAGGGCTGATTTCTTTTCCTTTGATAAAAAGCCTTCAGTTTCGACCGCCAAATCTCTCAGGGGAGCATTTTCAACCGTTTGGCACCATTTTTGAGTGATTTGCCGAAAGTCAGATTTTTCATGAAATTGTGACCCCGGGGCTTAGGATTTTTTTAAAAAAATCTTTTTCTGCCGGTTAAGTTGTCGAGGTCGGATTTCTTTTCCTGTGATTAAATGCCTTCTCTTTCGACCGCCAAACCTCTCAGGGGAGCATTTGTACCCATTTAGCACCATTTTTGAGTGAATTGCCAGAAGTCAGATTTTTTATGAAATTGTGACCCCGGGGCTTAGGATTTTTTCAAAAAAATCTTTTTCTGCCGGTTAAGTTGTCGAGGGCTGATTTCTTTTCCTCTGATAAAAAGCCTTCTGTTTCGACTGCTAAACCTTTCAGGGGAGCATTTGCAACCATTTGGCACTATTTTTGAGTGATTTGCCGAAAGTCAGATTTTTCATGAAATTGTGACCCCGGGGCTTAGGATTTTTTCCAAAAAATCTTTTTCTGCCGGTTAAGTTATCAAGGGCTGATTTCTTTTCCTGTGATGAAATGCCTTCTATTTCGACTGCCAAACCTCTCAACCGTTTGGCACCGGGGCTTAGGATTTTTTCAAAAAAATCTTTTTCTGCCGGTTAAGTTTTCGAGGGCTGATTTCTTTTCCTTTGATAAAAAGTCTCCGGTTTCGACCGCAAAACCTTTCAGGGAAGCATTTGCAACCGTTTGGCACCATTTTTGAGTGAATTACCGAAATTCAGATTTTTTATGAAATTGTGACCCCGGGGCTTAGGATTTTTTTTAAAAAAAGTTTTTCTTCCGGTTAAGTTGTCGAGGGCTGATTTCTTTTCCTGTGATAAAAAGCCTCCGGTTTCGACCGCAAAACCTTTCAGGGAAGCATTTGCAACCGTTTGGCACCATTTTTGAGTGAATTACCGAAATTCAGATTTTTTATGAAATTGTGACCCCGGGGCTTAGGATTTTTTCAAAAAAAAGTTTTTCTTCCGGTTAAGTTGTCGAGGGTTGATTTATTTCCTGTTATAAAAAGCCTCCTGTTTCGACCGCCAAACCTTTCGGGGGAGCATTTGCAAGTGTTTGGCACAATTTTTGAGTGATTTATCGAAAGTCAGATTTTTTCAGAAATTGTGACCCCGGGGCTTAGGATTTTTTCAAAAAAATCTTTTTCTGCCGGTTAAGTTTTTGAGGGCTGATTTCTTTTCCTTTGATAAAAAGCCTTCAGTTTCGACCGCCAAATCTCTCAGGGGAGCATTTTCAACCGTTTGGCACCATTTTTGAGTGATTTGCCGAAAGTCAGATTTTTCATGAAATTGTGACCCCGGGGCTTAGGATTTTTTTAAAAAAATCTTTTTCTGCCGGTTAAGTTGTCGAGGTCGGATTTCTTTTCCTGTGATTAAATGCCTTCTCTTTCGACCGCCAAACCTCTCAGGGGAGCATTTGTACCCATTTAGCACCATTTTTGAGTGAATTGCCAGAAGTCAGATTTTTTATGAAATTGTGACCCCGGGGCTTAGGATTTTTTCAAAAAAATCTTTTTCTGCCGGTTAAGTTGTCGAGGGCTGATTTCTTTTCCTCTGATAAAAAGCCTTCTGTTTCGACTGCTAAACCTTTCAGGGGAGCATTTGCAACCATTTGGCACTATTTTTGAGTGATTTGCCGAAAGTCAGATTTTTCATGAAATTGTGACCCCGGGGCTTAGGATTTTTTCCAAAAAATCTTTTTCTGCCGGTTAAGTTATCAAGGGCTGATTTCTTTTCCTGTGATGAAATGCCTTCTATTTCGACTGCCAAACCTCTCAACCGTTTGGCACCGGGGCTTAGGATTTTTTCAAAAAAATCTTTTTCTGCCGGTTAAGTTTTCGAGGGCTGATTTCTTTTCCTTTGATAAAAAGTCTCCGGTTTCGACCGCAAAACCTTTCAGGGAAGCATTTGCAACCGTTTGGCACCATTTTTGAGTGAATTACCGAAATTCAGATTTTTTATGAAATTGTGACCCCGGGGCTTAGGATTTTTTTTAAAAAAAGTTTTTCTTCCGGTTAAGTTGTCGAGGGCTGATTTCTTTTCCTGTGATAAAAAGCCTTCTGTTTCGACCGCCAAACCTTTCGGGGGAGCATTTGCAACCGTTTGGCACAATTTTTGAGTGAATTAACGAAAGTCAGATTTTTTCAGAAATTCTGACCCAGGGGCTTAGAGATTTTTTCAAAAAAATCTTTTTCTGCTGGTTAAGTTGTCGAGGGCTGTTTTCTTTTCCTGAGATAAAAAGCCTTCTCTTTCGACTGTCAAACCTTTCAGGGAAGCATTTGCAACCGTTTGGCACTATTTTTGAGTGATTTGCCGAAAGTCAGATTTTTCATGAAATTGTGACCCCGGGGGTTAGGATTTTTTCCAAAAAACTTTTTCTTCCGGTTAAGTTGTCGAGGGTTGATTTCTTTTCCTGTGATAAAATGCCACCGGTTTCGACCGCCAAACCTTTCTACTACTTATCAAACCTTTATTAGGCATTATGCAAATAAAACCATAAAAGAGAAAATAGCATATAAAAGCCTTAAAATATATATAGAATGGCAGCAGTTGGCTACATACATATTTATATATATACATATAAAATCAGTGGTTTTCCTTGTTAACCTGCTCCTTGGAGGACTGCTACCAAAAACTCGGCTACCCCCGCCGTTACCCTTTGGTCAACGTCGGATAGGCAGAATCCCACACATTCACCTTGCTGGGGTTCCAGACCACCCAAAAGAGGGGACAGCACGCGTTGACGGAGCGTACTGTACAATGGGCAATGAAAGAGAATATGCTCTACAGTGTCCGGGACATTCATAGAACATCTGCAGAATCTCTTGTTTCTGGGAATGTTTTGATATCTTCCCCTGACAAATGCTGAGGGAAAAACATTCAAACGGGCCAGCATAAAAGCCCTACGTTGGGCTGGGATTATTAATTTAGTGACATAATTGGCTCTGCTATCTAAGATATTTAAATCATAGAATATGGGGAGCAAATTTTGTTTACAGCTGCCATAATATTTTGTCTCTCGACATCCTTTAGTCTAGTTAGGATATTATGGAAAATGTATTGCTCATTAGAATTGTGCAGGGGCTCCAGCTCGATGCCTAAAGATTCAATCTTTTTTTTGAGGTACTGATACAATCTTGATTTATAGGAGTCTTTGAGCAAATCAGCGAGCAGACTTGATGGAGGGCAGCGAAAATGGCAGCGTAACCAGTACTTTATTGAGGTGGACCAGGCCCAATATTCCATTGTGTGTATGCCTATTTCTGCACACATTGTTTCATATTTGATCACAGCTGGGAGTCCAAGAATACGCCTCAGAAAGCTGGAGTGAATCTTTTTTAAATCACTGTTATATGCTTGGACCCATAGCGGGATTCCATAGAATATCTGGGATTGCACTTTTGTTTGAAATATCTGATTGGCCGCAGGAATAAATTGATTACCTTTCTGATAATAAAAACGGGCAACTGCTGATGAGGTGCACTTTGCCTGTTTTATGGCATTTGTGCGATGATTTGCCCACCCTAAATTGCTCTGGAATAAGATTCCCAGATACCTATAGATTTTCACTTGTTGGATTTCTTGCCCTCTTATTTTCCATTTCTCTAATTTCCAACCATTCGAGAAGACCAAAATTTTTGTCTTCTCATAATTTATAGAGAGTTTGTTACATTCACAGTAAAGGATCAGAGAAGATATAAGACGTTTCAGACCCACGCTCGTTAATGATAGTAGGACAGCATCGTCTGCGTATAATAAGAGAGGGACTGGTTTCTGATTAAGTTTAGGGGCATGTGATTCTATTTTTTGAAGGTGATCTGGCAAGTCTGATAAAAATAAATTAAATAGAAAGGGGGCAAGAATACACCCTTGTTTTACCCCTTTCGAGTTTGGGATGTCTGATGCCAAACCTTTCAGGGAAGCATTTGCAACCGTTTGGCACGATTTTTGAGTGAATTACCGAAAGTCAGATTTTTTATGAAATTGTGACCCCAGGGTTTAGGATTTTTTCCAAAAAATCTTTTTCTGCCGGTTAAGTTGTCAAGGGCTGATTTCTTTTCATGTGATGAAATGCCTTCTATTTCAACCGCCAAACCTCTCAACCGTTTGGCACCGGGGCTTAGGATTTTTTCAAAAAAATCTTTTTCTGCCAGTTAAGTTGTCGAGGGCTGATTTCTTTTCCTCTGATAATTTTGACCGCCAAACCGTTCAGGGAAGCATTTGCCACCGCTTTGCACCATTTTTGAGTTAATTACCGAAAGTCAGATTTTTTATGAAATTGTGACCCCGGGGCTTAGGATTTTTTCAAAAAAAAGTTTTTCTTCCGGTTAAGTTGTCGAGGGTTGATTTATTTCCTGTTATAAAAAGCCTCCTGTTTCGACCGCCAAACCTTTCGGGGGAGCATTTGCAAGTGTTTGGCACAATTTTTGAGTGATTTATCGAAAGTCAGATCTTTTCAGAAATTGTGACCCCGGGGCATAGGATTTTTTCAAAAAAATCTTTTTCTGCCGGTTAAGTTTTTGAGGGCTGATTTCTTTTCCTTTGATAAAAAGCCTTCAGTTTCGACCGCCAAATCTCTCAGGGGAGCATTTTCAACCGTTTGGCACCATTTTTGAGTGATTTGCCGAAAGTCAGATTTTTCATGAAATTGTGACCCCGGGGCTTAGGATTTTTTTAAAAAAATCTTTTTCTGCCGGTTAAGTTGTCGAGGTCGGATTTCTTTTCCTGTGATTAAATGCCTTCTGTTTCGACCGCCAAACCTCTCAGGGGAGCATTTGTACCCATTTAGCACCATTTTTGAGTGAATTGCCAGAAGTCAGATTTTTTATGAAATTGTGACCCCGGGGCTTAGGATTTTTTCAAAAAAATCTTTTTCTGCCGGTTAAGTTGTCGAGGGCTGATTTCTTTTCCTCTGATAAAAAGCCTTCTGTTTCGACTGCTAAACCTTTCAGGGGAGCATTTGCAACCATTTGGCACCATTTTTGAGTGAATTGCCAGAAGTCAGATTTTTTATGAAATTGTGACCCCGGGGCTTAGGATTTTTCCAAAAAACCTTTTTCTGCCGGTTAAGTTGTCGAGGGCTGATTTCTTTTCCTGTGATAAAAAGCCTCCTGTTTCGACCGCCAAACCTTTCGGGGGAGCATTTGCAACCGTTTGGCACAATTTTTGAGTGAATTAACGAAAGTCAGATTTTTTCAGAAATTGTGACCCCGGGGCTTAGGATTTTTTTTAAAAAAAGTTTTTCTTCCGGTTAAGTTGTCGATGGCTGATTTCTTTTCCTGTGATACAAAGCCTTCTGTTTCGACCGCCAAACCTTTCGGGGGAGCATTTGCAACCGTTTGGCACAATTTTTGAGTGAATTAACGAAAGTCAGATTTTTTCAGAAATTGTGACCCAGGGGCTTAGAGATTTTTTCAAAAAAATCTTTTTCTGCTGGTTAAGTTGTCGAGGGCTGTTTTCTTTTCCTGCGATAAAAAGCCTTCTCTTTCGACTGTCAAACCTTTCAGGGAAGCATTTGCAACCGTTTGGCACTATTTTTGAGTGATTTGCCGAAAGTCAGATTTTTTATGAAATTGTGACCCCGGGGCTTAGGATTTTTTTCAAAAAAATCTTTTTCTGCCGGTTATGTTGTCGAGGGCTGATTTCTTTTCCTTAGATAAAAAGCCTTCTGTTTCGACTGCCAAACCTTTCAGGGGAGCATTTGCAACCGTTTGCCACCATTTTTGAGTGATTTGCCAAAAGTCAGATTTGTTATGAAATTGTGACCCCGGAGCTTAGGATTTTTTACAAAAAACTTTTTCTTCCGGTTAAGTTGTCGAGGGTTGATTTCTTTTCCTGTGAGAAAATGCCACCGCTTTCGACCGCCAAACCTTTCAGGGAAGCATTTGCAACCGTTTGGCACCATTTTTGAGTGAATTACCGAAAGTCAGATTTTTTATGAAATTGTGACCCCGGGGCTTAGGATTTTTTCCAAAAAATCTTTTTCTGCCGGTTAAGTTGTCAAGGGCTGATTTCTTTTCCTGTGATGAAATGCCTTCTATTTCGACTGCCAAACCTCTCAACCGTTTGGCACCGGGGCTTAGTATTTTTTCAAAAAAATCTTTTTCTGCCGGTTAAGTTGTCGAGGGCTGATTTCTTTTCCTGTGATAAAAAGCCTCCGGTTTCGACCGCCAAACCGCTCAGGGGAGCATTTGCAACCGTTTGGCACCATTTTTGAGTGATTTGCCGAAAGTCAGATTTTTTATGAAACGGTGACCCTGGGGCTTAGGATTTTTTCAAAAAAATCTTTTTGTGCCAGTTAAGTTGTCGAGGGCTGATTTCTTTTCCTGTGATAAAAAGCCTCCTGTTTCGACCGCCAAACCTTTCGGAGGAGCATTTGCAACCGTTTGGCACAATTTTTGAGTGAATTAACGAAAGTCAGATTTTTTATGAAATTGTGACCCCGGGGCTTAGGAATTTTTCAAAAAAAACTTTTTCTTCCGGTTAAGTTGTTGAGGGCTGATTTCTTTTCCTGTGATGGAATGCCTTCTATTTCGACCGCCAAACCTTTCAGGGGAGCATTTGCAACCGTTTGGCACCATTATTGAGTGATTTGCCAAAATTAAGATTTTTTATGAAATTGTGACCCCGGGGCTTAGGATTTTTTCAAAAAAAAGTTTTTTTTCCGGTTAAGTTGTCGAGGGCAAATTTCTTTTCCTGTGATAAAAAGCCTTTTGTTTCGACTGTCAAACCTCTCAGGGGAGGATTTGCAACTGTTTGGCAAAATTGTTGAGTGATTTTCCGAAAGTCAGAATTTTTATGAAATTGTGACCCCAGGGCTTAGCATTTTTTCAAAAAAATGTTTTTCTGCCGGTTCCGTTGTCGAGGGCTGATTTCTTTTCCTGTGATAAAAAGTCTTCTGTTTCGACCGCCAAACCTCTCAGGGGAGGATTTTCAACCATTTGGCACAATTTTTGAGTGAATTAACGAAAGTCAGATTTTTTCAGAAATTGTGACCCAGGGTCTTAGGATTTTTTCAAAAAAAAGTTTTTCTTCCGGTTAAGTTGTCGAGGGCTGATTTCTTTTCCTGTGATAAAAAGCCTTCTGTTTCGACCGCCAAACCTTTCGGGGGAGCATTTGCAACCGTTTGGAACAATTTTTGAGTGAATTAACGAAAGTCAGATTTTTTCAGAAATTGTGACCCAGGGGCTTAGAGATTTTTTCAAAAAAATCTTTGTCTGCCGGTTATGTTGTCGAGGGCTGATTTCTTTTCCTTTGATAAAAAGCCTTCTGTTTCGACTGCCAAACCTTTCAGGGGAGCATTTGCAACCGTTTGCCACCATTTTTGAGTGATTTGCCAAAAGTCAGATTTTTTATGAAATTGTGACCCCTGGGATTAGGATTTTTTCCAAAAAACTTTTTCTTCCGGTTCAGTTGTCGAGGGTTGATTTCTTTTCCTGTGATAAAATGCCACCGGTTTCGACCGCCAAACTTTTCAGGGAAGCATTTGCAACCATTTGGCACCATTTTTGAGTGAATTACCGAAAGTCAGATTTTTTATGAAATTGTGACCCCGGGGCTTAGGATTTTTTCCAAAAAATCTTTTTCTGCCGGTTAAGTTGTCAAGGGCTGATTTCGTTTCCTGTGATGAAATGCCTTCTATTTCGACCGCCAAACCTCTCAACCGTTTGGCACCGGGGCTTAGGATTTTTTCAAAAAAATCTTTTTCTGCCAGTTAAGTTGTCGAGGGCTGATTTCTTTTCCTGTGATAAAAAGGCTTCTGTTTCGACCGTCAAACCTCTCAGGGGAGGCTTTGCAACTGTTTGGCAAAATTTTTGAGTGATTTTCCGAAAGTCAGATTTTTTATGAAATTGTGACCCCGGGGCTTAGCATTTTTACAAAATATTTTTTTTCTGCCGGTTCCGTTGTCGAGGGCTGATTTCTTTTCATGTGATAAAAAGCCTTCTGTTTCGACTGCTAAACCTTTCAGGGGAGCATTTGTAACCGTTTGGCACCATTTTTGAGTGATTTGCCAGAAGTCAGATTTTTTTATGAAATTGTGACCCCGGGGCTTAGGATTTTTTCAAAGAAATCATTTTCTGCCAGTTAAGTTGTCGAGGTCTGATTTCTTTTCCTGTGATTAAATGCCTTCTGTTTCGACCGCCAAACCTCTCAGGGGAGCATTTGTAACCATTTGGCACCATTTTTGAGTGAATTGCCAGAAGTCAGATTTTTTATGAAATTGTGACCCCGGGGCTTAGGATTTTTTCAAAAAAACCTTTTCTTCCGGTTAAGTTGTCAAGGGCTGATTTCTTTTCGTGTGATAAAAAGCCTTCTGTTTCGACTGCTAAACCTTTCAGGGGAGCATTTGTAACCGTTTGGCACCATTTTTGAGTGATTTGCCGAAAGTGAGATTTTTCATGAAATTGTGACCCCGGGGCTTAGGATTTTTTCAAAAAAATCTTTTTCTGCCGGTTAAGTTGTCGAGGTCTGATTTCTTTTCCTGTGATTAAATGCCTTCTGTTTCGACCGCCAAACCTCTCAGGGGAGCATTTGCAACCATTTGGCACCATTTTTGAGTGAATTGCCAGAAGTCAGATTTTTTATGAAATTGTGACCCCGGGGCTTAGGATTTTTTCAAAAAAATCTTTTTCTGCCGGTTAAGTTGTCGAGGGCTGATTTCGTTTCCTGTGATGAAATGCTTTCTATTTCGACCGCCAAACCTCTCAACCGTTTGGCACCGGGGCTTAGGATTTTTTCAAAAAAATCTTTTTCTGCCAGTTAAGTTGTCGAGGGCTGATTTCTTTTCCTTTGATAAAAAGCCTTCTGTTTTGACTGCTAAACCTTTCAGGGGAGCATTTGTAACCGTTTGGCACCATTTTTGAGTGATTTGCCGAAAGTCAGATTTTTCATGAAATTGTGACCCCGGGGCTTAGGATTTTTTTCAAAAAAAATCTTTTTCTGCCGGTTAAGTTGTCGAGGGCTGATTTCTTTTCCTGTGATAAAAAGCCTTCTGTTTCGACTGCTAAACCTTTCAGGGGAGCATTTGTAACCATTTGGCACCATTTTTGAGTGATTTGCCGAAAGTGAGATTTTTCATGAAATTGTGACCCCGGGGCTTAGGATTTTTTTAAAAAAATCTTTTTCTCCCGGTTAAGTTGTCGAGGGCTGATTTCTTTTCCTGTGATAAAAAGCCTTCTGTTTCGACTGCTAAACCTTTCAGGGGAGCATTTGCAACCGTTTGGCACCATTTTTGAGTGAATTGCCAGAAGTCAGATTTTTTTATGAAATTGTGACCCTGGGGCTTAGGATTTTTTCAAAAAAATCTTTTTCTGCCGGTTAATTTGTCGAGGTCTGATTTCTTTTCCTGTGATAAAAAGCCTTCTGTTTCGACAGCCAAACCTCTCAGGGGAGCATTTACAACCGTTTGTCACCATTTTTGAGTGATTTGCCGAAAGTCAGATTTTTTATGAAATCTTTTTCTGCCGGTTAAGTTGTCGAGGTCTGATTTCTGTTCCTGTGATAAAATGCCTTCTGTTTCGACCGCCAAACCTCTCAGGGGAGGATTTTCAACCGTTTGGAACAATTTTTGAGTGAATTAACGAAAGTTAGATTTTTTATGAAATTGTGACCCCGGGGCTTAGGATTTTTTCAAAAAAACTTTTTCTTCCGGTTAAGTTGTCGAGGGCTGATTTCTTTTCCTGTGATAAAAAGCCTTCTGTTTCGACCGCCAAACCTTTCCGGGGAGCATTTGCAACCCTTTAGCACCATTTTTGAGTGAATTGCCGAAAGTCAGATTTTTTATAAAATTGTGACCCCGGGGCTTAGGATTTTTCCAAAAAACCTTTTTCTGCCGGTTAAGTTGTCGAGGGCTGATTTCTTTTCCTGTGAGAAAAAGCCTCCTGTTTCGACCGCCAAACCTTTCCGGGGAGCATTTGCAACCGTTTGGCACAATTTTTGAGTGAATTAACGAAAGTCAGATTTTTTCAGAAATTGTGACCCCGGGGATTAGGATTTCTTCATAAAAAAGTTTTTCTTCCGGTTAAGTTGTCGATGGCTGATTTCTTTTCCTGTGATAAAAAGGCTTCTGTTTTGACCCTCAAACCTCTCAGGGGAGGATTTGAAACTGTTTGGCAAAATTTTTGAGTGATTTTCCGAAAGTCAGATTTTTTATGAAATTGTGACCCCAGGGCTTAGCATTTTTACAAAAAATTGTTTTTCTGCCGGTTCCGTTCTCGAGGGCTGATTTCTTTTCCTGTGATAAAAAGGCTTCTGTTTCGACTGCTAAACCTTTCAGGGGAGCATTTGTAACCATTTGGCACCATTTTTGAGTGAATTGCCAGAAGTCAGATTTTTTATGAAATTGTGACCCCGGGGCTTAGGATTTTTTCAAAAAAACTTTTTCTTCCGGTTAAGTTGTCAAGGGCTGATTTCTTTTCGTGTGATAAAAAGCCTTCTGTTTCGACTGCTAAACCTTTCAGGGGAGCATTTGTAACCGTTTGGCACCATTTTTGAGTGATTTGCCGAAAGTGAGATTTTTCATGAAATTGTGACCCCGGGGCTTAGGATTTTTTTAAAAAAATCTTTTTCTCCCGGTTAAGTTGTCGAGGGCTGATTTCTTTTCCTGTGATAAAAAGCCTTCTGTTTCGACTGCTAAACCTTTCAGAGGAGCATTTGCAACCGTTTGGCACCATTTTTGAGTGAATTGCCAGAAGTCAGATTTTTTTATGAAATTGTGACCCCGGGGCTTAGGATTTTTTCAAAGAAATCTTTTTCTGCCGGTTAAGTTGTCGAGGTCTGATTTCTTTTCCTGTGATTAAATGCCTTCTGTTTCGACCGCCAAACCTCTCAGGGGAGCATTTGTAACCATTTGGCACCATTTTTGAGTGAATTGCCAGAAGTCAGATTTTTTATGAAATTGTGACCCCGGGGCTTAGGATTTTTTCAAAAAAACTTTTTCTTCCGGTTAAGTTGTCAAGGGCTGATTTCTTTTCGTGTGATAAAAAGCCTTCTGTTTCGACTGCTAAACCTTTCAGGGGAGCATTTGTAACCGTTTGGCACCATTTTTGAGTGATTTGCCGAAAGTGAGATTTTTCATGAAATTGTGACCCCGGGGCTTAGGATTTTTTTAAAAAAATCTTTTTCTCCCGTTTAAGTTGTCGAGGGCTGATATGTTTTCCTGTGATAAAAAGCCTTCTGTTTCGACTGCTAAACCTTTCAGAGGAGCATTTGCAACCGTTTGGCACCATTTTTGAGTGAATTGCCAGAAGTCAGATTTTTTTATGAAATTGTGACCGCGGGGTTTAGGATTTTTTCAAAGAAATCTTTTTCTGCCGTTACAGATGGGTAGCCGTGTTGGTCTGCCATAGTCAAAACAAAAAGTCTGCCATAGTCAAAACAAAAAAAAATTCCTTCCAGTAGCACCTTAAAGACCAACTAAGTTAGTTCTTGGTATGAGCTTTCGTGTGCATGCACACTTCTTCAGATACACTTCTTCTGCCGGTTAAGTTGTCGAGGGCAAATTTCTTTTCTTGTGATAAAAAGCCTTCTGTTTCGACCGCCAAATCTCTCAGGTGAGCATTTGCAACCGTTTGTCACTATTTTTGAGTGATTTGCCAAAAGTCAGATTTTTTATGAAATTGTGACCCCGGGGCTTAGGATTTTTTCAAAAAAAAGTTTTTCTTCCGGTTAAGTTGTCGAGGGCTGATTTCTTTTCCTTTGATAAAAAGCCTTCTGTTTAGACTGCCAAACCTTTCAGGGGAGCATTTGCAACCGTTTGCCACCATTTTTGAGTGATTTGCCAAAAGTCAGATTTTTTATGAAATTGTGACCCCGGGGCTTAGGATTTTTTACAAAAAACTTTTTCTTCCGGTTAAGTTGTCGAGGGTTGATTTCTTTTCCTGTGAGAAAATGCCTTCTATTTCGACCGCCAAATCTCTCAGGGGAGCATTTGCAACCATTTGGCTCCATTATTGAGTGATTTGCCAAAATTAAGATTTTTTATGAAATTGTGACCCCGGGGCTTAGGATTTTTTCAAAAAAAAGTTTTTCTTCCGGTTAAGTTGTCGAGGGCAAATTTCTTTTCCTGTGATAAAAAGCCTTCTGTTTCGACCGCCAAATCTCTCAGGTGAGCATTTGCAACCGTTTTGTCACTATTTTTGAGTGATTTGCCAAAAGTCAGATTTTTTATGAAATTGTGACCCCGGGGCTTAGGATTTTTTCAAAAAAAAGTTTTTCTTCCGGTTAAGTTGTCAATAGCTGATTTCTTTTCCTGTGATAAAAAGCCTTCTGTTTCGACCGTCAAACCTCTCAGGGGAGGATTTGCAACTGTTTGGCAAAATTTTTGAGTGATTTTCCGAAAGTCAGATTTTTTATGAAATTGTGACCCCGGGGCTTAGGATTTTTTCCAAAAAATCTTTTTCTGCCGGTTAAGTTGTCAAGGGCTGATTTCTTTTCCTGTGATGAAATGGCTTCTATTTCGACTGCCAAACCTCTCAACCGTTTGGCACCGGGGCTTAGTATTTTTTCAAAAAAATCTTTTTCTGCCGGTTAAGTTGTCGAGGGCTGATTTCTTTTCCTGTGATAAAAAGCCTCCGGTTTCGACCGCCAAACTGCTCAGGGGAGCATTTGCAACCGTTTGGCACCATTTTTGAGTGATTTGCCGAAAGTCAGATTTTTTATGAAACTGTGACCCTGGGGCTTAGGATTTTTTCAAAAAAATCTTTTTGTGCCAGTTAAGTTGTCGAGGGCTGATTTCTTTTCCTGTGATAAAAAGCCTCCTGTTTTGACCGCCAAACCTTTCGGAGGAGCATTTGCAACCGTTTGGCACAATTTTTGAGTGAATTAACGAAAGTCTGATTTTTTATGAAATCGTGACCCCGGGGCTTAGGAATTTTTCAAAAAAAACTTTTTCTTCCGGTTAAGTTGTTGAGGGCTGATTTCTTTTCCTGTGATGGAATGCCTTCTATTTCGACCGCCAAATCTCTCAGGGGAGCATTTGCAACCGTTTGGCACCATTATTGAGTGATTTGCCAAAATTAAGATTTTTTATGAAATTGTGACCCCGGGGCTTAGGATTTTTTCAAAAAAAAGTTTTTCTTCCGGTTAAGTTGTCGAGGGCAAATTTCTTTTCCTGTGATAAAAAGCCTTCTGTTTCGACCGTCAAAGCTCTCAGGGGAGGATTTGCAACTGTTTGGCAAAATTGTTGAGTGATTTTCCGAAAGTCAGAATTTTTATGAAATTGTGACCCCGGGGCTTAGCATTTTTTCAAAAAAATGTTTTTCTGCCGGTTCCATTGTCGAGGGCTGATTTCTTTTCCTGTGATAAAAAGTCTTCTGTTTCGACCGCCAAACCTCTCAGGGGAGGATTTTCAACCGTTTGGCACCATTTTTGAGTGATTTGCCAAAAGTCAGATTTTTTATGAAATTGTGACCCCTGGGCTTAGGATTTTTTCCAAAAAACTTTTTCTTCCGGTTAAGTTGTCGAGGGTTGATTTCTTTTCCTGTGAGAAAATGCCAACGGTTTCAACCGCCAAACCTTTCAGGGAAGCATTTGCAACCGTTTGGCACCATTTTTGAGTGAATTACCGAAAGTCAGATTTTTTATGAAATTGTGACCCCGGGGCTTAGGATTTTTTCCAAAAAATCTTTTTCTGCCGGTTAAGTTGTTGAGGGCTGATTTCTTTTCCTGTGATGGAATGCCTTCTATTTCGACCGCCAAATCTCTCAGGGGAGCATTTGCAACCGTTTGGCACCATTATTGAGTGATTTGCCAAAATTAAGATTTTTTATGAAATTGTGACCCCGGGGCTTAGGATTTTTTCAAAAAAAAGTTTTTCTTCCGGTTAAATTGTCGAGGGCTGATTTCTTTTTCTGTGATAAAAAGCCTCCGGTTTCGACCGCCAAATTGCTCAGGGGAGCATTTGCAACCGTTTGGCACCATTTTTGAGTGATTTGCCGAAAGTCAGATTTTTTATGAAACTGTGACCCTGGGGCTTAGGATTTTTTCAAAAAAATCTTTTTGTGCCAGTTAAGTTGTCGAGGGCTGATTTCTTTTCCTGTGATAAAAAGCCTCCTGTTTCGACCGCCAAACCTTTCGGAGGAGCATTTGCAACCGTTTGGCACAATTTTTGAGTGAATTAACGAAAGTCTGATTTTTTATGAAATCGTGACCCCGGGGCTTAGGATTTTTTCCAAAAAACTTTTTCTTCCGGTTAAGTTGTCGAGGGTTGATTTCTTTTCCTGTGAGAAAAAGCCTCCTGTTTCGACCGCCAAACCTTTCAGGGGAGCATTTGTAACCGTTTGGCACAATTTTTGAGTGAATTAACGAAAGTCAGATTTTTTCATAAATTGTGACCCCGGGGCTTAGGATTTTTTCAAAAAAAAGTTTTTCTTCCGGTTAAGTTGTCGATGGCTGATTTCTTTTCCTGTGATAAAAAGCCTTCTGTTTTGACTGCTAAACCTTTCAGGGGAGCATTTGTAACCATTTGGCTCCATTTTTGAGTGAATTGCCAGAAGTCAGATTTTTTATGAAATTGTGACCCCGGGGCTTAGGATTTTTTCAAAAAAATCTTTTTCTCCCGGTTAAGTTGTCGAGGGCTGATTTCTTTTCCTGTGATAAAAAGCCTTCTGTTTCGACTGCTAAACCTTTCAGAGGAGCATTTGCAACCGTTTGGCACCATTTTTGAGTGAATTGCCAGAAGTCAGATTTTTTATGAAATTGTGACCCCGGGGCTTAGGATTTTTTCAAAAAAATCTTTTTTTGCCGGTTAAGTTGTCAAGGGCTGATTTCTTTTCCTGTGATAAAAAGCCTTCTGTTTTGACTGCTAAACCTTTCAGGGGAGCATTTGTAATTATTTGGCACCATTTTTGAGTGAATTGCCGAAAGTCAGATTTTTTATGAAATTGTGACCCCGGGGCTTAGGATTTTTCCAAAAAACCTTTTTCTGCCGGTTAAGTTGTCGAGGGCTGATTTCTTTTCCTGTGAGAAAAAGCCTCCTGTTTCGACCGCCAAACCTTTCGGGGGAGCATTTGCAACCGTTTGGCACAATTTTTGAGTGAATTAACGAAAGTCAGATTTTTTCAGAAATTGTGACCCCGGGGCTTAGGATTTTTTCAAAAAAAAGTTTTTCTTCCGGTTAAGTTGTCGATGGCTGATTTCTTTTCCTGTGATAAAAAGCCTTCTGTTTCGACCGTCAAACCTCTCAGGGGAGGATTTGCAACTGTTTGGCAAAATTTTTGAGTGATTTTCCGAAAGTCAGATTTTTTATGAAATTGTTACCCCGGGTCTTAGGATTTTTTCAAAAAAAAGTTTTTCTTCCGGTTAAGTTGTCGAGGGCTGATTTCTTTTCCTGTGATAAAAAGCCTTCTGTTTCGACCGCCAAACCTCTCAGGGGAGGATTTTCAACCGTTTGGCACCATTTTTGAGTGATTTGCCAAAAGTCAGATTTTTTATGAAATTGTGACCCCGGGGCTTAGGATTTTTTTTAAAAAAAAGTTTTTCTTCCGGTTAAGTTGTCGAGGGCTGATTTCTTTTCCTGTGATAAAAAGCCTTCTGTTTCGACCGCCAAAGCTTTCGGGGGAGCATTTGCAACCATTTGGCACAATTTTTGAGTGAATTAACGAAAGTCAGATTTTTTCAGAAATTCTGACCCAGGGGCTTAGAGATTTTTTCAAAAAAATCTTTTTCTGCCGGTTAAGTGTTCGAGGGCTGTTTTCTTTTCCTGGGATAAAAAGCCTTCTCTTTCGACTGTCAAACCTTTCAGGGAAGCATTGGCAACCGTTTGGCACCATTTTTGAGTGAATTGCCGAAAGTCAGATTTTTTATGAAACTGTGACCCCGGGGCTTAGGATTTTTTCAAAAAAAAGTTTTTCTTCCGGTTAAGTTGTCGAGGGCTGATTTCTTTTCCTGTGATAAAAAGCCTTCTGTTTCGACCGCCAAACCTTTCGGGGGAGCATTTGCAACCGTTTGGCACCATGTTTGAGTGATTTGCCAAAAGTCAGATTTTTTATGAAATTGTGACCCCGGGGCTTAGGATTTTTTCCAAAAAACTTTTTCTTCCGGTTAAGTTGTCGAGGGTTGATTTCTTTTCCTGTGATAAAATGCCACCGGTTTCGACCGCCAAACTTTTCAGGGAAGCATTTGCAACCGTTTGGCACCATTTTTGAGTGAATTACCGAAAGTCAGATTTTTTATGAAATTGTGACCCCGGGGCTTAGGATTTTTTCCAAAAAATCTTTTTCTGCCGGTTAAATTGTCGAGGGCTGATTTCTTTTCCTTTGATAAAAAGCCTTCTGTTTCGACTGCCAAACCTATCAGGGGAGCATTTTCAACCGTTTGGCAACATTTTTGAGTGAATTGCCAAAAGTCAGATTTTTTATGAAATTGTGACCCCGGGGCTTAGGATTTTTTCAAAAAAATGTTTTTCTTCCTGTTAAGTTCTCCAGGGCTGATTTCTTTTCCTGTGATAATTTCGACCGCCAAACCTTTCAGGGAAGCATTTGCAACCGTTTGGCAACATTTTTGAGTGAATTGCCAAAAGTCAGATTTTTTATGAAATTGTGACCCCGGGGCTTAGGGTTTTTTTTCAAAAAAATCTTCATCTGCCGGTTAAGTTGTCGAGGGCTGATTTCTTTTCCTTTGAAAAAAAGCCTTCTGTTTCGACCGCTAAACCTTTCAGGGGAGCATTTGCAACCGTTTGGCACCATTTTTGAGTGATTTGCCAAAAGTCAGTTTTTTTCTGAAATTGTGACCCTGGGGCTTAGGATTTTTTCAAAAAAAATGTTTTTCTGCCGGTTAAGTTGTCGAGGGCTGATTTCTTTTCCTGGGATAAAAAGCCTTCTGTTTCGACCGCCAAACCTCTCAGGGGAGCATTTACAACGGTTTGTCACCATTTTTGAGTGATTTGCTGAAAGTCAGATTTTTTTAAAAAAACTTTTTCTTCCGGTTAAGTTGTGGAGGGCTGATGTCTTTTCCTTTGATAAAAAGCCTTCTGTTTCGACCGCCAAACCTCTCAGGGGAGCATTTACAACGGTTTGTCACCATTTTTGAGTGATTTGCTGAAAGTCAGATTTTTTTAAAAAAACTTTTTCTTCCGGTTAAGTTGTCGAGGACTGATTCCTTCTCCTGTGATAAAAAGCCTTCAGTTTCGACCGCCAAACCTCTCAGGGGAGCATTTGCAACCGTTTGGCACCATTTTTGAGTGAATTGCCAGAAGTCAGATTTTTTATGAAATTGTGACCCCGGGGCTTAGGATTTTTTCAAAAAAATCTTATTTTGCCGGTTAAGTTGTCGAGGGCTGATTTCTTTTCCTGTGATAAAAAGCCTTCAGTTTCGACCGCCAAACCTCTTAGGGGAGCATTTGCAACCGTTTGGCACCATTTTTGAGTGAATTGCCAGAAGTCAGATTTTTTATGAAATTGTGACCCCGGGGCTTAGGATTTTTTCAAAATAATATTTTTCTGCCAGTTAAGTTGTCGAGGGCTGATGTCTTTTCCTTTGATAAAAAGCCTTCTGTTTCGACTGCCGAACCTCTCAGGGGAGGATTTGCAACTGTTTGGCACCATTTTTGAGTGATTTGCCGAAAGTCATATTTTTTATGAAACTGTGACCCCGGGGTTTAGGATTTTTTCAAAAAAATCTTTTTCTCCTGGTTAAGTTGTCGAGGGCTGATTTCTTTTCCTGTGATAAAAAGCCTTCTGTTTCGACTGCTAAACCTTTCAGGCGAGCATTTGTAACCGTTTGGCACCATTTTTGAGTGATTTGCCGAAAGTCAGATTTTTCATGAAATTGTGACCCCGGGGTTTAGGATTTTTTAAAAAATCTTTTTCTCCCGGTTAAGTTGTCGAGGGCTGATTTCTTTTCCTATGATAAAAAGCCTTCTGTTTCGAATGCTAAACCTTTCAGGGGAGCATTTGTAACCATTTGGCACCATTTTTGAGTGAATTTCCAAAAGTCAGATTTTTTATGAAATTGTGACCCCGGGGCTTAGGGTTTTTTTTCAAAAAAATCTTCTTCTGCCGGTTAAGTTGTCGAGGGCTGATTTCTTTTCCTTTGATAAAAAGCCTTCTGTTTCGACCGCCAAACCTTTCAGGGGAGCATTTGCAACAGTTTGGCACCATTTTTGAGTGATTTGCCAAAAGTCAGTTTTTTTCTGAAATTGTGACCCCGGGCCTTAGGATTTTTTCAAAAAAATGTTTTTCTGCCGGTTAAGTTGTCGAGGGCTGATTTCTTTTCCTGGGATAAAAAGCCTTCTATTTCGACCGCCAAACCTCTCAGGGGAGCATTTACAACGGTTTGTCACCATTTTTGAGTGATTTGCTGAAAGTCAGATTTTTTTAAAAAAACTTTTTCTTCCGGTTAAGTTGTCGAGGGCTGATTTCCTTTCCTGTGATAAAAAGCCTTCTGTTTCGACCGCCAAACCTTTCAGGGACGCATTTGCAATCGTTTGGCACCATTTCTGAGTGAATTGCCGAAAGTCAGATTTTTTATGAAATTGTGACCCCAGGGCTTAGGGTTTTTTTCAAAAAAATCTTTTTCTGCCGGTTAAGTTGTCGAGGGCTGATTTCTTTTCCTTTGATAAAAAGCCTTCTGTTTCGACTGCCAAACCTTTCAGGGGAGCATTTGCAACCGTTTGGCAGCATTTTTGAGAGATTTGCCAAAAGTCAGATTTTTTCTGAAATTGTGACCCCGGGGCTTAGGATTTTTTCAAAAAAATGTTTTTCTTCCTGTTAAGTTGTCCAGGGCTGATTTCTTTTCCTGTGATAATTTCGACCGCCAAACCTTTCAGGGAAGCATTTGCAACCGTTTGGCAACATTTTTGAGTGAATTGCCAAAAGTCAGATTTTTTATGAAATTGTGACCCCGGGGCTTAGGGTTTTTTTTCAAAAAAATCTTCTTCTGCCGGTTAAGTTGTCGAGGGCTGATTTCTTTTCCTTTGATAAAAAGCCTTCTGTTTCGACCGCTAAACCTTTCAGGGGAGCATTTGCAACCCTTTGGCACCATTTTTGAGTGATTTGCCAAAAGTCAGTTTTTTTCTGAAATTGTGACCCTGGGGCTTAGGATTTTTTCAAAAAAATGTTTTTCTGCCGGTTAAGTTGTCGAGGGCTGATTTCTTTTCCTGGGATAAAAAGCCTTCTGTTTCGACCGCCAAACCTCTCAGGGGAGCATTTACAACGGTTTGTCACCATTTTTGAGTGATTTGCTGAAAGTCAGATTTTTTTAAAAAAACTTTTTCTTCCGGTTAAGTTGTCGAGGGCTGATGTCTTTTCCTTTGATAAGAAGCCTTCTGTTTCGACCGCCAAACCTCTCAGGGGAGCATTTACAACGGTTTGTCACCATTTTTGAGTGATTTGCTGAAAGTCAGATTTTTTTTAAAAAACTTTTTCTTCCGGTTAAGTTGTCGAGGACTGATTCCTTCTCCTGTGATAAAAAGCCTTCAGTTTCGACCGCCAAACCTCTCAGGGGAGCATTTGCAACCGTTTGGCACCATTTTTGAGTGAATTGCCAGAAGTCAGATTTTTTTATGAAATTGTGACCCCGGGGCTTAGGATTTTTTCAAAAAAATCTTATTTTGCCGGTTAAGTTGTCAAGGGCTGATTTCTTTTCCTGTGATAAAAAGCCTTCTGTTTCGACTGCTAAACCTTTCAGGGGAGCATTTGTAACCGTTTGGCACCATTTTTGAGTGATTTGCCGAAAGTCAGATTTTTCATGAATTTGTGACCCCGGGGTTTAGGATTTTTTCAAAAAAATCTTTTTCAGCCGGTTAAGTTGTCGAGGACTCATTCCTTTTCCTGTGATAAAAAGTCTTCAGTTTCGACCGCCAAACCTCTCAGGGGAGCATTTGCAACCGTTTGGCACCATTTTTGAGTGTATTGCCAGAAGTCAGATTTTTTATGAAATTGTGACCCCGGGGCTTAGGATTTTTTTCAAAAAAAAGTTTTTCTTCCGGTTAAGTTGTCGAGGGCTGATATCTTTTCCTGTGATAAAAAGCCTCCTGTTTCGACCGCCAAACCTTATGGGGGAGCATTTGCAACCGTTTGGCAAATTTTTCAGTGAATTAACGAAAGTCAGATTTTTCATGAAATTGTGACCCCGGGTCTTAGGATTTTTTCAAAAAAATCTTTTTCTCCCAGTTAAGTTGTCGACGGCTGATTTCTTTTCCTTTGATAAAAAGCATTCTGTTTCGACTGCCAAACCTTTCAGGGGAGCATTTGCAACCGTTTGGCACCATTTTTGAGTGATTTGCCAAAAGTCAGATTTTTTCTGAAATTGTGACCCCGGGGCTTAGGATTTTTTCAAAAAAATGTTTTTCTTCCTGTTAAGTTGTCCAGGGCTGATTTCTTTTCCTGTGATAATTTCGACCGCCAAACCTTTCAGGGAAGCATTTGCAACCGTTTGGCAACATTTTTGAGTGAATTGCCAAAAGTCAGATTTTTTATGAAATTGTGACCCCGGGGCTTAGGGTTTTTTTTCAAAAAAATCTTCTTCTGCCGGTTAAGTTGTCGAGGGCTGATTTCTTTTCCTTTGATAAAAAGCCTTCTGTTTCGACCGCTAAACCTTTCAGGGGAGCATTTGCAACCCTTTGGCACCATTTTTGAGTGATTTGCCAAAAGTCAGTTTTTTTCTGAAATTGTGACCCTGGGGCTTAGGATTTTTTCAAAAAAATGTTTTTCTTCCGGTTAAGTTGTCGAGGGCTGATTTCTTTTCCTGTGATAAAAAGCCTCCTGTTTCGACCGCCAAACCTTATGGGGGAGCATTTGCAACCGTTTGGCAAATTTTTGAGTGAATTAACGAAAGTCAGATTTTTCATGAAATTGTGACCCCGGGTCTTAGGATTTTTTCAAAAAAATCTTTTTCTCCCAGTTAAGTTGTCGACGGCTGATTTCTTTTCCTTTGATAAAAAGCCTTCTGTTTCGACTGCCAAACCTTTCAGGGGAGCATTTGCAACCGTTTGGCACCATTTTTGAGTGATTTGCCAAAAGTCAGATTTTTTCTGAAATTGTGACCCCGGGGCTTAGGATTTTTTCAAAAAAATGTTTTTCTTCCTGTTAAGTTGTCCAGGGCTAATTTCTTTTCCTGTGATAATTTCGACCGCCAAACCTTTCAGGGAAGCATTTGCAACCGTTTGGCAACATTTTTGAGTGATTTGCCAAAAGTCAGTTTTTTTCTGAAATTGTGACCCTGGGGCTTAGGATTTTTTCAAAAAAATGTTTTTCTGCCGGTTAAGTTGTCGAGGGCTGATTTCTTTTCCTGGGATAAAAAGCCTTCTGTTTCGACCGCCAAACCTCTCAGGGGAGCATTTACAACGGTTTGTCACCATTTTTGAGTGATTTGCTGAAAGGCAGATTTTTTTAAAAAAACTTTTTCTTCTGGTTAAGTTGTCGAGGGCTGATGTCTTTTCCTTTGATAAAAAGCCTTCTGTTTCGACCGCCAAACCTCTCAGGGGAGCATTTACAACGGTTTGTCACCATTTTTGACTGATTTGCTGAAAGTCAGATTTTTTTAAAAAAACTTTTTCTTCCGGTTAAGTTGTCGAGGACTGATTCCTTCTCCTGTGATAAAAAGTCTTCAGTTTCGACCCCCAAACCTCTCAGGGGAGCATTTGCAACCGTTTGGCACCATTTTTGAGTGTATTGCCAGAAGTCAGATTTTTTATGAAATTGTGACCCCGGGGCTTAGGATTTTTTTCAAAAAAAAGTTTTTCTTCCGGTTAAGTTGTCGAGGGCTGATTTCTTTTCCTGTGATAAAAAGCCTCCTGTTTCGACCGCCAAACCTTATGGGGGAGCATTTGCAACCGTTTGGCAAATTTTTGAGTGAATTAACGAAAGTCAGATTTTTCATGAAATTGTGACCCCGGGTCTTAGGATTTTTTCAAAAAAATCTTTTTCTCCCAGTTAAGTTGTCGACGGCTGATTTCTTTTCGTGTGATAAAAAGCTTTCTGTTTCGACTGCTAAACCTTTCAGGGGAGTATTTGTAACCGTTTGGCCCCATTTTGGAGTGATTTGCCGAAAGTCAGATTTTTCATGAAATTGTGACCCCGGGGCTTAGGATTTTTTCAAAAAAATCTTTTTCTGTCGGTTAAGTTGTCCAGGGCTGATTTCTTTTCCTGTGATAAAAAGCCTTCTCTTTCGACCTCTAAACCTTTCAGGGGAGCATTTGTAACCGTTTGACACCATTTTTGAGTGATTTGCCGAAAGTCAGATTTTTTATGAAATTGTGACCCCGGGGTTTAGGATTTTTTCAAAAAAAAGTTTTTCTTCCGGTTAAGTTGTCGTTGGCTGATTTCTTTTCCTGTGATAAAAAGCCTCCTGTTTCGACCGCCAAACCTCTTAGGGGAGCATTTGCAACCATTTGGCACCATTTTTGAGTGTATTGCCAGAAGTCAGATTTTTTATGAAATTGTGACCCCGGGGCTTAGGATTTTTTTCAAAAAAATCTTTTTCTGTCGGTTAAGTTGTCGAGGGCTGATTTCTTTTCCTGTGATAAAAAGCCTTCTCTTTCGACCTCTAAACCTTTCAGGGGAGCATTTGTAACCGTTTGACACCATTTTTGAGTGATTTGCCGAAAGTCATATTTTTCATGAAATTGTGACCCCGGGGCTTAGGATTTTTTCAAAAAAATCTTTTTCAGCCGGTTAAGTTGTCGAGGGCTGATTTCTTTTCCTGTGATAAAAAGCCTTCTGTTTCGACTGCTAAACCTTTCAGGGGAGCATTTGCAACCGTTTGGCACCATTTTTGAGTGATTTGCCGAAAGTCAGATTTTTCATGAAATTGTGACCCCGGGACTTAGGATTTTTTCAAAAAAATCTTTTGCTCCCGGTTAAGTTGTCGAGGGCTGATTTCTTTTCCTGTGATAAAAAGCCTTCTGTTTCGACTGCTAAACCTTTCAGGGGAGAATTTGCAACCGTTTGGCAACATTTTTGAGTGAATTGCCAGAAGTCAGATTTTTTTATGAAATTGTGACCCCGGGGCTTAGGATTTTTTCAAAAAAGTCTTTTTCTGCCGGTTAAGTTGTCGAGGGCTGCTTTCTTTTCCTGTGATAAAAAGCCTTTTGTTTCGACCGCCAAACCTCTCAGGGGAGCATTTGCAACCATTTGGCACCATTTTTGAGTGAATTGCTAGAAGTCAGATTTGTTATGAAATTGTGACCCCGGGGCTTAGGATTTTTTCAAAAAAATCTTTTTCTGCAGGTTAAGTCGTCGAGGTCTGATTTCTTTTCCTGTGATTAAATGCCTTCTGTTTCGACCGCCAAACCTTTCAGGGGAGCATTTGTAACCATTTGGCACCATTTTTGAGTGAATTGCCAGAAGTCAGATTTTTTATGAAATTGTGACCCCGGGGTTTAGGATTTTTTCAAAAAAAAGTTTTTCTTCCGGTTAAGTTGTCGATGGCTGATTTCTTTTCCTGTGATAAAAAGCCTCCTGTTTCGACCGCCAAACCTCTTAGGGGAGCATTTGCAACCATTTGGCACCATTTTTGAGTGTATTGCCAGAAGTCAGATTTTTTATGAAATTGTGACCCCGGGGCTTAGGATTTTTTTCAAAAAAAAGTTTTTCTTCCGGTTAAGTTGTCGAGGGCTGATTTCTTTTCCTGTGATAAAAAGCCTTCTCTTTCGACCTCTAAACCTTTCAGGGGAGCATTTGTAACCGTTTGGCACCATTTTTGAGTGATTTGCCTAAAGTCAAATTTTTCATGAAATTGTGACCCCGGGGCTTAGGATTTTTTCAAAAAAAAGTTTTTCTTCCGGTTAAGTTGTCGAGGGCTGATTTCTTTTCCTGTGATAAAAAGCCTTCTGTTTCGACTGCTAAACCTTTCAGGGGAGCATTTGCAACCGTTTGGCACCATTTTTGAGTGTATTGCCAGAAGTCAGATTTTTTATGAAATTGTGACCCCGGGGCTTAGGATTTTTTTCAAAAAAAAGTTTTTCTTCAGGTTAAGTTGTCGAGGGCTGATTTCTTTTCCTGTGATAAAAAGCCTTCAGTTTCGACCGCCAAACCTCTCAGGGGAGCATTTGCAACCGTTTGGCAACATTTTTGAGTGAATTGCCAGAAGTGAGATTTTTTTATGAAATTGTGACCCCGGGGCTTAGGATTTTTTCAAAAAAGTCTTTTTCTGCCGGTTAAGTTGTCGAGGGCTGCTTTCTATTCCTGTGATAAAAAGCCTTTTGTTTCGACCGCCAAACCTCTCAGGGGAGCATTTGCAACCATTTGGCACCAGTTTTGAGTGAATTGCTAGAAGTCAGATTTGTTATGAAATTGTGACCCCGGGGCTTAGGATTTTTTCAAAAAAATCTTTTTCTGCAGGTTAAGTCGTCGAGGTCTGATTTCTTTTCCTGTGATTAAATGCCTTCTGTTTCGACCGCCAAACCTTTCAGGGGAGCATTTGTAACCATTTGGCACCATTTTTGAGTGAATTGCCAGAAGTCAGATTTTTTATGAAATTGTGACCCCGGGGCTTAGGATTTTTTCAAAAAAATCTTTTTTTGCCGGTTAAGTTATCAAGGGCTGATTTCTTTTCCTGTGATAAAAAGCCTTCTGTTTCGACTGCTAAACCTTTCAGGGGAGCATTTGTAACCGTTTGGCACCATTTTTGAGTGATTTGCCGAAAGTCAGATTTTTCATGAAATTGTGACCCCGTTGTCGAGGACTGATTCCTTCTCCTGTGATAAAAAGCCTTCAGTTTCGACCGCCAAACCTGTCAGGGGAGCATTTGCAACCGTTTGGCACCATTTTTGAGTGAATTGCCAGAAGTCAGATTTTTTTATGAAATTGTGACCCCGGGGCTTAGGATTTTTTCAAAAAAATCTTATTTTGCCGGTTAAGTTGTCAAGGGCTGATTTCTTTTCCTGTGATAAAAAGCCTTCTGTTTCGACTGCTAAACCTTTCAGGGGAGCATTTGTAACCATTTGGCACCATTTTTGAGTGATTTGCCGAAAGTCAGATTTTTCATGAATTTGTGACCCCGGGGCTTAGGATTTTTTCAGAAAAATCTTTTTCAGCCGGTTAAGTTGTCGAGGACTCAATCCTTTTCCTGTGATAAAAAGTCTTCAGTTTCGACCGCCAAACCTCTCAGGGGAGCATTTGCAACCGTTTGGCACCATTTTTGAGTGAATTGCCAGAAGGCAGATTTTTTATGAAATTGTGACCCCGGGGCTTAGGATTTTTTTTCAAAAAAATCTTTTTCTGCCGGTTAAGTTGTCGAGGGCTGATTTCTTTTCCTGTGATAAAAATCCTTCAGTTTCGACCGCCAAACCTCTTAGGGGAGCATTTGCAACCGTTTGCCACTATTTTTGAGTGTATTGCCAGAAGTCAGATTTTTTATGAAATTGTGACCCCGGGGCTTAGGATTTTTTTCAAAAAAAAGTTTTTCTTCCGGTTAAGTTGTCGAGGGCTGATTTCTTTTCCTGTGATAAAAAGCCTCCTGTTTCGACCGCCAAACCTTATGAGGGAGCATTTGCAACCGTTTGGCAAGTTTTTGAGTGAATTAACGAAAGTCAGATTTTTCATGAAATTGTGACCCCGGGGCTTAGGATTTTTTCAAAAAAATCTTTTTCTGCCGGTTAAGTTGTCGTGGACTGATTCCTTTTCCTGTGATAAAAAGCCTTCAGTTTCGACCGCCAAACCTCTCAGGGGAGCATTTGCAACCGTTTGGCAGCATTTTTGAGTGAATTGCCAGAAGTCAGATTTTTTATGAAATTGTGACCCCGGGGCTTAGGATTTTTTTCAAAAAAATCTTTTTTTGCCGGTTAAGTTATCAAGGGCTGATTTCTTTTCCTGTGATAAAAAGCCTTCTGTTTCGACTGCTAAACCTTTCAGGGGAGCATTTGTAACCGTTTGGCACCATTTTTGAGTGATTTGCCGAAAGTCAGATTTTTCATGAAATTGTGACCCCGTTGTCGAGGACTGATTCCTTCTCCTGTGATAAAAAGCCTTCAGTTTCGACCGCCAAACCTGTCAGGGGAGCATTTGCAACCGTTTGGCACCATTTTTGAGTGAATTGCCAGAAGTCAGATTTTTTTATGAAATTGTGACCCCGGGGCTTAGGATTTTTTCAAAAAAATCTTATTTTGCCGGTTAAGTTGTCAAGGGCTGATTTCTTTTCCTGTGATAAAAAGCCTTCTGTTTCGACTGCTAAACCTTTCAGGGGAGCATTTGTAACCATTTGGCACCATTTTTGAGTGATTTGCCGAAAGTCAGATTTTTCATGAATTTGTGACCCCGGGGCTTAGGATTTTTTCAGAAAAATCTTTTTCAGCCGGTTAAGTTGTCGAGGACTCAATCCTTTTCCTGTGATAAAAAGTCTTCAGTTTCGACCGCCAAACCTCTCAGGGGAGCATTTGCAACCGTTTGGCACCATTTTTGAGTGAATTGCCAGAAGGCAGATTTTTTATGAAATTGTGACCCCGGGGCTTAGGATTTTTTTTCAAAAAAATCTTTTTCTGCCGGTTAAGTTGTCGAGGGCTGATTTCTTTTCCTGTGATAAAAATCCTTCAGTTTCGACCGCCAAACCTCTTAGGGGAGCATTTGCAACCGTTTGCCACTATTTTTGAGTGTATTGCCAGAAGTCAGATTTTTTATGAAATTGTGACCCCGGGGCTTAGGATTTTTTTCAAAAAAAAGTTTTTCTTCCGGTTAAGTTGTCGAGGGCTGATTTCTTTTCCTGTGATAAAAAGCCTCCTGTTTCGACCGCCAAACCTTATGAGGGAGCATTTGCAACCGTTTGGCAAGTTTTTGAGTGAATTAACGAAAGTCAGATTTTTCATGAAATTGTGACCCCGGGGCTTAGGATTTTTTCAAAAAAATCTTTTTCTGCCGGTTAAGTTGTCGTGGACTGATTCCTTTTCCTGTGATAAAAAGCCTTCAGTTTCGACCGCCAAACCTCTCAGGGGAGCATTTGCAACCGTTTGGCAGCATTTTTGAGTGAATTGCCAGAAGTCAGATTTTTTATGAAATTGTGACCCCGGGGCTTAGGATTTTTTCAAAAAAAATCTTTTTCTGCCAGTTAAGTTGTCAAGGGCTGATTTCTTTTCCTGTGATAAAAAGCCTTCAGTTTCGACCGCCAAACCTCTTAGGGGAGCATTTGCAACCATTTGGCACCATTTTTGAGTGTATTGCCAGAAGTCAGATTTTTTATGAAATTGTGACCCCGGGGCTTAGGATTTTTTTCAAAAAAATCTTTTTCTGTCGGTTAAGTTGTTGAGGGCTGATTTCTTTTCCTGTGATAAAAGCCTTCTCTTTCGACCGCCAAACCTCTCAGGGGAGCATTTGTAACCATTTGGCACCATTTTTGAGTGAATTCCCAGAAGTCAGATTTTTTATGAAATTGTGACCCCGGAGTTTAGGATTTTTTCAAAAAAATCTTTTTCTGCCGGTTAAGTTGTCGAGGGCTGATTTCTTTTCCTGTGATAAAAAGCCTTCTGTTTCGACTGCTAAACCTTTCAGGGGAGCATTTGGAACCGTTTGGCACCATTTTTGAGTGATTTGCCGAAAGTCAGATTTTTCATGAAATTGTGACCCCGGGGTTTAGGATTTTTTCAAAAAAATCTTTTGCTCCCGGTTAAGTTGTCGAGGGCTGATTTCTTTTCCTGTGATAAAAAGCCTTCTGTTTCGACTGCTAAACCTTTCAGGGGAGCATTTGCAACCGTTTGGCACCATTTTTGAGTGAATTGCCAGAAGTCAGATTTTTTTATGAAATTGTGACCCCGGGGCTTAGGATTTTTTCAAAAAAGTCTTTTTCTGCCGGTTAAGTTGTCGAGGGCTGCTTTCTTTTCCTGTGATAAAAAGCCTTTTGTTTCGACCGCCAAACCTCTCAGGGGAGCATTTGCAACCATTTGGCACCATTTTTGAGTGAATTGCTAGAAGTCAGATTTGTTATGAAATTGTGACCCCGGGGCTTAGGATTTTTTCAAAAAAATCTTTTTCTGCAGGTTAAGTCGTCGAGGTCTGATTTCTTTTCCTGTGATTAAATGCCTTCTGTTTCGACCGCCAAACCTTTCAGGGGAGCATTTGTAACCATTTGGCACCATTTTTGAGTGAATTGCCAGAAGTCAGATTTTTTATGAAATTGTGACCCCGGGGTTTAGGATTTTTTCAAAAAAAAGTTTTTCTTCCGGTTAAGTTGTCGATGGCTGATTTCTTTTCCTGTGATAAAAAGCCTCCTGTTTCGACCGCCAAACCTCTTAGGGGAGCATTTGCAACCATTTGGCACCATTTTTGAGTGTATTGCCAGAAGTCAGATTTTTTATGAAATTGTGACCCCGGGGCTTAGGATTTTTTTCAAAAAAATCTTTTTCTGTCGGTTAAGTTGTCGAGGGCTGATTTCTTTTCCTGTCATAAAAAGCCTTCTCTTTCGACCTCTAAACCTTTCAGGGGAGCATTTGTAACCGTTTGGCACCATTTTTGAGTGATTTGCCGAAAGTCAGATTTTTCATGAAATTGTGACCCCGGGGCTTAGGATTTTTTCAAAAAAATCTTTTTCAGCCGGTTAAGTTGTCGAGGGCTGATTTCTTTTCCTGTGATAAAAAGCCTTCTGTTTCGACTGCTAAACCTTTTAGGGGAGCATTTGCAACCGTTTGGCACCATTTTTGAGTGATTTGCCGAAAGTCAGATTTTTCATGAAATTGTGACCCCGGGTCTTAGGATTTTTTCAAAAAAATCTTTTGCTCCCGGTTAAGTTGTCGAGGGCTGATTTCTTTTCCTGTGATAAAAAGCCTTCTGTTTCGACTGCTAAACCTTTCAGGGGAGCATTTGTAACCGTTTGGCACCATTTTTGAGTGATTTGCCGAAAGTCAGATTTTTCATGAAATTGTGACCCCGTTGTCGAGGACTGATTCCTTCTCCTGTGATAAAAAGCCTTCAGTTTCGACCGCCAAACCTCTCAGGGGAGCATTTGCAAACGTTTGGCACCATTTTTGAGTGAATTGCCAGAAGTCAGATTTTTTTATGAAATTGTGACCCCGGGGCTTAGGATTTTTTCAAAAAAATCTTATTTTGCCGGTTAAGTTGTCAAGGGCTGATTTCTTTTCCTGTGATAAAAAGCCTTCTGTTTCGACTGCTAAACCTTTCAGGGGAGCATTTGTAACCATTTGGCACCATTTTTGAGTGATTTGCCGAAAGTCAGATTTTTCATGAATTTGTGACCCCGGGGTTTAGGATTTTTTCAGAAAAATCTTTTTCAGCCGGTTAAGTTGTCGAGGACTCATTCCTTTTCCTGAGATAAAAAGTCTTCAGTTTCGACCGCCAAACCTCTCAGGGGAGCATTTGCAACCGTTTGGCACCATTTTTGAGTGAATTGCCAGAAGTCAGATTTTTTATGAAATTGTGACCCCGGGGCTTAGGATTTTTTTTCAAAAAAATCTTTTTCTGCCGGTTAAGTTGTCGAGGGCTGATTTCTTTTCCTGTGATAAAAAGCCTTCAGTTTCGACCGCCAAACCTCTTAGCGGAGCATTTGCAACCGTTTTGCACTATTTTTGAGTGTATTGCCAGAAGTCAGATTTTTAATGAAATTGTGACCCCGGGGCTTAGGATTTTTTTCAAAAAAAAGTTTTTCTTCCGGTTAAGTTGTCGAGGGCTGATTTCTTTTCCTGTGATAAAAAGCCTCCTGTTTCGACCGCCAAACCTTATGGGGGAGCATTTGCGACCGTTTGGCAAGTTTTTGAGTGAATTAACGAAAGTCAGATTTTTCATGAAATTGTGACCCCGGGGCTTAGGATTTTTTCAAAAACATCTTTTTCTGCCGGTTAAGTTGTCGTGGACTGAGTCCTTATCCTGTGATAAAAAGCCTTCAGTTTCGACCGCCAAACCTCTCAGGGGAGCATTTGCAACCGTTTGGCAGCATTTTTGAGTGAATTGCCAGAAGTCAGATTTTTTATGAAATTGTGACCCCGGGGTTTAGGATTTTTTCAAAAAAAAGTTTTTCTTCCGGTTAAGTTGTCGATGGCTGATTTCTTTTCCTGTGATAAAAAGCCTTCAGTTTCGACCGCCAAACCTCTCAGGGGAGCATTTGCAACCGTTTGGCAACATTTTTGAGTGAATTGCCAGAAGTGAGATTTTTTTATGAAATTGTGACCCCGGGGCTTAGGATTTTTTCAAAAAAGTCTTTTTCTGCCGGTTAAGTTGTCGAGGGCTGCTTTCTATTCCTGTGATAAAAAGCCTTTTGTTTCCACCGCCAAACCTCTCAGGGGAGCATTTGCAACCATTTGGCACCAGTTTTGAGTGAATTGCTAGAAGTCAGATTTGTTATGAAATTGTGACCCCGGGGCTTAGGATTTTTTCAAAAAAATCTTTTTCTGCAGGTTAAGTCGTCGAGGGCTGATTTCTTTTCCTGTGATTAAATGCCTTCTGTTTCGACCGCCAAACCTTTCAGGGGAGCATTTGTAACCATTTGGCACCATTTTTGAGTGAATTGCCAGAAGTCAGATTTTTTATGAAATTGTGACCCCGGGGCTTAGGATTTTTTTCAAAAAAGTCTTTTTCTGCCGGTTAAGTTGTCGAGGGCTGCTTTCTTTTCCTGTGATAAAAAGCCTTTTGTTTCGACCGCCAAACCTCTCAGGGGAGCATTTGCAACCATTTGGCACCATTTTTGAGTGAATTGCTAGAAGTCAGATTTGTTATGAAATTGTGACCCCGGGGCTTAGGATTTTTTCAAAAAAATCTTTTTCTGCAGGTTAAGTCGTCGAGGTCTGATTTCTTTTCCTGTGATTAAATGCCTTCTGTTTCGACCGCCAAACCTTTCAGGGGAGCATTTGTAACCATTTGGCACCATTTTTGAGTGAATTGCCAGAAGTCAGATTTTTTATGAAATTGTGACCCCGGGGTTTAGGATTTTTTCAAAAAAAAGTTTTTCTTCCGGTTAAGTTGTCGATGGCTGATTTCTTTTCCTGTGATAAAAAGCCTCCTGTTTCGACCGCCAAACCTCTTAGGGGAGCATTTGCAACCATTTGGCACCATTTTTGAGTGTATTGCCAGAAGTCAGATTTTTTATGAAATTGTGACCCCGGGGCTTAGGATTTTTTTCAAAAAAATCTTTTTCTGTCGGTTAAGTTGTCGAGGGCTGATTTCTTTTCCTGTCATAAAAAGCCTTCTCTTTCGACCTCTAAACCTTTCAGGGGAGCATTTGTAACCGTTTGGCACCATTTTTGAGTGATTTGCCGAAAGTCAGATTTTTCATGAAATTGTGACCCCGGGGCTTAGGATTTTTTCAAAAAAATCTTTTTCAGCCGGTTAAGTTGTCGAGGGCTGATTTCTTTTCCTGTGATAAAAAGCCTTCTGTTTCGACTGCTAAACCTTTTAGGGGAGCATTTGCAACCGTTTGGCACCATTTTTGAGTGATTTGCCGAAAGTCAGATTTTTCATGAAATTGTGACCCCGGGTCTTAGGATTTTTTCAAAAAAATCTTTTGCTCCCGGTTAAGTTGTCGAGGGCTGATTTCTTTTCCTGTGATAAAAAGCCTCCTGTTTCGACCGCCAAACCTTATGGGGGAGCATTTGCGACCGTTTGGCAAGTTTTTGAGTGAATTAACGAAAGTCAGATTTTTCATGAAATTTTGACCCCGGGGCTTAGGATTTTTTCAAAAACATCTTTTTCTGCCGGTTAAGTTGTCGTGGACTGAGTCCTTATCCTGTGATAAAAAGCCTTCAGTTTCGACCGCCAAACCTCTCAGGGGAGCATTTGCAACCGTTTGGCAGCATTTTTGAGTGAATTGCCAGAAGTCAGATTTTTTATGAAATTGTGACCCCGGGGTTTAGGATTTTTTCAAAAAAAAGTTTTTCTTCCGGTTAAGTTGTCGATGGCTGATTTCTTTTCCTCTGATAAAAAGCCTTCAGTTTCGACCGCCAAACCTCTCAGGGGAGCATTTGCAACCGTTTGGCAACATTTTTGAGTGAATTGCCAGAAGTGAGATTTTTTTATGAAATTGTGACCCCGGGGCTTAGGATTTTTTCAAAAAAGTCTTTTTCTGCCGGTTAAGTTGTCGAGGGCTGCTTTCTATTCCTGTGATAAAAAGCCTTTTGTTTCGACCGCCAAACCTCTCAGGGGAGCATTTGCAACCATTTGGCACCAGTTTTGAGTGAATTGCTAGAAGTCAGATTTGTTATGAAATTGTGACCCCGGGGCTTAGGATTTTTTCAAGAAAATCTTTTTCTGCAGGTTAAGTCGTCGAGGTCTGATTTCTTTTCCTGTGATTAAATGCCTTCTGTTTCGACCGCCAAACCTTTCAGGGGAGCATTTGTAACCATTTGGCACCATTTTTGAGTGAATTGCCAGAAGTCAGATTTTTTATGAAATTGTGACCCCGGGGCTTAGGATTTTTTCAAAAAAATCTTTTTTTGCCGGTTAAGTTATCAAGGGCTGATTTCTTTTCCTGTGATAAAAAGCCTTCTGTTTCGACTGCTAAACCTTTCAGGGGAGCATTTGTAACCGTTTGGCACCATTTTTGAGTGATTTGCCGAAAGTCAGATTTTTCATGAAATTGTGACCCCGTTGTCGAGGACTGATTCCTTCTCCTGTGATAAAAAGCCTTCAGTTTCGACCGCCAAACCTCTCAGGGGAGCATTTGCAACCGTTTGGCACCATTTTTGAGTGAATTGCCAGAAGTCAGATTTTTTTATGAAATTGTGACCCCGGGGCTTAGGATTTTTTCAAAAAAATCTTATTTTGCCGGTTAAGTTGTCAAGGGCTGATTTCTTTTCCTGTGATAAAAAGCCTTCTGTTTCGACTGCTAAACCTTTCAGGGGAGCATTTGTAACCATTTGGCACCATTTTTGAGTGATTTGCCGAAAGTCAGATTTTTCATGAATTTGTGACCCCGGGGCTTAGGATTTTTTCAGAAAAATCTTTTTCAGCCGGTTAAGTTGTCGAGGACTCAATCCTTTTCCTGTGATAAAAAGTCTTCAGTTTCGACCGCCAAACCTCTCAGGGGAGCATTTGCAACCGTTTGGCACCATTTTTGAGTGAATTGCCAGAAGGCAGATTTTTTATGAAATTGTGACCCCGGGGCTTAGGATTTTTTTTCAAAAAAATCTTTTTCTGCCGGTTAAGTTGTCGAGGGCTGATTTCTTTTCCTGTGATAAAAATCCTTCAGTTTCGACCGCCAAACCTCTTAGGGGAGCATTTGCAACCGTTTGCCACTATTTTTGAGTGTATTGCCAGAAGTCAGATTTTTTATGAAATTGTGACCCCTGGGCTTAGGATTTTTTTCAAAAAAAAGTTTTTCTTCCGATTAAGTTGTCGAGGGCTGATTTCTTTTCCTGTGATAAAAAGCCTCCTGTTTCGACCGCCAAACCTTATGGGGGAGCATTTGCAACCGTTTGGCAAGTTTTTGAGTGAATTAACGAAAGTCAGATTTTTCATGAAATTGTGACCCCGGGGCTTAGGATTTTTTCAAAAAAATCTTTTTCTGCCGGTTAAGTTGTCGTGGACTGATTCCTTTTCCTGTGATAAAAAGCCTTCAGTTTCGACCGCCAAACCTCTCAGGGGAGCATTTGCAACCGTTTGGCAGCATTTTTGAGTGAATTGCCAGAAGTCAGATTTTTTATGAAATTGTGACCCCGGGGCTTAGGATTTTTTCAAAAAAAATCTTTTTCTGCCAGTTAAGTTGTCAAGGGCTGATTTCTTTTCCTGTGATAAAAAGCCTTCAGTTTCGACCGCCAAACCTCTTAGGGGAGCATTTGCAACCATTTGGCACCATTTTTGAGTGTATTGCCAGAAGTCAGATTTTTTATGAAATTGTGACCCCGGGGCTTAGGATTTTTTTCAAAAAAATCTTTTTCTGTCGGTTAAGTTGTTGAGGGCTGATTTCTTTTCCTGTGATAAAAGCCTTCTCTTTCGACCTCTAAACCTTTCAGGGGAGCATTTGTAACCGTTTGACACCATTTTTGAGTGATTTGCCGAAAGTCAGATTTTTCATGAAATTGTGACCCCGGGGCTTAGGATTTTTTCAAAAAAATCTTTTTCTGCAGGTTAAGTTGTCGAGGTCTGATTTCTTTTCCTGTGATTAAATGCCTTCTGTTTCGACCGCCAAACCTCTCAGGGGAGCATTTGTAACCATTTGGCACCATTTTTGAGTGAATTCCCAGAAGTCAGATTTTTTATGAAATTGTGACCCCGGAGTTTAGGATTTTTTCAAAAAAATCTTTTTCTGCCGGTTAAGTTGTCGAGGGCTGATTTCTTTTCCTGTGATAAAAAGCCTTCTGTTTCGACTGCTAAACCTTTCAGGGGAGCATTTGGAACCGTTTGGCACCATTTTTGAGTGATTTGCCGAAAGTCAGATTTTTCATGAAATTGTGACCCCGGGGCTTAGGATTTTTTCAAAAAAATCTTTTGCTCCCGGTTAAGTTGTCGAGGGCTGATTTCTTTTCCTGTGATAAAAAGCCTTCTGTTTCGACTGCTAAACCTTTCAGGGGAGCATTTGCAACCGTTTGGCACCATTTTTGAGTGAATTGCCAGAAGTCAGATTTTTTTATGAAATTGTGACCCCGGGGCTTAGGATTTTTTCAAAAAAGTCTTTTTCTGCCGGTTAAGTTGTCGAGGGCTGCTTTCTTTTCCTGTGATAAAAAGCCTTTTGTTTCGACCGCCAAACCTCTCAGGGGAGCATTTGCAACCATTTGGCACCATTTTTGAGTGAATTGCTAGAAGTCAGATTTGTTATGAAATTGTGACCCCGGGGTTTAGGATTTTTTCAAAAAAAAGTTTTTCTTCCGGTTAAGTTGTCGATGGCTGATTTCTTTTCCTGTGATAAAAAGCCTCCTGTTTCGACCGCCAAACCTCTTAGGGGAGCATTTGCAACCATTTGGCACCATTTTTGAGTGTATTGCCAGAAGTCAGATTTTTTATGAAATTGTGACCCCGGGGCTTAGGATTTTTTTCAAAAAAATCTTTTTCTGTCGGTTAAGTTGTCGAGGGCTGATTTCTTTTCCTGTCATAAAAAGCCTTCTCTTTCGACCTCTAAACCTTTCAGGGGAGCATTTGTAACCGTTTGGCACCATTTTTGAGTGATTTGCCGAAAGTCAGATTTTTCATGAAATTGTGACCCCGGGGCTTAGGATTTTTTCAAAAAAATCTTTTTCAGCCGGTTAAGTTGTCGAGGGCTGATTTCTTTTCCTGTGATAAAAAGCCTTCTGTTTCGACTGCTAAACCTTTCAGGGGAGCATTTGCAACCGTTTGGCACCATTTTTGAGTGATTTGCCGAAAGTCAGATTTTTCATGAAATTGTGACCCCGGGTCTTAGGATTTTTTCAAAAAAATCTTTTGCTCCCGGTTAAGTTGTCGAGGGCTGATTTCTTTTCCTGTGATAAAAAGCCTTCTGTTTCGACTGCTAAACCTTTCAGGGGAGCATTTGTAACCGTTTGGCACCATTTTTGAGTGATTTGCCGAAAGTCAGATTTTTCATGAAATTGTGACCCCGTTGTCGAGGACTGATTCCTTCTCCTGTGATAAAAAGCCTTCAGTTTCGACCGCCAAACCTCTCAGGGGAGCATTTGCAAACGTTTGGCACCATTTTTGAGTGAATTGCCAGAAGTCAGATTTTTTTATGAAATTGTGACCCCGGGGCTTAGGATTTTTTCAAAAAAATCTTATTTTGCCGGTTAAGTTGTCAAGGGCTGATTTCTTTTCCTGTGATAAAAAGCCTTCTGTTTCGACTGCTAAACCTTTCAGGGGAGCATTTGTAACCATTTGGCACCATTTTTGAGTGATTTGCCGAAAGTCAGATTTTTCATGAATTTGTGACCCCGGGGTTTAGGATTTTTTCAGAAAAATCTTTTTCAGCCGGTTAAGTTGTCGAGGACTCATTCCTTTTCCTGAGATAAAAAGTCTTCAGTTTCGACCGCCAAACTTCTCAGGGGAGCATTTGCTACCGTTTGGCACCATTTTTGAGTGAATTGCCAGAAGTCAGATTTTTTATGAAATTGTGACCCCGGGGCTTAGGATTTTTTTTCAAAAAAATCTTTTTCTGCCGGTTAAGTTGTCGAGGGCTGATTTCTTTTCCTGTGATAAAAAGCCTTCAGTTTCGACCGCCAAACCTCTTAGCGGAGCATTTGCAACCGTTTTGCACTATTTTTGAGTGTATTGCCAGAAGTCAGATTTTTAATGAAATTGTGACCCCGGGGCTTAGGATTTTTTTCAAAAAAAAGTTTTTCTTCCGGTTAAGTTGTCGAGGGCTGATTTCTTTTCCTGTGATAAAAAGCCTCCTGTTTCGACCGCCAAACCTTATGGGGGAGCATTTGCGACCGTTTGGCAAGTTTTTGAGTGAATTAACGAAAGTCAGATTTTTCATGAAATTGTGACCCCGGGGCTTAGGATTTTTTCAAAAACATCTTTTTCTGCCGGTTAAGTTGTCGTGGACTGAGTCCTTATCCTGTGATAAAAAGCCTTCAGTTTGACCGCCAAACCTCTCAGGGGAGCATTTGCAAACGTTTGGCAGCATTTTTGAGTGAATTGCCAGAAGTGAGATTTTTTTATGAAATTGTGACCCCGGGGCTTAGGATTTTTTCAAAAAAGTCTTTTTCTGCCGGTTAAGTTGTCGAGGGCTGCTTTCTATTCCTGTGATAAAAAGCCTTTTGTTTCGACCGCCAAACCTCTCAGGGGAGCATTTGCAACCATTTGGCACCATTTTTGAGTGAATTGCTAGAAGTCAGATTTGTTATGAAATTGTGACCCCGGGGCTTAGGATTTTTTCAAAAAAATCTTTTTCTGCAGGTTAAGTCGTCGAGGTCTGATTTCTTTTCCTGTGATTAAATGCCTTCTGTTTCGACCGCCAAACCTTTCAGGGGAGCATTTGTAACCATTTGGCACCATTTTTGAGTGAATTGCCAGAAGTCAGATTTTTTATGAAATTGTGACCCCGGGGCTTAGGATTTTTTCAAAAAAATCTTTTTTTGCCGGTTAAGTTATCAAGGGCTGATTTCTTTTCCTGTCATAAAAAGCCTTCTGTTTCGACTGCTAAACCTTTCAGGGGAGCATTTGTAACCGTTTGGCACCATTTTTGAGTGATTTGCCGAAAGTCAGATTTTTCATGAAATTGTGACCCCGTTGTCGAGGACTGATTCCTTCTCCTGTGATAAAAAGCCTTCAGTTTCGACCGCCAAACCTCTCAGGGGAGCATTTGCAACCGTTTGGCACCATTTTTGAGTGAATTGCCAGAAGTCAGATTTTTTTATGAAATTGTGACCCCGGGGCTTAGGATTTTTTCAAAAAAATCTTATTTTGCCGGTTAAGTTGTCAAGGGCTGATTTCTTTTCCTGTGATAAAAAGCCTTCTGTTTCGACTGCTAAACCTTTCAGGGGAGCATTTGTAACCATTTGGCACCATTTTTGAGTGATTTGCCGAAAGTCAGATTTTTCATGAATTTGTGACCCCGGGGCTTAGGATTTTTTCAGAAAAATCTTTTTCAGCCGGTTAAGTTGTCGAGGACTCAATCCTTTTCCTGTGATAAAAAGTCTTCAGTTTCGACCGCCAAACCTCTCAGGGGAGCATTTGCAACCGTTTGGCACCATTTTTGAGTGAATTGCCAGAAGGCAGATTTTTTATGAAATTGTGACCCCGGGGCTTAGGATTTTTTTTCAAAAAAATCTTTTTCTGCCGGTTAAGTTGTCGAGGGCTGATTTCTTTTCCTGTGATAAAAATCCTTCAGTTTCGACCGCCAAACCTCTTAGGGGAGCATTTGCAACCGTTTGGCACTATTTTTGAGTGTATTGCCAGAAGTCAGATTTTTTATGAAATTGTGACCCCGGGGCTTAGGATTTTTTTCAAAAAAAAGTTTTTCTTCCGGTTAAGTTGTCGAGGGCTGATTTCTTTTCCTGTGATAAAAAGCCTCCTGTTTCGACCGCCAAACCTTATGGGGGAGCATTTGCAACCGTTTGGCATGTTTTTGAGTGAATTAACGAAAGTCAGATTTTTCATGAAATTGTGACCCCGGGGCTTAGGATTTTTTCAAAAACATATTTTTCTGCCGGTTAAGTTGTCGTGGACTGATTCCTTATCCTGTGAAAAAAAGCCTTCAGTTTCGACCGCCAAACCTCTCAGGGGAGCATTTGCAACCGTTTGGCAGCATTTTTGAGTGAATTGCCAGAAGTCAGATTTTTTATGAAATTGTGACCCCGGGGTTTAGGATTTTTTCAAAAAAAAGTTTTTCTTCCGGTTAAGTTGTCGATGGCTGATTTCTTTTCCTGTGATAAAAAGCCTCCTGTTTCGACCGCCAAACCTTTTGGGGGAGCATTTGCAACCGTTTGGAAAATTTTTGAGTGAATTAACGAAAGTCAGATTTTTCATGAAATTGTGACCCCGGGTCTTAGGATTTTTTCAAAAAAATCTTTTTCTCCCAGTTATGTTGTCGACGGCTGATTTCTTTTCGTGTGATAAAAAGCTTTCTGTTTCGACTGCTAAACCTTTCAGGGGAGTATTTGTAACCGTTTGGCACCATTTTTGAGTGATTTGCCGAAAGTCAGATTTTTCATGAAATTGTGACCCCGGGGCTTAGGATTTTTTCAAAAAAATCTTTTTCTGCCGGTTAAGTTGTCGTGGACTGATTCCTTTTCCTGTGATAAAAAGCCTTCAGTTTCGACCGCCAAACCTCTCAAGGGAGCATTTGCAACCGTTTGGCAGCATTTTTGAGTGAATTGCCAGAAGTCAGATTTTTTATGAAATTGTGACCCCGGGGCTTAGGATTTTTTCAAAAAAAATCTTTTTCTGCCAGTTAAGTTGTCAAGGGCTGATTTCTTTTCCTGTGATAAAAAGCCTTCAGTTTCGACCGCCAAACCTCTTAGGGGAGCATTTGCAACCATTTGGCACCATTTATGAGTGTATTGCCAGAAGTCAGATTTTTTATGAAATTGTGACCCCGGGGCTTAGGATTTTTTTCAAAAAAATCTTTTTCTGTCGGTTAAGTTGTTGAGGGCTGATTTCTTTTCCTGTGATAAAAGCCTTCTCTTTCGACCTCTAAACCTTTCAGGGGAGCATTTGTAACCGTTTGACACCATTTTTGAGTGATTTGCCGAAAGTCAGATTTTTCATGAAATTGTGACCCCGGGGCTTAGGATTTTTTCAAAAAAATCTTTTTCTGCAGGTTAAGTTGTCGAGGTCTGATTTCTTTTCCTGTGATTAAATGCCTTCTGTTTCGACCGCCAAACCTCTCAGGGGAGCATTTGTAACCATTTGGCACCATTTTTGAGTGAATTCCCAGAAGTCAGATTTTTTATGAAATTGTGACCCCGGAGTTTAGGATTTTTTCAAAAATATCTTTTTCTGCCGGTTAAGTTGTCGAGGGCTGATTTCTTTTCCTGTGATAAAAAGCCTTCTGTTTCGACTGCTAAACCTTTCAGGGGAGCATTTGCAACCGTTTGGCACCATTTTTGAGTGATTTGCCGAAAGTCAGATTTTTCATGAAATTGTGACCCCGGGGCTTAGGATTTTTTCAAAAAAATCTTTTGCTCCCGGTTAAGTTGTCGAGGGCTGATTTCTTTTCCTGTGATAAAAAGCCTTCTGTTTTGACTGCTAAACCTTTCAGGGGAGAATTTGCAACCGTTTGGCAACATTTTTGAGTGAATTGCCAGAAGTCAGATTTTTTTATGAAATTGTGACCCCGGGGCTTAGGATTTTTTCAAAAAAGTCTTTTTCTGCCGGTTAAGTTGTCGAGGGCTGCTTTCTTTTCCTGTGATAAAAAGCCTTTTGTTTCGACCGCCAAACCTCTCAGGGGAGCATTTGCAACCATTTGGCACCATTTTTGAGTGAATTGCTAGAAGTCAGATTTGTTATGAAATTGTGACCCCGGGGCTTAGGATTTTTTCAAAAAAATCTTTTTCTGCAGGTTAAGTCGTCGAGGTCTGATTTCTTTTCCTGTGATTAAATGCCTTCTGTTTCGACCGCCAAACCTTTCAGGGGAGCATTTGTAACCATTTGGCACCATTTTTGAGTGAATTGCCAGAAGTCAGATTTTTTATGAAATTGTGACCCCGGGGTTTAGGATTTTTTCAAAAAAAAGTTTTTCTTCCGGTTAAGTTGTCGATGGCTGATTTCTTTTCCTGTGATAAAAAGCCTCCTGTTTCGACCGCCAAACCTCTTAGGGGAGCATTTGCAACCATTTGGCACCATTTTTGAGTGTATTGCCAGAAGTCAGATTTTTTATGAAATTGTGACCCCGGGGCTTAGGATTTTTTTCAAAAAAATCTTTTTCTGTCGGTTAAGTTGTCGAGGGCTGATTTCTTTTCCTGTGATAAAAAGCCTTCTCTTTCGACCTCTAAACCTTTCAGGGGAGCATTTGTAACCGTTTGGCACCATTTTTGAGTGATTTGCCGAAAGTCAGATTTTTCATGAAATTGTGACCCCGGGGCTTAGGATTTTTTCAAAAAAATCTTTTTCAGCCGGTTAAGTTGTCGAGGGCTGATTTCTTTTCCTGTGATAAAAAGCCTTCTGTTTCGACTGCTAAACCTTTCAGGGGAGCATTTGCAACCGTTTGGCACCATTTTTGAGTGATTTGCCGAAAGTCAGATTTTTCATGAAATTGTGACCCCGGGGCTTAGGATTTTTTCAAAAAAATCTTTTGCTCCCGGTTAAGTTGTCGAGGGCTGATTTCTTTTCCTATGATAAAAAGCCTTCTGTTTCGACTGCTAAACCTTTCAGGGGAGCATTTGCAACCGTTTGGCAACATTTTTGAGTGAATTGCCAGAAGTGAGATTTTTTTATGAAATTGTGACCCCGGGGCTTAGGATTTTTTCAAAAAAGTCTTTTTCTGCCGGTTAAGTTGTCGAGGGCTGCTTTCTATTCCTGTGATAAAAAGCCTTTTGTTTCGACCGCCAAACCTCTCAGGGGAGCATTTGCAACCATTTGGCACCAGTTTTGAGTGAATTGCTAGAAGTCAGATTTGTTATGAAATTGTGACCCCGGGGCTTAGGATTTTTTCAAAAAAATCTTTTTCTGCAGGTTAAGTCGTCGAGGTCTGATTTCTTTTCCTGTGATTAAATGCCTTCTGTTTCGACCGCCAAACCTTTCAGGGGAGCATTTGTAACCATTTGGCACCATTTTTGAGTGAATTGCCAGAAGTCAGATTTTTTATGAAATTGTGACCCCGGGGCTTAGGATTTTTTCAAAAAAATCTTTTTTTGCCGGTTAAGTTATCAAGGGCTGATTTCTTTTCCTGTGATAAAAAGCCTTCTGTTTCGACTGCTAAACCTTTCAGGGGAGCATTTGTAACCGTTTGGCACCATTTTTGAGTGATTTGCCGAAAGTCAGATTTTTCATGAAATTGTGACCCCGTTGTCGAGGACTGATTCCTTCTCCTGTGATAAAAAGCCTTCAGTTTCGACCGCCAAACCTCTCAGGGGAGCATTTGCAACCGTTTGGCACCATTTTTGAGTGAATTGCCAGAAGTCAGATTTTTTTATGAAATTGTGACCCCGGGGCTTAGGATTTTTTCAAAAAAATCTTATTTTGCCGGTTAAGTTGTCAAGGGCTGATTTCTTTTCCTATGATAAAAAGCCTTCTGTTTCGACTGCTAAACCTTTCAGGGGAGCATTTGTAACCATTTGGCACCATTTTTGAGTGATTTGCCGAAAGTCAGATTTTTCATGAATTTGTGACCCCGGGGCTTAGGATTTTTTCAGAAAAATCTTTTTCAGCCGGTTAAGTTGTCGAGGACTCATTCCTTTTCCTGAGATAAAAAGTCTTCAGTTTCGACCGCCAAACCTCTCAGGGGAGCATTTGTAACCATTTGGCACCATTTTTGAGTGAATTGCCAGAAGGCAGATTTTTTATGAAATTGTGACCCCGGGGCTTAGGATTTTTTTTCAAAAAAATCTTTTTCTGCCGGTTAAGTTGTCGAGGGCTGATTTCTTTTCCTGTGATAAAAATCCTTCAGTTTCGACCGCCAAACCTCTTAGGGGAGCATTTGCAACCGTTTGGCACTATTTTTGAGTGTATTGCCAGAAGTCAGATTTTTTATGAAATTGTGACCCCGGGGCTTAGGATTTTTTTCAAAAAAAAGTTTTTCTTCCGGTTAAGTTGTCGAGGGCTGATTTCTTTTCCTGTGATAAAAAGCCTCCTGTTTCGACCGCCAAACCTTATGGGGGAGCATTTGCAACCGTTTGGCATGTTTTTGAGTGAATTAACGAAAGTCAGATTTTTCATGAAATTGTGACCCCGGGGCTTAGGATTTTTTCAAAAACATATTTTTCTGCCGGTTAAGTTGTCGTGGACTGATTCCTTATCCTGTGAAAAAAAGCCTTCAGTTTCGACCGCCAAACCTCTCAGGGGAGCATTTGCAACCGTTTGGCAGCATTTTTGAGTGAATTGCCAGAAGTCAGATTTTTTATGAAATTGTGACCCCGGGGTTTAGGATTTTTTCAAAAAAAAGTTTTTCTTCCGGTTAAGTTGTCGATGGCTGATTTCTTTTCCTGTGATAAAAAGCCTCCTGTTTCGACCGCCAAACCTTTTGGGGGAGCATTTGCAACCGTTTGGAAAATTTTTGAGTGAATTAACGAAAGTCAGATTTTTCATGAAATTGTGACCCCGGGTCTTAGGATTTTTTCAAAAAAATCTTTTTCTCCCAGTTATGTTGTCGACGGCTGATTTCTTTTCGTGTGATAAAAAGCTTTCTGTTTCGACTGCTAAACCTTTCAGGGGAGTATTTGTAACCGTTTGGCACCATTTTTGAGTGATTTGCCGAAAGTCAGATTTTTCATGAAATTGTGACCCCGGGGCTTAGGATTTTTTCAAAAAAATCTTTTTCTGCCGGTTAAGTTGTCGTGGACTGATTCCTTTTCCTGTGATAAAAAGCCTTCAGTTTCGACCGCCAAACCTCTCAAGGGAGCATTTGCAACCGTTTGGCAGCATTTTTGAGTGAATTGCCAGAAGTCAGATTTTTTATGAAATTGTGACCCCGGGGCTTAGGATTTTTTCAAAAAAAATCTTTTTCTGCCAGTTAAGTTGTCAAGGGCTGATTTCTTTTCCTGTGATAAAAAGCCTTCAGTTTCGACCGCCAAACCTCTTAGGGGAGCATTTGCAACCATTTGGCACCATTTATGAGTGTATTGCCAGAAGTCAGATTTTTTATGAAATTGTGACCCCGGGGCTTAGGATTTTTTTCAAAAAAATCTTTTTCTGTCGGTTAAGTTGTTGAGGGCTGATTTCTTTTCCTGTGATAAAAGCCTTCTCTTTCGACCTCTAAACCTTTCAGGGGAGCATTTGTAACCGTTTGACACCATTTTTGAGTGATTTGCCGAAAGTCAGATTTTTCATGAAATTGTGACCCCGGGGCTTAGGATTTTTTCAAAAAAATCTTTTTCTGCAGGTTAAGTTGTCGAGGTCTGATTTCTTTTCCTGTGATTAAATGCCTTCTGTTTCGACCGCCAAACCTCTCAGGGGAGCATTTGTAACCATTTGGCACCATTTTTGAGTGAATTCCCAGAAGTCAGATTTTTTATGAAATTGTGACCCCGGAGTTTAGGATTTTTTCAAAAATATCTTTTTCTGCCGGTTAAGTTGTCGAGGGCTGATTTCTTTTCCTGTGATAAAAAGCCTTCTGTTTCGACTGCTAAACCTTTCAGGGGAGCATTTGCAACCGTTTGGCACCATTTTTGAGTGATTTGCCGAAAGTCAGATTTTTCATGAAATTGTGACCCCGGGGCTTAGGATTTTTTCAAAAAAATCTTTTGCTCCCGGTTAAGTTGTCGAGGGCTGATTTCTTTTCCTGTGATAAAAAGCCTTCTGTTTCGACTGCTAAACCTTTCAGGGGAGAATTTGCAACCGTTTGGCAACATTTTTGAGTGAATTGCCAGAAGTCAGATTTTTTTATGAAATTGTGACCCCGGGGCTTAGGATTTTTTCAAAAAAGTCTTTTTCTGCCGGTTAAGTTGTCGAGGGCTGCTTTCTTTTCCTGTGATAAAAAGCCTTTTGTTTCGACCGCCAAACCTCTCAGGGGAGCATTTGCAACCATTTGGCACCATTTTTGAGTGAATTGCTAGAAGTCAGATTTGTTATGAAATTGTGACCCCGGGGCTTAGGATTTTTTCAAAAAAATCTTTTTCTGCAGGTTAAGTCGTCGAGGTCTGATTTCTTTTCCTGTGATTAAATGCCTTCTGTTTCGACCGCCAAACCTTTCAGGGGAGCATTTGTAACCATTTGGCACCATTTTTGAGTGAATTGCCAGAAGTCAGATTTTTTATGAAATTGTGACCCCGGGGTTTAGGATTTTTTCAAAAAAAAGTTTTTCTTCCGGTTAAGTTGTCGATGGCTGATTTCTTTTCCTGTGATAAAAAGCCTCCTGTTTCGACCGCCAAACCTCTTAGGGGAGCATTTGCAACCATTTGGCACCATTTTTGAGTGTATTGCCAGAAGTCAGATTTTTTATGAAATTGTGACCCCGGGGCTTAGGATTTTTTTCAAAAAAATCTTTTTCTGTCGGTTAAGTTGTCGAGGGCTGATTTCTTTTCCTGTGATAAAAAGCCTTCTCTTTCGACCTCTAAACCTTTCAGGGGAGCATTTGTAACCGTTTGGCACCATTTTTGAGTGATTTGCCGAAAGTCAGATTTTTCATGAAATTGTGACCCCGGGGCTTAGGATTTTTTCAAAAAAATCTTTTTCAGCCGGTTAAGTTGTCGAGGGCTGATTTCTTTTCCTGTGATAAAAAGCCTTCTGTTTCGACTGCTAAACCTTTCAGGGGAGCATTTGCAACCGTTTGGCACCATTTTTGAGTGATTTGCCGAAAGTCAGATTTTTCATGAAATTGTGACCCCGGGGCTTAGGATTTTTTCAAAAAAATCTTTTGCTCCCGGTTAAGTTGTCGAGGGCTGATTTCTTTTCCTATGATAAAAAGCCTTCTGTTTCGACTGCTAAACCTTTCAGGGGAGCATTTGCAACCGTTTGGCAACATTTTTGAGTGAATTGCCAGAAGTGAGATTTTTTTATGAAATTGTGACCCCGGGGCTTAGGATTTTTTCAAAAAAGTCTTTTTCTGCCGGTTAAGTTGTCGAGGGCTGCTTTCTATTCCTGTGATAAAAAGCCTTTTGTTTCGACCGCCAAACCTCTCAGGGGAGCATTTGCAACCATTTGGCACCAGTTTTGAGTGAATTGCTAGAAGTCAGATTTGTTATGAAATTGTGACCCCGGGGCTTAGGATTTTTTCAAAAAAATCTTTTTCTGCAGGTTAAGTCGTCGAGGTCTGATTTCTTTTCCTGTGATTAAATGCCTTCTGTTTCGACCGCCAAACCTTTCAGGGGAGCATTTGTAACCATTTGGCACCATTTTTGAGTGAATTGCCAGAAGTCAGATTTTTTATGAAATTGTGACCCCGGGGCTTAGGATTTTTTCAAAAAAATCTTTTTTTGCCGGTTAAGTTATCAAGGGCTGATTTCTTTTCCTGTGATAAAAAGCCTTCTGTTTCGACTGCTAAACCTTTCAGGGGAGCATTTGTAACCGTTTGGCACCATTTTTGAGTGATTTGCCGAAAGTCAGATTTTTCATGAAATTGTGACCCCGTTGTCGAGGACTGATTCCTTCTCCTGTGATAAAAAGCCTTCAGTTTCGACCGCCAAACCTCTCAGGGGAGCATTTGCAACCGTTTGGCACCATTTTTGAGTGAATTGCCAGAAGTCAGATTTTTTTATGAAATTGTGACCCCGGGGCTTAGGATTTTTTCAAAAAAATCTTATTTTGCCGGTTAAGTTGTCAAGGGCTGATTTCTTTTCCTATGATAAAAAGCCTTCTGTTTCGACTGCTAAACCTTTCAGGGGAGCATTTGTAACCATTTGGCACCATTTTTGAGTGATTTGCCGAAAGTCAGATTTTTCATGAATTTGTGACCCCGGGGCTTAGGATTTTTTCAGAAAAATCTTTTTCAGCCGGTTAAGTTGTCGAGGACTCATTCCTTTTCCTGAGATAAAAAGTCTTCAGTTTCGACCGCCAAACCTCTCAGGGGAGCATTTGCAACCGTTTGGCACCATTTTTGAGTGAATTGCCAGAAGTCAGATTTTTTGTGAAATTGTGACCCCGGGGCTTAGGATTTTTTTTCAAAAAAATCTTTTTCTGCCGGTTAAGTTGTCGAGGGCTGCTTTCTTTTCCTGTGATAAAAATCCTTCAGTTTCGACCGCCAAACATCTCAGGGGAGCATTTGCAACCATTTGGCACCAGTTTTGAGTGAATTGCTAGAAGTCAGATTTGTTATGAAATTGTGACCCCGGGGCTTAGGATTTTTTCAAAAAAATCTTTTTCTGCAGGTTAAGTCGTCGAGGTCTGATTTCTTTTCCTGTGATTAAATGCCTTCTGTTTCGACCGCCAAACCTTTCAGGGGAGCATTTGTAACCATTTGGCACCATTTTTGAGTGAATTGCCAGAAGTCAGATTTTTTATGAAATTGTGACCCCGGGGCTTAGGATTTTTTCAAAAAAATCTTTTTTTGCCGGTTAAGTTATCAAGGGCTGATTTCTTTTCCTGTCATAAAAAGCCTTCTGTTTCGACTGCTAAACCTTTCAGGGGAGCATTTGTAACCGTTTGGCACCATTTTTGAGTGATTTGCCGAAAGTCAGATTTTTCATGAAATTGTGACCCCGTTGTCGAGGACTGATTCCTTCTCCTGTGATAAAAAGCCTTCAGTTTCGACCGCCAAACCTCTCAGGGGAGCATTTGCAACCGTTTGGCACCATTTTTGAGTGAATTGCCAGAAGTCAGATTTTTTTATGAAATTGTGACCCCGGGGCTTAGGATTTTTTCAAAAAAATCTTATTTTGCCGGTTAAGTTGTCAAGGGCTGATTTCTTTTCCTGTGATAAAAAGCCTTCTGTTTCGACTGCTAAACCTTTCAGGGGAGCATTTGTAACCATTTGGCACCATTTTTGAGTGATTTGCCGAAAGTCAGATTTTTCATGAATTTGTGACCCCGGGGCTTAGGATTTTTTCAGAAAAATCTTTTTCAGCCGGTTAAGTTGTCGAGGACTCATTCCTTTTCCTGAGATAAAAAGTCTTCAGTTTCGACCGCCAAACCTCTCAGGGGAGCATTTGCAACCGTTTGGCACCATTTTTGAGTGAATTGCCAGAAGTCAGATTTTTTATGAAATTGTGACCCCGGGGCTTAGGATTTTTTTTCAAAAAAATCTTTTTCTGCCGGTTAAGTTGTCGAGGGCTGATTTCTTTTCCTGTGATAAAAAGCCTTCAGTTTCGACCGCCAAACCTCTTAGGGGAGCATTTGCAACCGTTTTGCACTATTTCTGAGTGTATTGCCAGAAGTCAGATTTTTAATGAAATTGTGACCCCGGGGCTTAGGATTTTTTTCAAAAAAAAGTTTTTCTTCCGGTTAAGTTGTCGAGGGCTGATTTCTTTTCCTGTGATAAAAAGCCTCCTGTTTCGACCGCCAAACCTTATGGGGGAGCATTTGCGACCGTTTGGCAAGTTTTTGAGTGAATTAACGAAAGTCAGATTTTTCATGAAATTGTGACCCCGGGGCTTAGGATTTTTTCAAAAACATCTTTTTCTGCCGGTTAAGTTGTCGTGGACTGATTCCTTTTCCTGTGATAAAAAGCCTTCAGTTTCGACCGCCAAACCTCTCAGGGGAGCATTTGCAACCGTTTGGCAGCATTTTTGAGTGAATTGCCAGAAGTCAGATTTTTTATGAAATTGTGACCCCGGGGTTTAGGATTTTTTCAAAAAAAAGTTTTTCTTCCGGTTAAGTTGTCGATGGCTGATTTCTTTTCCTGTGATAAAAAGCCTTCAGTTTCGACCGCCAAACCTCTCAGGGGAGCATTTGCAACCGTTTGGCACCATTTTTGAGTGAATTGCCAGAAGTCAGATTTTTTATGAAATTGTGACCCCGGGGCTTAGGATTTTTTTTCAAAAAAATCTTTTTCTGCCGGTTAAGTTGTCGAGGGCTGATTTCTTTTCCTGTGATAAAAATCCTTCAGTTTCGACCGCCAAACCTCTTAGGGGAGCATTTGCAACCGTTTGGCACTATTTTTGAGTGTATTGCCAGAAGTCAGATTTTTTATGAAATTGTGACCCCGGGGCTTAGGATTTTTTTCAAAAAAAAGTTTTTCTTCCGGTTAAGTTGTCGAGGGCTGATTTCTTTTCCTGTGATAAAAAGCCTCCTGTTTCGACCGCCAAACCTTATGGGGGAGCATTTGCAACCGTTTGGCAAGTTTTTGAGTGAATTAACGAAAGTCAGATTTTTCATGAAATTGTGACCCCGGGGCTTAGGATTTTTTCAAAAACATCTTTTTCTGCCGGTTAAGTTGTCGTGGACTGATTCCTTATCCTGTGAAAAAAAGCCTTCAGTTTCGACCGCCAAACCTCTCAGGGGAGCATTTGCAACCGTTTGGCAGCATTTTTGAGTGAATTGCCAGAAGTCAGATTTTTTATGAAATTGTGACCCCGGGGTTTAGGATTTTTTCAAAAAAAAGTTTTTCTTCCGGTTAAGTTGTCGATGGCTGATTTCTTTTCCTGTGATAAAAAGCCTCCTGTTTCGACCGCCAAACCTTTTGGGGGAGCATTTGCAACCGTTTGGCAAATTTTTGAGTGAATTAACGAAAGTCAGATTTTTCATGAAATTGTAACCCCGGGTCTTAGGATTTTTTCAAAAAAATCTTTTTCTCCCAGTTATGTTGTCGACGGCTGATTTCTTTTCGTGTGATAAAAAGCTTTCTGTTTCGACTGCTAAACCTTTCAGGGGAGTATTTGTAACCGTTTGGCACCATTTTTGAGTGATTTGCCGAAAGTCAGATTTTTCATGAAATTGTGACCCCGGGGCTTAGGATTTTTTCAAAAAAATCTTTTTCTGCCGGTTAAGTTGTCGTGGACTGATTCCTTTTCCTGTGATAAAAAGCCTTCAGTTTCGACCGCCAAACCTCTCAGGGGAGCATTTGCAACCGTTTGGCAGCATTTTTGAGTGAATTGCCAGAAGTCAGATTTTTTATGAAATTGTGACCCCGGGGCTTAGGATTTTTTTCAAAAAAATCTTTTTCTGTCGGTTAAGTTGTTGAGGGCTGATTTCTTTTCCTGTGATAAAAAGCCTTCTCTTTCGACCTCTAAACCTTTCAGGGGAGCATTTGTAACCGTTTGACACCATTTTTGAGTGATTTGCCGAAAGTCAGATTTTTCATGAAATTGTGACCCCAGGGCTTAGAATTTTTTCAAAAAAATCTTTTTCTGCAGGTTAAGTTGTCGAGGGCTGATTTCTTTTCCTGTGATAAAAAGCCTTCTGTTTCGACTGCTAAACCTTTCAGGGGAGCATTTGTAACCATTTGGCACCATTTTTGAGTGAATTGCCAGAAGTCAGATTTTTTATGAAATTGTGACCCCGGGGCTTAGGATTTTTTCAAAAAAATCTTTTTCTGCCGGTTAAGTTGTCGAGGGCTGATTTCTTTTCCTGTGATAAAAAGCCTTCTGTTTCGACTGCTAAACCTTTCAGGGGAGCATTTGCAACCGTTTCGCACCATTTTTGAGTGAATTGCCAGACGTCAGATTTTTTATGAAATTGTGACCCCGGGGCTTAGGATTTTTTCAAAAAAATCTTTTTCTGCCGGTTAAGTTGTCGAGGGCTGATTTCTTTTCCTGTGATAAAAAGCCTTCAGTTTCGACCGCCAAACCTCTCAGGGGAGAATTTGCAACCGTTTGGCACCATTTTTGAGTGAATTTCCATAAGTCAGATTTTTTATGAAATTGTGACTTAGGATTTTTTGAAATAAATCTTTTTCTGCCTGTTAAGTTGTCGAGGACTGATTTCTTTTCCTGTGATAAAAAGCCTTCTGTTTCGACTGCTAAACCTTTCAGGGGAGCATTTGTAACCGTTTGGCACCATTTTTTAGTCATTTGCCGAAAGTCAGATTTTTCATGAAATTGTGACCCCGTTGTCGAGGACTGATTCCTTCTCCTGTGATAAAAAGCCTTCAGTTTCGCCCGCTAAACCTCTCAGGGGAGCATTTGCAACCGTTTGGCACCATTTTTGAGTGAATTGCCAGAAGTCAGATTTTTTTATGAAATTGTGACCCCGGGGCTTAGGATTTTTTCAAAAAAATTTTATTTTGCCGGTTAAGTTGTCAAGGGCTGATTTCTTTTCCTGTGATAAAAAGCCTTCTGTTTCGACTGCTAAACCTTTCAGGGGAGCATTTGTAACTGTTTGGCACCATTTTTGAGTGATTTGCCGAAAGTCAGATTTTTCATGAATTTGTGACCCCGGGGCTTAGGATTTTTTCAAAAAAATCTTTTTCTGTCGGTTAAGTTGTCGAGTGCTGATTTCTTTTCCTGTGATAAAAAGCCTTCTCTTTCGACCTCTAAACCTTTCAGGTGAGCATTTGTAACCGTTTGACACCATTTTTGAGTGATTTGCCGAAAGTCAGATTTTTCATGAAATTGTGACCCCGGGGCTTAGGATTTTTTCAAAAAAATCTTTTTCTGCCGGTTAAGTTGTCGAGGACTGATTCCTTTTCCTGTGATAAAAAGCCTTCAGTTTCGACTGCCAAACCTCTCAGGGGAGCATTTGCAACCGTTTCGCACCATTTTTGAGTGAATTGCCAGACGTCAGATTTTTTATGAAATTGTGACTTAGGATTTTTTCAAATAAATCTTTTTCTGCCTGTTATGTTGTCGAGGGCTGATTTCTTTTCCTGTGATAAAAATCCTTCTGTTTCGAGTGCTAAACCTTTCAGGGGAGCATTTGTAACCGTTTGGCACCATTTTTTAGTCATTTGCCGAAAGTCAGATTTTTCATGAAATTGTGACCCCGGGCCTTAGGATTTTTTCAAAAAAATCTTTTTTTGCCGGTTAAGTTATCAAGGGCTGATTTCTTTTCCTGTGATTAAAAGCCTTCTGTTTCGACTGCTGAACCTTTGCAACCGTTTGGCACCATTTTTGAGTGATTTGCCGAAAGTCAGATTTTTCATGAAATTGTGACCCCGTTGTCGAGGACTGATTCCTTCTCCTGTGATAAAAAGCCTCAGTTTCGACCGCCAAACCTCTCAGGGGAGCATTTGCAACCGTTTGGCACCAATTTTGAGTGAATTGCCAGAAGTCAGATTTTTTCATGAATTTGTGACCCCGGGGCTTAGGATTTTTTCAAAAAAAAATTATTTTGCCGGTTAAGTTGTCAAGGGCTGATTTCTTTTCCTGTGATAAAAAGCCTTCTGTTTCGACTGCTAAACCTTTCAGGGGAGCATTTGTAACCGTTTGGCACCATTTTTGAGTGATTTGCCGAAAGTCAGATTTTTCATGAATTTGTGACCCCGGGGCTTAGGATTTTTTCAAAAAAATCTTTTTCTGCCGGTTAAGTTGTCGAGGGCTGATTTCTTTTCCTGTGATAAAAAGCCTTCAGTTTCGACCGCCAAACCTCTCAGGGGAGCATTTGCAACCGTTTCGCACCATTTTTGAGTGAATTGCCAGACGTCAGATTTTTTATGAAATTGTGACTTAGGATTTTTTCAAATAAATCTTTTTCTGCCTGTTAAGTTGTCGAGGGCTGATTTCTTTTCAGGTGATAAAAAGCCTTCTGTTTCGACTGCTAAACGTTTCAGGGGAGCATTTGTAACCGTTTGGCACCATTTTTTAGTCATTTGCCGAAAGTCAGATTTTTCATGAAATTGTGACCCCGGGCCTTAGGATTTTTTCAAAAAAAACTTTTTTTGCCGGTTAAGTTATCAAGGGCTGATTTCTTTTCCTGTGATTAAAAGCCTTCTGTTTCGACTGCTAAACCTTTGCAACCGTTTGGCACCATTTTTGAGTGATTTGCCGAAAGTCAGATTTTTCATGAAATTGTGACCCCGTTGTCGAGGACTGATTCCTTCTCCTGTGATAAAAAGCCTTCAGTTTCGACCACCAAACCTCTCAGGGGAGCATTTGCAACCGTTTGGCACCATTTTTGAGTGAATTGCCAGAAGTCAGATTTTTTTATGAAATTGTGACCCCGGGGCTTAGGATGTTTTCAAAAAAATGTTTTTTTGCCGGTTAAGTTATCAAGGGCTGATTTCTATTCCTGTGATAAAAAGCCTTCAGTTTCGACCGCCAAACCTCTTAGGGGAGCATTTGCAACCGTTTGGCACCATTTTTGAGTGATTTGCCGAAAGTCAGATTTTTCATGAATTTGTGACCCCGGGGTTTAGGATTTTTTCAAAAAAATCTTTTTCAGCCGGTTAAGTTGTCGAGGACTCATTCCTTTTCCTGTGATAAAAAGCCTTCAGTTTCGACCGCCAAACCTCTCAGGGGAGCATTTGCAACCGTTTGGCACCATTTTTGAGTGAATTGCCAGAAGTCAGATTTTTTATGAAATTGTGACCCCGGGGCTTAGGATTTTTTCAAAAAAATCTTTTTCTGCCGGTTAAGTTGTCGAGGGCTGATTTCTTTTCCTGTGATAAAAAGCCTTCAGTTTCGACCGCCAAACCTCTCAGGGGAGAATTTGCAACCGTTTGGCACCATTTTTGACTGAATTGCCAGAAGTCAGATTTTTTATGAAATTGTGACTTAGGATTTTTTCAAATAAATCTTTTTCTGCCTGTTAAGTTGTCGAGGGCTGATTTCTTTTCAGGTGATAAAAAGCCTTCTGTTTCGACTGCTAAACGTTTCAGGGGAGCATTTGTAACCGTTTGGCACCATTTTTTAGTCATTTGCCGAAAGTCAGATTTTTCATGAAATTGTGACCCCGGGCCTTAGGATTTTTTCAAAAAAAACTTTTTTTGCCGGTTAAGTTATCAAGGGCTGATTTCTTTTCCTGTGATTAAAAGCCTTCTGTTTCGACTGCTAAACCTTTGCAACCGTTTGGCACCATTTTTGAGTGATTTGCCGAAAGTCAGATTTTTCATGAAATTGTGACCCCGTTGTCGAGGACTGATTCCTTCTCCTGTGATAAAAAGCCTTCAGTTTCGACCACCAAACCTCTCAGTGGAGCATTTGCAACCGTTTGGCACCATTTTTGAGTGAATTGCCAGAAGTCAGATTTTTTTATGAAATTGTGACCCCGGGGCTTAGGATGTTTTCAAAAAAATGTTTTTTTGCCGGTTAAGTTATCAAGGGCTGATTTCTATTCCTGTGATAAAAAGCCTTCAGTTTCGACCGCCAAACCTCTTAGGGGAGCATTTGCAACCGTTTGGCACCATTTTTGAGTGATTTGCCGAAAGTCAGATTTTTCATGAATTTGTGACCCCGGGGTTTAGGATTTTTTCAAAAAAATCTTTTTCAGCCGGTTAAGTTGTCGAGGACTCATTCCTTTTCCTGTGATAAAAAGCCTTCAGTTTCGACCGCCAAACCTCTCAGGGGAGCATTTGCAACCGTTTGGCACCATTTTTGAGTGAATTGCCAGAAGTCAGATTTTTTATGAAATTGTGACCCCGGGGCTTAGGATTTTTTCAAAAAAATCTTTTTCTGCCGGTTAAGTTGTCGAGGGCTGATTTCTTTTCCTGTGATAAAAAGCCTTCAGTTTCGACCGCCAAACCTCTCAGGGGAGAATTTGCAACCGTTTGGCACCATTTTTGACTGAATTGCCAGAAGTCAGATTTTTTATGAAATTGTGACTTAGGATTTTTTCAAATAAATCTTTTTTTGCCGGTTAAGTTGTCAAGGGCTGATTTCTTTTCCTGTGATAAAAAGCCTTCTGTTTCGACCGCCAAACCTCTCAGGGGAGAATTTGCAACCGTTTGGCACCATTTTTGAGTGAATTGCCAGAAGTCAGATTTTTTATGAAATTGTGACCCCGGGGCTAAGGATTTTTTCAAAAAAATCTTTTTCTGCCGGTTAAGTTGTCGAGGGCTGATTTCTTTTCCTGTGATAAAAAGCCTTCAGTTTCGACCGCCAAACCTCTCAGAGGAGCATTTGCAACCGTTTCGCACCATTTTTGAGTGAATTGCCAGACGTCAGATTTTTCATGAAATTGTGACCCCGGGGCTTAGGATTTTTTTCAAAAAAAATCTTTTTCTGCCGGTTAAGTTGTCGAGGGCTGATTTCTTTTCCTGTGATAAAAAGCCTTCTGTTTCGACTGCTAAACCTTTCAGGGGAGCATTTGTAACCATTTGGCACCATTTCTGAGTGAATTGCCGAAAGTCAGATTTTTTTATGAAATTGTGACCCCGGGGCTTATGAATTTTCTCAAAAAAACTTTTTCTTCCTCTTAAGTTGTCCAGGGCTGATTTCTTTTTCTGTGATAATTTCGACGGCCAAACCTTTCAGGGAAGCATTTGCAACCATTTGGCAACATTTTTGAGTGATTTGCTGAAAGTAAGATTTTTTAAAAAAAACTTTTTCTTCCGGTTAAGTTGTCGAGGGCTGATGTCTTTTCCTTTGATAAAAAGCCTTCTGTTTCGACTGCCGAACCTCTCAGGGGAGGATTTGCAACTGTTTGGCACCATTTTTGGGTGATTTGCCGAAAGTCATATTTTTTATGAAACTGTGACACCGGGGTTTAGGATTTTTTCAAAAAAAAGTTTTTCTTCCGGTTAAGTTGTCGAGGGCTGATTTCTTTTCCTGTGATAAAAAGCCTCCTGTTTCGACCGCCAAAACCTTCGGGGGAGCATTTGCAACCGTTTGGCACAATTTTTGAGTGAATTAACGAATGTCAGATTTTTTCAGAAATTGTGACCTTTCGGGGGAGCATTTGCAACCGTTTGGCACAATTTTTGAGTGAATTAACGAAAGTCAGATTTTTTCAGAAATTGTGACCCCGGGGCTTAGGGATTTTTTCAAAAGAACTTTTTCTTCAGGTTAAGTTGTCGAGGGCTGATTTCTTTTCCTGTGATAAAAAGCCTTCTGTTTCGACTGCCGAACCTCTCAGGGGAGGATTTGCAACTGTTTGGCACCATTTTTGAGTGATTTGCCGAAAGTCATATTTTTTATGAAACTGTGACCCCGGGGTTTAGGATTTTTTCAAAAAAATCTTTTTCTTCTGGTTAAGTTGTCGAGGGCTGATTTCTTTTCCTGTGATAAAAAGCCTTCTGTTTCGACTGCCGAACCTCTCAGGGGAGGATTTGCAACTGTTTGGCACCATTTTTGAGTGATTTGCCGAAAGTCATATTTTTCATGAAATTGTGACCCCGGGGTTTAGGATTTTTTCAAAAAAATCTTTTTCTCCCGGTTAAGTTGTCGAGGGCTGATTTCTTTTCTTGTGATAAAAAGCCTTCTGTTTCGACTGCCAAACCTTTCGGGGGAGCATTTGCAACCGTTTGGCACAATTTTTGAGTGAATTAACGAATGTCAGATTTTTTTAGAAATTGTGACCTTTCGGGGGAGCATTTGCAACCGTTTGGCACAATTTTTGAGTGATTTGCCGAAAGTCAGATTTTTCATGAAATTGTGACCCCGGGGCTTAGGGTTTTTTTTCAAAAAAAAACTTTTTCTGCCGGTTAAGTTGTCGAGGGCTGATTTCTTTTCCTGTGATAAAAAGCCTTCTGTTTCGACTGCTAAACCTTTCAGGGGAGCATTTGTAACCATTTGGCACCATTTTTGAATGATTTTCCAAAAGTCAGATTTTTTCTGAAATTGTGACCCCGGGGCTTAGGATTTTTTCATAATAATCTTTTTCTGCCAGTTAAGTTGTCGACGGCTGATGTCTTTTCCTTTGATAAAAAGCCTTCTGTTTCGACTGCCGAACCTCTCAGGGGAGGATTTGCAACTGTTTGGCACCATTTTTGAGTGATTTGCTGAAAGTCATATTTTTTATGAAACTGTGACCCCGGGGTTTAGGATTTTTTCAAAAAAAAGTTTTTCTTCCGGTTAAGTTGTCGAGGGCTGATTTCTTTTCCTGTGATAAAAAGCCTCCTGTTTCGACCGCCAAAACTTTCGGGGGAGCATTTGCAACCGTTTGGCACAATTTTTGAGTGAATTAACGAATGTCAGATTTTTTCAGAAATTGTGACCTTTCGGGGGAGCATTTGCAACCGTTTCGCATAATTTTTGAGTGAATTAACGAAAGTCAGATTTTTTCAGAAATTGTGACACCGGGGCTTAGGGATTTTTTCAAAAGAACTTTTTCTTCAGGTTAAGTTGTCGAGGGCTGATTTCTTTTCCTGTGATAAAAAGCCTTCTGTTTCGACCGCCAAACCTCTCAGGGGAGCATTTGCAACCGTTTGGCAACATTTTTGAGTGATTTTCCGAAAGTCAAATTTTTTATGAAATTGTGACCCCGGGGCTTAGGATTTTTTCAAAAAAATCTTTTTCTCCCGGTTAAGTTGTCGAGGGCTGATTTCTTTTCTTGTGATAAAAAGCCTTCTGTTTCGACTGCCAAACCTTTCGGGGGAGCATTTGCAACCGTTTGGCACAATTTTTGAGTGAATTAACGAATGTCAGATTTTTTTTAGAAATTGTGACCTTTCGGGGGAGCATTTGCAACCGTTTGGCACAATTTTTGAGTGATTTGCCGAAAGTCAGATTTTTCATGAAATTGTGACCCCGGGGCTTAGGGTTTTTTTTCAAAAAAAATATTTTTCTGCCGGTTAAGTTGTCGAGGGCTGATTTCTTTTCCTGTGATAAAAAGCCTTCTGTTTCGACTGCTAAACCTTTCAGGGGAGCATTTGTAACCATTTGGCACCATTTTTGAATGATTTTCCAAAAGTCAGATTTTTTCTGAAATTGTGACCCCGGGGCTTAGGATTTTTTCAAAATAATCTTTTTCTGCCAGTTAAGTTGTCGAGGGCTGATGTCTTTTCCTTTGATAAAAAGCCTTCTGTTTCGACTGCCGAACCTCTCAGGGGAGGATTTGCAACTGTTTGGCACCATTTTTGAGTGATTTGCCGAAAGTCATATTTTTTATGAAACTGTGACCCCGGGGTTTAGGATTTTTTCAAAAAAATCTTTTTCTCCTGGTTAAGTTGTCGAGGGCTGATTTCTTTTCCTGTGATAAAAAAACCTTCTGTTTCGACTGCTAAACCTTTCAGGGGAGCATTTGTAACCGTTTGGCACCATTTTTGAGTGATTTGCCGAAAGTCAGATTTTTCATGAAATTGTGACCCCGGGGTTTAGGATTTTTTCAAAAAAATCTTTTTCTCCCGGTTAAGTTGTCGAGGGCTGATTTCTTTTCTTGTGATAAAAAGCTTTCTGTTTCGACTGCTAAACCTTTCAGGGGAGCATTTGTAACCGTTTGGCACCATTTTTGAGTGATTTGCCGAAAGTCAGATTTTTCATGAAATTGTGACCCCGGGGCTTAGGATTTTTTTCAAAAAAAATCTTTTTCTGCCGGTTAAGTTGTCGAGGACTGATTTCTTTTCCTGTGATAAAAAGCCTTCTGTTTCGACTGCTAAACCTTTCAGGTGAGCATTTGTAACCATTTGGCACCATTTTTGAGTGAATTGCCAGAAGTCAGATTTTTTTATGAAATTGTGACCCCGGGGCTTATGAATTTTTTCAAAAAAACTTTTTCTTCCTGTTAAGTTGTCCAGGGCTGATTTCTTTTTCTGTGATAATTTCGACCGCCAAACCTTTCAGGGAAGCATTTGCAACCGTTTGACTACATTTTTGAGTGATTTGCTGAAAGTCAGATTTTTTTAAAAAAACTTTTTCTTCCGGTTAAGTTGTCGAGGGCTGATTTCTTTTCCTGTGGTAAAAAGCCATCTGTTTCGACCGCCAAACCTTTCAGGGACGCATTTGCAATCGTTTGGCACCATTTCTGAGTGAATTGCCGAAAGTCAGATTTTTTATGAAATTGTGACCCCGGGGCTTAGGGTTTTTTTCAAAAAAATCTTTTTCTGCCGGTTAAGTTGTCGAGGGCTGATTTCTTTTCCTTTGATAAAAAGCCTTCTGTTTCGACCACCAAACCTTTCAGGGGAGCATTTGCAACCGTTTGGCACCATTTTTGAGTGATTTGCCAAAAGTCAGATTTTTTCTGAAATTGTGACCCCGGGGCTTAGGATTTTTTCAAAAAAATGTTTTTCTTCCTGTTAAGTTGTCCAGGGCTGATTTCTTTTCCTGTGATAATTTCGACCGCCAAACCTTTCAGGGAAGCATTTGCAACCGTTTGGCAACATTTTTGAGTGAATTGCCAAAAGTCAGATTTTTTATGAAATTGTGACCCCGGGGCTTAGGGTTTTTTTTCAAAAAAATCTTCTTCTGCCGGTTAAGTTGTCGAGGGCTGATTTCTTTTCCTTTGATAAAAAGCCTTCTGTTTCGACCGCCAAACCTCTCAGGGGAGCATTTACAACGGTTTGTCACCATTTTTGAGTGATTTGCTGAAAGTCAGATTTTTTACAAAAATCTTTTTCTGCCGGTTAAGTTGTCGAGGGCTGATGTCTTTTCCTGTGATAAAAAGCCTTCAGTTTCGACCGCCAAACCTCTCAGGGGAGCATTTGCAACCGTTTCGCACCATTTTTGAGTGAATTGCCAGACGTCAGATTTTTTATGAAATTGTGACCCCGGGGCTTAGGATTTTTTCAAAAAAATCTTTTTCTGCCGGTTAAGTTGTCGAGGGCTGATTTCTTTTCCTGTGATAAAAAGCCTTCTGTTTCGACTGCTAAACCTTTCAGGGGAGCATTTGCAACCGTTTGGTAAATTTTTGAGTGAATTAACGAAAGTCAGATTTTTCATGAATTTGTGACCCCGGGGCTTAGGATTTTTTCAAAAAAATCTTTTTCAGCCGGTTAAGTTGTCGAGGACTCATTCCTTTTCCTGTGATAAAAAGTCTTCAGTTTCGACTGCCAAACCTCTCAGGGGAGCATTTGCAACCGTTTGGCACCATTTTTGAGTGATTTGCCGAAAGTCAGATTTTTCATGAAATTGTGACCCCCGGGGCTTAGGATTTTTTTCAAAAAAAATCTTTTTCAGCCGGTTAAGTTGTCGAGGACTCATTCCTTTTCCTGTGATAAAAAGCCTTCTGTTTCGACTGCTAAACCTTTCAGGGGAGCATTTGTAACCGTTTGGCAACATTTTTGAGTGATTTGCCGAAAGTCAGATTTTTCATGAAATTGTGACCCCGGGGCTTAGGATTTTTTTTTTAAAAAAGTTTTCTGCCGGTTAAGTTGTCGAGGGCTGATTTCTTTTCCTGTGATAAAAAGCCTTTTGTTTCGACTGCTAAACCTTTCAGGCGAGCATTTGTAACCGTTTGGCACCATTTTTTAGTGATTTGCCGAAAGTCAGTTTTTTCATGAAATTGTGACCCCGGGGCTTAGGATTTTTTCTAAAAAAAGTTTTTCTTCCGGTTAAGTTGTCGAGGGCTGATTTCTTTTCCTGTGATAAAAAGCCTTCTGTTTCGACCGCCAAACCTTTCGGGGGAGGATTTGCCACCGTTTGGCACCATTTTTGAGTGATCTGCCAAAAGTCAGATTTTTCATGAAATTGTGACCCCGGGGCTTAGGATTTTTTCAAAAAAATCTTTTTCTGCCGGTTAAGTTGTCGAGGGCTGATTTCTTTTCCTGTGATAAAAAGCCTTCAGTTTCGACCGCCAAACCTCTCAGGGGAGAATTTGCAACCGTTTGGCACCATTTTTGAGTGAATTGCCAGAAGTCAGATTTTTTATGAAATTGTGACTTAGGATTTTTTCAAATAAATCTTTTTCTGCCTGTTAAGTTGTCGAGGGCTGATTTCTTTTCCTGTGATAAAAAGCCTTCTGTTTCGACTGCTAAACCTTTCAGGGGAGCATTTGTAACCGTTTGGCACCATTTTTGAGTGATTTGCCGAAAGTCAGATTTTTTATGAAATTGTGACCCCGGGGATTAGGATTTTTTCAAAAAAATCTTTTTCAGCCGGTTAAGTTGTCGAGGACTCATTCCTTTTCCTGTGATAAAAAGTCTTCAGTTTCGACCGCCAAACCTCTCAGGGGAGCATTTGCAACCGTTTGGCACCATTTTTGAGTGAATTGCCAGAAGTCAGATTTTTTATGAAATTGTGATTTAGGATTTTTTCAAAAAAATCTTTTTCTGCCTGTTAAGTTGTCGAGGGCTGATTTCTTTTCCTGTGATAAAAAGCCTTCCGTTTCGACTGCTAAACCTTTCAGGGGAGCATTTGTAACCGTTTGGCACCATTTTTGAGTGATTTGCCAAAAGTCAGATTTTTCATGAAATTCTGACCCCGGGGCTTAGGATTTTTTGAAAAAAATCTTTTTCTGCCAGTTAAGTTGTCGAGGGCTGATTTCTTTTCCTGTGATAAAAAGCCTTCTGTTTCGACTGCCAAACCTCTCAGGGGAGCATTTGCAACCGTTTCGCACCATTTTTGAGTGAATTGCCAGACGTCAGATTTTTTATGAAATTGTGACCCCGGGGCTTAGGATTTTTTCAAAAAAATCTTTTTCTGCCGGTTAAGTTGTCGAGGGCTGATTTCTTTTCCTGTGATAAAAAGCCTTCTGTTTCGACTGCTAAACCTTTCAGGGGAGCATTTGTAACCGTTTGGCACCATTTTTGAGTGATTTGCCGAAAGTCAGATTTTTCATGAATTTGTGACCCCGGGGCTTAGGATTTTTTCAAAAAAATCTTTTTCAGCCGGTTAAGTTGTCGAGGACTCATTCCTTTTCCTGTGATAAAAAGTCTTCAGTTTCGACTGCCAAACCTCTCAGGGGAGCATTTGCAACCGTTTGGCACCATTTTTGAGTGATTTGCCGAAAGTCAGATTTTTCATGAAATTGTGACCCCGGGGCTTAGGATTTTTTTCAAAAAAAATCTTTTTCTGCCGGTTGAGTTGTCGAGGGCTGATTTCTTTTCCTGTGATAAAAAGCCTTCTGTTTCGACTGCTAAACCTTTCAGGGGAGCATTTGTAACCGTTTGGCAACATTTTTGAGTGATTTGCCGAAAGTCAGATTTTTCATGAAATTGTGACCCCGGGGCTTAGGATTTTTTTTTAAAAAAAGTTTTCTGCCGGTTAAGTTGTCGAGGGCTGATTTCTTTTCCTGTGATAAAAAGCCTTTTGTTTCGACTGCTAAACCTTTCCGGCGAGCATTTGTAACCGTTTGGCACCATTTTTTAGTGATTTGCTGAAAGTCAGATTTTTCATGAAATTGTGACCCCGGGGCTTAGGATTTTTTCTAAAAAAAGTTTTTCTTCCGGTTAAGTTGTCGAGGGCTGATTTCTTTTCCTGTGATAAAAAGCCTTCTGTTTCGACCGCCAAACCTTTCGGGGGAGGATTTGCCACCGTTTGGCACCATTTTTGAGTGATCTGCCAAAAGTCAGATTTTTCATGAAATTGTGACCCTGGGGCTTAGGATTTTTTCAAAAAAATCTTTTTCTGCCGGTTAAGTTGTCGAGGACTGATTCCTTTTCCTGTGATAAAAAGCCTTCAGTTTCGACCGCCAAACCTCTCAGGGGAGCATTTGCAACCGTTTCGCACCATTTTTGAGTGAATTGCCAGACGTCAGATTGTTTATGTAATTGTGACCCCGGGGCTTAGGATTTTTTCAAAAAAATCTTTTTCTGCCGGTTAAGTTGTCGAGGGCTGATTTCTTTTCCTGTGATAAAAAGCCTTCGGTTTCGACCGCCAAACCTCTCAGGGGAGAATTTGCAACCGTTTGGCACCATTTTTGAGTGAATTGCCAGAAGTCAGATTTTTTATGAAATTGTGACTTAGGATTTTTTCAAATAAATCTTTTTCTGCCTGTTAAGTTGTCGAGGGCTGATTTCTTTTCCTGTGATAAAAAGCCTTCTGTTTCGACTGCTAAACCTTTCAGGGGAGCATTTGTAACCGTTTGGCACCATGTCTTTGCTGGATAAAGGATTGGGTGAAGTTGGCAAATAAGGAGCTACTCGATTTGGAGGGCTCCGATAATAGATTCGGCTGGCACGCCTACCTATGGCGGAATAAAAGGAAAGTACACAAGGGGTTTGAAAACCACATCTTTAGAGGGCCACTAATTGAAATATGGGAAAGGTATAAAAGCCTGTTAGAACCGAAAACACCACACTGGTTGTCGCCCCTGGAAGTGGGGAGTATAAAGACGATTAATATGAGAAGTAACTGGGCAACGTATAGTCAACTAGTAATTAGAGAAGATGGGAAATGGAAACTAAAACCGTACGAACAAGTAAAGGAATATGTATTTGACTGGTTGAAGTATCATCAGGTAAATGAGATGTTTAGAAAAGATGTTAGAGAAAGAGGCTATATAGATAAAGACTCCAAATTCCAGACAGAGATAATAAATAACGAAGTGAAAATTATATCAAAGATGTATAGGATGTTGCTTGACTGGAATTTGGGGGATGAGGTAGCCAAACCGGTGATGACGCGATGGGTAAGGGATATAGGCCATACCATACAATTCGAGGATTGGGAGAAACTTTGGAAGGACGGGCTAAATTTTACAGCTTCTATATTGATAAAGGAAAACGTCATGAAGATGTTTTATAGGTGGTACTTAACACCTATAAAATTATCGAAGATGTATAAAGTGGACAACAAGTGTTGGAAATGCAAAGACAAAGAGGGCACCTTCTACCACATGTGGTGGGAGTGTGGAAAAGTGAAACAGTTTTGGGAAAAAATCTATACCGAATTAAAGAGGATTTTAAAATATACTTTCACAAAGAAATCAGAGATTTTCCTATTAGGACTGCTGGGACAGGAGATAAAAAAAGAAGATCGCAGATTAGTATACTATGCGGTCGCAGCAGCAAGGGTAGTCTTAGCCCAGAGGTGGAAACAGCAGGAAATACCAACGACAGAAGAGTGGAGATTAAAGCTACTAGACTACGCGGAATTAGACAACATGACAGGGAAAATTAGGTATGCAAAAGACCAAAAGTTCATTAAGGATTGGAGAAAATATGTAGATTATCTGGAGCATATCAGTGAGGGACAAACAACGCTAAGGGGATTTAGAGATGTGCTGTGAAAAAATATGAACTATTGTATATAGTAAGTAGGAGATAAAGAAATGAATAATGACAATAAAACTTAAGGAATGCGTAATTTAATGGATAACTTCGAATGATTCTCGGATAAGATGAAGGAAGTGCCAAAAGCGATAGCCAAGAGATCGGTTTGAAGTGAAATTTAGAAATTGATGTATTTCTTTTCTATTTGTGTTTCTTTGTAGGAATGAGTGTTTGTATCTGTAATTCTATGTTAGTTTTGTGTGTCTTTGATTTTTCTTTATGGAATTATATAATAAAAAAGTATCGGGGAAAAAAAAAAAGAAATTGTGACCCCGGGCCTTAGGATTTTTTCAAAAAAAACTTTTTTTGCCGGTTAAGTTATCAAGGGCTGATTTCTTTTCGTGTGATAAAAAGCCTTCTGTTTCGACTGCTAAACCTTTCAGGGGAGCATTTGCAACCGTTTGGCACCATTTTTGAGTGATTTGCCAGAAGTCAGATTTTTCATAAAATTGTGACCCCGTTGTCAAGGACTGATTCCTTCTCCTGTGATAAAAAACCTTCAGTTTCGACCGCCAAACCTCTCAGGGGAGCATTTGCAACCGTTTGGCACCATTTTTGAGTGAATTGCCAGAAGTCAGATTTTTTTATGAAATTGTGACCCCAGGGCTTAGGATTTTTTCAAAAAAATCTTATTTTGCCGGTTAAGTTGTCAAGGGCTGATTTCTTTTCCTGTGATAAAAAGCCTTCTGTTTCGACAGCTAAACCTTTCAGGGGAGCATTTGCAACCGTTTGGCACCATTTTTGAGTGAATTGCTAGAAGTCAGATTTGTTATGAAATTGTGACCCCGGGGCTTAGGATTTTTTCAAAAAAAAGTTTTTCTTCTGGTTAAGTTGTCGAGGGCTGATTTCTTTTCCTGTGATAAAAAGCCTTCTGTTTCGACCGCAAAACCTCTCAGGGGAGCATTTGCCACCGTTTGGCACCATTTTTGAGTGATTTGCCGAAAGTCAGATATTTCATGAAATTGTGACCCCGGGGCTTAGGATTTTTTCAAAAAAATCTTTTTCTGCCGGTTAAGTTGTCGAGGACTGATTCCTTTTCCTGTGATAAAAAGCCTTCAGTTTCGACCGCCAAACCTCTCAGGGGAGCATTTGCAACCGTTTCGCACCATTTTTGAGTGAATTGCCAGACGTCAGATTTTTTATGAAATTGTGACCCCGGGGCTTAGGATTTTTTCAAAAAAATCTTTTTCTTCCGGTTAAGTTGTCGAGGGCTGATTTCTTTTCCTGTGATAAAAAGCCTTCAGTTTCGACCGCCAAACCTCTCAGGGGAGAATTTGCAACCGTTTGGCACCATTTTTGAGTGAATTGCCAGAAGTCAGATTTTTTATGAAATTGTGACTTAGGATTTTTTCAAATAAATCTTTTTCTGCCCTTTAAGTTGTCGAGGGCTGATTTCTTTTCCTGTGATAAAAAGCCTTCTGTTTCGACTGCTAAACCTTTCAGGGGAGCATTTGTAACCGTTTGGCACCATTTTTGAGTGATTTGCCGAAAGTCAGATTTTTCATGAAATTGTGACCCTGGGGCTTAGGATTTTTTGAAAAAAATCTTTTTCTGCCAGTTAAGTTGTCGAGGGCTGATTTCTTTTCCTGTGATAAAAAGCCTTCTGTTTCGACTGCTAAACCTTTCAGGGGAGCATTTGTAACCGTTTGGCACCATTTTTGAGTGATTTGCCGAAAGTCAGATTTTTCATGAAATTGTGACCCCGGGGCTTAGGATTTTTTCAAAAAAATCTTTTTCTGCCGGTTAAGTTGTCGAGGGCTGATTCCTTTTCCTGTGATAAAAAGCCTTCTGTTTCGAATGCCAAACCTTTCAGGGGAGCATTTGAAACCGTTTGGCACCATGTTTGAGTGATTTGCCAAAAGTCAGATTTTCTATGAAATTGTGACCCCGGGGCTTAGGATTTTTTCTAAAAAAAGTTTTTCTTCCGGTTAAGTTGTCGAGGGCTGATTTCTTTTCCTGTGATAAAAAGCCTTCTGTTTCGACTGCCAAACCTTTCAGGGGAGCATTTGAAACCGTTTGGCACCATGTTTGAGTGATTTGCCAAAAGTCAGATTTTTTATGAAATTGTGACCCCAGGTCTTAGGATTTTTTTTAAAAAAAGTTTTTCTTCCGGTTAAGTTGTTGAGGGCAGATTTCTTTTCCTGTGATAAAAAGCCTCCTGTTTCGACCGCCAAACCTTTCGGGGGAGGATTTGCAACCGTTTGGCACCATTTTTGAGTGAATTACCGAAAGTCAGATTTTTTATGAAATTGTGACCCCGGGGCTTAGGATTTTTTCAAAAAAAAGTTTTTCTTCTGGTTAAGTTGTCGAGGGCTGATTTCTTTTCCTGTGATAAAAAGCCTTCTGTTTCGACCGCAAAACCTCTCAGGGGAGCATTTGCCACCGTTTGGCACCATTTTTGAGTGAATTGCCAGAAGTCAGATTTTTTATGAAATTGTGACTTAGGATTTTTTCAAATAAATCTTTTTCTGCCTGTTAAGTTGTCGAGGGCTGATTTCTTTTCCTGTGATAAAAAGCCTTCAGTTTCGACCGCCAAACCTCTCAGGGGAGCATTTGCAACCGTTTGGCACCATTTTTGAGTGAATTGCCAGAAGTCAGATTTTTTATGAAATTGTGACTTAGGATTTTTTCAAATAAATCTTTTTCTGCCGGTTAAGTTGTCGAGGACTGATTCCTTTTCCTGTGATAAAAAGCCTTCAGTTTCGACCGCCAAACCTCTCAGGGGAGCATTTGCAACCGTTTCGCACCATTTTTGAGTGATTTGCCGAAAGTCAGATTTTTCATGAAATTGTGACCCCGGGGCTTAGGATTTTTTCAAAAAAATCTTTTTCTGCCGGTTAAGTTGTCGAGGGCTGATTCCTTTTCCTGTGATAAAAAGCCTTCTGTTTCGAATGCCAAACCTTTCAGGGGAGCATTTGAAACCGTTTGGCACCATGTTTGAGTGATTTGCCAAAAGTCAGATTTTTTATGAAATTGTGACCCCGGGGCTTAGGATTTTTTCTAAAAAAAGTTTTTCTTCCGGTTAAGTTGTCGAGGGCTGATTTCTTTTCCTGTGATAAAAAGCCTTCTGTTTCGACTGCCAAACCTTTCAGGGGAGCATTGGAAACCGTTTGGCACCATGTTTGAGTGATTTGCCAAAAGTCAGATTTTTTATGAAATTGTGACCCCAGGTCTTAGGATATTTTTTTTAAAAAGTTTTTCTTCCGGTTAAGTTGTTGAGGGCAGATTTCTTTTCCTGTGATAAAAAGCCTCCTGTTTCGACCGCCAAACCTTTCGGGGGAGGATTTGCAACCGTTTGGCACCATTTTTGAGTGACTTACCGAAAGTCAGATTTTTTATGAAATTGTGACCCCGGGGCTTAGGATTTTTTCAAAAAAAAGTTTTTCTTCTGGTTAAGTTGTCGAGGGCTGATTTCTTTTCCTGTGATAAAAAGCCTTCTGTTTCGACCGCAAAACCTCTCAGGGGAGCATTTGCCACCGTTTGGCACCATTTTTGAGTGATTTGCCGAAAGTCAGATTTTTCATGAAATTGTGACCCCGGGGCTTAGGATTTTTTCAAAAAAATCTTTTTCTGCCGGTTAAGTTGTCGAGGACTGATTCCTTTTCCTGTGATAAAAAGCCTTCAGTTTCGACCGCCAAACCTCTCAGGGGAGCATTTGCAACCGTTTCGCACCATTTTTGAGTGAATTGCCAGACGTCAGATTTTTTATGAAATTGTGACCCCGGGGCTTAGGATTTTTTCAAAAAAATCTTTTTCTGCCGGTTAAGTTGTCGAGGGCTGATTTCTTTTCCTGTGATAAAAAGCCTTCAGTTTCGACCGCCAAACCTCTCAGGGGAGAATTTGCAACCGTTTGGCACCATTTTTGAGTGAATTGCCAGAAGTCAGATTTTTTATGAAATTGTGACTTAGGATTTTTTCAAATAAATCTTTTTCTGCCTGTTAAGTTGTCGAGGGCTGATTTCTTTTCCTGCGATAAAAAGCCTTCTGTTTCGACTGCTAAACCTTTCAGGGGAGCATTTGAAACCGTTTGGCACCATGTTTGAGTGAATTGCCAAAAGTCAGATTTTTTATGAAATTGTGACCCCGGGGCTTAGGATTTTTTGAAAAAAATCTTTTTCTGCCGGTTAAGTTGTCGAGGACTGATTCCTTTTCCTGTGATAAAAAGCCTTCAGTTTCGACCGCCAAACCTCTCAGGGGAGCATTTGCAACCGTTTCGCACCATTTTTGAGTGAATTGCCAGACGTCAGATATTTTATGAAATTGTGACCCCGGGGCTTAGGATTTTTTCAAAAAAAACTTTTTCTGCCGGTTAAGTTGTCGAGGGCTGATTTCTTTTCCTGTGATAAAAAGCCTTCAGTTTCGACTGCCAAACCTCTCAGGGGAGAATTTGCAACCGTTTGGCACCATTTTTGAGTGAATTGCCAGAAGTCAGATTTTTTATGAAATTGTGACTTAGGATTTTTTCAAATAAATCTTTTTCTGCCTGTTAAGTTGTCGAGGGCTGATTTCTTTTCCTGTGATAAAAAGCCTTCTGTTTCGACTGCTAAACCTTTCAGGGGAGCTTTTGTAACCGTTTGGCACCATTTTTTAGTGATTTGCCGAAAGTCAGATTTTTCATGAAATTGTGACCCCGGGCCTTAGGATTTTTTCAAAAAAAACTTTTTTTGCCGGTTAAGTTATCAAGGGCTGATTTCTTTTCCTGTGATAAAAAGCCTTCTGTTTCGACTGCTAAACCTTTCAGGGGAGCATTTGCAACCGTTTGGCACCATTTTTGAGTGATTTGCCGAAAGTCAGATTTTTCATGAAATTGTGACCCGGTTGTCGAGGACTGATTCCTTCTCCTGTGATAAAAAGCCTTCAGTTTCGACCGCCAAACCTCTCAGGGGAGCATTTGCAACCGTTTGGCACCATTTTTGAGTGAATTGCCAGAAGTCAGATTTTTTTATGAAATTGTGACCCCGGGGCTTAGGATTTTTTCAAAAAAATCTTATTTTGCCGGTTAAGTTGTCAAGGGCTGATTTCTTTTCCTGTGATAAAAAGCCTTCTGTTTCGACTGCTAAACCTTTCAGGGGAGCATTTGTAACCGTTTGGCACCATTTTTGAGTGATTTGCCGAAAGTCAGATTTTTCATGAATTTGTGACCCCGGGGCTTAGGATTTTTTCAAAAAAATCTTTTTCAGCCGGTTAAGTTGTCGAGGACTCATTCCTTTTCCTGTGATAAAAAGTCTTCAGTTTCGACCGCCAAACCTCTCAGGGGAGCATTTGCAACCGTTTGGCACCATTTTTGAGTGAATTGCCAGAAGTCAGATTTTTTATGAAATTGTGACTTAGGATTTTTTCAAAAAAATCTTTTTCTGCCAGTTAAGTTGTCGAGGGCTGATTTCTTTTCCTTTGATAAAAAGCCTTCTGTTTCGACTGCCGAACCTCTCAGGGGAGGATTTGCAACTGTTTGGCACCATTTTTGAGTGATTTGCCGAAAGTCATATTTTTTATGAAACTGTGACCCCGGGGTTTAGGATTTTTTCAAAAAAATCTTTTTCTCCTGGTTAAGTTGTTGAGGGCTGATTTCTTTTCCTGTGATAAAAAACCTTCTGTTTCGACTGCTAAACCTTTTGGGGGAGCATTTGCAACCGTTTGGCAAATTTTTGAGTGAATTAACGAAAGTAAGATTTTTCATGAAATTGTGACCCCGGGTCTTAGGATTTTTTCAAAAAAATATTTTTCTCCCAGTTAAGTTGTCGACGGCTGATTTCTTTTCGTGTGATAAAAAGCTTTCTGTTTCGACTGCTAAACCTTTCAGGGGAGTATTTGTAACCGTTTGGTACCATTTTTGAGTGATTTGCCGAAAGTCAGATTTTTCATGAAATTGTGACCCCGGGGCTTAGGATTTTTTCAAAAAAATCTTTTTCTGCCGGTTAAGTTGTCGTGGACTGATTCCTTATCCTGTGATAAAAAGCCTTCAGTTTCGACCGCCAAACCTCTCAGGGGAGCATTTGCAACCATTTGGCAGCATTTTTGAGTGAATTGCCAGAAGTCAGATTTTTTATGAAATTGTGACCCCGGGGTTTAGGATTTTTTCAAAAAAAAGTTTTTCTTCCGGTTAAGTTGTCGATGGCTGATTTCTTTTCCTGTGATAAAAAGCCTCCTGTTTCGACCGCCAAACCTTTTGGGGGAGCATTTGCAACCGTTTGGCAAATTTTTGAGTGAATTAACGAAAGTCAGATTTTTCATGAAATTGTGACCCCGGGGCTTAGGATTTTTTCAAAAAAATCTTTTTCTGCCGGTTAAGTTGTCGTGGACTGATTCCTTTTCCTGTGATAAAAAGCCTTCAGTTTCGACCGCCAAACCTCTCAGGGCAGCATTTGCAACCGTTTGGCAGCATTTTTGAGTGAATTGCCAGAAGTCAGATTTTTTATGAAATTGTGAACCCGGGGCTTAGGATTTTTTCAAAAAAAATCTTTTTCTGCCAGTTAAGTTGTCAAGGGCTGATTTCTTTTCCTGTGATAAAAAGCCTTCAGTTTCGACCGCCAAACCTCTTAGGGGAGCATTTGCAACCATTTGGCACCATTTTTGAGTGTATTGCCAGAAGTCAGATTTTTTATGAAATTGTGACCCCGAGGCTTAGGATTTTTTTCAAAAAAATCTTTTTCTGTCGGATAATTTGTCGAGGGCTGATTTCTTTTCCTGTGATAAAAAGCCTTCTCTTTCAACCTCTAAACCTTTCAGGGGAGCATTTGTAACCGTATGACACCATTTTTGAGTGATTTGCCGAAAGTCAGATTTTTCATGAAATTGTGACCCCGGGGCTTAGGATTTTTTCAAAAAAATCTTTTTCAGCCAGTTAAGTTGTCGAGGGCTGATTTCTTTTCCTCTGATAAAAAGCCTTCAGTTTCGACCGCCAAACCTCTCAGGGGAGCATTTGCAACCGTTTGGCACCATTTTTGAGTGAATTGACAAAAGTCAGATTTTTTATGAAATTGTGACCCCGGGGCTTAGGATTTTTTTCAAAAAAATCTTTTTTTGCCGGTTAAGTTGTCAAGGGCTGATTTCTTTTCCTGTGATAAAAAGCCTTCTGTTTCGACTGCCGAACCTCTCAGGGGAGGATTTGCAACGGTTTGGCACCATTTTTGAGTGATTTGCCGAAAGTAATATTTTTTATGAAATTGTGACCCCGGGGCTTAGGATTTTTTCAAAAAAATCTTTTTTTGCCGGTTAAGTTGTCAAGGGCTGATTTCTTTTCCTGTGATAAAAAGCCTTCTGTTTCGACTGCTAAACCTTTCAGGGGAGCATTTGTAACCATTTGGCACCCTTTTTGAGTTATTTGCCGAAAGTCAGATTTTTCATGAAATTGTGACCCCGGGGCTTAGGATTTTTTCAAAAAAGTCTTTTTCTGCCGGTTAAGTTGTCGAGGGCTGCTTTCTTTTCCTGTGATAAAAAGCCTTTTGTTTCGACCGCCAAACCTCTCAGGGGAGCATTTGCAACCATTTGGCACCATTTTTGAGTGAATTGCTAGAAGTCAGATTTGTTATGAAATTTTGACACCGGGGCTTAGGATTTTTTCAAAAAAATCTTTTTCTGCCGGTTAAGTTGTCGAGGTCTGATTTCTTTTCCTGTGATTAAATGCCTTCTGTTTCGACCGCCAAACCTCTCAGGGGAGCATTTGTAACCATTTGGCACCATTTTTGAGTGAATTGCCAGAAGTCAGATTTTTTATGAAATTGTGACCCCGGAGCTTAGGATTTTTTCAAAAAAATCTTTTTCTGCCGGTTAAGTTGTCGAGGGCTGATTTCTTTTCCTGTGATAAAAAGCCTTCTGTTTCGACTGCTAAACCTTTCAGGGGAGCATTTGTAACCGTTTGGCACCATTTTTGAGTGATTTGCCGAAAGTCAGATTTTTCATGAATTTGTGACCCCGGGGCTTAGGATTTTTTCAAAAAAATCTTTTTCAGCCGGTTAAGTTGTCGAGGACTCATTCCTTTTCCTGTGATAAAAAGTCTTCAGTTTCGACCGCCAAACCTCTCAGGGGAGCATTTGCAACCGTTTGGCACCATTTTTGAGTGAATTGCCAGAAGTCAGATTTTTTATGAAATTGTGACTTAGGATTTTTTCAAAAAAATCTTTTTCTGCCAGTTAAGTTGTCGAGGGCTGATTTCTTTTCCTTTGATAAAAAGCCTTCTGTTTCGACTGCCGAACCTCTCAGGGGAGGATTTGCAACTGTTTGGCACCATTTTTGAGTGATTTGCCGAAAGTCATATTTTTTATGAAACTGTGACCCCGGGGTTTAGGATTTTTTCAAAAAAATCTTTTTCTCCTGGTTAAGTTGTTGAGGGCTGATTTCTTTTCCTGTGATAAAAAACCTTCTGTTTCGACTGCTAAACCTTTTGGGGGAGCATTTGCAACCGTTTGGCAAATTTTTGAGTGAATTAACGAAAGTAAGATTTTTCATGAAATTGTGACCCCGGGTCTTAGGATTTTTTCAAAAAAATATTTTTCTCCCAGTTAAGTTGTCGACGGCTGATTTCTTTTCGTGTGATAAAAAGCTTTCTGTTTCGACTGCTAAACCTTTCAGGGGAGTATTTGTAACCGTTTGGTACCATTTTTGAGTGATTTGCCGAAAGTCAGATTTTTCATGAAATTGTGACCCCGGGGCTTAGGATTTTTTCAAAAAAATCTTTTTCTGCCGGTTAAGTTGTCGTGGACTGATTCCTTATCCTGTGATAAAAAGCCTTCAGTTTCGACCGCCAAACCTCTCAGGGGAGCATTTGCAACCATTTGGCAGCATTTTTGAGTGAATTGCCAGAAGTCAGATTTTTTATGAAATTGTGACCCCGGGGTTTAGGATTTTTTCAAAAAAAAGTTTTTCTTCCGGTTAAGTTGTCGATGGCTGATTTCTTTTCCTGTGATAAAAAGCCTCCTGTTTCGACCGCCAAACCTTTTGGGGGAGCATTTGCAACCGTTTGGCAAATTTTTGAGTGAATTAACGAAAGTCAGATTTTTCATGAAATTGTGACCCCGGGGCTTAGGATTTTTTCAAAAAAATCTTTTTCTGCCGGTTAAGTTGTCGTGGACTGATTCCTTTTCCTGTGATAAAAAGCCTTCAGTTTCGACCGCCAAACCTCTCAGGGCAGCATTTGCAACCGTTTGGCAGCATTTTTGAGTGAATTGCCAGAAGTCAGATTTTTTATGAAATTGTGAACCCGGGGCTTAGGATTTTTTCAAAAAAAATCTTTTTCTGCCAGTTAAGTTGTCAAGGGCTGATTTCTTTTCCTGTGATAAAAAGCCTTCAGTTTCGACCGCCAAACCTCTTAGGGGAGCATTTGCAACCATTTGGCACCATTTTTGAGTGTATTGCCAGAAGTCAGATTTTTTATGAAATTGTGACCCCGAGGCTTAGGATTTTTTTCAAAAAAATCTTTTTCTGTCGGATAATTTGTCGAGGGCTGATTTCTTTTCCTGTGATAAAAAGCCTTCTCTTTCAACCTCTAAACCTTTCAGGGGAGCATTTGTAACCGTATGACACCATTTTTGAGTGATTTGCCGAAAGTCAGATTTTTCATGAAATTGTGACCCCGGGGCTTAGGATTTTTTCAAAAAAATCTTTTTCAGCCAGTTAAGTTGTCGAGGGCTGATTTCTTTTCCTCTGATAAAAAGCCTTCAGTTTCGACCGCCAAACCTCTCAGGGGAGCATTTGCAACCGTTTGGCACCATTTTTGAGTGAATTGACAAAAGTCAGATTTTTTATGAAATTGTGACCCCGGGGCTTAGGATTTTTTTCAAAAAAATCTTTTTTTGCCGGTTAAGTTGTCAAGGGCTGATTTCTTTTCCTGTGATAAAAAGCCTTCTGTTTCGACTGCCGAACCTCTCAGGGGAGGATTTGCAACGGTTTGGCACCATTTTTGAGTGATTTGCCGAAAGTAATATTTTTTATGAAATTGTGACCCCGGGGCTTAGGATTTTTTCAAAAAAATCTTTTTTTGCCGGTTAAGTTGTCAAGGGCTGATTTCTTTTCCTGTGATAAAAAGCCTTCTGTTTCGACTGCTAAACCTTTCAGGGGAGCATTTGTAACCATTTGGCACCCTTTTTGAGTTATTTGCCGAAAGTCAGATTTTTCATGAAATTGTGACCCCGGGGCTTAGGATTTTTTCAAAAAAGTCTTTTTCTGCCGGTTAAGTTGTCGAGGGCTGCTTTCTTTTCCTGTGATAAAAAGCCTTTTGTTTCGACCGCCAAACCTCTCAGGGGAGCATTTGCAACCATTTGGCACCATTTTTGAGTGAATTGCTAGAAGTCAGATTTGTTATGAAATTTTGACACCGGGGCTTAGGATTTTTTCAAAAAAATCTTTTTCTGCCGGTTAAGTTGTCGAGGTCTGATTTCTTTTCCTGTGATTAAATGCCTTCTGTTTCGACCGCCAAACCTCTCAGGGGAGCATTTGTAACCATTTGGCACCATTTTTGAGTGAATTGCCAGAAGTCAGATTTTTTATGAAATTGTGACCCCGGAGCTTAGGATTTTTTCAAAAAAATCTTTTTCTGCCGGTTAAGTTGTCGAGGGCTGATTTCTTTTCCTGTGATAAAAAGCCTTCTGTTTCGACTGCTAAACCTTTCAGGGGAGCATTTGTAACCGTTTGGCACCATTTTTGAGTGATTTGCCGAAAGTCAGATTTTTCATGAATTTGTGACCCCGGGGCTTAGGATTTTTTCAAAAAAATATTTTTCTTCCTCTTAAGTTGTCGAGGACTCATTCCTTTTCCTGTGATAAAAAGTCTTCAGTTTCGACCGCCAAACCTCTCAGGGGAGCATTTGCAACCGTTTGGCACCATTTTTGAGTGAATTGCCAGAAGTCAGATTTTTTATGAAATTGTGACTTAGGATTTTTTCAAAAAAATCTTTTTCTGCCAGTTAAGTTGTCGAGGGCTGATTTCTTTTCCTTTGATAAAAAGCCTTCTGTTTCGACTGCCGAACCTCTCAGGGGAGGATTTGCAACTGTTTGGCACCATTTTTGAGTGATTTGCCGAAAGTCATATTTTTTATGAAACTGTGACCCCGGGGTTTAGGATTTTTTCAAAAAAATCTTTTTCTCCTGGTTAAGTTGTTGAGGGCTGATTTCTTTTCCTGTGATAAAAAACCTTCTGTTTCGACTGCTAAACCTTTTGGGGGAGCATTTGCAACCGTTTGGCAAATTTTTGAGTGAATTAACGAAAGTAAGATTTTTCATGAAATTGTGACCCCGGGTCTTAGGATTTTTTCAAAAAAATATTTTTCTCCCAGTTAAGTTGTCGACGGCTGATTTCTTTTCGTGTGATAAAAAGCTTTCTGTTTCGACTGCTAAACCTTTCAGGGGAGTATTTGTAACCGTTTGGTACCATTTTTGAGTGATTTGCCGAAAGTCAGATTTTTCATGAAATTGTGACCCCGGGGCTTAGGATTTTTTCAAAAAAATCTTTTTCTGCCGGTTAAGTTGTCGTGGACTGATTCCTTATCCTGTGATAAAAAGCCTTCAGTTTCGACCGCCAAACCTCTCAGGGGAGCATTTGCAACCATTTGGCAGCATTTTTGAGTGAATTGCCAGAAGTCAGATTTTTTATGAAATTGTGACCCCGGGGTTTAGGATTTTTTCAAAAAAAAGTTTTTCTTCCGGTTAAGTTGTCGATGGCTGATTTCTTTTCCTGTGATAAAAAGCCTCCTGTTTCGACCGCCAAACCTTTTGGGGGAGCATTTGCAACCGTTTGGCAAATTTTTGAGTGAATTAACGAAAGTCAGATTTTTCATGAAATTGTGACCCCGGGGCTTAGGATTTTTTCAAAAAAATCTTTTTCTGCCGGTTAAGTTGTCGTGGACTGATTCCTTTTCCTGTGATAAAAAGCCTTCAGTTTCGACCGCCAAACCTCTCAGGGCAGCATTTGCAACCGTTTGGCAGCATTTTTGAGTGAATTGCCAGAAGTCAGATTTTTTATGAAATTGTGAACCCGGGGCTTAGGATTTTTTCAAAAAAAATCTTTTTCTGCCAGTTAAGTTGTCAAGGGCTGATTTCTTTTCCTGTGATAAAAAGCCTTCAGTTTCGACCGCCAAACCTCTTAGGGGAGCATTTGCAACCATTTGGCACCATTTTTGAGTGTATTGCCAGAAGTCAGATTTTTTATGAAATTGTGACCCCGAGGCTTAGGATTTTTTTCAAAAAAATCTTTTTCTGTCGGATAATTTGTCGAGGGCTGATTTCTTTTCCTGTGATAAAAAGCCTTCTCTTTCAACCTCTAAACCTTTCAGGGGAGCATTTGTAACCGTATGACACCATTTTTGAGTGATTTGCCGAAAGTCAGATTTTTCATGAAATTGTGACCCCGGGGCTTAGGATTTTTTCAAAAAAATCTTTTTCAGCCAGTTAAGTTGTCGAGGGCTGATTTCTTTTCCTCTGATAAAAAGCCTTCAGTTTCGACCGCCAAACCTCTCAGGGGAGCATTTGCAACCGTTTGGCACCATTTTTGAGTGAATTGACAAAAGTCAGATTTTTTATGAAATTGTGACCCCGGGGCTTAGGATTTTTTTCAAAAAAATCTTTTTTTGCCGGTTAAGTTGTCAAGGGCTGATTTCTTTTCCTGTGATAAAAAGCCTTCTGTTTCGACTGCCGAACCTCTCAGGGGAGGATTTGCAACGGTTTGGCACCATTTTTGAGTGATTTGCCGAAAGTAATATTTTTTATGAAATTGTGACCCCGGGGCTTAGGATTTTTTCAAAAAAATCTTTTTTTGCCGGTTAAGTTGTCAAGGGCTGATTTCTTTTCCTGTGATAAAAAGCCTTCTGTTTCGACTGCTAAACCTTTCAGGGGAGCATTTGTAACCATTTGGCACCCTTTTTGAGTTATTTGCCGAAAGTCAGATTTTTCATGAAATTGTCACCCCGGGGCTTAGGATTTTTTCAAAAAAGTCTTTTTCTGCCGGTTAAGTTGTCGAGGGCTGCTTTCTTTTCCTGTGATAAAAAGCCTTTTGTTTCGACCGCCAAACCTCTCAGGGGAGCATTTGCAACCATTTGGCACCATTTTTGAGTGAATTGCTAGAAGTCAGATTTGTTATGAAATTTTGACACCGGGGCTTAGGATTTTTTCAAAAAAATCTTTTTCTGCCGGTTAAGTTGTCGAGGTCTGATTTCTTTTCCTGTGATTAAATGCCTTCTGTTTCGACCGCCAAACCTCTCAGGGGAGCATTTGTAACCATTTGGCACCATTTTTGAGTGAATTGCCAGAAGTCAGATTTTTTATGAAATTGTGACCCCGGAGCTTAGGATTTTTTCAAAAAAATCTTTTTCTGCCGGTTAAGTTGTCGAGGGCTGATTTCTTTTCCTGTGATAAAAAGCCTTCTGTTTCGACTGCTAAACCTTTCAGGGGAGCATTTGTATCCATTTGGCACCATTTTTGAGTGAATTGTAAGAAGTCAGAGTTTTTATGAAATTGTGACACCGGGGCTTAGGATTTTTTCAAAAAAATCTTTTTTTGCCGGTTAAGTTGTCGAGGGCTGATTTCTTTTCCTGTGATTAAATGCCTTCTGTTTCGACCGCCAAACCTCTCAGGGGAGCATTTGTAACCATTTTGCTCCATTTTTGAGTGAATTGCCAGAAGTCAGATTTTTTATGAAATTGTGACCCCGGGGCTTAGGATTTTTTCAAAAAAATCTTTTTCTGCCGGTTAAGTTGTCGAGGGCTGATTTCTTTTCCTGTGATAAAAAGCCTTCTGTTTCGACCGCCAAACCTCTCAGGGGAGCATTTGCAACCGTTTGGCACCATTTTTGAGTGAATTGCCAGAAGTCAGATTTTTTTAGGAAATTGTGACCCCGGGGCTTAGGATTTTTTCAAAAAAATCTTTTTCTCCCGGTTAAGTTGTCGAGGGCTGATTTCTTTTCCTGTGATAAAAAGCCTTCTGTTTCGACTGCTAAACCTTTCAGGGGAGTATTTGTAACCGTTTGGCAACATTTTTGAGTGATTTGCCGAAAGTCAGATTTTTCATGAAATTGTGACCCCGTTGTCGAGGACTGATTCCTTCTCCTGTGATAAAAAGCCTTCAGTTTCGACCGCCAAACCTCTCAGGGGAGCATTTGCAACCGTTTGGCACCATTTTTGAGTGAATTGCCAGAAGTCAGATTTTTTTAGGAAATTGTGACCCCGGGGCTTAGGATTTTTTCAAAAAAATCTTTTTCTCCCGGTTAAGTTGTCGAGGGCTGATTTCTTTTCCTGTGATAAAAAGCCTTCTGTTTCGACTGCTAAACCTTTCAGGGGAGTATTTGTAACCGTTTGGCAACATTTTTGAGTGATTTGCCGAAAGTCAGATTTTTCATGAAATTGTCACCCCGGGGCTTAGGATTTTTTCAAAAAAGTCTTTTTCTGCCGGTTAAGTTGTCGAGGGCTGCTTTCTTTTCCTGTGATAAAAAGCCTTTTGTTTCGACCGCCAAACCTCTCAGGGGAGCATTTGCAACCATTTGGCACCATTTTTGAGTGAATTGCTAGAAGTCAGATTTGTTATGAAATTTTGACACCGGGGCTTAGGATTTTTTCAAAAAAATCTTTTTCTGCCGGTTAAGTTGTCGAGGTCTGATTTCTTTTCCTGTGATTAAATGCCTTCTGTTTCGACCGCCAAACCTCTCAGGGGAGCATTTGTAACCATTTGGCACCATTTTTGAGTGAATTGCCAGAAGTCAGATTTTTTATGAAATTGTGACCCCGGAGCTTAGGATTTTTTCAAAAAAATCTTTTTCTGCCGGTTAAGTTGTCGAGGGCTGATTTCTTTTCCTGTGATAAAAAGCCTTCTGTTTCGACTGCTAAACCTTTCAGGGGAGCATTTGTATCCATTTGGCACCATTTTTGAGTGAATTGTAAGAAGTCAGAGTTTTTATGAAATTGTGACACCGGGGCTTAGGATTTTTTCAAAAAAATCTTTTTTTGCCGGTTAAGTTGTCGAGGGCTGATTTCTTTTCCTGTGATTAAATGCCTTCTGTTTCGACCGCCAAACCTCTCAGGGGAGCATTTGTAACCATTTTGCTCCATTTTTGAGTGAATTGCCAGAAGTCAGATTTTTTATGAAATTGTGACCCCGGGGCTTAGGATTTTTTCAAAAAAATCTTTTTCTGCCGGTTAAGTTGTCGAGGGCTGATTTCTTTTCCTGTGATAAAAAGCCTTCTGTTTCGACCGCCAAACCTCTCAGGGGAGCATTTGTAACCATTTGGCACCATTTTTGAGTGAATTGCCAGAAGTCAGATTTTTTATGAAATTGTGACCCCGGAGCTTAGGATTTTTTCAAAAAAATCTTTTTCTGCCGGTTAAGTTGTCGAGGGCTGATTTCTTTTCCTGTGATAAAAAGCCTTCTGTTTCGACTGCTAAACCTTTCAGGGGAGCATTTGCAACCGTTTGGCACCATTTTTGAGTGATTTGCCGAAAGTCAGATTTTTCATGAAATTGTGACCCCGTTGTCGAGGACTGATTCCTTCTCCTGTGATAAAAAGCCTTCAGTTTCGACCGCCAAACCTCTCAGGGGAGCATTTGCAACCGTTTGGCACCATTTTTGAGTGAATTGCCAGAAGTCAGATTTTTTTAGGAAATTGTGACCCCGGGGCTTAGGATTTTTTCAAAAAAATCTTTTTCTCCCGGTTAAGTTGTCGAGGGCTGATTTCTTTTCCTGTGATAAAAAGCCTTCTGTTTCGACCGCCAAACCTCTCAGGGGAGCATTTGCAACCATTTGGCACCATTTTTGAGTGAATTGCTAGAAGTCAGATTTGTTATGAAATTGTGACCCCGGGGCTTAGGATTTTTTCAAAAAAATCTTTTTCTGCCGGTTAAGTTGTCGAGGTCTGATTTCTTTTCCTGTGATTAAATGCCTTCTGTTTCGACCGCCAAACCTCTCAGGGGAGCATTTGTAACCATTTGGCACCATTTTTGAGTGAATTACCAGAAGTCAGATTTTTTATGAAATTGTGACCCCGGGGCTTAGGATTTTTTCAAAAAAATCTTTTTCTGCCGGTTAAGATGTCGAGGTCTGATTTCTTTTCCTGTGATTAAATGCCTTCTGTTTCGACCGCCAGACCTCTCAGGGGAGCATTTGTAACCATTTGGCACCATTTTTGAGTGAATTGCCAGAAGTCAGATTTTTTGTGAAATTGTGACCCCGGGGCTTAGGATTTTTTCAAAAAAATCTTTTTTTGCCGGTTAAGTTATCAAGGGCTGATTTCTTTTCCTGTGATAAAAAGCCTTCTGTTTCGACTGCTAAACCTTTCAGGGGAGCATTTGTAACCGTTTGGCACCATTTTTGAGTGATTTGCCGAAAGTCAGATTTTTCATGAAATTGTGACCCCGTTGTCGAGGACTGATTCCTTCTCCTGCGATAAAAAGCCTTCAGTTTCGACCGCCAAACCTCTCAGGGGAGCATTTGCAACCGTTTGGCACCATTTTTGAGTGAATTGCCAGAAGTCAGATTTTTTTATGAAATTGTGACCCCGGGGCTTAGGATTTTTTCAAAAAAATCTTTTTCTGCCGGTTAAGTTGTCGAGGTCTGATTTCTTTTCCTGTGATTAAATGCCTTCTGTTTCGACCGCCAAACCTCTCAGGGGAGCATTTGTAACCATTTGGCATCATTTTTGAGTGAATTGCCAGAAGTCAGATTTTTTATGAAATTGTGATTCCGGGGCATAGGATTTTTTCAAAAAAGTCTTTTTCTGCCGGTTAAGTTGTTGAGGGCTGATTTCTTTTCCTGTGATAAAAAGCCTTCTGTTTCGACTGCTAAACCTTTCAGGGGAGCATTTGTAACCATTTGGCACCATTTTTGAGTGAATTGCCAGAAGTCAGATTTTTTATGAAATTGTGACCCCGGGGCTTAGGATTTTTTCAAAAAAATCTTTTTTTGCCGGTTAAGTTATCAAGGGCTGATTTCTTTTCCTGTGATAAAAAGCCTTCTGTTTCGACTGCTAAACCTTTCAGGGGAGCATTTGTAACCGTTTGGCACCATTTTTGAGTGATTTGCCGAAAGTCAGATTTTTCATGAAATTGTGACCCCGGGGCTTAGGATTTTTTCAAAAAAATCTTTTTCTCCCGGTTAAGTTGTCGAGGGCTGATTTCTTTTCCTGTGATAAAAAGCCTTCTGTTTCGACTGCTAAACCATTAAGGGGAGCATTTGCAACCGTTTGGCAACATTTTTGAGTGAATTGCCAGAAGTCAGATTTTTTTATGAAATTGTGACCCCGGGGCTTAGGATTTTTTCAAAAAAATCTTTTTCTGCCGGTTAAGTTGTCGAGGTCTGATTTCTTTTCCTGTGATTAAATGCCTTCTGTTTCGACCGCCAAACCTCTCAGGGGAGCATTTGTAACCATTTGGCACCATTTTTCAGTGAATTGCCAGAAGTCAGATTTTTTATGAAATTGTGACCCCGGGGCTTAGCATTTTTTCAAAAAAATCTTTTTCTGCCGGTTAAGTTGTCGAGGACTGATTCCTTTTCCTGTGATAAAAAGCCTTCAGTTTCGACCGCAAAACCTTTCAGGGGAGCATTTGCCACCGTTTGGCACCATTTTTGAGTGATTTGCCGAAAGTCAGATTTTTTATGAAATTGTGACCCCGGGGCTTAGGATTTTTTCAAAAAAAACTTTTTTTGCCGGTTAAGTTACCAAGGGCTGATTTCTTTTCCTGTGATAAAAAGCCTTCAGTTTCGACCGCCAAACCTCTCAGGGGAGAATTTGCAACCGTTTGGCACCATTTTTGAGTGAATTGCCAGAAGTCAGATTTTTTATGAAATTGTGACTTAGGATTTTTTCAAAAAAATCTTTTTCTGCCTGTTAAGTTGTCGAGGGCTGATTTCTTTTCCTGTGATAAAAAGCCTCCTGTTTCGACCGCCAAACCTTTCGGGGGAGGATTTGCAACCGTTTGGCACCATTTTTGAGTGATTTTCCGAAAATCAGATTTTTTATGAAACTGTGACCCCGGGGCTTAGGATTTTTTCAAAATAATCTTTTTCTGCCAGTTAAGTTGTCGAGGGCTGATGTCTTTTCCTTTGATAAAAAGCCTTCTGTTTCGACTGCCGAACCTCTCAGGGGAGGATTTGCAACTGTTTGGCACCATTTTTGAGTGATTTGCCGAAAGTAATATTTTTTATGAAATTGTGACCCCGGGGCTTAGGATTTTTTCAAAAAAATCTTTTTTTGCCGGTTAAGTTGTCAAGGGCTGATTTCTTTTCCTGTGATAAAAGGCCTTCTGTTTCGACTGCTAAACCTTTCAGGGGAGCATTTGTAACCATTTGGCACCCTTTTTGAGTTATTTGCCGAAAGTCAGATTTTTCATGAAATTGTGACCCCGGGGCTTAGGATTTTTTCAAAAAAGTCTTTTTCTGCCGGTTAAGTTGTCGAGGGCTGCTTTCTTTTCCTGTGATAAAAAGCCTTTTGTTTCGACCGCCAAACCTCTCAGGGGAGCATTTGCAACCATTTGGCACCATTTTTGAGTGAATTGCTAGAAGTCAGATTTGTTATGAAATTTTGACACCGGGGCTTAGGATTTTTTCAAAAAAATCTTTTTCTGCCGGTTAAGTTGTCGAGGTCTGATTTCTTTTCCTGTGATTAAATGCCTTCTGTTTCGACCGCCAAACCTCTCAGGGGAGCATTTGTAACCATTTGGCACCATTTTTCAGTGAATTGCCAGAAGTCAGATTTTTTATGAAATTGTGACCCCGGGGCTTAGGATTTTTTCAAAAAAATCTTTTTTTGCCGGTTAAGTTATCAAGGGCTGATTTCTTTTCCTGTGATAAAAAGCCTTCTGTTTCGACTGCTAAACCTTTCAGGGGAGCATTTGTAACCGTTTGGCACCATTTTTGAGTGATTTGCCGAAAGTCAGATTTTTCATGAAATTGTGACCCCGGGGCTTAGGTTTTTTTCAAAAAAATCTTTTTCTCCCGGTTAAGTTGTCGAGGGCTGATTTCTTTTCCTGTGATAAAAAGCCTTCAGTTTCGACCGCCAAACCTCTCAGGGGAGAATTTGCAACCGTTTGGCACCATTTTTGAGTGAATTGCCAGAAGTCAGATTTTTTATGAAATTGTGACTTAGGAATTTTTCAAAAAAATCTTTTTCTGCCTGTTAAGTTGTCGAGGGCTGATTTCTTTTCCTGTGATAAAAAGCCTTTTGTTTCGACTGCTAGACCTTTCAGGCGAGCATTTGTAACCGTTTGGCACCATTTTTTAGTGATTTGCTGAAAGTCAGATTTTTCATGAAATTGTGACCCCGGGGCTTAGGATTTTTTTCAAAAAAAATCTTTTTCTGCCGGTTAAGTTGTCGAGGGCTGATTTCTTTTCCTGTGATAAAAAGCCTTCTGTTTCGACTGCTAAACCTTTCGGGGGAGCATTTGGAAACGTTTGGCACCATTTTTGAGTGATTTGCCGAAAGTCAGATTTTTCATGAATTTGTGACCCCGCGGCTTAGGATTTTTTTTAAAAAAAACGTTTTCTGCCGGTTAAGTTGTCGAGGGCTGATTTCTTTTCCTGTGATAAAAAGCCTTTTGTTTCGACTGCTAGACCTTTCAGGCGAGCATTTGTAACCGTTTGGCACCATTTTTTAGTGATTTGCTGAAAGTCAGATTTTTCATGAAATTGTGACCCCGGGGCTTAGGATTTTTTTCAAAAAAAATCTTTTTCTGCCGGTTAAGTTGTCGAGGGCTGATTTCTTTTCCTGTGATAAAAAGCCTTCTGTTTCGACTGCTAAACCTTTCAGGGGAGCATTTGTAACCGTTTGGCACCATTTTTGAGTGATTTGCCAAAAGTCAGATTTTTCATGAAATTCTGACCCCGGGGCTTAGGATTTTTTGAAAAAAATCTTTTTCTGCCAGTTAAGTTGTCGAGGGCTGATTTCTTTTCCTGTGATAAAAAGCCTTCAGTTTCGACCGCCAAACCTCTCAGGGGAGCATTTGCAACCGTTTGGCACCATTTTTGAGTGAATTGCCAGACGTCAGATTTTTTATGAAATTGTGACCCCTGGGCTTAGGATTTTTTCAAAAAAATCTTTTTATGCCGGTTAAGTTGTCGAGGGCTGATTTCTTTTCCTGTGATAAAAAGCCTTCAGTTTCGACCGCCAAACCTCTCAGGGGAGAATTTGCAACCGTTTGGCACCATTTTTGAGTGAATTGCCAGAAGTCAGATTTTTTATGAAATTGTGACTTAGGATTTTTTCAAATAAATCTTTTTCTGCCAGTTAAGTTGTCGAGGACTGATTTCTTTTCCTGTGATAAAAAGCCTTCTGTTTCGACTGCTAAACCTTTCAGGGGAGCATTTGTAACCGTTTGGCACCATTTTTGAGTGATTTGCCGAAAGTCAGATTTTTCATGAAATTGTGACCCCGGGCCTTAGGATTTTTTCAAAAAAAACTTTTTTTGCCGGTTAAGTTATCAAGGGCTGATTTCTTTTCCTGTGATAAAAAGCCTTCTGTTTCGACTGCTAAACCTTTCAGGGGAGCATTTGCAACCGTTTGGCACCATTTTTGAGTGATTTGCCGAAAGTCAGATTTTTCATGAAATTGTCACCCCGGGGCTTAGGATTTTTTTTTAAAAAAACGTTTTCTGCCGGTTAAGTTGTCGAGGGCTGATTTCTTTTCCTGTGATAAAAAGCCTTTTGTTTCGACTGCTAAACCTTTCAGGGGAGCATTTGTAACCGTTTGGCACCATTTTTTAGTGATTTGCCGAAAGTCAGATTTTTCATGAAATTGTGACCCCGGGCCTTAGGATTTTTTCAAAAAAAACTTTTTTTGCCGGTTAAGTTATCAAGGGCTGATTTCTTTTCCTGTGATAAAAAGCCTTCTGTTTCGACTGCTAAACCTTTCAGGGGAGTATTTGTAACCGTTTGGCAACATTTTTGAGTGATTTGCCGAAAGTCAGATTTTTCATGAAATTGTCACCCCGGGGCTTAGGATTTTTTCAAAAAAGTCTTTTTCTGCCGGTTAAGTTGTCGAGGGCTGCTTTCTTTTCCTGTGATAAAAAGCCTTTTGTTTCGACCGCCAAACCTCTCAGGGGAGCATTTGCAACCATTTGGCACCATTTTTGAGTGAATTGCTAGAAGTCAGATTTGTTATGAAATTTTGACACCGGGGCTTAGGATTTTTTCAAAAAAATCTTTTTCTGCCGGTTAAGTTGTCGAGGTCTGATTTCTTTTCCTGTGATTAAATGCCTTCTGTTTCGACCGCCAAACCTCTCAGGGGAGCATTTGTAACCATTTGGCACCATTTTTGAGTGAATTGCCAGAAGTCAGATTTTTTATGAAATTGTGACCCCGGAGCTTAGGATTTTTTCAAAAAAATCTTTTTCTGCCGGTTAAGTTGTCGAGGGCTGATTTCTTTTCCTGTGATAAAAAGCCTTCTGTTTCGACTGCTAAACCTTTCAGGGGAGCATTTGTATCCATTTGGCACCATTTTTGAGTGAATTGTAAGAAGTCAGAGTTTTTATGAAATTGTGACACCGGGGCTTAGGATTTTTTCAAAAAAATCTTTTTTTGCCGGTTAAGTTGTCGAGGGCTGATTTCTTTTCCTGTGATTAAATGCCTTCTGTTTCGACCGCCAAACCTCTCAGGGGAGCATTTGTAACCATTTTGCTCCATTTTTGAGTGAATTGCCAGAAGTCAGATTTTTTATGAAATTGTGACCCCGGGGCTTAGGATTTTTTCAAAAAAATCTTTTTCTGCCGGTTAAGTTGTCGAGGGCTGATTTCTTTTCCTGTGATAAAAAGCCTTCTGTTTCGACCGCCAAACCTCTCAGGGGAGCATTTGTAACCATTTGGCACCATTTTTGAGTGAATTGCCAGAAGTCAGATTTTTTATGAAATTGTGACCCCGGAGCTTAGGATTTTTTCAAAAAAATCTTTTTCTGCCGGTTAAGTTGTCGAGGGCTGATTTCTTTTCCTGTGATAAAAAGCCTTCTGTTTCGACTGCTAAACCTTTCAGGGGAGCATTTGCAACCGTTTGGCACCATTTTTGAGTGATTTGCCGAAAGTCAGATTTTTCATGAAATTGTGACCCCGTTGTCGAGGACTGATTCCTTCTCCTGTGATAAAAAGCCTTCAGTTTCGACCGCCAAACCTCTCAGGGGAGCATTTGCAACCGTTTGGCACCATTTTTGAGTGAATTGCCAGAAGTCAGATTTTTTTAGGAAATTGTGACCCCGGGGCTTAGGATTTTTTCAAAAAAATCTTTTTCTCCCGGTTAAGTTGTCGAGGGCTGATTTCTTTTCCTGTGATAAAAAGCCTTCTGTTTCGACCGCCAAACCTCTCAGGGGAGCATTTGCAACCATTTGGCACCATTTTTGAGTGAATTGCTAGAAGTCAGATTTGTTATGAAATTGTGACCCCGGGGCTTAGGATTTTTTCAAAAAAATCTTTTTCTGCCGGTTAAGTTGTCGAGGTCTGATTTCTTTTCCTGTGATTAAATGCCTTCTGTTTCGACCGCCAAACCTCTCAGGGGAGCATTTGTAACCATTTGGCACCATTTTTGAGTGAATTACCAGAAGTCAGATTTTTTATGAAATTGTGACCCCGGGGCTTAGGATTTTTTCAAAAAAATCTTTTTCTGCCGGTTAAGATGTCGAGGTCTGATTTCTTTTCCTGTGATTAAATGCCTTCTGTTTCGACCGCCAGACCTCTCAGGGGAGCATTTGTAACCATTTGGCACCATTTTTGAGTGAATTGCCAGAAGTCAGATTTTTTGTGAAATTGTGACCCCGGGGCTTAGGATTTTTTCAAAAAAATCTTTTTTTGCCGGTTAAGTTATCAAGGGCTGATTTCTTTTCCTGTGATAAAAAGCCTTCTGTTTCGACTGCTAAACCTTTCAGGGGAGCATTTGTAACCGTTTGGCACCATTTTTGAGTGATTTGCCGAAAGTCAGATTTTTCATGAAATTGTGACCCCGTTGTCGAGGACTGATTCCTTCTCCTGCGATAAAAAGCCTTCAGTTTCGACCGCCAAACCTCTCAGGGGAGCATTTGCAACCGTTTGGCACCATTTTTGAGTGAATTGCCAGAAGTCAGATTTTTTTATGAAATTGTGACCCCGGGGCTTAGGATTTTTTCAAAAAAATCTTTTTCTGCCGGTTAAGTTGTCGAGGTCTGATTTCTTTTCCTGTGATTAAATGCCTTCTGTTTCGACCGCCAAACCTCTCAGGGGAGCATTTGTAACCATTTGGCATCATTTTTGAGTGAATTGCCAGAAGTCAGATTTTTTATGAAATTGTGATTCCGGGGCATAGGATTTTTTCAAAAAAGTCTTTTTCTGCCGGTTAAGTTGTTGAGGGCTGATTTCTTTTCCTGTGATAAAAAGCCTTCTGTTTCGACTGCTAAACCTTTCAGGGGAGCATTTGTAACCATTTGGCACCATTTTTGAGTGAATTGCCAGAAGTCAGATTTTTTATGAAATTGTGACCCCGGGGCTTAGGATTTTTTCAAAAAAATCTTTTTTTGCCGGTTAAGTTATCAAGGGCTGATTTCTTTTCCTGTGATAAAAAGCCTTCTGTTTCGACTGCTAAACCTTTCAGGGGAGCATTTGTAACCGTTTGGCACCATTTTTGAGTGATTTGCCGAAAGTCAGATTTTTCATGAAATTGTGACCCCGGGGCTTAGGATTTTTTCAAAAAAATCTTTTTCTCCCGGTTAAGTTGTCGAGGGCTGATTTCTTTTCCTGTGATAAAAAGCCTTCTGTTTCGACTGCTAAACCATTAAGGGGAGCATTTGCAACCGTTTGGCAACATTTTTGAGTGAATTGCCAGAAGTCAGATTTTTTTATGAAATTGTGACCCCGGGGCTTAGGATTTTTTCAAAAAAATCTTTTTCTGCCGGTTAAGTTGTCGAGGTCTGATTTCTTTTCCTGTGATTAAATGCCTTCTGTTTCGACCGCCAAACCTCTCAGGGGAGCATTTGTAACCATTTGGCACCATTTTTCAGTGAATTGCCAGAAGTCAGATTTTTTATGAAATTGTGACCCCGGGGCTTAGCATTTTTTCAAAAAAATCTTTTTCTGCCGGTTAAGTTGTCGAGGACTGATTCCTTTTCCTGTGATAAAAAGCCTTCAGTTTCGACCGCAAAACCTTTCAGGGGAGCATTTGCCACCGTTTGGCACCATTTTTGAGTGATTTGCCGAAAGTCAGATTTTTTATGAAATTGTGACCCCGGGGCTTAGGATTTTTTCAAAAAAAACTTTTTTTGCCGGTTAAGTTACCAAGGGCTGATTTCTTTTCCTGTGATAAAAAGCCTTCAGTTTCGACCGCCAAACCTCTCAGGGGAGAATTTGCAACCGTTTGGCACCATTTTTGAGTGAATTGCCAGAAGTCAGATTTTTTATGAAATTGTGACTTAGGATTTTTTCAAAAAAATCTTTTTCTGCCTGTTAAGTTGTCGAGGGCTGATTTCTTTTCCTGTGATAAAAAGCCTCCTGTTTCGACCGCCAAACCTTTCGGGGGAGGATTTGCAACCGTTTGGCACCATTTTTGAGTGATTTTCCGAAAATCAGATTTTTTATGAAACTGTGACCCCGGGGCTTAGGATTTTTTCAAAATAATCTTTTTCTGCCAGTTAAGTTGTCGAGGGCTGATGTCTTTTCCTTTGATAAAAAGCCTTCTGTTTCGACTGCCGAACCTCTCAGGGGAGGATTTGCAACTGTTTGGCACCATTTTTGAGTGATTTGCCGAAAGTAATATTTTTTATGAAATTGTGACCCCGGGGCTTAGGATTTTTTCAAAAAAATCTTTTTTTGCCGGTTAAGTTGTCAAGGGCTGATTTCTTTTCCTGTGATAAAAGGCCTTCTGTTTCGACTGCTAAACCTTTCAGGGGAGCATTTGTAACCATTTGGCACCCTTTTTGAGTTATTTGCCGAAAGTCAGATTTTTCATGAAATTGTGACCCCGGGGCTTAGGATTTTTTCAAAAAAGTCTTTTTCTGCCGGTTAAGTTGTCGAGGGCTGCTTTCTTTTCCTGTGATAAAAAGCCTTTTGTTTCGACCGCCAAACCTCTCAGGGGAGCATTTGCAACCATTTGGCACCATTTTTGAGTGAATTGCTAGAAGTCAGATTTGTTATGAAATTTGGACACCGGGGCTTAGGATTTTTTCAAAAAAATCTTTTTCTGCCGGTTAAGTTGTCGAGGTCTGATTTCTTTTCCTGTGATTAAATGCCTTCTGTTTCGACCGCCAAACCTCTCAGGGGAGCATTTGTAACCATTTGGCACCATTTTTCAGTGAATTGCCAGAAGTCAGATTTTTTATGAAATTGTGACCCCGGGGCTTAGGATTTTTTCAAAAAAATCTTTTTTTGCCGGTTAAGTTATCAAGGGCTGATTTCTTTTCCTGTGATAAAAAGCCTTCTGTTTCGACTGCTAAACCTTTCAGGGGAGCATTTGTAACCGTTTGGCACCATTTTTGAGTGATTTGCCGAAAGTCAGATTTTTCATGAAATTGTGACCCCGGGGCTTAGGTTTTTTTCAAAAAAATCTTTTTCTCCCGGTTAAGTTGTCGAGGGCTGATTTCTTTTCCTGTGATAAAAAGCCTTCAGTTTCGACCGCCAAACCTCTCAGGGGAGAATTTGCAACCGTTTGGCACCATTTTTGAGTGAATTGCCAGAAGTCAGATTTTTTATGAAATTGTGACTTAGGAATTTTTCAAAAAAATCTTTTTCTGCCTGTTAAGTTGTCGAGGGCTGATTTCTTTTCCTGTGATAAAAAGCCTTTTGTTTCGACTGCTAGACCTTTCAGGCGAGCATTTGTAACCGTTTGGCACCATTTTTTAGTGATTTGCTGAAAGTCAGATTTTTCATGAAATTGTGACCCCGGGGCTTAGGATTTTTTTCAAAAAAAATCTTTTTCTGCCGGTTAAGTTGTCGAGGGCTGATTTCTTTTCCTGTGATAAAAAGCCTTCTGTTTCGACTGCTAAACCTTTCGGGGGAGCATTTGGAAACGTTTGGCACCATTTTTGAGTGATTTGCCGAAAGTCAGATTTTTCATGAATTTGTGACCCCGCGGCTTAGGATTTTTTTTAAAAAAAACGTTTTCTGCCGGTTAAGTTGTCGAGGGCTGATTTCTTTTCCTGTGATAAAAAGCCTTTTGTTTCGACTGCTAGACCTTTCAGGCGAGCATTTGTAACCGTTTGGCACCATTTTTTAGTGATTTGCTGAAAGTCAGATTTTTCATGAAATTGTGACCCCGGGGCTTAGGATTTTTTTCAAAAAAAATCTTTTTCTGCCGGTTAAGTTGTCGAGGGCTGATTTCTTTTCCTGTGATAAAAAGCCTTCTGTTTCGACTGCTAAACCTTTCAGGGGAGCATTTGTAACCGTTTGGCACCATTTTTGAGTGATTTGCCAAAAGTCAGATTTTTCATGAAATTCTGACCCCGGGGCTTAGGATTTTTTGAAAAAAATCTTTTTCTGCCAGTTAAGTTGTCGAGGGCTGATTTCTTTTCCTGTGATAAAAAGCCTTCAGTTTCGACCGCCAAACCTCTCAGGGGAGCATTTGCAACCGTTTGGCACCATTTTTGAGTGAATTGCCAGACGTCAGATTTTTTATGAAATTGTGACCCCTGGGCTTAGGATTTTTTCAAAAAAATCTTTTTATGCCGGTTAAGTTGTCGAGGGCTGATTTCTTTTCCTGTGATAAAAAGCCTTCAGTTTCGACCGCCAAACCTCTCAGGGGAGAATTTGCAACCGTTTGGCACCATTTTTGAGTGAATTGCCAGAAGTCAGATTTTTTATGAAATTGTGACTTAGGATTTTTTCAAATAAATCTTTTTCTGCCAGTTAAGTTGTCGAGGACTGATTTCTTTTCCTGTGATAAAAAGCCTTCTGTTTCGACTGCTAAACCTTTCAGGGGAGCATTTGTAACCGTTTGGCACCATTTTTGAGTGATTTGCCGAAAGTCAGATTTTTCATGAAATTGTGACCCCGGGCCTTAGGATTTTTTCAAAAAAAACTTTTTTTGCCGGTTAAGTTATCAAGGGCTGATTTCTTTTCCTGTGATAAAAAGCCTTCTGTTTCGACTGCTAAACCTTTCAGGGGAGCATTTGCAACCGTTTGGCACCATTTTTGAGTGATTTGCCGAAAGTCAGATTTTTCATGAAATTGTCACCCCGGGGCTTAGGATTTTTTTTTAAAAAAACGTTTTCTGCCGGTTAAGTTGTCGAGGGCTGATTTCTTTTCCTGTGATAAAAAGCCTTTTGTTTCGACTGCTAAACCTTTCAGGGGAGCATTTGTAACCGTTTGGCACCATTTTTTAGTGATTTGCCGAAAGTCAGATTTTTCATGAAATTGTGACCCCGGGCCTTAGGATTTTTTCAAAAAAAACTTTTTTTGCCGGTTAAGTTATCAAGGGCTGATTTCTTTTCCTGTGATAAAAAGCCTTCTGTTTCGACTGCTAAACCTTTCAGGGGAGTATTTGTAACCGTTTGGCAACATTTTTGAGTGATTTGCCGAAAGTCAGATTTTTCATGAAATTGTCACCCCGGGGCTTAGGATTTTTTTTAAAAAAAACGTTTTCTGCCGGTTAAGTTGTCGAGGGCTGATTTCTTTTCCTGTGATAAAAAGCCTTCTGTTTCGACTGCTAAACCTTTCAGGGGAGCATTTGCAACCGTTTGGCACCATTTTTTAGTGATTTGCCGAAAGTCAGATTTTTCATGAAATTGTCACCCCGGGGCTTAGGATTTTTTTTTAAAAAAACGTTTTCTGCCGGTTAAGTTGTCGAGGGCTGATTTCTTTTCCTGTGATAAAAAGCCTTTTGTTTCGACTGCTAAACCTTTCAGGGGAGCATTTGTAACCGTTTGGCACCATTTTTTAGTGATTTGCCGAAAGTCAGATTTTTCATGAAATTGTGACCCCGGGCCTTAGGATTTTTTCAAAAAAAACTTTTTTTGCCGGTTAAGTTATCAAGGGCTGATTTCTTTTCCTGTGATAAAAAGCCTTCTGTTTCGACTGCTAAACCTTTCAGGGGACCATTTGTAACCGTTTGGCAACATTTTTGAGTGATTTGCCGAAAGTCAGATTTTTCATGAAATTGTCACCCCGGGGCTTAGGATTTTTTTAAAAAAAAACGTTTTCTGCCGGTTAAGTTGTCGAGGGCTGATTTCTTTTCCTGTGATAAAAAGCCTTCTGTTTCGACTGCTAAACCTTTCAGGGGAGCATTTGTAACCGTTTGGCACCATTTTTTAGTGATTTGCCGAAAGTCAGATTTTTCATGAAATTGTGACCCCGGGGCTTAGGATTTTTTTCAAAAAAAATCTTTTTCTGCCGGTTAAGTTGTCGAGGTCTGATTTCTTTTCCTGTGATTAAATGCCTTCTGTTTCGACCGCCAAACCTCTCAGGGGAGCATTTGTAACCATTTGGCACCATTTTTGAGTGAATTGCCAGAAGTCAGATTTTTTATGAAATTGTGACCCCGGAGCTTAGGATTTTTTCAAAAAAATCTTTTTCTGCCGGTTAAGTTGTCGAGGGCTGATTTCTTTTCCTGTGATAAAAAGCCTTCTGTTTCGACTGCTAAACCTTTCAGGGGAGCATTTGTATCCATTTGGCACCATTTTTGAGTGAATTGTAAGAAGTCAGAGTTTTTATGAAATTGTGACACCGGGGCTTAGGATTTTTTCAAAAAAATCTTTTTTTGCCGGTTAAGTTGTCGAGGGCTGATTTCTTTTCCTGTGATTAAATGCCTTCTGTTTCGACCGCCAAACCTCTCAGGGGAGCATTTGTAACCATTTTGCTCCATTTTTGAGTGAATTGCCAGAAGTCAGATTTTTTATGAAATTGTGACCCCGGGGCTTAGGATTTTTTCAAAAAAATCTTTTTCTGCCGGTTAAGTTGTCGAGGGCTGATTTCTTTTCCTGTGATAAAAAGCCTTCTGTTTCGACCGCCAAACCTCTCAGGGGAGCATTTGTAACCATTTGGCACCATTTTTGAGTGAATTGCCAGAAGTCAGATTTTTTATGAAATTGTGACCCCGGAGCTTAGGATTTTTTCAAAAAAATCTTTTTCTGCCGGTTAAGTTGTCGAGGGCTGATTTCTTTTCCTGTGATAAAAAGCCTTCTGTTTCGACTGCTAAACCTTTCAGGGGAGCATTTGCAACCGTTTGGCACCATTTTTGAGTGATTTGCCGAAAGTCAGATTTTTCATGAAATTGTGACCCCGTTGTCGAGGACTGATTCCTTCTCCTGTGATAAAAAGCCTTCAGTTTCGACCGCCAAACCTCTCAGGGGAGCATTTGCAACCGTTTGGCACCATTTTTGAGTGAATTGCCAGAAGTCAGATTTTTTTAGGAAATTGTGACCCCGGGGCTTAGGATTTTTTCAAAAAAATCTTTTTCTCCCGGTTAAGTTGTCGAGGGCTGATTTCTTTTCCTGTGATAAAAAGCCTTCTGTTTCGACCGCCAAACCTCTCAGGGGAGCATTTGCAACCATTTGGCACCATTTTTGAGTGAATTGCTAGAAGTCAGATTTGTTATGAAATTGTGACCCCGGGGCTTAGGATTTTTTCAAAAAAATCTTTTTCTGCCGGTTAAGTTGTCGAGGTCTGATTTCTTTTCCTGTGATTAAATGCCTTCTGTTTCGACCGCCAAACCTCTCAGGGGAGCATTTGTAAGCATTTGGCACCATTTTTGAGTGAATTACCAGAAGTCAGATTTTTTATGAAATTGTGACCCCGGGGCTTAGGATTTTTTCAAAAAAATCTTTTTCTGCCGGTTAAGATGTCGAGGTCTGATTTCTTTTCCTGTGATTAAATGCCTTCTGTTTCGACCGCCAGACCTCTCAGGGGAGCATTTGTAACCATTTGGCACCATTTTTGAGTGAATTGCCAGAAGTCAGATTTTTTGTGAAATTGTGACCCCGGGGCTTAGGATTTTTTCAAAAAAATCTTTTTTTGCCGGTTAAGTTATCAAGGGCTGATTTCTTTTCCTGTGATAAAAAGCCTTCTGTTTCGACTGCTAAACCTTTCAGGGGAGCATTTGTAACCGTTTGGCACCATTTTTGAGTGATTTGCCGAAAGTCAGATTTTTCATGAAATTGTGACCCCGTTGTCGAGGACTGATTCCTTCTCCTGCGATAAAAAGCCTTCAGTTTCGACCGCCAAACCTCTCAGGGGAGCATTTGCAACCGTTTGGCACCATTTTTGAGTGAATTGCCAGAAGTCAGATTTTTTTATGAAATTGTGACCCCGGGGCTTAGGATTTTTTCAAAAAAATCTTTTTCTGCCGGTTAAGTTGTCGAGGTCTGATTTCTTTTCCTGTGATTAAATGCCTTCTGTTTCGACCGCCAAACCTCTCAGGGGAGCATTTGTAACCATTTGGCATCATTTTTGAGTGAATTGCCAGAAGTCAGATTTTTTATGAAATTGTGATTCCGGGGCATAGGATTTTTTCAAAAAAGTCTTTTTCTGCCGGTTAAGTTGTTGAGGGCTGATTTCTTTTCCTGTGATAAAAAGCCTTCTGTTTCGACTGCTAAACCTTTCAGGGGAGCATTTGTAACCATTTGGCACCATTTTTGAGTGAATTGCCAGAAGTCAGATTTTTTATGAAATTGTGACCCCGGGGCTTAGGATTTTTTCAAAAAAATCTTTTTTTGCCGGTTAAGTTATCAAGGGCTGATTTCTTTTCCTGTGATAAAAAGCCTTCTGTTTCGACTGCTAAACCTTTCAGGGGAGCATTTGTAACCGTTTGGCACCATTTTTGAGTGATTTGCCGAAAGTCAGATTTTTCATGAAATTGTGACCCCGGGGCTTAGGATTTTTTCAAAAAAATCTTTTTCTCCCGGTTAAGTTGTCGAGGGCTGATTTCTTTTCCTGTGATAAAAAGCCTTCTGTTTCGACTGCTAAACCATTAAGGGGAGCATTTGCAACCGTTTGGCAACATTTTTGAGTGAATTGCCAGAAGTCAGATTTTTTTATGAAATTGTGACCCCGGGGCTTAGGATTTTTTCAAAAAAGTCTTTTTCTGCCGGTTAAGTTGTCGAGGGCTGCTTTCTTTTCCTGTGATAAAAAGCCTTTTGTTTCGACCGCCAAACCTCTCAGGGGAGCATTTGCAACCATTTGGCACCATTTTTGAGTGAATTGGTAGAAGTCAGATTTGTTATGAAATTGTGACACCGGGGCTTAGGATTTTTTCAAAAAAATCTTTTTCTGCCGGTTAAGTTGTCGAGGTCTGATTTCTTTTCCTGTGATTAAATGCCTTCTGTTTCGACCGCCAAACCTCTCAGGGGAGCATTTGTAACCATTTGGCACCATTTTTCAGTGAATTGCCAGAAGTCAGATTTTTTATGAAATTGTGACCCCGGGGCTTAGCATTTTTTCAAAAAAATCTTTTTCTGCCGGTTAAGTTGTCGAGGACTGATTCCTTTTCCTGTGATAAAAAGCCTTCAGTTTCGACCGCAAAACCTTTCAGGGGAGCATTTGCCACCGTTTGGCACCATTTTTGAGTGATTTGCCGAAAGTCAGATTTTTTATGAAATTGTGACCCCGGGGCTTAGGATTTTTTCAAAAAAAACTTTTTTTGCCGGTTAAGTTACCAAGGGCTGATTTCTTTTCCTGTGATAAAAAGCCTTCAGTTTCGACCGCCAAACCTCTCAGGGGAGAATTTGCAACCGTTTGGCACCATTTTTGAGTGAATTGCCAGAAGTCAGATTTTTTATGAAATTGTGACTTAGGAATTTTTCAAAAAAATCTTTTTCTGCCTGTTAAGTTGTCGAGGGCTGATTTCTTTTCCTGTGATAAAAAGCCTCCTGTTTCGACCGCCAAACCTTTCGGGGGAGGATTTGCAACCGTTTGGCACCATTTTTGAGTGATTTTCCGAAAATCAGATTTTTTATGAAACTGTGACCCCGGGGCTTAGGATTTTTTCAAAATAATCTTTTTCTGCCAGTTAAGTTGTCGAGGGCTGATGTCTTTTCCTTTGATAAAAAGCCTTCTGTTTCGACTGCCGAACCTCTCAGGGGAGGATTTGCAACTGTTTGGCACCATTTTTGAGTGATTTGCCGAAAGTAATATTTTTTATGAAATTGTGACCCCGGGGCTTAGGATTTTTTCAAAAAAATCTTTTTTTGCCGGTTAAGTTGTCAAGGGCTGATTTCTTTTCCTGTGATAAAAAGCCTTCTGTTTCGACTGCTAAACCTTTCAGGGGAGCATTTGTAACCATTTGGCACCATTTTTGAGTGAATTGCCAGAAGTCAGATTTTTTATGAAATTGTGACCCCGGAGCTTAGGATTTTTTCAAAAAAATCTTTTTCTGCCGGTTAAGTTGTCGAGGGCTGATTTCTTTTCCTGTGATAAAAAGCCTTCTGTTTCGACTGCTAAACCTTTCAGGGGAGCATTTGTATCCATTTGGCACCATTTTTGAGTGAATTGTAAGAAGTCAGAGTTTTTATGAAATTTTGACACCGGGGCTTAGGATTTTTTCAAAAAAATCTTTTTTTGCCGGTTAAGTTATCAAGGGCTGATTTCTTTTCCTGTGATAAAAAGCCTTCTGTTTCGACTGCTAAACCTTTCAGGGGAGCATTTGTAACCGTTTGGCACCATTTTTGAGTGATTTGCCGAAAGTCAGATTTTTCATGAAATTGTGACCCCGGGGCTTAGGATTTTTTCAAAAAAATCTTTTTCTCCCGGTTAAGTTGTCGAGGGCTGATTTCTTTTCCTGTGATAAAAAGCCTTCTGTTTCGACTGCTAAACCATTAAGGGGAGCATTTGCAACCGTTTGGCAACATTTTTGAGTGAATTGCCAGAAGTCAGATTTTTTTATGAAATTGTGACCCCGGGGCTTAGGATTTTTTCAAAAAAGTCTTTTTCTGCCGGTTAAGTTGTCGAGGGCTGCTTTCTTTTCCTGTGATAAAAAGCCTTTTGTTTCGACCGCCAAACCTCTCAGGGGAGCATTTGCAACCATTTGGCACCATTTTTGAGTGAATTGGTAGAAGTCAGATTTGTTATGAAATTGTGACACCGGGGCTTAGGATTTTTTCAAAAAAATCTTTTTCTGCCGGTTAAGTTGTCGAGGTCTGATTTCTTTTCCTGTGGTTAAATGCCTTCTGTTTCGACCGCCAAACCTCTCAGGGGAGCATTTGTAACCATTTGGCACCATTTTTCAGTGAATTGCCAGAAGTCAGATTTTTTATGAAATTGTGACCCCGGGGCTTAGGATTTTTTCAAAAAAATCTTTTTCTGCCGGTTAAGTTGTCGAGGACTGATTCCTTTTCCTGTGATAAAAAGCCTTCAGTTTCGACCGCAAAACCTTTCAGGGGAGCATTTGCCACCGTTTGGCACCATTTTTGAGTGATTTGCCGAAAGTCAGATTTTTTATGAAATTGTGACCCCGGGGCTTAGGATTTTTTCAAAAAAAACTTTTTTTGCCGGTTAAGTTACCAAGGGCTGATTTCTTTTCCTGTGATAAAAAGCCTTCAGTTTCGACCGCCAAACCTCTCAGGGGAGAATTTGCCACCGTTTGGCACCATTTTTGAGTGAATTGCCAGAAGTCAGATTTTTTATGAAATTGTGACTTCGGAATTTTTCAAAAAAATCTTTTTCTGCCTGTTAAGTTGTCGAGGGCTGATTTCTTTTCCTGTGATAAAAAGCCTCCTGTTTCGACCGCCAAACCTTTCGGGGGAGGATTTGCAACCGTTTGGCACCATTTTTGAGTGATTTTCCGAAAATCAGATTTTTTATGAAACTGTGACCCCGGGGCTTAGGATTTTTTCAAAATAATCTTTTTCTGCCAGTTAAGTTGTCGAGGGCTGATGTCTTTTCCTTTGATAAAAAGCCTTCTGTTTCGACTGCCGAACCTCTCAGGGGAGGATTTGCAACTGTTTGGCACCATTTTTGAGTGATTTGCCGAAAGTAATATTTTTTATGAAACTGTGACCCCGGGGCTTAGGATTTTTTCAAAAAAATCTTTTTTTGCCGGTTAAGTTGTCAAGGGCTGATTTCTTTTCCTGTGATAAAAAGCCTTCTGTTTCGACTGCTAAACCTTTCAGGGGAGCATTTGTAACCATTTGGCACCCTTTTTGAGTTATTTGCCGAAAGTCAGATTTTTCATGAAATTGTGACCCCGGGGCTTAGGATTTTTTCAAAAAAGTCTTTTTCTGCCGGTTAAGTTGTCGAATGCTGCTTTCTTTTCCTGTGATAAAAAGCCTTTTGTTTCGACCGCCAAACCTCTCAGGGGAGCATTTGCAACCATTTGGCACCATTTTTGAGTGAATTGCTAGAAGTCAGATTTGTTATGAAATTTTGACACCGGGGCTTAGGATTTTTTCAAAAAAATCTTTTTCTGCCGGTTAAGTTGTCGAGGTCTGATTTCTTTTCCTGTGATTAAATGCCTTCTGTTTCGACCGCCAAACCTCTCAGGGGAGCATTTGTAACCATTTGGCACCATTTTTCAGTGAATTGCCAGAAGTCAGATTTTTTATGAAATTGTGACCCCGGGGCTTAGGATTTTTTCAAAAAAATATTTTTCTGCCGGTTAAGTTGTGGAGGGCTGATTTCTTTTCCTGTGATAAAAAGCCTTCTGTTTCGACTGCTAAACCTTTTAGGGGGGGAATTGTAACCATTTGGCACCATTTTTGAGTGAATTGCCAGAAGTCAGATTTTTTATGAAATTGTGACCCCGGGGCTTAGGATTTTTTTAAAAAAATCTTTTTTTGCCGGTTAAGTTATCAAGGGCTGATTTCTTTTCCTGTGATAAAAAGCCTTCTGTTTCGACTGCTAAACCTTTCAGGGGAGCATTTGTAACCATTTGGCACCATTTTTGAGTGAATTGCCAGAAGTCAGATTTTTTATGAAATTGTGACACCGGGGCTTAGGATTTTTTCAAAAAAATCTTTTTTTGCCGGTTAAGTTATCAAGGGCTGATTTCTTTTCCTGTGATAAAAAGCCTTCAGTTTCGACCGCAAAACCTCTCAGGGGAGCATTTGCCACCGTTTGGCACCATTTTTGAGTGAATTGCTACAAGTCAGATTTGTTATGAAATTGTGACACCGGGGCTTAGGATTTTTTCAAAAAAATCTTTTTCTGCCGGTTAAGTTGTCGAGGTCTGATTTCTTTTCCTGTGATTAAATGCCTTCTGTTTCGACCGCCAAACCTCTCAGGGGAGCATTTGTAACCATTTGGCACCATTTTTCAGTGAATTGCCAGAAGTCAGATTTTTTATGAAATTGTGACCCCGGGGTTTAGGATTTTTTCAAAAAAATATTTTTCTGCCGGTTAAGTTGTCGAGGGCTGATTTCTTTTCCTGTGATAAAAAGCCTTCTGTTTCGACTGCTAAACCTTTCAGGGGAGCATTTGTAACCATTTGGCACCATTTTTGAGTGAATTGCCAGAAGTCAGATTTTTTATGAAATTGTGACCCCGGGTCTTAGGAATTTTTCAAAAAAATCTTTTTTTGCCGGTTAAGTTATCAAGGTCTGATTTCTGCTCCTGTGATAAAAAGCCTTCTGTTTCGACTGCTAAACCTTTCAGGGGAGCATTTGTAACCGTTTGGCACCATTTTTGAGTGAATTGCCGAAAGTCAGATTTTTCATGAAATTGTGACCCCGGGGTTTAGGATTTTTTCAAAAAAAACTTTTTTTGCCGGTTAAGTTACCAAGGGCTGATTTCTTTTTCTGTGATAAAAAGCCTTCAGTTTCGACCGCCAAACCTCTCAGGGGAGAATTTGCAACCGTTTGGCACCATTTTTGAGTGATTTGCCGAAAGTCAGATTTTTCATGAAATTGTGACCCCGGGGCTTAGGATTTTTTCAAAAAAAACTTTTTTTGCCGGTTAAGTTACCAAGGGCTGATTTCTTTTCCTGTGATAAAAAGCCTTCTGTTTCGACTGCTAAACCTTTCAGGGGAGCATTTGCAACCGTTTGGCACCATTTTTGAGTGATTTGCCGAAAGTCAGATTTTTCATGAAATTGTGACCCCGTTGTTGAGGACTGATTCCTTCTCCTGTGATAAAAAGCCTTCAGTTTCGACCGCCAAACCTCTCAGGGGAGCATTTGCAACCGTTTGGCACCATTTTTGAGTGAATTGCCAGAAGTCAGATTTTTTTATGAAATTGTGACCCCGGGGCTTAGGATTTTTTCAAAAAAATCTTATTTTGCCGGTTAAGTTGTCAAGGGCTGATTTCTTTTCCTGTGATAAAAAGCCTTCTGTTTCGACTGCTAAACCTTTCAGGGGAGCATTTGTAACCGTTTGGCACCATTTTTGAGTGATTTGCCGAAAGTCAGATTTTTCATGAAATTGTGACCCCGGGCCTTAGGATTTTTTCAAAAAAATCTTTTTCTGCCGGTTAAGTTGTCGAGGTCAGATTTCTTTTCCTGTGATTAAATGCCTTCTGTTTCGACCGCCAAACCTCTCAGGGGAGCATTTGTAACCATTTGGCACCATTTTTGAGTGAATTGCCAGAAGTCAGATTTTTTATGAAATTGTGACTTAGGAATTTTTCAAAAAAATCTTTTTCTGCCTGTTAAGTTGTCGAGGGCTGATTTCTTTTCCTGTGATAAAAAGCCTCCTGTTTCGACCGCCAAACCTTTCGGGGGAGGATTTGCAACCGTTTGGCACCATTTTTGAGTGATTTTCCGAAAATCAGATTTTTTATGAAACTGTGACCCCGGGGCTTAGGATTTTTTCAAAATAATCTTTTTCTGCCAGTTAAGTTGTCGAGGGCTGATGTCTTTTCCTTTGATAAAAAGCCTTCTGTTTCGACTGCCGAACCTCTCAGGGGAGGATTTGCAACTGTTTGGCACCATTTTTGAGTGATTTGCCGAAAGTAATATTTTTTATGAAATTGTGACCCCGGGGCTTAGGATTTTTTCAAAAAAATCTTTTTTTGCCGGTTAAGTTGTCAAGGGCTGATTTCTTTTCCTGTGATAAAAAGCCTTCTGTTTCGACTGCTAAACCTTTCAGGGGAGCATTTGTAACCATTTGGCACCCTTTTTGAGTTATTTGCCGAAAGTCAGATTTTTCATGAAATTGTGACCCCGGGGCTTAGGATTTTTTCAAAAAAGTCTTTTTCTGCCGGTTAAGTTGTCGAATGCTGCTTTCTTTTCCTGTGATAAAAAGCCTTTTGTTTCGACCGCCAAACCTCTCAGGGGAGCATTTGCAACCATTTGGCACCATTTTTGAGTGAATTGCTAGAAGTCAGATTTGTTATGAAATTTTGACACCGGGGCTTAGGATTTTTTCAAAAAAATCTTTTTCTGCCGGTTAAGTTGTCGAGGTCTGATTTCTTTTCCTGTGATTAAATGCCTTCTGTTTCGACCGCCAAACCTCTCAGGGGAGCATTTGTAACCATTTGGCACCATTTTTCAGTGAATTGCCAGAAGTCAGATTTTTTATGAAATTGTGACCCCGGGGCTTAGGATTTTTTCAAAAAAATATTTTTCTGCCGGTTAAGTTGTGGAGGGCTGATTTCTTTTCCTGTGATAAAAAGCCTTCTGTTTCGACTGCTAAACCTTTTAGGGGGGGAATTGTAACCATTTGGCACCATTTTTGAGTGAATTGCCAGAAGTCAGATTTTTTATGAAATTGTGACCCCGGGGCTTAGGATTTTTTTAAAAAAATCTTTTTTTGCCGGTTAAGTTATCAAGGGCTGATTTCTTTTCCTGTGATAAAAAGCCTTCTGTTTCGACTGCTAAACCTTTCAGGGGAGCATTTGTAACCATTTGGCACCATTTTTGAGTGAATTGCCAGAAGTCAGATTTTTTATGAAATTGTGACACCGGGGCTTAGGATTTTTTCAAAAAAATCTTTTTTTGCCGGTTAAGTTATCAAGGGCTGATTTCTTTTCCTGTGATAAAAAGCCTTCAGTTTCGACCGCAAAACCTCTCAGGGGAGCATTTGCCACCGTTTGGCACCATTTTTGAGTGATTTGCCGAAAGTCAGATTTTTTATGAAATTGTGACCCCGGGGCTTAGGATTTTTTCAAAAAAAACTTTTTTTGCCGGTTAAGTTACCAAGGGCTGATTTCTTTTCCTGTGATAAAAAGCCTTCTGTTTCGACTGCTAAACCTTTCAGGGGAGCATTTGTAACCATTTGGCACCATTTTTGAGTGAATTGCCAGAAGTCAGATTTTTTATGAAATTGTGACCCCGGGGCTTAGGATTTTTTCAAAAAAATCTTTTTTTGCCGTTTAAGTTACCAAGGGCTGATTTCTTTTTCTGTGATAAAAAGCCTTCAGTTTCGACCGCCAAACCTCTCAGGGGAGCATTTGCCACCGTTTGGCACCATTTTTGAGTGATTTGCCGAAAGTCAGATTTTTTATGAAATTGTGACCCCGGGGCTTAGGATTTTTTCAAAAAAAACTTTTTTTGCCGGTTAAGTTACCGAGGGCTGATTTCTTTTCCTGTGATAAAAAGCCTTCTGTTTCGACTGCTAAACCTTTCAGGGGAGCATTTGCAACCGTTTGGCAACATTTTTGAGTGAATTGCCAGAAGTCAGATTTTTTTATGAAATTGTGACCGCGGGGCTTAGGATTTTTCCAAAAAAGTCTTTTTCTGCCGGTTAAGTTGTCGAGGGCTGCTTTCTTTTCCTGTGATAAAAAGCCTTTTGTTTCGACCGCCAAACCTCTCAGGGGAGCATTTGCAACCATTTGGCACCATTTTTGAGTGAATTGCTACAAGTCAGATTTGTTATGAAATTGTGACACCGGGGCTTAGGATTTTTTCAAAAAAATCTTTTTCTGCCGGTTAAGTTGTCGAGGTCTGATTTCTTTTCCTGTGATTAAATGCCTTCTGTTTCGACCGCCAAACCTCTCAGGGGAGCATTTGTAACCATTTGGCACCATTTTTCAGTGAATTGCCAGAAGTCAGATTTTTTATGAAATTGTGACCCCGGGGTTTAGGATTTTTTCAAAAAAATATTTTTCTGCCGGTTAAGTTGTCGAGGGCTGATTTCTTTTCCTGTGATAAAAAGCCTTCTGTTTCGACTGCTAAACCTTTCAGGGGAGCATTTGTAACCATTTGGCACCATTTTTGAGTGAATTGCCAGAAGTCAGATTTTTTATGAAATTGTGACCCCGGGTCTTAGGAATTTTTCAAAAAAATCTTTTTTTGCCGGTTAAGTTATCAAGGTCTGATTTCTGCTCCTGTGATAAAAAGCCTTCTGTTTCGACTGCTAAACCTTTCAGGGGAGCATTTGTAACCGTTTGGCACCATTTTTGAGTGATTTGCCGAAAGTCAGATTTTTCATGAAATTGTGACCCCGGGGTTTAGGATTTTTTCAAAAAAAACTTTTTTTGCCGGTTAAGTTACCAAGGGCTGATTTCTTTTTCTGTGATAAAAAGCCTTCAGTTTCGACCGCCAAACCTCTCAGGGGAGAATTTGCAACCGTTTGGCACCATTTTTGAGTGATTTGCCGAAAGTCAGATTTTTCATGAAATTGTGACCCCGGGGCTTAGGATTTTTTCAAAAAAAACTTTTTTTGCCGGTTAAGTTACCAAGGGCTGATTTCTTTTCCTGTGATAAAAAGCCTTCTGTTTCGACTGCTAAACCTTTCAGGGGAGCATTTGCAACCGTTTGGCACCATTTTTGAGTGATTTGCCGAAAGTCAGATTTTTCATGAAATTGTGACCCCGTTGTTGAGGACTGATTCCTTCTCCTGTGATAAAAAGCCTTCAGTTTCGACCGCCAAACCTCTCAGGGGAGCATTTGCCACCGTTTGGCACCATTTTTGAGTGATTTGCCGAAAGTCAGATTTTTTATGAAATTGTGACCCCGGGGCTTAGGATTTTTTCAAAAAAAACTTTTTTTGCCGGTTAAGTTACCGAGGGCTGATTTCTTTTCCTGTGATAAAAAGCCTTCTGTTTCGACTGCTAAACCTTTCAGGGGAGCATTTGCAACCGTTTGGCAACATTTTTGAGTGAATTGCCAGAAGTCAGATTTTTTTATGAAATTGTGACCGCGGGGCTTAGGATTTTTCCAAAAAAGTCTTTTTCTGCCGGTTAAGTTGTCGAGGGCTGCTTTCTTTTCCTGTGATAAAAAGCCTTTTGTTTCGACCGCCAAACCTCTCAGGGGAGCATTTGCAACCATTTGGCACCATTTTTGAGTGAATTGCTACAAGTCAGATTTGTTATGAAATTGTGACACCGGGGCTTAGGATTTTTTCAAAAAAATCTTTTTCTGCCGGTTAAGTTGTCGAGGTCTGATTTCTTTTCCTGTGATTAAATGCCTTCTGTTTCGACCGCCAAACCTCTCAGGGGAGCATTTGTAACCATTTGGCACCATTTTTCAGTGAATTGCCAGAAGTCAGATTTTTTATGAAATTGTGACCCCGGGGTTTAGGATTTTTTCAAAAAAATATTTTTCTGCCGGTTAAGTTGTCGAGGGCTGATTTCTTTTCCTGTGATAAAAAGCCTTCTGTTTCGACTGCTAAACCTTTCAGGGGAGCATTTGTAACCATTTGGCACCATTTTTGAGTGAATTGCCAGAAGTCAGATTTTTTATGAAATTGTGACCCCGGGTCTTAGGAATTTTTCAAAAAAATCTTTTTTTGCCGGTTAAGTTATCAAGGTCTGATTTCTGCTCCTGTGATAAAAAGCCTTCTGTTTCGACTGCTAAACCTTTCAGGGGAGCATTTGTAACCGTTTGGCACCATTTTTGAGTGATTTGCCGAAAGTCAGATTTTTCATGAAATTGTGACCCCGGGGTTTAGGATTTTTTCAAAAAAAACTTTTTTTGCCGGTTAAGTTACCAAGGGCTGATTTCTTTTTCTGTGATAAAAAGCCTTCAGTTTCGACCGCCAAACCTCTCAGGGGAGAATTTGCAACCGTTTGGCACCATTTTTGAGTGATTTGCCGAAAGTCAGATTTTTCATGAAATTGTGACCCCGGGGCTTAGGATTTTTTCAAAAAAAACTTTTTTTGCCGGTTAAGTTACCAAGGGCTGATTTCTTTTCCTGTGATAAAAAGCCTTCTGTTTCGACTGCTAAACCTTTCAGGGGAGCATTTGCAACCGTTTGGCACCATTTTTGAGTGATTTGCCGAAAGTCAGATTTTTCATGAAATTGTGACCCCGTTGTTGAGGACTGATTCCTTCTCCTGTGATAAAAAGCCTTCAGTTTCGACCGCCAAACCTCTCAGGGGAGCATTTGCAACCGTTTGGCACCATTTTTGAGTGAATTGCCAGAAGTCAGATTTTTTTATGAAATTGTGACCCCGGGGCTTAGGATTTTTTCAAAAAAATCTTATTTTGCCGGTTAAGTTGTCAAGGGCTGATTTCTTTTCCTGTGATAAAAAGCCTTCTGTTTCGACTGCTAAACCTTTCAGGGGAGCATTTGTAACCGTTTGGCACCATTTTTGAGTGATTTGCCGAAAGTCAGATTTTTCATGAAATTGTGACCCCGGGCCTTAGGATTTTTTCAAAAAAATCTTTTTCTGCCGGTTAAGTTGTCGAGGTCAGATTTCTTTTCCTGTGATTAAATGCCTTCTGTTTCGACCGCCAAACCTCTCAGGGGAGCATTTGTAACCATTTGGCACCATTTTTGAGTGTATTGCCAGAAGTCAGATTTTTTATGAAATTGTGACCCCGGGGCTTAGGATTTTTTCAAAAAAATCTTTTTCTGCCGGTTAAGTTGTCGAGGGCTGATTTCTTTTCCTGTGATAAAAAGCCTTCTGTTTCGACTGCTAAACCTTTCAGGGGAGCATTTGTAACCGTTTGGCAA